>NW_004955439.1:12838950-12967882 GCF_000276665.1 Chinchilla lanigera
TTTCTTTCTTTCTTTCTTTCTTTCTTTCTTTCTTCTTTTTCTTTCCTTCTTCTTATAGAAACCCAAACATCTATGAGGAGTTACAGGGACTGGGTAAGAGAGGATAAGGTACAGAAGAACATGGGTTCTCTTTTCTTTTTTTCTTCTGGTACCAGGAAGCGAACCCACGACCTTGCACTTGCCAGGAGAGCGCTGTGCCGCTGAGCTAAATCCCGAACCCTAACACTGTTCTCTTGAAAAGTGTCTCTGAGTCCTTTCCCCATGGGCCTCTGCTTGCCACTTTACAGTCCCCACGGGTACCATGCATGGCACAGACTCAGGAGCTCAGAGAGAGTATTTAGGTTCAAGCTTCACATGTTTTATACTGCTTGTGGAATCTTGCCCAAATAATTATTTCCTCCAATCCAATTTTTTAAATCTAAAAAATGGGGAAGGTAAGACTTGCTCTTCTGTGACAATTAAATGAGATAATGTAGAAGTTTGTGCGGGATACACTGTCCTTGGGACCAGATGTATTCTGAAATTTAAGCTTTGAGATTTCATAGGTTCAGTCCCTTATCCCTTCCATTATTTCTTGCTGCCAGCATCAGCCAAAATCAAGTATCTAAACATTTCTACAGTAAAACTTTGAATATTCACATTAAGAAGAATTAGTCAAGCCTACAGACAGCCTTCCATCCCTTCAGGACAGGTTCTGCCACCCAAATGCTCACTTTTCAAGGGTCTCAGACTTTGGCATTGAGAATGAGCAATTGTACACCTGTCTTCTCCGCTGCTCCTTTCTTTGGCTCCCAAGGTCCAAATTCTTCATCACTACTGAGTCACTGTCCAGGTTTGTCCTCACATTTACCTCTCCCAGCCTCAGGGCCAGCTTGTGCCCCATGGCCCACCCCGGCTCACCCAGATGCGTCCGTCTCACCTTTATGTCCATTTCAATGTGCTCCATGTGGCCCGGCGGTCCTCTCCTGCTCGCAGTCTGGGTGAAGGAGACTTCTTTTTTTCTTGGTTTGTGTTACAGTCCTAGTTCCTGCCCCAGCACTCCTTTTCCAGGGGTTGTCCGCTGTCTAATATAGCCTCAGGGGGCGATTAGAATGCTTGGTGTGGTCCTGGTTGGTTCCCTGGTTAGAAGAAGGAGCACTCTTTCCTTGGAGAGGAGATGGGACATTCCTGCGCGCCACTCAGGTGTGCCCGAGAGCTGCTCCCATCAGCAGACAGTGACGCAGCGAGTCCCCAGGAGGACAGCACTCCTTGCCGCTCTCCCCATTTCAGAGTGCTCTAGAGAGGGAACGTGGGCTCCAACAGCACCATAACAGCTGAGCGCAACACTTCCAGAGGCGTGGCGACCGTCACGGCGAATGGTACCTGTTCAAGGCCACCAAGTTATGTCCCATGGCTGTGGAGGTCTCACGGTTTCGTACTGACTGGTGCGAGGGAAACAGCACAGGGAGACAGATGGATGAGGGTCTGATTTCTACTTCTTTCCAAGGCCGTGCGATTCTGGGCAAGTTACTTTAAATTTTCTGGACCTCAGCTATAAAATGGAGTCTAGGACTACCTGTGATTGGGAGAATTAGAGAAAACCCATGGATATGGCCTGATAAATCCCAATCTTTCCTTTAGACCCTTCCAAAGGTTTTCCTTCAGCCATCCAGGATACCCTTCAAGGGTGGGGACACGTCTTCTCTTTGTACTTGTTTCTAGGACAGGGTTTGATTCACAACAGACGTGTAATGAACTGTCAATAAGTGAATGAAGAATGTATTTGTTGCTGAGCTTGGTGGCACACATTTAGATCCTTGCAGTTCCAGTGCCTGCAATTTGGTAAGAGGCCATGAGGGTGAGGGCACCTGAGTTCATAGCTTCTGGTCCAAATCACTACATTTTCCTTGATGCAGATAATAGCATTAGAGTGCCTGCCAGTCTTCACCTACTGTTGCTTTCCTTTTCAATGGAATTTTAAATTTTATAGGCTGGGTAGTAATATCCTAATAACTTCAGGACAGGTTCTGTACAGAGAGTTACATGTAAAAAAGATGTCTCTATCTAGAGTAAGATTAGAAGATCTACTATAAGTCAGTACCTGTTTAGTCATCCTTAATTATTAATTAGAGTTTACCTTAATCCTAACATCCCTTTGGATTGAAGCACATTAGAATGACCAAACTAACCCTGAAAGCTTTTGCAGACCCCAAGATTCACTGAAGATTTCACATGGGCTTTGGGAATTAAGATCTGTTGGATTTATTCAAGCAGCTCTATGATTATTCTCTTACTCTCTTGGAGTAGAAAAGAAACCATGTTACTGCTAACTTATTAATGAAGAAAGCAATGATACAGTTTTCGTGGCATTTTCAATCAACCCGAGTTCCTGTAGCTATCAGCAGCACCAGTGGCTTGGCCATGTGGAAACAAAGGTCGCAGGTGGAGAGTGTGGCCGTGTGACAGCCGCTGCTCTTGGACAGATGTTACTGTGATACGGTACAGAGATCCCCTTCAGGGCTCGTTTTCCTTATTTCTAATATGTAGTCTGGTGTTAAACAAGAATTTAGTAGGGTTTTGCTCATGATCTTTTGCCTTTCTGCCTTTCTTTTTTGTCTTTTTTGAGACAGGGTCTCACTATGCAGTTCAGGCTGGCTTTGAGCTTACTTTGTAGCCCAGGCTGGCCTCGAACTCACAACAATCCTCCTGCCTCAGCCCCCAGAGTGCTGGGATTACAGGTATGTGTCACCACGCCGGGCTGCTGGAGCTTTGAGGTATGAGGTGTGATCAAACAATAGAGTGAATATTTAAATTAAAAAAATTTTGTTACAGTAAAAGATACATTGCCATTAATCCTCCTCAAAATGGCCCCCTTCACTTTGAATAAATTTATCCCATCGTCCTTGCTACTTTCTGAAGCAATTTTGGAAGTACTCCTTTGTGAATGTCTTTTTGTGGTCTCCTGGATGTCTTGAATTAATTCAAAATGTGTATGGCAGTTTCTGCCAAATAAAACCACTGTGGTGATTCCTCGTCCACAGTATTCACAAAATCTGGCACTGTGTTACTGTTGGTTCTTCCCCAAAGCCAAGATGACCGTGAAAGGTGGACATTCTGAGTTGACTCAGGACATCTAGGCAGTCACAAGAGTGCAGTTTAAAAGAGGATTTTCTTTTGGACCTCTGTTAGAACTTCGGAAAGAGGACTCCTAGAATGGCTTCAGAGAATGGCAAAAAGATGGGAAAAGTGCGTTTGAAGCACAGGAGAGTATTTGGAGAAGGACTGATGCAATATGCCTTTTAGTGTAATAAGTTTTAATTCAAAGTCACTGCATTTTTTTATCACACAGCATATAGAGAAGAGAGATGCTTCGTACAGTGGCAGCCAGTGAGGGTAAAGTGGGGAACAAAGATGCATAAATCCCTTACACCAGGTCTGCATGACCAACACTGCTTCTAGAATTTAGGAACTCATGTGTGTTTAATTTAGCCAAGCCCTGCATCCTCCTCTCCATAAAAGGAAAATCTTTCTTGCTATTTTCTATCCATTTCCTCCCTTCATTCAGTACGACTCAAGTTGGGCAGAAGCACATGGCTGCACCAATGCTTCTCCTTGCTCTCTTCTGAGGAGGGTGTGTGTGCAAGACAGGAGCAAGAAGACCTGGGCGCTGACTAATATTTCAGTCACAGGAGAGGATTCTGCAGCGGGGTGGCAGCGTGTTAAGGAATAGCTCCCAGACAAATGCATCTTGTGAATTCACCTCAAGTCATCTGACATTGGATTCACATGGAATCAAAATTCAGGTGATTTATACATTTGCATTAAGTTCTATTAATATTAATGGGAAATGTGTATGTGTATCAATACATGTATTAGTGAAGACAGATTCCCTGAAGGGCTTCTGCTTTGGGCAGAAAGCTACTATTATTTGCACCTTTTCTACAGTGGAAATAAAATCGTGTCCATTAAAAAAGCGTTCAATATTCCATGTTCAGCAGAAAAAGGCTTCATTCTTAAAAGATGCAAATAACACTGTAATTTACATTTGTAATGAAAGGCACGTAACAAATGGCCAGATCTTATTCTGGCTACTTGTAATTTGCTATTAGGGTTGTTTTTTACTGTCAATGGTGTTCTGGACAGCACCTGTCCAGTTCTTCATCCTCATGTCAAAGATGAAGAAAATGGTAAAATCTGGCAGTGATTTGTGCCTAGAGATACCCAAGTAGTAAAATAATAAACTGTGTCAGAAAAGACAAAGGACAATTAAAACTGTCCCTTGTTTCTGTTTCTAAGGGGAAAGGGTTTTAGTCAAATTGGAGGCAATAAGAATGCCAGAATTTATTATCGTTGTATCAATAATGATGATTACAGGTGCTAATAAAAGGAGACACATTCAAAAAGAAGAGCACCCCATGCTGCTCTGTGATGCTTCACGACTCTGAGAAGCAAAAAAGCTATTGCCAGATGTGGCCTCTAGTTTTGCACCTCCAAAATTATAAACCAAAATAAAACTATTTTTATTATAAAGTAGCCTGCCTCAGATGTTTCACTACAGTAACAAAAAGTGAACAAACCACAAAGTCCCGATTTGCTTCCGAGTTAATTCTATTCTGCTACTAACTGTGTCCCACTGTGCCATGGAGGAGCTGCCTGCCCCTCCCCTGCATCACCCTCAGGATGTTGTTTTCAAGGATGGAAAATGGCGGGTACACTTTCTGGCTGCAGCTGTAGCTCAGCAATGCCAATGGAGGCAGAAGGGCTGTCTCCTAAGCCTCTGTTTTTGTTAGTAGGAAAGTTTTTTTTAAACGTCTTTTTAGCCAACTTCTCTTAGCTGAGAAATTGAATTGGCTGGTTGTCATGGTTTGAATATGGGTACCCTTCCTCCCCACGCTCATATAGGAGGATAACCCCTACAGTCGTGCTCATGGCATTAAGTGGGTGGAGACCTAATAAGACTGTGGTGTTAGAGTAGTGCTCACATGATGGAGTCCTGGTGGCTTTATAAGTACGGGAAGAGACACATACAGATACAGAAACATGTCTGCTCTCCGCCTCTTGCCTCATGGTGCTCTGTGCTGCTTCACGACGTTGAGAAACAAAAAAGCTATTGCCAGATGTGGCCTCTAGTCTTTGCACCTCCAAAATTATAAAACAAAATAAAACTATTTTTATTATAAAGTAGCCTGCCTCAGATGTTTCATTACAGTAACAAAAAGTGAACAAATACACAATTGTTAGATTATGTTGCTCTTCCCAAATCATTAAGTGATGCTCTGTGATTGGCTTAGAAAATCAACTTTACCATCCCATTCCATCCCATTCCAAATGAGGTCACCATCCCTGAGACATGGTGCTACGGAGAATGGGGGCTCAGTTTGTAAGGAAACAGGTGTGAGAGTGAGAGGGGAAATGCGTTGGTTGTTGTCTGTGTGTACACCCAAGTGAGTGCCATTACTGTGATCCCCTGGTCTATTTAAATAAGTCAGGGGTACCTGTGCCCTCATTGGATGCTGGAGAGAGGGCCAGGTTTCCTTCTGAAGCCGATTCAACACAGTGGTCCCCAGATTTGAATGCTTGGAGCCTAAAGCCAGCTCAAGCTGCTGTCTCTAGGTTTAGCAGGTTAAGAACAAACTATGAGCAGACTGCTTACATGAAATCTGAATCTTTGGTGTTGACTGATAGTCATTTAAAAAGGGACAGAAAAGAGAATTCTGAGGAAGTATAATATCATTAGAGTTTAGATGGAAGTGGTGGTGCATGCCAGAAAATTAGGCCTTGCAAGGCTAAGGTAGGAGGATTACTGAGAGTTTGAGGTCAGCCTGGGCTACATAGCGAGTTCAAGGCCAGGTTCAACTACATAGCAAGACCCTGTCTCAAAAACAAACAATCAAACCCCCAAAACTTCACAACCATATTAACACAGTTTAGATTTTGGCTACTGTGGTACAACTGAAAAGGAGCAGGCAATTAATCTTTGATACTTCCATCTTCCTCTTCTCCCTCCCCTCCAATTTCTTAGGGCTCCTCAAATCCTAGACAGCTCCCATACTCTGTTGTTGCTGCCCTCTGTCACACCTGGCTCAGACCATTTGCTCACATCAGAGAATAAACAAACAACAACCGCTTAAGTGCTTTTTGTGTCATTAACAAACTTGATTGTGTGGCTGGATAGGCTTGAGAGAAAGGGGAAGAATTTTAGTGCTCATCATTTTTGGGGTAGAAAAAAATAGAAACCTAGAATCTAAGAAAGATGGTCATCAGTCAAATTCCCAGTGTCTAAGCTGCCCTGTGCAATATAGTGCTAGGCATTTACCTCTTTAGAGTTTACATTTAAATGCATTAAAGTAAAATAAAAGGTTCTGCAGTAATACTACCCACGTTTCAAATGTGTAAAAGGCACATGTGCTAGTGTGTGTTAATCAATTTTTTGTTGCTGTGACAAAGTATCTTAAAGGAGGAAAGATTTATTTTGGCTCATAGTCTCAGAGGATTCAGTCCAAGGTCAGCTGGCTCCATTGCTTTTAGGCCTGTGGCAAGGCAGACACACCATGGTGAAGGATGTGGTGAAGGACAGCTGCTCGGCTCATGGAAGCCAGGAAAGAGAGAGCGAGAGCAAGAGAACCAGAGAGGAAGGGGTCATGGACAAAACGTTGCCCCAAGGTCGCACCTCCAACACTACTTCCTTCCACTAGACCACACTTCCTAAGTTTTTATTACCTCCCAATAATACCATCAAATTATAATCTCATCAATGGATAGATCACTGATGGATCTAGAGTCCTCCTGATCCATCACCGCCCAAAAGCCCTATCCCTGAAAATGTGAGACTTTGGTAGGCTACTTTAGATCTAAACCACAGCACAGTGGGTACTGTACCAGCATGTGCAGAAGCAGCACATTTCCATCAGCACAGAAAGGGCCACTGGACAGTGCTGCCATAGAGAGAAATGGTAAGTCAGGACTGTGATAGCTGTGATGTTTCCCTGAAAACCCAATTGACAGGTGGAGATGGTCTGTGAGTGCCAGTTCAGTGAGGTAGGTCTGGTTGGTTCATCTGTTTTAGAACAAAAATGTTGACAGTGGCTGGGTGGACTAGATAGTAAATAAATAAGAAACTCTAAACAGCGAGGCGGATCTTTGAGCTAGAAACAGACCTAAGCACAACCTCCATTAGAACTAGACAAGTACGAGAGATGCTGAGAACAATAAAATCACTGGAACAAAATTGAATATGAACAAACTTGATTTTTAAGAATGTATGATATATTTTTTATATACTCATTAATTTACTTTAATTTATATTTTCACCTTATGACAAGTTGTATTAGCTTTATGCTAATTTTCTTTTGAAAGTAATCATCCAAATTTTGAAGAAGGTAATTCTAAAGAAAAATATTAGATGACGACTAGTATTAGAGAAGTGCAAAATGATATAAATTTCAAAATGTGGTTTTGAAAAATCTAAATTTTGTGAAACATTGATGTAAAGCAAAAGGGTCTGCCAGGTGGGATTGATTTATCCGTCAGGTGTTCTGGGCATAGTGACAAAGCTTTGCAATACTTTTAGGGTCCATGAAAATGTATTAATTTCGATTAAAGAAACTAAAATCATAAAAAAATATACTTTCTGGTCAAAGAAAGTGTTTTAACATATAACATTTGTTTTTATACTGATACATTTGAGATATATATTATATATATATATAAAATATATATAGAGGAGGAAGAGGAATACATATATGTAAGGAGGGTAACATATGTGTGTTTTTTATGCAGTCAGGGTAAAATGTGTAGGGCCCATGAAAATCACATGGCCCATTTCTAGGAATCCTGAGGTGATGGAATGCGGATGGCCAAGCTTGCCCAGTGGCACCACTAGGGGGCAAGAAGGACACTGGAGGACCTCCCACCCCCAGTTCAGAAGTAGCATCCCCATGGATGCTCACTATCTAAGTAAGGAAGTTGCTCAGCTGAGCAGACAAGGTGTCCTGGGCTCAGCCCAGGCCCACCAGACACCAAGCTTAGCGTGGCACGACTAATCACAGCTCAGGCGATGAGTCCCTGCTGTCAGGGTTGTTTCAGGGAATTGTTAGGATTGAGCTTTTAGGTTGAAGTTTTTCTAGGGACTGGGGAAGGGCAAGAATGGAGAAATGGAAATTTCGAGCATCTTCCATTAGGAAGCTTTGTTAGGACTATTTAGCTGTGAAATCACATCATAGGGGACAAGAGACAATCACATACGTGGTCTAACTCAGACAGGTTATGAATATGAGAAACACATATGTGAAAAACAGACAGACACATAGGCATACACACAGAGCTCTTAAATACAAGTGACTTGGGAATGCTGTCAGAGTCCTTCTGAAGAAAGAGGCTTATGGAAAAATTGGGTAACATGCCTTGAAAACAAAGCACAGCAGCCAGTAAAGCTCAAGGGCAAGCTGAGGTCAACTCCCAGACCCAGTGGCAAGTCCTGGGAAGGAAGGGTACAAGATGCAATTTCAAGTCAGAAGAGTGTGGTTACAGGGCAGGAGTGTGGACCTGTTCTGTAACATCTCCTGGTGGCTCTCCTGTGGCTGAGTTAGGCAAACGACACTGATAAATCACCCTATTATAACTTGTGATAAGGCAGCAGGTACTTGGAGGATGGACCAATAGACACCTGAAAGAGACAAATGGCTCTAGGAAGACAACGACACAAGCCGGAAATCAGTGATACCTGCTGTGAAGAGAACAAGACAAAGCACATGGGACAGAGATAACACCAAGCTTCACAGTGCCCGTTGATGTGGGTCACCTGAAGTCTTGGGAAAGAGTCACAAGTACTCGTAACATATAAAAACATCCAGAAAGTGACGATCTGTCATGCAAATGCAAGACATTGTTAGGACCAAACAAGCTGAAGTGGGAAATTGAAGCAATTTTCTTTACACTTTCACTTGGGGCTGAAGGTTGGATCATTTACCCAGGACTTTTTTTTAAGTTAAAGGGTCTGAATCATCACCATCTTCACCACAGTGATGTGTAGAATCAGCACAGAGTGTATTGTTTTTCTAAAACCTCCAACCTTTTGGGGAACTCACAATGACTAGGTAGGGATATAAACAAGTCCTGCAGATACTTCTCCCCTGGGGCCCTGGCGTATTTGGTACTGTTGATTGTGGCTGTTTCCACAGTAGCATCCAGCACTTATTCCACAAATCACTTCCTTTTTATGCATCCTGGGCTTTTGCAAACCACATTCAAATGCTCTGTAGAAAGTGCTACCTTACGTTTTCCGTGACATCAGAGTCTTGCCAAGTGGGCCTGCGGATTTGGGGTGGTGGTGGGAATCATTAGCTGCTTCAGTGCTCTCATATGTCTGATGAACCATGGATACACAGGGCTGTTAAATAGTGGAGAAAGCCACACTGCAGAGCCAGGGGGGAAACGCACTGCAGTTTTTCTGGCAGCTGTCACCAGGCAACAAAGCCTGAACTGAGGCCTTCACTTGCCAACTGCTTTGGCTGATACACGTCCGTATTCCCAAGGTAGAACGTTTCCTTTTGATTGAGGGTAGGGTGGAATCAGAGTTTCTTTACTGGATAGAATGAAAGTGGACAGGAAAACTGGAAGACTTCGGAGAAATTAATGAGGAACGCAATGGATTAATGGAAGGGATAAATAAGTAAGTTTCCGGTGAGGAATTAGTGATATTTACAAACTACATGTGGCATGTAATAGTTAGTCCATTTTTACTTCAAGAAAATTCATTCCTACATTCTGCGGCAGCTGCCACTGTTTGGATTATGAATAGCAATAAGCCATATGGTGTGGCAGAAATGAATCACACATATTTTCACATGGACAAATATTATTATTCCAAAACATAAACACATCAATATAAGTGTTTTTTCTCCTGGGAGGAATGCAGTCCCTGATCTCAGCTACAGGAAAATGACTCACTCTGTATGTGCAAAATTACCTGCTAAGATTATTGTTGGGAAAAACCTGCACCATGGCCCTCCTCACGTTTTTGTTTCTTTCTTTGATGGCAGCCGCATTTAATGTAATAGACGAGGAAGAGGAAGCAGGGAGGCAGAAGATGAAGGAAAAGTAAAGAGAATGAAGGGAAAGATGCTCTGAGGAAGCCGTTCCTAGCTCCGCCATCTGGTTTGCTGTCTCCATTCCAGAACCCTCACAATGGAGAGAACGGCTTGCCTGCCTGGGAATTATCATGCCAAATACCCAGCAGCCAAAAGGGGAAGGCAAAGGTGGAAAAGACTTAATCAGGCCATTTAGACATGTCAAGGAAGGGTTCTTTCAAAGCTTCTCTCTCACGATTTCTCAGATTTTATTTTAAATGTCTCTAGGGCAAAGTGTTCCTTAGAGTCAATATAGTTCTCAGAACCACGTCTCATTTCTTAGTTTGGTCTTATGATTTCACACAGTTAGTTCGATTTTTCTTTCTTTCTAGAAATTCTTACATTAACTTCTCTTCCTGTGAATATTCTGTTCTTAGTATCTGCCATTTTGGAATCGACACAAAGCCCTTCTCTGTTTCTCTTCCTGCTGAGCCTTGACTTCGTGTCTGACTTCCCAAGCTCCTGCGAGTGCACTTATCTTCCAGCAGGTGGGACAGCCACTGGGGCTCAGGCAGGGCAGACTTGGGGCCACATGTGTGAGGGAATGCCAGGGAGAGCTCAGCCACAGTCCTTGGGTATCCTTTTGCCATGTAGGTGCCGTGGCTACCAGGGGCAGCTTCACTAACATGGAACCAGAGTTGTGCTCTACACAGAAAGGAGCTAAAGAAAATGCTGTATGAACTAGCAATGTTAGAATCACCTTCCATCGTAGAATGGCTAAGTTTTTTTTTGTGTGTGTGTGACTTTTATCTCTTAGTGTACAAGTGCATGTTTACTTCCCACAAGTGAGCAAAATGGGATCAGTTTACCTGGTGACCCTGCTCTCATTCTTTAGAGCTTAGAATTGCACATTATCAAAAAATAAAATCTAGCCAAGTACAGTGGTGGGCTTACAGTCCCAACACCTGGAGAGAGGGAGTAGGAGGATCCCTTAGGTCTAATTGTTCAAGACCAGTGTGGGCAACACAGCAAGACCTTGTATTAAAGAATAAAATCTAACCAGCATTGCCTGTTGCTTGGTTGTCCTGCACATCAGAGGACTTCAGCTCCAGGACCATCCCCACATTCTACCCATAACTAGGCTAGTAAGTAGAAATGCGTAGGCCAGTTGGACTAAGAGGAAATAGGGATTGGGGAGCTGGAGGGCATATGCCTTCAATAACATTCCAGATAAAACACTCAGACAGCCCTGGTGCACTCCCGGTGGAGCATGTACGCCGGCTACATTCACTCCTGGGGCCCCCAGGTTGTTATCCATGCTCAGCACCTGTCCACCTGCCTGTGTTCAAGCACTTCCTGGTTCTGTTCTTTGCTGTTGCCGCTCAGCCCACAACTAAGCCTTAATCTATACACTTTTGACTCCATAAGAGAACTACAGAGAATTAAATTAGGTAATATTTACAAAATATCTACCTGTTTTTAGCATTTACTAAACTTGACATACATGTTAGTTATTATTGTTATGCCATTACTAATGCTATTATGTTAATGGGGTCTAAGGTCAGACAAACAATTTATGTATGAGCATCTTCTACTGTCAAATCTTAGCATTAAACATCCCTATGGTGTTTTTATCTCTCATTTACAACTCATATATTACATAGTAATTGGACATATAGAACCTATATTAAATACAATAGTCAGCTGGGTGTGGTGGTGCATGCCTGTAATCTCAGCACTGAAGAGCCTGAGGTAGGAGGATTGAAGGTTCGAGCCCAGCCTGGGCAATTTAGCCAGAGTCTGCCTCAAAATAAAAAATCAAAAAGGGCCTGGGGACGTAGCTCAGTAGCTCAGCCCAAAGGCCCTGGGTTTAACCTGCAGTACTGGCAAAAAAAAAAAAGACAAACAATAGCATAATTAGTGGGGATGCAACATCCTCACCCCTGGACAGGAAGTGATCTTGTTATAGCAACCAAAAGCTCCAAGAGGTTTGGGAGGAAGAAGGAAGGCTTCCCCTAAAAAGGAAACAGTCATGGGGTTCAAATGCTTTGAGAAGAAAAAAGATAGAGTGGTGAGATGAGAGACTGAATATTAATTTTAAAGTTTTTTTATATTGCAAAACAAGGGAATCATTCTTTCATGTCTGTCTTCTGCTTCTTAAAGCCTTGACGATTCTCCATGCTGCTTGCATTTTAGATAAAAGTCTATTTTGAATGTTGTTACACAGAAAACAGCAATGCCAGACTGCACAGGCCTGTATTAAAATTCACTCAGTGAGGAATTCTGACTTTGATTAAAATGACTCCTGCTCCTCCACGTGGCTGCCCTTCACGTTGTTCAAGAGCGACACCAATCACCCGGCCTTGGCACGCACATGGGTTTCTCGCAAGGATTTCAGCAGGTGTTTTCTGAATGGGATCCAGAATCACACTGGACAGGAACACAGCAGAGGTCACATCAATAATGATAAGCGGATGATGGCGGCCCCCTCCCGCTGGCTCTGGGAGGTGGTGGGGATCACAGCGCCACTCCGAGCTTCTAGCCAAGAACCAATGTCACTTTAACGTTTTCAAGACAGAGACTGAGCCAACAGTTCAAGCAAGAGTTCTAAAGAAATAAATTGAGGCCAGGAGAGGAAAAGGGAGAAAAAGAAATGCACAAATATTTCATATCATTGAATTCTCTTTAGCAATTTGGGGGTGTTTTCAACGCAAATGCTTACAGTGTTGTGACATGATTGTACTTGCAAGTCCATATATTTTTATCTCAACAAATCGGAGGGGAAAAAGCTAGTTAAGAAGCGTGTTCTATCTCATCATTGTAAGTAGCACATACAATAATGTAGACTAAAACCCCATCAAAGGCCACAAAAATACTGTTAGTGTACATCTGTTTTTGAGACAGGGTCTCACTATGTGGTTCAGGTTGGCCTTGAGCTCATTCTGTAGCCCAGGCTGATCTTGAACTCAAAATGATCCTCCTGCCTCAGCCTCTCAAGTGCTGGGATTATAGATGTGCACCACTACACCTGGCAGTGCATTTCCCTAGATGCCTGCTCTCTGGCTGACTTGCTCAATATTTCTTTTTAACTGCTCAGTATCTTCATACACACTGGCCTTCATCATCTTCCTCCACCTCCCAGCTTTCCTGAGTCTACATTCAAGAAACAACTATTGTGCTCAGAAAAGAGAGGGGTCAAGAATTCATAGTGGAGCTCAGTTCTAGTATCTGTACTGCTACCGACTTCTTGGGTAATAGTGAAGTTATTTAACATCACTTGTCTAAGTTTCCTTTTCTGTAAAATGGGCAACTGGTTAGATTAGGGTCCCAAGTTAAGCTGTTCACAGGTCTTGATAAGTATCAAAACTAGATGAGGAGGCAAATTCTTGCCTTACTTACAGGGGAGAGCTGACCTCATCCCCGGTTGATTATTGTCACTTTTTTTTGATTCTTTTTCAAGGACTTTATGTCTGTGGACTGTTACATGAAATCTTCTGGATTTTAAATGTGGGTAAAAATGTATATAAAACAACAACAACAATAAAGACACTATGCAAGTTAAATGGAACATGGCTGTGATTCTTTGGCAATGCCACCTTCTGTGAGTCAACATTTCTTCTGAAACCTGTCTGAGACATGTCAGTTCAGACTCCTAAAACCCCCTGGGAGTCTCTTGAATTTTGTACCTGATGTGGTAATGTATTTCCCCTTTCAAACTATCAGGTGAACTGACACATTATTTATGTCAAATACAACTATCTAGTGCAAGCATGGAAACGGTAACCATCTAAAACTAATGCTCTATTAGTCAGCTTGCTACTGTTGGGACCCAATCTTGACACCCACAACTTAAAGGAAGAGAGGTTTAACTTCGCTCACATTTTAAGGAGAGTGAGTCCGTAGTCGGTTGGCTCCAAGGCAATAACATTATAGTGGAAGGGCACGGATGGAGGAAGAAAGCTGCTCAACTTATAGCAGTTAGAAGGCAGAGAGGAAAGAGGGAGCTGGGGAGACAGCAGCCTCTCTTCTAACCAGGCCCCACCTCCTAACAGCACATTTATCTATGAACTCACCAATGGATTAATTCACCATGAATACAGCACCCTTATGAGCTAATCATCTTCCAAATGCCCCACCTCTGGACATGAGACTTTTGGGGACATTCTAGAGCTAGATCACAACAGTTGCCAAGGGTTCAAATACCAGTAGACAGCCGTGTTAATGTGTGTGAAAATGGGAAAAACCAGAGGCACAGAGTAACCAGAAATAAGCTGAAATAGTGAGGAAGATTCCTGTTCAACCGGCAGTAGCTAAGAAGCAGATTTCAGGAAACTGACCAAGGGTACCACAAATCCAGCTCAGAAAGAGAAAGAACTTTGAGTGAAAAAGAATCAAGATGGCTGAAATGTTGCCTAGAAGACAAATTGTGCCTTGAGCTCTCAACATGGGTGCTGGTGCATATGGAATTTTCTAGAAAAGGCTTGGTTAACTCAAGGAACAGGCAAAGAAGTATGAAAACAGTATGTTGATATTATGAATAGATCAAAGAAAAGAAATGAGACTTCTTTCTTATCCTGAGCAATGATAGGCTGTTATCCATACAGAACATACACAATTTTCTAACTTAGGTGGTTTGTACCCTATAGGGCCCCATCAATCAACTAGTGTTTCATATTTTTCCTCAGAAACACTTTTTTTTCCCCCCCTTCCACTTGCATCACTCTGGCCTGGGGCCGTTGCCAGCTCATGTGTAAGTCCTATAACAATAGGTTTCAGATTGGGCTCCAGAGTCTTTAGAATCCAATCTATTCCGCCAGACTCATTTCCTTAGCTATTGCTTTCATCGTGCCAGGCTGTTGTGCCCACACCTTCCATAGCTTCTATTAGCTTGAGTTAAAACTCCCCTTACTGGTCTTCAAGCTTCTCCATAATCTTCTAAATTTCATCCTTCGGTGTCCTTCAAACACATTTCCTGTTGAATCACTCACTAGTGTCCCACCATCGGGGGTGCTTCTGCTGCAGCATGTCCCCCTTCTTGGCCACCCATCCTCCTCCTCCTCTCAGATCCTATTCATCTTTCTCCACCTTTTTGACACTTCCCTGCCTCTCTGATTTACCTGACCTCAGAGTTGCCATTCTTCTGAATATCTATACTATACCCTCAGCCACTGATTATATATGATTTTGTTCTCTGTTTCATGCATACATCTCTTGCCGATCAATTATATTTTGACTTTGATGAGTAACGTAGTCTCTTTTCTTTGAGTCCTCTGCAGAAAGAGCAGGTTTAGTATGAAAGTTGAGGTTGCTACGCACTTACCTTGGGCTTCAGTAAGGAAGGTGCTCACATGAGCTTGCTTGGAGAGAGGGAGGAGCAAATGAGGACTTTAGATTTGAAAAGAGAAAGAGCGTCCTGAGTGGAGACGATCAAACAAGACTACACAGCCAGCCAGTCACCAGGGTTCACTTGCCCCCGGCTGCCTCCACCTCCTGTGCAGCCTGTGAGCACTGAAGTTGTGGTGGGTTGAAGGGTGCAAGGCAGAGACCTGGTCTACTTACTAGTTGCCCTTGGTAATACGATGATGTATCCGGAGCCAAGCTCCTGAACTGAATTCCCAGGCACCACTATTATCCTCTCTGAGAGAAGCATTACTGTGCTCTGTCTGGCATGGAAGGGAATTTCGAAGTGACACAAATACTCTACAAGAGTGAAGATGCTTAAAAGATCAGGAGCATGAAGAATAAAAAGCAACTGGGAAATTCACTGGAGAAACTGCTCTGGATGGCAGAGAAGGCCGGGAGATAGTGTTGGACAGTCCGTATCAAGTCATCAGCCTCCTGTGGCCGAGGCTCCTATTTCTCACTCAGCCTGCTTGCTAACACAGCATGCAAGCCTGTTATTAAATCTCTATGCCTCACAATCTCTACAGTGAAGATAACAACCTGCTGATCAAGAGAAGCTAGGTGCATTCGTTACAATAGGAAGCCTCGGTGAAAATAGACCAGGCTCTCCAAAATCCATTCCTGTGAATCCACCCAGACTCCTGAGCAGCCATAGTCACATAATGCATTCCAGTCGCTCCTGCCCTGGGCCAGCCTGTCCCTGGGTATGTGAGCTGGCGGGAGCTCCATCCATCACCCGGCCTGGGAGGAGCTGGGAGAGGCTGCTGAGCTGCTGCCAGGTCCCTCAGGCAGTCTCTGGGGCTGCTGATCTGTCTCACTCATGGGAAGTCACCGCCCACCTGCCAAGGAACAGTGTGTAGTGGCAGAGGTGGAGCCAGAAGCTGAGGAGAGGTTGCAAAGGAGGACAGTGTTTTCAAAATGGCAGTTTGCAGATCAAGGTTTAATAAAACAGGTTAGTTTGAATTTGGAAGAGATGTTTACCTTATCATTCTTGTACCTGTAGTGCGCTCATGTGACTATGTTATTTGGGAACCTCTTTGGACAGGAGTGGGAACTTCAGCACGGTGGTGAGGACCAGTACTTCCTTTAGCCCTTTGTGTGTTTCCCAAGATCCAGCCTCTGTCTGGGTTGTTTTCGGACCTTGGAGCTGAGTGAAATTTCTCTGTGCCTCAGCTGCCAGACCTGGGGCACAGAGACTCCTTCCTGCCTGCAGGGCATGCAGAACAAACCTTTGTCAAAATGAACTTTTAATAAAAATGAGGAATGCTGAGGCTGGAAGATTGTAAGTTAGAGTCTAGCATGGTCAACTTAGTGACCCTGTCTCAAAATAAAAAGTAAAAGGGCTGAAGATATAGTTCAGTGGTAAAGTAGCCCTAGGTTTCAGAGAGAGAGAGAGAGAGAGAGAGAGAGAGAGAGAGAGAGAGAGAGAGGAGGAGAGAGGAGAATTTTAAAAATTAAAAAAGTTTATGTAGTACAGGAATATAGAAAAGGTTGAATTTCCAGAACACAACTTATTGGTATGTTTCCTAAGTAAATGAGCATATAAACTGGATAAACAAAGATAGATATATAAAAATTGGAATGTTCATTTGAAAATTTTACTCTTTAAGCTTTGTCTAGAAATAGTACAGATAAGTTTTTAGCCTCCTTTCTCTCTCTGAAACTATCCTACAATCTGGCTCACCAGTTTACAGGAAGTATTAACACCTAAGACACCAGGGATAGTGATGACCCTTCAGTGAACAGAAGTGACTGTTCTAGAAATGGGTCTTTTAATTGGTTGTTAAGAGTCACTTTCATGTCCTAAAAGAAAGTGGTACAAGTCACACTGCTGGGTCACACTGTCGCCACCAAAACAGCTTGTCACACCCATCTAACAATCACCCATGTTTTCCACAGAATTTTCTATTTCCAATGTAGTTTAAATCCATATAAGAAAGGAGAAGACAAAATGAAAACTTATGCTAGGAGACAGTGAAATAAAGTCACTGGACAAACACTGGTCTGAAAGGAAGGTGAATCTGTGATCTTGATGCTCAGCTGTGGATTGTAGGGGAGGGGAAGTTTACTGTACTATAAAACGAGGTGTTCAGCCAGGGTTACTGATCATCTCTTTGTCTATGATGCTCCCAGGATTCTATCAGTTCCTCTGAAGTGAACACAGAAGCTTTTACAGACATACAGGGAAAACGGAGATCTGAAGGTGTTTAGCTAAAAAATCATGAAAGTTAGTCTTAGACATTAGCATGCTCCTTTATCATTCTGTTCTTGATCTTAGTATACACGCATATATGTTATACACACATGTGTGCATATATATACACGCACACACTTGTGTGTGCATAGATAAAATCTTAAAAGAGGCATAGTTAGAGACTACCAAAAGTAACAATCCAGCACAGAGTTACAAGAATATTTCTTTTTTGAACCACAAAAATTTAGCTTGACTTTAGAATTTCTTCTCATCCAGCAAGTCATTCATAAGGTCACAATGCTCTGCATGCCAGCAAGCTGTTCAGTACTGTTCATCAATAAAATTAAACAGAATTTACACCTAAACAGTTCACTCAAAGCCATTTATCACTAACACCATTTGCTATCTAGAAGGCATGTTTCACTTACAACTAATGAGCAAGACCACAGTGCTTTGATTAGAAATTCCTCTTTCATCTTGATTTTATAAAAAGCCGCAAGAAAAATTCCCAGCAGGATGTCCTTGATATTTAAACACTTCATTCAGCTTACCATTAGTTTGCTCCAAAACTCAGCCTCCCTTGCACAAGGTTCCATCTTGAAGGGCTATATTTCTTGCTCCGCCTTGTCAGGTGTGTCACTGGGACTGGTCAAGTGACCGAGCACAGAAAAGCAAACATGTCAGCTGAGCCACTTTCATAACTTGACGGTTGTGTTCTCTCCTAGCTGGAGTCTTGAGAGAAGTGGAATTTACATACATTGGGGTGAGATGGGTGTGGACATTTCCCACAGTCACGATTCAAAATGGAGATATGGCTCATTCAGGGAGGTACTAACATAACTCAAAGGAGAAAAGTATCTTCTAGCATTACTGCCACTTGTGACACGACAGCGCATATTGCTGTGTGTGGATGTGCCGCACCTTAGTCGTGTTGCCAAGAACAACCCTGCAGTGGGTGGTGCAGTTTCCTCTTGGCATTTTCTTGTGGCAGACTCTAGTAATTATACATCTCTCAGTTCACTTTAAGTGTACAGAATGCAAGAATGGACCTCTGGAATGCAAGATGAAGACTCCAAGTTCAGGAGGACAACTTTTGGCATTCTTATGGGCAAAATTCACCAAAGTTGGCTACCAACTACAGTACATTTTTTATCCGTGTGACTCTGTTAGAACAGGTAAAATACAACTTAAACAGCCACAATAAGATATATGTGCTTGTAATAATCTCATTTTTCTAATGGGAGGCAGGAGAAGGTATAACTTTTAAAAAGATATCCTTGAAAATTAGATCTGTGGTTATCATTTTAGGCATAATTCAGACATGTCACATTCCCATCTTCATTTGCTCTAATTACTCTCACGGTCACTCCAACAAAACATCGCCCTATTCGTAAAAGTCTAACACCCCCTACCTACCACTCCTGTAAAAAGCATACAAAAGGAAAGAAGAAACCAGATGAAGCCTGGTGGTGGAGAACCGGGAGAAAGTCTGGTTATTCCTGTCGGCAGTCTCATGACCTTTCCATGCACGATAAATGCTTCCTGGGTATTTGAAGCCAATGAAGCCAAAGCATATTATGAAACACAAAACGCTGGTGCACAGACTGCTTCTCCTGTAGTCACATTTCTGTGAGAGTTCTGACCTCATCCCCCTCCGTCTGCTGGTTTCGAATCCCACAGGACTTACTGCAGCTTAGTTCTGTATAGTAAAACATAGTCTTGGTCACAAGCTGAGTGGAACCTCCCAAACCCAGCGTGGAAAATCAGAAGCCAATATCACACTGTTAAAACGTGGAATCTACCGCTTGAACAATTTTCCTTTTGCACAAAGATCCCCTTCTCTCTCACAATCTTAATGTGTGTAGGGCTTTCTCAAATACTTAGTTTAATACAATTTTAACTAGGAAAGCAGTTATTTATTTCTAGCACATGTTTTCCATTTCCTGAGTACCCTCAATTGGAGTCATCCTTGCCAGCTTAACTGGTTAGATCTACTAAAACCAGTGTTTACAAACCAAGAGACCTGGAACATAGAAAGCGGGTCAAAGACAAGCAACTTTTTAAAGTGAAAAAGTTGATTTAGCTAGGAGGAAATCTCCAAGTTCTTGCTTACTCTTTTTTTTTCTGGAAGCCCACGGAAACCTACACTTAGCTTAACCACTCCATTAGCTTAACTACTCCAGGCCTTCGAACCTGTCCCACAGGTCCTGCCTTATAGCCCAGCCCACCACTGTGTTAGTTTTGTGACCTGTGAGTCACTCACATCCTGTGCAACTCTACCAAAATATGTGGAAAACTATGCAGGTCTGGCGGAGAGTTTTCTTCTTTTCCACCAGTGAATGGGTACATGTCCTTATAGAAAGATATGCTTTTGAAAAACTACACATAAACCAGTGATTCAAAACTGAGACACACACACACACACACACACACACACACACACACATATCATATACACATGTATATAAATGTACATACATATTTACAAATATACATAAATACATATATTTATATCTCATATACATATGTATACAAATATATATACATATAAGACATATGCGTGTGTACATATTAAATTCAAGGACATCTTGACGCTTAGGAAATCCCTTGGCATATCCACTTGTCAGGCTCTACAACTTTTACCAAACCACCTGCCAAATGAATGTTTTAAAATGTGAGGTTACATAGACTGTGTTTTATTACATTGCATGCTATAAGCTGTTCAAATTTGTCCTATGAGCAGTTCAAATTTGTCCTGTGACTGACTCACCTAAAGTCACTGGAACACCAAAGTGATTCTACAGGTGAATTTTAGCTCCCTTTTAGAAGGGGCTTGTTGGAGATTAGTGACTTGCTTATTTGCAAATCATTGCTGAGAACAAGATGATGAAAACTTGATTTACATTGTCCAGCAAAAGAAAATGATCGTAAGAGCAATCTCAAACGGTGAAGCAATGTCTTGAAAATATAAATTTAACCCCTCCCACTCTCTTGCAGAAAAAGGGAGAAGTGAAGACCCGTCCCTGTCTCTGTGACTAGCTCACTCTATTTCTGGAAGACAAGGCTGAAGCCTCAGGTGGGGGCAGTGCTGTATGGATTACTGCCCCAGGTAATAACAAGGCTTGGAAATTAATTTTACTTTTTTTCTCTTTCTGTAATTTCCAACTTTTCCTATCGCCTCTGTGCCTGTAGCCATGGGATGGCAGAAGCCCATCCAGCCCTCAAGGCTTCCTGGCTTTGGTTTTCTAAAAGCCTTGTTCCCAAGAGAGGTGGACTTTGGAGAAAGGAGCACAACCCCTCTGTGAGACCGGTGGTGGTGGGTGTCCTCGTACTTTTTAGTGAGAAGACACACCCTTATTCTAGGAGCAGGGAATGGCCCATGGGTCCCAGAGAACTGTTTCCCTTTGGCTTTGCTCTGGGGAGGTGAGAGGCCCCAGGAAGGGTGAGACCTGAGTGGTGAGAGTTTGGAGAGAAGAAGCAAAAGGAATGGGATCCCCAATTAACCCAAAGATCCTCCTGTCTCCAGAGACACTGAGGCCCAGAGAACGGCTGGGTTGTCCAATGGCCACCATGGCCTGGGCAAACAGGTTTACTAGGGAGACCATAGGCCCATGGTCGAGGACACTGGTCTTTCTGAGTATTGTGTGAACTTTCTCTCATCAAGTTCCACCCTGAGAAAGAAGGAGAGCCCAAGAAGGATAAAAATAAAATGTAGCTGGAGAAGCCACATTGCTTTAAAGGACGTGTAAAAGTTTGATTCATGGATTCAGTCCAGCTCCTCATTCTCAGGGCATGCTGAACTACGGCCTTGTGAACCCCGCCATGTTTTTCTCTGTAAGCAACGGAGTCTGTCCCTAAACCACCACTAGAGAACCAGGGTGACCTATGTGACCCGAGGTCCTCTGGAAGCCTGGCTTCCTTGGGCATCACTTTGATCCTCAAAGTTGGGCTCCAGGGTGGGTAACCTCCTGCTGTTGCTTTCTGACCCTGCAGAGTTAAATTACACTGGGTGAAGGAACAGATGGTGAGGTCTCTGAGTCAGAAGTGATTATCATGTTCGTCACAATTTTAGCTTTTGGGTCATAAAAGAAAGACAGCAAATCCTGACCAAATAAAATTCTATGGCAGCAAAAAAGATTCATTTAGTTCAATTGTCACAGGCCTGATACGGCAATGAGCAGAGAGCTGTCACTTCATAAATCTCCTTTCCAAGGTGAAGCATGCTGGATTCTGAAAATGTGCCGTACTAGTGGCTGTGTCCATTACAAAACTGCTTCCCGGACCATTGACAGAGGAATGAAAATTAAAAAGATCCCTGCCATGACGGTTGGAGTCAACCTTCCACTTTCCCTAAATGACACACAAATAGATTAAGCACATAGAATCTTAGATGAATACCAAAAACTGTAAAAAACACATTGACTCTCCCCTCTAGGAAGTCACCCCTGTGTGGGGCTTTAGAAGGCAACATTTTTGCTCCTTGGAAGGGAGACCTTAAGTCATGAGAACAAGAGAGGAGGGGGAAGGAATGGTCTACATGTGGGTGGAAGGCAAAGCATTTCTTGAGGCTGTGTCTCCAATATTCACAAACAGTTCAGGGGCAGTTGTCAAGTTACTGAGGTCATCTGCCTTTTGTCTTGTGACCAATTGCCCTTGGGGACCTTATAAGGTCCCAGTGTGCACGGAAAGGTTGTCTGTTGTCCTATCTCTGTCTGTAGGAGAAGGTGCATGAGGCTGGGAAAGAGCAATAGGAGGAAAGAACCTGTTACCAACTAAGCAGAAAGCCCAGGGTCTGTAGGAGAAGTGGGACTGGATCTCAGCCTGTGCTCCTTGTCTTGGCATTGGCCATGAAGGATGCTCAGAGGAAGAGAAGAAAGTGCTGCTCCAGGGAATATTCACGTACTAAACATATTTCTTGCTTCCTCTATAGCCAAATGATTGATTCTGACCTACCAAGCCCTGAAATGGTGTGTGAATCTTTTTCTGGACATGAATCTAGACATCAGGTCTAATTTAGATTTCAGTTAAGGCGACCTGCCGTATCTAATCCAATCTGAAGATCAGAGTGAACAACTAGCCTGGGAATAACAAGTGCTTGAAGCATTTCCTGCTATTTTTAACAAGAAGGAAACATTCTAAACTTAACTTTTTAAAACACAGGCTGTATCCTAGAACTTTATAGGTATTAACTTTTCATTATCTTCTCAAGCTGGTGAAGTAGACATTATCTTTTTTCTAATGAAAAGGAAACTGAATGTTAGAGAGGCCTGGCTTTTCCACTGGTACTCAGCTGACAGTAGTTAGGAAGTGTAAAAATGCTGAGGTGGTGTCATGAAAGACCTCAACTTTTCTATGCGTCAGAGCTATGCATACTTCTTTCATTTAATTGCCCAATAATTAAACAAGCTCTCATGCTAATTTTACAAAGGTAGAATCCCCGAATCCCTCCAAAGATGACTGTAATCATTTAGAAATGAAGTCGGCTTTCAAATTCAGGCTGATTTTGCTTTAAACTCTATACTCTTCCCTTTATATCACGACATTCTTTTCACTTTAAGGTGTAAATAACTTTAAAATAAAAAAATTAAAATTAAAATAAGGTGTAAATAACAACATTGGCATAATGAAACGATGAAAGTCTCAGCAGAGAATACCTAAGAAAGCCTTAAATAAAAGTGGCTCTGTTAGACCTTCTGAAAAGATCCAGGAAAGGCCCATATGTAGCATAAGTGAGTCTAGTTAGTTTATTTTGTATAATCCCAGAAACTGTGCCAAGGTTAAATTCAATGGTGGGTGGTGATAGTCAAAGGCCACAAGTGAGGAGATATTTATACCTACCGGGTTGGTGTTTCTGTAACTATTGGTTCATATTTATATTTTGCTCAAAGTGTATTTTATTGTTGACAAAATAAATACCAGAGATAGTTCCATCAAAATTGGAAAAGGATAATTGCGTCGAAAAATTTTCAGCTATTCATGCCTAGAGAATCAGAACATTAGGATCATGGAGCTTAAACCACAGACATAATGTGAACTACAGAGAAAGTGTCTGGCAGGTTGTACCCAGGTCTCTATGTGCACGGTGCCCTCCAATAGGCACGCCTCTGTGAGCCGGCCTAAGGGTGCACTCCTGCCAGTACGGACACTGGGGCTTGCCCTGGTGTGCAGTACTTTTGGCAATTTCTGTTTGCTATTTTGTTCTCGCTCCCTTTCCCTGCCTTGAAGAAAGAGGGGTTAATCATTAAAATAAACTACTATTTGTTTAACCAGTATCCTTGTTTCTGATGATAATTAAAGGTCTTTTGAAATAAAATCTATCCACAAAGAAAAATGTCAAGCAGAGTGCAGTATAAAACGTGCTGTCCCGATAGAGTTTCATTTTCTTGGCAATAGCTGGCTTATTGGTTAAAACCAAATGCATTGACCCGTTGTTAACAATGATACAGAATTTGAAAGAGTACAGTTTGGTCCCATTTTGTGTGGGTGCAGTCCTTTTGCTTTCCTAAGGTCCTTGTCAGATGGACAAAGATAGGAATGTCCAGGGCTTGGGATCCTAATTCCCATCCAGCTCTTTGCACTGTATGTTCCCGGTCTTTCACAGAACTTTTCTATAGCACATTTAAGGTCACAAAACTGCATTTCCCATATATTTTCTTAAGCCATTGCTTAGCGTTTCAACCTACTTGAGCCACAGAAACCTACTTGAGCCATCATTTACTCCACTGGCTAAATCTATACTAAAATCAATCCTCAGCATTCTGACAAATTTCCCTTTCCTTCTGAGCTCTGTTCTGATTCCTCTTTGGCCTTCTATTTCATTTGTGTTGAAATATAATGTGTATCTGAGGTACACATCACAGAGGAAATTAAGATGGGGGGTGGATTTCAACCATAAAAGACAGAAGTCTTTAAGCTGATCACCTTGCTACTTCTGAAGAGCATTCTGTAAGGGGTATGCACGGGTCTTATAAAACATTAGTGCTCACGGTTGGAAAGATAAGATTAATATAAATTTCTTGAATTTAGTGATTAAAAACCTAAACTCTTGGTAACAGTCAAGGGAAAAATGACAGGTTTTTTTTTGAGTTGAAAAAGGATCAGCAAGCTATTTAGAAGGCCAGCAATTTTCAACCGTTAAGCTTGGTTTGGAAAACTCAGGCATTATGCATAGAAGTATTAGTTTGTGGGTGTTACAATGAGTTATCTTAAAAAAAGAACCATGTATCTTTCCTATAAAAGGCACAATGGGCTATTTAAAATACTGCCAAGTCCAGTTCTGTTTAGAGGCAGGAGAGAGAAGGGAATGGCTCACTGAAACAGCACAGCAATGTAATGTCATCATAAGCTCGTATACAACCAGGTCAGAGCTCTGTGATGCAGGTTAGTGCTATATTTACTCACTCCCTCTGCCTCCAATAGGAGGCTGGGACTCCAGGTGGACATGTTAGAGCAACACCTGTCGCCACCTGCCTAGGGAGATGACAGGCATTTCTCTGCATGTCAGTAGCAGAATACATGGTCTGGCCCTGAGGATCTAAATTTTCAGCTGAAGGACCACCGTCTTTCAAACTCATAACAATGAACATCAGCCACTCTCCTCTGTCTCCTTAACAGTTTAGAGACCACAAGAAGTTTAGTTAAATTTTCACTTGTACATTAGGAAAGCAAAAAACATAAAAGGTAAACCACTGCTATGTGTTGAACCTAAAATGCCTCTATATTGATCTCCCAGGCAACCAAGGCTTTGAGTAATCTGAACTGCTGACTAATGTATGATCTTTTAAGCATAACCCGATCAAATAGTTGATAATGTTAGTTCTTAGCTACTTCAAAGGGTGTGTTTTGATTGAAGGAGCACAAGTGTTCAATTAAAAATGTTATAAACTGAATGTGGACTGTGCCCTTTTGGGGATAATGGAAACACAAGGAAACCTAATGGAATTAGTTAGAAAAGAAAAAAAAAAAAGAATGAAAGGCTTTTCAAATAATTTTTACTAGGCACATCATTTTTACAAAGGGAAGCAAACTGAACAGGCTTTTCTCATAGGACCTCTGTACATATGGGGAGCTATGCATAAAAATCAAAAGACAACAAATAGATTATCTTAATATGCTGTTTTCCTTCTGTACCCTCTATGCAGCTGTAAACTTAAAAACTGGCTTTAAATGACTATGTTGAAGTCCATTTTGTTATAATCATCATTGGGGACATTCTCAGACCATCCTATTAAAGTTTCAAACCACAGATTGCTCCTGTATGTGTCAACTCTTTAGGTTACCCAGCAAATGATGGATAGGAGAACACATAGTTAATCTTTCTGGGCCTTTAAATCATAGCTTCCTAGCTGATGGGCCAAGCAGGAAGGTCCTCTGCCAGGGAATGGGCTTTCAATGGTATCCACAAATGGTGTCTGCCTTCCTGGGGTGCTCTCCTCGGCTCCTGGGCCACCTGCCCTGCAGCAAGTCCCTGACCCCACTGAAGAAGCTCATAAGGAAGCTGCCCTAGACTGGGCAGCAGGGCACTCTCTTGACTTGTGCCTGTGGCCACCTGCTTCTTGCAAGCCAAGCAGCCTGTACAGATCAATAATGCGGAACGTGGACCAATAGCTTCTTGGCTTGGAGCGTGGCTTCTTCCAGTCCTCCTCCTGCGCAGCCACACGTGAAGCCAGGCTGGCACTGGGCAGCAGCAGGAGGGGTGCTGTCACTCACTGGCTAAGGCAGACACAGATGCCTCAGGAATGTGGATGTTTGCTTCACCAGGCACAGGCGCAGGGCAATTTATAAGAAATGCAATTTCACAGAGAGTGGGAAGAGCGACATGTTTGTAATTGATGATGGGAGGTGAAGCTCTGCCTTCCTGTTCCTTCGTCTCCAGTGCGAGGAGATGGAGACAGGATAAGCGCCACCGAAGGGGCATTAGTTACAGATTAGTTTCCCTGACTTATAAAACCTCCCCAAATAATTTAGTAATGAAGACCTCTTCTGTGCACTGTCAACTTTATTTATATGTCCTACCTCTACTCTGAATCAGAGTCATTTATATACTCTTTGTGGAAGGTGTCGCATTCAGCTGACAGGATCCAGCATACTGCATGGATTTTCAGAGGGATGTGTCCTTTAAAGTCAACTAAAATGACGGCTTTTATCACATAGAATACGACCCACAAAAATAGCTTTTTGAGTTATTTCAGTGATAGATGTTCTCTATTTTGGCCTAACAATCAGTACCATTATTTCTAACAAAGAGTAATAAGCCATTTCTCAAAATGGCTTGAAAGAGTAGTCGGTGTTATTTTGTGCTACAAACAAGGTCATTTGGAGACATTGGTGGACCCTGGCCGAAATGAAATCAGGAAAGGGAAGCGCAGTTTGGTATAAAATCAGACAGGTAGGGCCAAGGCCCGAGTTGGTCAGAAAGTCTTGGGCAAGCTACACCTCCACCTTCACCCTATTTCAGATTTCAGAGAGGTGGCAATAAAAATGAACATTGTCTGATGAAGGTATGCACCCCTCGTCTATCTGGGGCCCATCCGAGGTCTCCTTCAGCATGAATAAGTACCCCTGTTCCATTTCAGCTCCCTTTTTTTTAAATTTTAAAAATAAAAGGAGGAAAACATTAACACACAGACAACCATTACAAAATAGCAAAAGAACAATACAAACAATACAGAGTTACAAGCAAAGTGGTAGGAAATAAACAGTGCTTGTTGTGTTACATATTGATATCTTCAAAGTGGTTTCTCATGAAAACAAATAGAGACATGCAATATTGATCAATCAAGGGCTCATTAACTGTTTCTTTCAGCAAAGAAATAGAAGACAGTAGATCAACTATGCTAACTATACTATATCAGCTCCCTTGTGTATAGTTTTTAGGTCAGGGGAGTAAGATATGGGTCATCCTACATACTTCCTAACCCAAGGGACTATGACTTCTTAGTTCACTCTCTCCTTTCTCTTTCCAGAACATTCTGAGTTTCCTAACAAAGGGACCTATGATCTACTGTGGTCCTGATAGGCTCTGCTTGTGCTGGGCCTTGCACATCTTATTGTCCTGGGTTCATTCCGAGGATGGGGCACCTACTCATGTTCAAAGAATCAGTTGCCACCATGAGATCTTTATTTCTTATTTGCCACAATTACTCCCACCCCTTAGCCAGGCCTCTGGAAGTGTAGTGCAGGTCTCACATCTGGGGAAAGGTAGCTCCTACCTCTATCAACCCAAAGGAATGTCCCCCTTGCCAACCCATCTTCTGTCTGTAGCAGCTGCAGTACAAGTTTGCACATTATCGTTCTTCCTAATGTTATTTATTTATTTATTTATTTATTTGCTATTTATAAGACTTGAACTTCTTTGGGTAAAGCTTATTTTTCAAAGTGACCTATAATTAATAGATTCTTAACTTATCTTCTTGACAGATTGTTGGTCATTAGATGCTTTCTACTAAAGGAATTTCACTGTAGGAAGCATCCCTTCATTTGCTTATTTAGTCACCCAATCAACATTGAGTGGAACCCTACACACTCATTCAAAATCTAATTGAACTTACCTGGAAATCTGAAACAAGAACTTGAGAAGCAAAATTAGAAAACACACATAAATACTCATGGTAGGATCCTCTTCCCTCTTCCTCTTAGGTGTTCTCTGGGCATTTGCTCCTTAAAATAGCTCTGTTTTGGTTATCAGTCATTGGCTATGTAACAAATCAACCCCGAATTTTATGGTTTAAAGTAAGTTCATGATTGTCCTTCATAGGGCAATGGATTGACTGAACTTAGCTGGAGGACTCTTGTCCAGGATCCCAGGACCTGCAGTGTAGCTGTAGATACAGCTGACTAGGGCTGAAGTTGGAAGGGTCTAACGATCCACATGGGCTAGACATGCAGGATGGCTTGCTTGTGTGGCTGGCAAGTGATGCAGGTGGTGGGCTGGGAGCTCAGCTGGGTCACCCACTGGAATGTCTGCATTGTCATCTCCCTGGGTCTGGGCTTGTCCAACAGGTGGCTGGGTTCTGAGAGAGACACTAAAGAACAGATACTTAAGAGGCCCAGGAGGAAGCTGCAAGTCTCCATTAAGTCCTCGCCTTGGAAGCCCCAGAATGTCACTGTCTCTGGATCCTATCAAACTAGTCACAGATGTCAGCTCAAATTGGGAAGAAGAGAGCTAGACCTAGCCCCTTTATGTGAGGAGCAGAATGTGCACAAAGGCAGGTGGGACCCATGGCAGGCATCTTGGGGTCTTTCTTCCACAGGCTTTGTTGAGCTAAGTTCCTCACTACCATTACCAAGGTGGTACCATGTGCTCTTTGCAGCTTCACATGTTTCCTCAACTAATTCTCCTAACCTGATAAGCTAGATACGATCGTCTTCCCTATATTGGAGATGACAAAGATGGGCTCACAAGGGTTTTGTGACTTGTTCAAGGTCAAAAAGTCAGTGAAGGGCAGAGCACTTCTGGAGCCCTGGTGTGCCTGCCTGTAAGCACTTTCTCCGCAACGCAACCCTACCTGAAGTTTTTACAGTCTGTGAGGATGCCCAAAGAAAAGGAAGACCCAAGGAGCAGAGGGCTGTGATAGAGGCGCCTCCATTAAGTGGCTGTAATTCTCCGGTGGTGGCAGTCTCTGTAGCACAGTCCCTGTTAGAGCAATAGCTTTGGATGCTCGATCCTCCAAGAAGTTTTCTTTTGGGGAGCATAGTCTCTAAGTTTTAGATGAACCCTTTTAAGACCATATATCTCAACAAAATGAAAGCCCAATGTATCATCTAAATTAAAATTTATTGTAGAGTAATACATTCTTATTAAACAGAACAGACATTCCCAGTAATTTTTAAATTACCTTTGATATAGGGCTAAAGTGAATCTTCCTGTGAAATCTGAGCTCTCAAAATTAATCACAAGATGAAATTTACTGTTATGCTGTAATACAAGTTGAATTTTTAAATAAATATTTCCATCATTAAAATAAAATTGTGATTCAGAGAGCCCATTTCAGCCTCATTTGCTTCCAGTTGCAGGGGCAGCACTGGCCCCTTAACGGCGCCCCCTCTCCTTTCCTAACAGAAAGGAACAGTCCTTTTCCTCCCTGCGGTGTCTTTATTTCCTTTCTGTTACATAATGTGATTCTCTTGAAGAGCTGCCTGTCAAGTTCCTATTTCAGATTCCACTTCTGATGTGAGAATTCGGGGAGAAAGGTACTGGTAAAGGAGTATGATGCTTTTAAATCTTAAATTCCCCTACAAAACTATTTTGCCTCCAACTAGAGAAGAAAGAAGACAGAGACTGAAAGGAAAACCGCCCATGAGTAGCATCAGTAAATGTGAACGGACTCATCCATGGGGTATGTGTTGGTGCTTTGAGTCTGAAAAATCCCTTGAGGCAAAGGCAGTGCTTGGATTTGGCTCACGCGTAGGTTTTTGAAGTGCTTAAGGGTTGAGGGGATAAATCCTCTTTTCCCTGAGATTATCTAAGCAGTGCTGCCCCCTGCCGGTAGCAGTTATATAACCCAGCAAACAGATGTTTCCTGCCTTCTTTCCACCTCTGCTGGGAAATACTTAGAATTCTAAAGCTCTCAGAGCTAATCTCGGTCACACTAGCCTACCTCAGCCTACCCCGTCTGCAGAGTAGAAGTTGCAGCCAAACCTTGGAGGAGGAATGACGCGTTCATTGTTAAGCTTTTGATTTAGGTCTCTTTCTATACAACTGAAGTTTATGGATACCCAACATGTAGAACACACAGGTCCATAATACATAGCGTTTGATGTCACTGTGCTATTTGACCCTTTGTTCTAAAAAGATGTGCATGGAAGTCTGGGGCTGCAATGGTGAATCTGAGTCTATAGCTCTAAACGATTTAACTAGAATGGTCAGGATTTTCCTTAAACACTGAAATAGGATTCCTAAGGTGTGCATTTATGACTTCCCATATCTCTTTCATGGAATAAAGTAGAAAAGCTTTACCCTTCTGTAGTCAGATTTCTAGGAAAAGCATTCTTCTATAACCTGGCCTATTGACTTGAGGATGTGATCAAGAGAAACAAATTCGATATTTACAGAGCCAGGACATTTGGACAGTCCTTCTAAACGTTCAGGTATATAACTAAGTTTTATTCTGAGTTTATTAACACTTGAGTCTTCATTATAATTCAAATTAGCAAAGGAAATTGTGTATAAAATTGTAATGCTCAATATTTCCTGGAAAATTTAGATTCTTTTGGCAGCCTAGCAAAATAATGAATCTAAACCCACCAGCTCATTTATCCTTTTAGTAAATATCCACACGCTGTGTAACTAGTTACCCATTCAGGATGGCACCTGTCCAAGGAAGTTGGAGCTTGTTAACAAAACACGTTAGAGTCATGGCTTATAAACTATAGAAACTTGTTTTCTACAGGTCTGGAGGCTGGAAGTCCACAATCAGGGTGCTGGCATCTTCGGGTTCTGGTGAGGGCTGACTTTTGGGTTGCAGGAGGCTGGATTTTTGTTGTGTAGTGGAAAGAGAGTGGGTGAACTCTCTGAGAGCAAGTTTTTTTAAAAAATAAGGGTATTAATTCTATTCATGAAGGTTCCACCCTCAAGACTTAATTATTTCTCAGAGAACTCTCCCAACACCATCACGTGTGGGGGATAGGATTTAAAGTGTGAATTTGGGGGGAGGGGATATAAAGTTTCTGTTCATCGCATGGTTCATGTTCCATTTATAGATATGACAATAAAAAACTTAAATTTCCACACCTAAGAAGAGGCTTTTCACAACTATAACAGGCACAATGGCAGCTGGCAAGCTGTGTGTCAGAGACACTTTACTTTCTCTACCAAGAGCAAAGTCACTTGCTTTGGGATACCTTCATTCTCTCTGTAGTCAAAGCTCTTCCCAGCCCATCCTACCTGACTTTGGCCCCTTTTCTTTTGATAGCACTCTGATATTTATGTTCCCAGTTCTTGGCCTTTTAAAAAAATAGTGAAGATGACTCTGTGTGCGTGTGTGTGGGTGTGTGTGATCTCAGGCACTGTTATAGACTGAGCTAATCTGTAACTTCCTGCAGGTAGGCACTGAGTCATTTCTTCCTTTGCTATTGTTTTATTGTGCCTGGTATAATCTACCAAGCAAGGAACTCAAGTGATGTTGACCAATGCATGTGGCATTTTCTAGAAAACTGATTATGGGAAAAGCTTCGTGGAGGGGACAAGCCCTCACCCTCCTTAACAAATGTGTCTGTTTCTCTTGAGACACTGTCTGCTTATCCAGCAGCCCGCCTGTTTGCTAGTCACTGCCAATTAGCATAATTACTATCTCAAGGCCTTGCCCTTTATTGATCCTGGTAGTTAAAGCAGTTTACAGTCAAGAGACATGCTGACAGAAGGTACAAATATATTCACCAGGACCTCTAATAGCACTTTGTCCTTTTTCTTGCTTTTTAGAATTGCTTCTGTCTGTTTTGTTTTAGATTGTGCATTGCTTTTTCTCCTTTCTCCCAAGTTTCCTGCAGCAGAAATTCAGTATATTACTTAACACAGCCATAGAGAACTGTGGGAAGACGTTTACAACAAAAACTCAGTTTCAATTCCGACTAATGTGATCAGCCTGTCAAAATAAGCGTACAGTCAGATAAATAATCAGCAAGGTATTTATCAAATGCCATGGTGGCACCATATGGAGGGTTATTCAGGGATTTTTAGTTAATAGAAGGGGTTGAGCCTGGAGTCTCTGGCTCCTGAAAAGACTCTCATGAAGATGCTATTAAGAAAATGAACTAACAGTGAGGAATCTGGCAAAATACCAGCCCGATCCTGAACAATTTTTAGGAGCAGGCATTCTTAAGATTTTAGAAACTAGCAATGTGCAGTGACATGCCCTGACAAAGAACACTGCTTCTTCTATATTTTGTGGTATTGCAGATTGAATGAAGGGCCTTCACACTGAGCTACACTCCCAGCCCTTTGTAATATTTTGTATGTTGAGGCAGGGTCTCATTAAGCCACTAAGTTGCCCAGGCTGGGTTTGAACTTGGGAACTTCCTGCCTCAGTTTCTCAGAGTGCTGGAATTACAGACTTGCATCACTATGGCCAGCTAAGAATACTGCTTCTAATTTACACAGGAAGTGCACTAAGCCAAGGAATGTGTTAAATACTAGTACAATATTATTACACGACAGTAAGTATATCTTGTGAATATTTGTACACACATTAAATAAGCCTGTAGGGACAAGGTGGGAGTAGGGGGCCTCAGCTGAGGAAGAATGCCATCTGTAAGCCAAGGCTCTCAGAAACTAGGAGAGAAGCATAGATTTTTTTCATAGTCTTCAGAAGGAACCAAGCCTTGATATTGACATCTTGATCTTGGACACTCTCGCTCTAGAACTGTGACCTGACAAATCTGTTGTTCAAGCCACCCAGCTTGGGGTACTTGGTTACGGAGCCTCACAAAGTGAAATAGGATCCTGTGACTCCAATAATGCAAATCAGAGTGAATCCCAGTGATTTTAATGAAGTAATTGGGCAAAAGAAGATCATTTTCCTTTCATAGTCATGAGGAAATGGGAGTAGAGCTTTTGGAGCTGCAACATGGAAAACTTCTCCGAGGTTGAAGGCAACACAGAGAGGCAGACCCAGAGAGCCACGGCGAGCAAGAAGACACTGTGATGACATTGTCTGAGCCACAGCATTAAAGCATTTTGCTTCCAGGCCTTGAGTTTTCCATTACTTATGAGTGAGGTTTCTTGTGCAAAGTTCCTAAGCCCATAAGGAGGAGAGATTCATTTGGCTCACAGTTCCAAAGGGCTCAGTCCATGGCAGCAGGGCATGTTGGCAAACTGCTTCACTCATGGTGGCCAGGAAGCAGAGCAGGGGAGCACCATCAGGGGAGAAAGTGTGAGGGATCCAATGCAGTGCTCAGGCATGTGCCTTACTAACCCCCTAGACACACCTTAAGCCAGTCACGTTGACAATTAAACTTAGCTATCACATATTATATTGGTCAACAAATCCTCTGATTTTGCTTACTCCAGGTTGAGAGGACCACTGTCATTCAAAAGAGTCCAAACCAGCTTCTTAGAATCTGGGAGTCAATTGGGTATATGACTGAGATACCTATGAGTGACAGCCAGCATTAGCTGGTGCCTTTTATTGCATGGATATGGCTTTAAGCAGTGATGGGAAGTAACATTATGCTTCACAAATTACATATGATAGCAATAAAATGTTGTAACCTCCCAAACTGGGGAGTTTTTCAGAACAGTCACCTATAGCACACATACACATAAAATGAATGCGTTCAGTAGCAAAGTGTGAAATTAAAGAGAATCATTCACATATTACTGACACAAGTCAGGTCTATTTTTATAATTACCTATGTTTTTCTTCATGCTATTGCCAACTGATACCTTATGAGATAGATACTTTTAAAAAACAGTAACTTGAGAAATAAAAATATGGGATATTTCAGGTTCACTGATAGAGTATTTCTATAATCTCTACTTTGGACCTTGGTGCAGGGACATTCCGGAAGCTCTTTCTTCCTTTAAGGAGAGTGGTCACAGATTTTCACCGTGGGAAGATTATGGGTAGATGTGCAGACGTGGAGGGGGGTTACTGCTAGGCCAGATTGGGATGCTAAGTCTCTATATAAGCTTCAGTGTAATTGAGAATCACGGGCGAAAACCTGGCCCAGGACAGCCATGACCCTGAGTGATTGCCATCTGTTGATTATTGGTCTCACTCCAATTTTTCAGTCTGGTATCCACATTAAAAAAGCTATACAGATATATTAGCATCAAAATAATTAACCACAACAGCATCTGTGCCAAGGACAGAATGAATGGGCCGTTTTAAATGCATTGTCCATTCACGCCTAAAGGTGACCTTTGCAGTCATTCTGGAGAATGCTCTTAGATAATTTTCCTGGCTTGGAGCAAGATTCTGACTTCCTGAGTTCTGGGATAAATAATAGATTATTCAAAACTAGGCCCCAAAGAGGGTGGGGAAATACAGATATGTACGGTTATCCATTATTTATTTTTGGTGAAGGATACCCTTTATCCAAAAAATGACTTGAAGTTGCTTACATAGTTACAGATAATGCATCTATCTAATATAGCTTTAAAATAAAAGCAAAAAGTAAAATAAAGAAGAGAGAAATGCATGAAAATCAGATTGTGCCAGGAGTGACATTAGTATTAAAATAGCATGCCACACTATCCTAAATTTTTGCTTGTGGTCAGCTTTTTAGTATAAAATATGTAAAGGAAAATATGATCAGTCACAAGAGCCAGGTTTTTTTTTAAATAATAAAAACAAAGAAACAAAACCTCCATTAATTCATGCCAAGAACAGTGCCTGATACAGAGAAAGACAATTTTCCCTTGACTTTGAAACATTTATGAGGTCTTAATTCTTCCCTTTTCTGGGACCTCTGTCCCACTTCCTCGCCCCCTTATTTTCCCTCACTAAACACCTTTCTTTACACTAATGAAAACTGTACAAGCTGATGTGGAGCAAGCCCTCACTGTGAGGCAGGTGCTTTATCGGTTGCTTTGCCTGCAGTACTTCAGAGCAGCATGACCACACACATGTGTGCTGCCCTTTTACAGATGAAGTCCGGCCTGGGGCAGGAGTGACACAGCTATTGGATCAATGGATCTGTCTGACTCCAAAATCTCTGTTCTTATCTGTGGTGATATGCAACTTTCAAAGAAGGGGCTGAAGGATAACTAAGAAAACGTCTCTAGGTAATTTCTGTTATGGTGTATTTCTTTAAAACATTTCCCTCATGGACCAGCATGTTTTTGATGATTCTATCAGGAAAACAGATGATTGTCTTGTTACTGGATCATGTGTGGAATTGTAAAAGTTTATTGTGCATTATGTTTCTTTCATGAAAAGAAAACCTAAATCTTTAGACTGCAAGTTTCAGCACATCGAAAATGCAGAAGGCTTACTCTTGTGTGAACTTGTGGAGCTCAGGTTCAACGGGTCAGAAACAGTGAGGGATGGTCCTGAGGTAGGATGAAGGAAATGAAGATAAGGGAGTGTCCACATTGCAAGGTTTATTAGCCCTAAATTTACCTAGTCTATCTCACCACACTTAGACTGAGGACATCAAGATAAGAGAGACTGAAGTAATTTTCAGAGTTTTCAAGGATGCTTGGCTGCCAGCTTTCACAACATCCAGTTCTACCCCCTTCCGATGATGCTTAGAAGTCTCTGAACTTTAATCACCTTGGAATTCAGAAAGCAGAGCTTTGCAGATCATACCCTGATGGTATCGCCTGCCCCAAATAGGAGCAATTACCTTTTGATGGGAACCCAGGCAGCTCTCACAGCAAAGACAATCATCTCATGGGAAGTGAATCATTCCTCAAGCCATAGGATCCCTCTGGAGCTATGAAACCAAAACCAAGCTAATAATCAGTCAGGCTCTGGCCAGCCTCGTAATCCTTAGAAGCTGGCCTCCTGCTCCTGTGAGTGGCCAGTCTGACCCCTGCATCAGAGTGAGCCCCCTCCAGTGATCAAGCTCGCCTTTCCTCTCCTCCCTCGCTCTCTGATTCTCCCTTGTATACCTTTCTGTGCTTCACACTGATGCATCCTGAATTTCTTTTTTTGTGACGTGAATCCAGCTGGCCAAGTTAAGGTCCCCATATCCTCTTTTTGGGACCTTCTCAGACCTTGTGTGGTGACAGTCGCTGCGCTGAAGTCTGGTCCATAAAGTTTGTGGGAGCCTGGCTGGCTTTTCAGCCCACAGTCCTAGGCCAAACATGCCTATGAAACTGATGTCACACAACTTAGCTTTACCGCTCAGAAAGGTGAAAGTGACGGAGACAGCATCACCTGCATTTAGGGCAGAATGAGCCACCGAGATCTTCCCAGCAAAGGTTGCTCCGAGAACAATGCTGAGGCAGTCTGAAGAAAGGCAACCGGGCTCCTGGTTTCTAAGGCAATATTAGCAGCTGACACATCAGCGTCTGATGCCATCAAAGAAGCTGTAATTGATGTGTCTGAGGAAAATTGTCATGAGATGAAAAGATAAAGCCAAATGCAGCACTGAGCTTTGCAAACACGCAGTACATATACCTACCATACACACACACACGCGCGCGTGCTCACACATCATTGAGGCCTTACTGTACATTTAATGTTTAGTTCCTCTGGCTACATCATTGTTTTCTGTCAGATCACAAAGGTGCAAAGGGCAGGGTACAACCTAAATGGTAACATGCTTGTCGTGGTTTGGACTTGCAATGTCCCTCAAAACTCATGAGCTAGAGGTTTGGGGTCAACTGATGGGCTTTTGGGGCCTTGATTAGATCCAGAGGGCTCTAACTTCATCAAGTAGGTTCATCCACTGGTTCATTCAGAATTTGATGGCATTATTGGGAGGTAATGTAAACCGGAGGAGGGGCCTGGACGACGGTATGGAATTATGGAGTTGTGTCTTTGGGGACTACATCTGGTCCCCAGACCCTTCCTGTCTGCTTTTTCCCCCTTCTCTGCCTCTTGCCCGTCATGAGGTAAGCAGCTTTCCTCTGTTTTACCCTGCTGCTATGTTGTTTCTGCCTCACTCTAGGTCTAGAAGAAATGGAGCTGGCTGACTATGGACTGCAACCTTTGAAACCGTGAGCCACAACAAATCTTTCCTCCTCTAAGTGGACTCTCCTAGGTATTTTGTTACAGAAAGGAAAAGCTGACTGACACAATGCTTGTGCACACTCGTGCAGATAAAGATGATGAAGAAGGCAAAATGTGGGAAGAGAACACTGCCTACTCAGCAAGATTCACTCTGAGCTGAAAACGGGGTGACCCTGGGGGTGGGTGAGAATTAGGGAGTAATGACAAAGCCGAACCTGGAAGCTATCTGTACATCCATCTCCCCTTCTTCCTGCAGTGAGTCTCCTGAGATGTTTTCCTAACAAGGTTGTTTATGCACAGTAGGAGACATTTCATACTGATCTGATTGAAGATGCATTTAATTACGGTCGTGCTGACAATAGATAGTCTCATCACCCTTCACTTAGAAACTTAATTGTATGTGCACCCATCTTTCCTTACCGGCCTCACTTCCAGAGAGCTTTCCTTCCACTCACAGCTAATTTTAAGGACCTTCCTCTTTCTCCTACTTTATTGTCCATCGTTCCCTTTCCTGTTTCTTTGTCTCACTCTTGACTAGAAATTGCTCCCTTAGGTTTTGCTCAAATAACGCTCACCTTAAAAATAATATTCTATCATATTCTGTAATCTCACACATTTCCTTTTCATTGCAGCACCTTCAAGGAAGAGTCTATAGCAATGGCTTCCCCTTAGCTACATATTGGGGTTACCTGTGAGTTGAATTGGCCTGGATTGCAGCGTGATCATTGGTAGCTTTTAAAGATTTTTCAGGTGATTTTAAAAAGCAGACAAAGCAGAGAATTACTGTTTTTTTTTTTTTTTTTTTTTTTTTTTTTTTTTTTTTTTTGTTTTTTTTTTTTGAGACAGGCTCTCACACTGTAGTCCAGGCTGGCCTTGAACTCACCCTGTATAGCCCAGACTGGCTTAAACTTGCAGTGATGGTCCTGCCTCAGCCTTCTGAGTGCTGGGGTTATAGGTGTGTGCCGCCAGCACACCTGGCAGGAATTACTGCTTATCTGCCTTCTGTTCTTTCCTCATTCCTTTCACTTCTAGTACATGATCACTTCTCTGAAATTTCTCACACTAAGTTCATCTCTGGGTCATCATAGACTTCTGTGATGATTTTTAGGTCTCTTTGGTGACTTCTATTTCCTTTTTGAAACTCTCCTACCCTCAGCTTCTGGACACATGGTTCCCATTGTCCTGAGCTCCACACCTGTTTCTCGAAAGTTCTCTTTCCTCACTGATTAAAATAGCACAGTTGTGGTTTGGGACACATTACCCTAAAATATGATGCCTCAGCATTTGGGAAGTGAGCAGAAGTAGAAGGCCACTGGCTCTTTCCCCTCGCCTTCCTCTTCTGAAGCAAGATAAAATCTAAGAGGGTCATCCTCTGACCTTCTTTCCTTCAGCAGGGAAGAGCCTCAGGTAAGAGGTGTGTTGCTCTATACCTGAGGCAAGGAAAGTCACACAGAGAGGTCCAAAAGAATACGAAGAGACAGGTCTAAGTTCCTCCGGGGTTATTACCATCCGACCATCATTACCCTTTGGTCCTCCAAGCATATGTCGACACTGCTGCAGGTGAAGGTACACAGATTTCCCCATTTCTGAGCCTTTTTGTCTGAAGTTTCCTATGTCAGGTAAAACTTCTATCAATGCGTCTGTATGTCTCCTCTTCTGTGATCTGTCCTTTGTGATAGGACCTCAGCAGCGAACCTTGCAAAGGGTGAGGAAAAAATTGCTTTTCCCCTACAGCACCACATTTGACATAGTCACCCAAGCCAGACACTGGAGCATCGCTGTTGACATTCTGCCTTCAGGTTCTACAGCTGACCTGTCACTCAATTGAACTGTTTCTCCCCCTTTAAAATCTGAGTAGCTGTTGCCTCTGCTCCACTTCTACTGCCTGACTCGGGGTCAGCCAGGATTAGTGGAAGGCTTTCATCACGAGTCTTCCTGATTCCAGTCTTGACTCCATTATATTTATCTTCCATATTGCTACCGATGAAATAAAATAAAGCTCAGCCATGTCACTTGCTTGCTTGAAGCCTGCCATTAACTTTCACTCTCTTGGAGAATAAAACTCAATGTCCTGATAAGAAGCCATGTTCTGTTAACATAGGACTTCTGCCCATTTAAAAAAAAAATTATTAGTACATACTCACAGCATACAATGATTACATTCACTGCAGAGAATTGGCTTATATATGTAGCATGTCCCGAACCCTTACCCTCTGTCCTTCTGGGGAGCCTTGGATCTGGTAACAGCAAGATCCTGGCAACCCCGTATAGAATTCTGGCATCGTGCTTCTCAGGCAGTCCTATAACCCTTCATATCTCCCTGCTCTAGCACTGAGCTGATGTGGGGAAGTGAGTTTGCCTGTTTAGATTGCCCAGCATAGAATCTGGTACCTAGTATGTGGTCAATATACTTCAGCTCAGGGAATAACCAAGTTAATACTCAATCTCTGTTGACTGTTGGGTATGGCCTTATCTGACAGCTCATTTCCAAACAACTTTTCTAGAGTGATTAATAAAGGCAGAGGAGGATGAAAGAAATGCAAAACACAGGATCCTAAATCTGAGAGGGAGCCAGAAAGGGGAAGGGAAAATAGGAAAGTGCTGCCCACACGAATAAACCTCGGTCTGAGCATCCTCGCTCTTCTTCAGGTCTAATTTAGGCATGTAAGAAATAATATCTTTAGGACATGTTCAGTGCCATGTGTGAGTGTCATTACAGGCCACATAGAAGGCAATAAAGCACCCTGGAGACAAAATAATGGCATGAAGATGTTTGTAGATAGATACAGCTCAGCATTTGAGTAAGGAATATATTAAATACAGCAGAAAAATATTCCAAACACCCATGCTATTTGAAACAGGCTGTTGATTTACCAGGAAGTCATAAAAAAAAAAAATTGATAGGGAAAGGTTTCCCACAGAAAAGAAAATTACTTTTGTTTAATATTTTCATGCCTTTTCCCTATTTGATGCCCATTTCTTATGAATTAATTTGAACTCCAATGCGTGCATGGGCACCACATGTGCTTCTAGTAGCCTGTTCTGTGAAATACTGGCTCCATAGTAATGTGGAGAAACACACACACACACACGCACACACACACATATACATCTATCTATCTATCTATCTATCTATCTATCTATCTATCTATACTTTTTTTTTTTAAGCTTCAACACCTACCTGTTTGGGAGTAATTCAGCAAGCATCCATCCAATTGAAACATCCCCAGTAAGTTGTGTACTTCTGGGTGTAAACTGCTAATTGCTGATGGATTAATTAAAATAATTCTTGTGTGTGTTTGTTTTGTTTTGTTTCAAGAGGCAAAACCAACAGAAATTTATTCAGGCATCTTTTCCTGACACTCGGCCCCTTTTCCTAGACCTACCCTTAGACACTAGGAATGAAAAAAATTGAAGACTGTTCCTACGCACACTTCCGACCACCATTTTCGGATTCTGTAATGATAAGGAGCAATTAACGGAGGGTTCTTGGTTTGACTAACCACTTTCTGGGCAGCTGGTTTTGTTAATGAAGAGGTTGCTTTCATTAGTGTATTCAGATGAGATTTAAGCAGAGGCTGCTTAGGAAAACTGACTACAGTACCCAACTCCGTTTGGGGTTTCGCTATCATCTGTGTGTCCACAAGATGGCAGTAAATGTTTGATGAGTTTCTAGGATAATTTTGGTCTTTTGTGTGTGAATTTGTGTCTATGGTGGAGGGGGGAAGAAATTTTGCTCTAGAAGAAAATTATTTATTTGATGTGTTGTATTGTTTTACATTTTTATGTCAAATAAACCCAGTGTATATAATTAATTTAACATGCTTTCAGGCGGGTGACAGTTACATTGTTTATCATAACGATTAAGGGGTGTCTTATAACAAAAATAATAAAATTGGTCTCCATCTCAACAGTATGTGACAAAAAACACTGAACAAAAAGTAACACGTGGCCCACGCCTGTAATTCTAACTGCTTTGGAGTCTGTCTGAGTCAGGAGGATCTTAAATTGGAGTCCAGCCTAACTGAGCATATTTAGCAAGGCCCTGTCTTAAAACAAAAAAAGAAAGGGCTGGGGGTAGAGCTCAGTGAAAGAATGATTGCCTAACGTGCACAAACTCCCTGGATCAATCTGCAGTATTGAAAAAGAAAAAGGTAGCACATGGTGGAGGAGGTGGAGTTCTGAGTTGACCGGTTGATAACTTGAAAATACGTGGACATATTGGCTCATTTCTCAATCCTGGGTGAGGGAGTGTCGTGTGAAGGAGCCTGGGCTGATGCAAAGTCCTGGGCAGCAAAATCTTCTCCTTATGAAGCTTAGACCAGCAGGGAAGATCCACATGTATGCATGCAGTTGTTATCCAAGGTTATGGGTGACCAAGGAGTTGTGGAGGAAGAGCCGGGTCATTATAATGGAAATTACTTTTAATTAGTGGGATCAGGGAAGAATTTTATTTTTTTAAAAGTAAGATGCTGAACATTTGTCCTTAGCAATGAGTGGGATGCAGACTTGTAAACTGTGAGCACAGAGGTGTGGGCGGGGAGAACACCTAGGGCAGTGAGGAGTCCTTGGGGTGGACAGAGTGGTTGATCTGGTTGCAAAGTGTGCACACCTGTAAAGGGAAGAAAGCGGGCATGGCTGTTGAATACTGGGCTTAGGAGTTGGGTTTAGTTTTTGAGCTGAGAAGTAACCTAGCTGCGGCGGTGCAGAAAGAACCACTTGGAATGTGTGCTCGATGGACTGAAGTAGAGTCTGGCTGTGTCCTCATGCACAGATCTGGAGGGAGGTGGAGGTACACTCATGTCCAAGCTGCAGTCCCAAAGCCAAGACCATTAACTTCATTTCTTTAGGTCATTTTCCTCATTACAAAACAAAGGGTTGGACTAGTTGGTTCTTTTCAGTTCCAAAAACCACAGGCCTGGCTAGGATAAAAGCAGAGGAGAGAGACAGGGCAATGGATATGGAAGAGATTAGCAAGGCAGGCAGAGCAGCATTTGGTCTCTGACTGAAAAGTTAATGGAGGTACCTTGGGATGGGGTGTTGGCAGGAGAAGAGAGATGAACAGAGAACATTTCACACAGCTAATTGTCTAGAGAGACAGTGGGGTCATAAGTAGGGAACAGCAGTGCCAGCATTGTGAAGAATACATTTTTGGCTCTGTAAACACTGTACGGGTAGATAGGCATGGTTTATATCATTTAAATCATGGACAAGAGGATTGTTTCAATTCATCTGAAAGATCTGAAGACATTATCTGAACAGATAGTCAAATGACTATGATGGGTGATCCATTTTCTCCTTAATAAACACAGTATTCTGCACATTTAATACTGTCATGGAAGGCAGAAAGGATCTTCAATACCAAATTGCATTGGAGGCAAAACAGGAGGCTCTTCGTGTACAAAGATGACACGAAGGATGCTCCTCTGGGGGGCGGGGCTCTGAGTTGTTTTCCTCAGGCAACGAGTGGGAGGCCGGGGTAACCTGCCTGTCCTTCAGTCACATCACACAGAGAAAAGTGTGGAGGGAGTGCAGGTTTCCTGAGTTATTGAGGTACTGGTCCCCAGTCCCAAAGTTACTCAGGAGCAAACCCTTGGTAAGGATTTCTGTCCATTCAGTTCTGACAACATTACTGAATGAAAAGAAAAAGTGTAAAGTCAACAAATAATGATCAAGGAGATATTAAAAGTGCAACTTCCGGGACTGCCACAGAGTGAGATCAGACAGTTCCAGGCTGATCTCCAGGGCCACAATCCTGCACCATGACAACTGGTGTCCAGAAGGGGGACTGGTCGGAGGAGGGAGGAGTGAACCCTACTGTGCTTCCAAATCATCACAGTGAATCTGCTTGATGCCAGTGTCGTGCACCAAATGTGAGGTGGACATTTTTGTGCTGAATGCAGTAAACTCATTTCCAGAATATTCAGTTCAACAGCAGATTACATCCTTGATCTTTTTTTCATAAACAGACATTTGCCATGTAATAAATGTATATATGTATTTTCTCAGACAGGAATTTATGTTCTTCAGTAAGTGAAGATAAAAATATTCCTGACTAAGTTAATTTTACAGATAAAACAGATTAATTAACCTAGTTAGGAGTATTTATTAAGCTAGTTAGGAATATTCAGCTTCATCACTGGTACCCTGACTTTCTTCAGCTCCATGTCTAAATTTAGAACCATGCATGAATCTGCATTTGATTTTCAAACTCTCTAAAAAATTCTCAAATGCCTTTCCTGAGAGTTGGGAGTGGCTCAAACATCAGGAATTGGGGAAACATAGCAACCTGGAAGATAAATATAGCAGAGAGGCTTACCTACCTTTTGGAAGACCACAAATAACTTCCTTAATTTGCTAATAACAAAATATTAACCATTCTTTTAATACCAACAACATAAGTGGACTTGTTCAACTTTTTTTCTTTTCCTCTTTTTTCTAAATCTATTTCTTTCCACGTGGGTTAGCTTTCTGTCACTGTGACAAAATGCTCCCCCCTAAAAAAATAACTTTAAGAAGGGAAGAAGATTTATGCTGGAAAGATTTACTTTGGGTCATGGTTTCAGAGGATTCAGTCCATGGTCACCTGGCTCTGTTGCTTTTAGGCCTGTGGAGAGTCAGAAATAGCATAGTGGAAGGGCACTGCAGACCAAGCTGCTCACCTCATGGCAGGCAGGAAACTGAGAAAGACAGAGAGAGAGAGAGAGAGAGAGAGAGAGAGAGAGAGAGAGAGAGACAGAGACACAGACAGAGAGACAGAGAGAGAGAGAGACAAAGAGAGAGAGAGACAGAGACGGAGAGGGACAGAGAGAGAAAGACAGAGAGGCAGAGTGACACAGAAAAAGGGAAGGGACCTGGGACCAAATATGTCCTTCCAAGCTATCCCCCATTGACCAGCTTCATTCAGTTAGGCCCAGAATAAGCCCACCAAGGTACAAACTTATCAATGGCTTAATTCACGGATGCAGAGAGAGCCCTTATGATGCAATCACTTCCCAAAAGCTGCACTTGTGAACCCTACTGTGCTGCAGACCAACAAGTCCCTGAGCAGCCGAGTCCCGGGGGACACATCATAGCCAAACCACAATATCTTATTTTTAAAACATTAATGTCTCGGTTAAAAGCAATGCTTTCTTATTTATAGTAATAATAAAAAAGTTGTGTTATAGTATTCCTAATAGATGTTTGTTTATACCTTCATCTTCTCAAAGGTGTACTTTTACAATTGTAGTTTCAATATATATTTAAGATAGAGATACTATGGCCAAGTTAAAAGATAGAATAATTCTAAATTTAAAAATATTTTAAAAATGTAGTGATCATTTTTGACTGTAGTAACTTTGTACATTTACTTGCAAAAAAATTCACTTTATTTAAACTTTAAAATGAGAATAAAATAAAAAATCTGTAGCAATTTATGTCTTTTAAACATAGCCTTGTGCATCTGTTTCTGAGAAACAGTTTTGTCTTTAGTGGCCTCTGCAAAAAAAAAAAAAAAATTCTGCCAGAAAAGCAAAAGCAAAAACTCCCAATGCTTTCTGCAATGTGGGAGGGAGATAGCAGAAGAAACAGATGCACTTACTGGATGTAGGAAGCATAAGGAAAAGAGAGAAATTCTGAAAGGAAGGAAGCAAGGACCATTATTAGTTAATTTGAAAAAGTCTGTAAAGGGAAACTGATTTAGAGTTAGTGGATTTAATTTTCATGCTCTGGATTACCGTGTACTAACGCCTCTGGTATTAAATAGTACCTTTCTGAATCCCTTAGTACTCATCTAGTAGGGACTGCTTGGAGATTTAGCGAGCTGTTTACCTGGCCATGTCTCAACCAAGCCTGAGTGCCTCACCGCAACAATCGCACTTTGAGACTTTCTTGTGTCCTTAGCAACTACCTTGCCAGTGTCCTGGTCAGGGGACCTGCTTGCATATGTTGTGCAAATCAGTGAATCTCCTCTCTGCTTCTCCATCATAGTTTACATGTATTCACAGATGTATACTAACTATAAAAATAGTGCCATACAATATAATATGCAGTAGAAAGGCAAGTCTGTTTTCCATAGTAAATACAACTGAAAACAAAATGAAACATGTAAATAATTTTTGAAGGAGTCTCACTCTCCCCTTTTTCCTCTCTCTGTCCCTTCCTCCTTTCCTTTCTTCTTATGTGTGTTGAGAATCTATTATCTATAAGATACTAAGATTACAGAATCTTAGTATCTGCTAGAAGAAAGCTTAAAGCGATCCAAGGCAATCACTGTCTTTTCATGAAGTTTCTCCTCTCTGGGTGTGACAAGGGTCCACTGGCCTTTGCCTGGACGTGATTGGTGGGTGGATTCATCAGCCTTCCAGGCAGCCCACTCCATATGTGTGGTTATCGTCCTCAGGATGTTCTTCCTTATCATTTGCCATGAACCTGAGCCCTGTACTTCTATCTAATGGACCTGCTTATAACTTACACACTGTAATTCTGAGTCTTCTACAGAATGGTTCTTAAAATATCTGAAGTCACATCTTTAATCATCCCATTTTTTAGACTAAACTTCCCTTTTTCTCATCATTCTTTATATATCTGGACTTTCTTCCAGGCAAGTGGGAGCTTGGGCTCTGGAGCTGGAGATGGGGTGACCATGTTCCTGAAAGCTGACGCAGAGGGGGATGGGTGCCAGTTGTTTGCAGGCTGCAGTTTGTGGAGTGTTTGATGGGGTGACAGGCAGAAACTCCAGAAGATTCAGATTAAGAAAATGGCAAACTGTTCACACAATCAACTCCCACACCCCCCATCTCCAAAGCGGTGACTCTCACGCTTCCATCTGCATCCGCATCATTTGCAGGGAGATCAGAGGACTGGGCTCTGCATGCGGCATTTCCCACACAGCAGGTCTGAGGTGAGGATGAAAATCTGCATTTCTACCAAGTTCCTGGGTGTGGTTGTCACGAGGGTCCAGAAGTCACACTTGAAGAACCACTTCCCTGGATATCAGTGAGGCTGAGAGAAGCCCCACATGAAGAGAGAGGGCTGAATGTGAAATGTAAGGCCAGGGTAAGGACTAGGGTGTGGTAAGTGAGGGACTGCCAATGGTGAGAACTGAAAGAAGACTACAGCTCAGGGCCATGGAGGTGTGGGGCCATGTGTGGGAGAGCCAACTGCGACCACCAAGCTGCTGGCCAGAACAGCTTTTGTAGTGTATTGTAGGTAGGGTGCTGTCCCAAAGATTTGGATGTAGGATGGACATAGAAGAGGGTTCCCAGTTTATTCGTCATCCTGGTTACTGCCCAGAGTCCTGCTACTGACAGTAAGGCCTCTCTTGGAAACGTGTCATATACACACAATGGAATATGTGTGGTTCAGCTGTAACAATGGACCTGGAAGACATTATGTTCAGTGACATAAGTCAGGCACAGAAAGACAATGCATGGTCTTACTCATAAGTAGAATCTGAAACGCGGGTCTTGGAGAAATTGAGCATAAAATAGTGGAGGGGCTGGGAGGAGGCTGGTCAATGGGTGCAATGTGAGAAAGGAGTGAGGTCTTGTGTCTCATGGCACAGCAGGGTGAATATAGCTAACAGTACTGCATTATATGTTTTAAAAAAGTTAGCAGAGAGGGTTTTGAATGTAAACCCTCTATAAAGAAATAATAAAGAAATGATAAAGCTATAAAGAAATGATAAAAGTTTAAGGTGATAATAGGCTAATTACTCTGAGCTAATCACTACCTAACACATACATGAATCAAAACATCACACTGTACCTTATAAATATGTGCAATTATTATATGTCAATCAAAAAAGGTAAGGGCTGACATTTAAGGTTTCCATGGATTTGTTATCTCTAAACACACTTTCTTCTCTAACATCATGGACCTAGTGTCTCTATAGTGGACACACACAGAAATAGGTGAAGAGTGCAGAAAGCAATGGGGAAGAGATCTAAGAAAAGGGTCTTCAGGTAACATGTCACAAACCACCTGTGAAATTCTGCAGAATTCTGGGAAGTATTATAACAAGGTTGCCTGCTTAGAAATATTTGAAATCTAACTATAGGAAAGTAGATTTTACAATTCTGTTTCAATCCTTAAAATAATGTAATTGAGTTTCTTTTTCAAGAGGAGGACGGGAAATCACACAAAGGATGGCAGGTTGTAATAAATAAAGGCTGTGATCCGTGAACTATCATCATATCATTTCTATCCTCGAAGGCTTTCCTGTCTCCTAGGAGACAAGCATGTAAATAAGTGATGCTACATTGTAGGGTAAAATAAACAGATGTCCACAGACAAGGCTACCAACGGAAGGCCCTAGGGATAAGGACAGACTGGTGTCTGTTACTGCTTTTGTGCTTCAGGTAAATTTATTTAAGAATGCTGCCTTAGCTGAGAAATCTGGAAGTGGTAGTGCAAGTTCAGATAAAGAGGGATGACAGGGAGCCATAGAACTGGCACTGTTGTTTCCAAGACTCCATACCCTGACCTGCATCTTCCTCCATGTTGCTGCCCTCCTCAGGAGGCCCCCACGCCTCTAACATTCTCACTCTTTAATGTGAAAGAAATTCAACCTCAAGTTTGGCAGGAACTTAAGGGTGCTATCTGCTTCATCCTTTGGCTCCAGGTAGAACTTCAATAACCAAGACAAATAAGAATTAGCCATTCTATCTTTGAAGCCTCCAGGGAGGAAGGATCACGGCACAGCTTGTAAGTTGCTTATCAACATTGTGTTTCCTATGCTCTAACTGATGCTCATTTGAAACTCGTTTCTCTTGGCTTACTTCAACCCAGCTAGCACCTGTTATTAAATGGTAGAAATGACCACTAGCCAGTTTTTAAAGAGTTTTAAATGCCCTCTTTACAGTGAGTGAAGTAGTAGAGATGAGCTGTGACTCAAATTTTAGCAGGTGAGGACAGAAGTGAAGTTCCTCTTTAAGAAGCAAGTGTCCTGATCCAGAAGGGGGAGGGGAAACTGAGCAAAGCCCTGACCTGGGCAATTCAGTCTATACCTCCTGGGGCAAGGACAGCCTTTCTCTCTTGGTGACTGGAACCTATTTGTAAGGCAAATCTAGACACCACACTTCAAATGATCTACTTCCTATACATAGTACCCCGATGGATTTCCTACGCTAGGGAGGAGAGCGGGGTTTTAGTCCTACGTGACTTTCTACATTCATAGCAACTTAGCTAGTGTGGAATTCAGTTTATACATCTCTAAAATAAATAACTTAAATATAGCATGTATATGATCCCATTTAGTTTTTTAATTGTCTATGTTTCTTTGTCTTTGGAGTGCAACATGTAAAAGCTATCCCAATTGTATTTTATCTATCAGCTGCTCAGATTTCCTTTTGTCTCTGCAAGACAAATGGACGTGTCACCTCCACAGCTTTGCTGCAACCCTGCTGCTCAAGGGTGTCCTGTCCACCAAATTGTGCATTCTAGGCTTGTCACACAAACCTGAACCTGTCAATGCACGTCGCAGGCTAATTTGTTCTAATCCCGTCAAGTTCATAGCCCTGTGGATGAGTTTTCCCATTGGCAAGCTCGAGGCTGATTAATGGGCATTTCCAACAGGAAATGTGGAGGTAGAAGGTCAGCAGAAGGGGGTGGATGGATATTACCTGGAGTAATTCACTAAATTCAAATCAGAGAAATATTAACCTCTTTTCAGGAAAACACATGGCAACGTTGAACTTACAGATTCACGTACCATAGGGATGGAGAAACGAAGCTGCCAGTGGCAGAGGGCACTTGTCACACAGATCTCACTACATAGTAATGCTGCCTTGATATCAAATGAGTTCCTTCTCCTTGAAGCTGTTATTTTAAGCCTCAAACTGCCCGGCATAGTTTTCCAGCCTACTGTCTGGAAATCAAAATGGAGCATGGTTATTTGCCTGGCAAGCAAGGGATGTACTGAGTTGATCAGGAAACATACTTTTCTCCTTGAGCCTTTTGCCTGCTTTGCATTTCTAGCTTTGAGGCCTCCTACTTCAGTGATTACACACAAAGACTGCACAGATTGCAATCAAGTTCGAAAGCATAGCCTGTATTTGAGAGACGTACCCAAAGACCACCTTGAAGTGAAGGAGAACCTGCTGTGCAGGTCTCAAGAAATCTCTAAAATTTTATCTCCTAATCACTTTTAATATTAATTATATCTTGTCTTCCAGAATAGGAAATTTCTTTTTTATTTTTTTGGACTGAGGATTTATCTCAATTAAATTTAGCCAGGACTTATTCAAATCCAGCTGTGTACTGCGCCACTGTACTCTAGGGCTTCGGTTCACAGCTTGGATACACTTCGTGGTTAAAAAAAGCAAGAGAAGAGGAAAGAAAGAAATGTTAGTAGCTATTTCAGTGACTCTCCTGGGCTTCGCCAAGGTTGCTACCATTCAGATTCTAATAAACAGACCTCCTAGTTCAGAACTGTCAGAGTGTTGAATTGGAGAACTGTTGCCTTCAGTAAAAATAAGGACAAATACAAAAATCGCAGCTACCATTTATTGTACATTTTTACCAAGCATAGTACTGAGCACTACACCAGTCACTTTAACAACATTACCCCACTTATTTCTGAGGTCACTTCTGAGGGAAGCAGGAGGAACTCCACCTTCCAGGTATCAGAGTCCTGGAGGGTTAAAAGACCTGCACAAGGTCCTACAATTCAGAAGTAGAAGTGCAACAAGAATCTGGCTCTATTTGATTTCAAACATGTGCTCTTTCCACCTCTTCCCAAGAGCCTCTAGAACAGAGAGTGTTTCACTGTCAATTTCACCTTCTAGTATTATGGAATTTCATGTGTAATTCGGACTGTAGATCTACAGGAGAGAATAGATGGGCTCCTCCTCTTCATTACTTTTGATTACTCTTGAACATTTTCCATTAGTACCTTTTTAATGCATGCATCAGTTTAATGTCAAAGCAGAAGCTTTATGTATTGGGCCTTTGGTACCAATATGTTTAGATTACACAGGTCTCTGAGCCCATTTCACTCTAACAGGTTCTCATTCCCCTGCACATATCCATCAAGCACCCATCAGTGTAATGTGCACCGCTCATTTGAACAGCACATTTCCATCAGACCTCTTCTCATGCTTATTTCTATCACTACATATGGCAATTAGGATTTAAGAACCAGAAGGCTGTAAGTGAATGATCTAAATTCTTGATTAACTTTGTTGTGTTAGAAAGTTGTCATTTTTGCTCTTAGAAACTGATTGTAATAATTTGTTGTTCTGCGACTCTTTAAAAACGATACTATCAAACAATTAGTTTGCTAGGGCTCCCGTTACAAAATACCTCAAACTGGCTTAAATAACCAAAATGCATTGTTCACATCCCTGGGGAATGGCAGTCCAAGATGAAGGAGTGGGCAGGGTTGGTTCCTTCTGAGTGCTGTGAAAGCAAACCTGCTCCAGGCTGCTCGCCTACTTCTGGTAGTTGCTGAAAATTTTTGGCATTCATTGGCTTGTAAAGGCATCACCCCAATCGCTGCTTTCATCAGAGGACATTTTCCTGAGTACATGTCTGTGTCCTTTTTCATTTGTAAGGACATTAGGGGTTCAGTTTACTCCAGTGTGAATTTTGTGTATGTGTGTGTGTGTGTGCACATGCATGCGTGCTTGCGCACTTGGGATGGAACCCAGGGCCTCCACACTGACCTACATCCTATGCCTTTTTTAATTTTTAATTTTCTATTTTGAAACAAGGTTTTGCTACTTTGCCAAATTTTCCAGGCTGGACTTGGAGTCATGATTCTTCTGCCTCAGCATCCCACAGTGGTGGGATTACAGGCATGTGTCATTGTGCCCAGCTTGAGTTCATCTTAACTAAGTAGGTCTGCGAAAATCCTATTTTCTAATGGAATTGCATTCTAAGGTGCTGGTAGGATTTTAACATAGATATGGGGGCCATATTGCAACGTATGTTATGTTTTATATCTGGATTTCCCCCACCGTCATGTGCTCATACTGGGCTTTTGGGAGGTGACTGCATCATGGGGGTGAGGTACCCATCAGTGTGGATTAGTTCACTGATGAGTTTATAGCTAAATGCAATGTTGGGTTGCGAAGCCTGGTTGAAGAGGTGTGTCACTTTGATGTGGCCTGGAAGGGTGTATCTCCTCCTTTCGTCCTTTGATTTCTCTCTTTGCTTCTTGCCGGGTACTCCATGAGCAAGCATCTTCTTCCATGCCCCTCTGCCATGCTGCCCTGTCTTGGAGCTAGCTGACTATGGATTGAAACCTCTACAAACCGTGAGCCAAAATATAGCTTTCTTGCTTTAAGATGTTGGTGTTTGGTATTGTGTCCCAGCAATGAGAAAGTAACTCAAATACTCCCTATCAACTTCTTGGATAGCAGCTGAGTTAGTATGTGAGGAAAGGCATCACTGAGCACACTCTCTAAGATTCTCTTAGTGGATCAGGGTTCACACAGGTGTCAAAGAGGCACTGATAAGTGTCTGAAATCAGCCACACTGCAGCTCACAGGTCAGGCTGGGCTGGAGTTGCATCTAAATAGATATCCTATGATGCCAGGTTTTAAAGAAGTGGACAGGCTCCTGCCCAACTACGCAGGACTAAGCACTTGAATCAGCTTGGAATTGCTCAGAAGAACTTAACAAGACACCTACTTCTTCAGACCAACTGCTTATCAAACAAAAAAAGATAAAAGTTGCAAGGTGTAAATATGATTCAATGCTCAATGATGTCAGGGCTCTCTAGTACTTAACAGCTAAAGGAGTGAAAAAAGATAGTTTTAGGAGCAAGCATCAATCAAGAATTTTAAGAAGTAGATTTCTTGCCTGCTTTGTATAACAATTTGTTCTTTTGGTGATTCTTTCTTTGGAATAAGCATGAAGTACAATGTGATGGATGTAAATGTGTTGAATCTACAAATATATCTTCATGTTTGTTGGTTTTATTTCTTTGCAATATAAGTCAAATCTCATTTGAACCAATCTATTCCTGTATATATAATATTACAGTAAAAGAATTTTATAGTACTCACCTTATGAGTTGCTTTCATTGAATGGTATGGATACTTTAAGTTTCCTACACAATAAGTCAATAAACAGACCCTTGATCCCACATGTTACAGCTGGCCATTTGTTTTATCCATGGAGCCGCACTGATCAGTGTTTAGCCTAAAGTGGGCAGTAATGGGGTACACATTATATCTGAAGTTTATATCTAACTCAAAGGCAGTAACTTTTAATTTCTATAGGATGTCAATGTACTTTCAAAATTTAATACAGAATGACAATCATTAGAAAAATCCCATAGGTATTTCATGAAACAAAGAAAATGTATATTTAAATATTCTATGAATAGCTAGAAATCAATTTCTCTATTTTGAGCTGAAAACATAATTATCACAACCTAACCACAGAATAAGGATGATAGATCACTTTATTAATAGCTGCATTAGTTACTTTTCTTGCTGCTAAGACAAAATACAAAACACCCAAAGTTAAAGTGTGTAGAGGCTTCAGCCCATAACTGGCTGGCTCCTAGGCAGGCTGGCATATGGCAAAGGGGCAATAGTTTATGGCAGTGGAAGACAGCAAAAGTAACAAGGGAGGAGACCCTCATATTGTACCAGTCTAGCAGGATTATGGTGGTGCCAATCCAATGAGTGGACTGATCCAGCAATCATCCACCCTTAACCCCAGCTCCCTTGATCCCAGTATTCCCTCTTGTATCTACTTTATTATTATTATTATTTTTTTATTTTAAAGAGTAAAAGAAGGATAACATAATAATAGGGGGGACTTAGCAAATTACAGACAAAATGGTAGGAAATTATCAATGGTTATCATTTTACATATTGTTATCTACAAAATAGTTTCTCAGGAAAACAAATAGACAAATAATAGTGAGTTACAGACAAAAGAGGTAGGAGATTATCAAGAGTTGTTGTACTATACTTTGGTATCTTCAAAGTGGCTTCTAAAGAAAATAAATAGAGCTATACATGAGTGACCTATTGAAAAATCATTAACTATTCTCAATGGTTGTTGTAGGAAACACATAATAATAAACATACAACCATTTATGAAATAGGATAGGAACATTACAAACTTTACACAGTTATGGATAGATTAGTAGGAAAATATCAATGGCTGCTGTAATACATGGTGGTATCTTCAAAGTGGTTTCTCAGGAAGACAGAGATATGCAAGAAGGATCTAATAAGTAGTTACAGCCTAAGGGTTGTCAAAAATAGCATATTACCTCCTCACCAGTGACTCCTTTCACTGAGGTATGACGGCTGGAAGGAAGGCCAGGATTGAAAAGAAGGACCGAGAGACTTGCACCTGTGTCTAGCAACAGGCTGTTTTCTTGTTCCTCCATAGTCGTGATTACCCAGGACTCCTCGATGGAGATGACGGTCCGGCCAGAGGGAGAAGGCAGACCATGCCCCAAGCCCTCTCATTCCTGTTGGACTAACTGGTAGCATGGGTCTGAGCTCTGGGGCCTCCACCTCAGAGGGCAGACCGATCTCCAGTGGTCTCTTGATCCCAGTATTGCACTGCAAATCACACACTCTAGATTCAGCCACCTCTGAAAAAATCGTATGACTGCATAAGGCTTTGGGGAGACAGCTATACACAAACTATAACATTTTGCCCCTGGTGCCCCAAAGATTCAAGCACATGCTTATATGCAAAAGGCATTTAGTCCATCTCCAAGAGTCGCCAAAGTCCTAATAGTTTCAGCATTGCTGAAAAGTCCTTCAAAAGTCTCCTCTGAGATTTAAGGCAAACTCTGAGCTGTAAGCCCCTGTACAAATGAAAGGAAAGTTAAACACTTCTAACATTCAATGGCATACAATAGACATTTCCATTCCAAGAATTACAAAGAGGGAGACAGAAAGGAATGGGACCAAAGCAAGTCCAAAATCTAGCTGGACAGACATTAAATTCTGTAGTTCTATGTGCAGCATCTGAGGCAATCTGTGGCCAGATATGAACTCCAAAGGGCTTAGTTGGCTCTGCCCCTAGAGCACTCACTGGTGGTAGGGGGTGTAGCTCCCATGGCTTCTCTCTTGGGCCTGCTCTGCTCTCACCTTGCAGTTTTCCTTAGATAAGCCACATTCCTGGTTTCTCCAACATTTTTGGGATCTTCACTGCACCTTTGGCTTCATATTCACATCTTCATATACTTCCCTCTCAAGGGTACACTGCCTGGCCTGCCAGGCCTTCTTCTGAAATCTGGGTGGAAGTCTTCCTGACCCCACAACTCTGCCACTCTATATGCACCTAAAACCAGTGCCACATGGATGATTCCAAGGTCTGCTGCCAGCTGGAGCAGTAGCCAGGCTTCCCTCTCTCTTGGCTTAGGGGTTGAGTTCCTGGATTGCTGGGCACTTTGAATCCAATTCTGAGGAACAAATTCTCTATGCTGCTGCCATTCTGGAATATAATGTCCTGGAGCTTTCCTCTCAGCAACCAAGATATCCTCTGCACTATCTTTGCATTCCACAGCTTTACTGGGGCTTCCTTTCTAGCCAAACTCACAAGGTTTTAAATCATTCCTCTGGCTCTTTGCTCTTAATCCCCAACATAGATCTGGCTAAGAGCCCCCAACAGTAGTCATGCTACTGCCTCAACATTAGACTGCTTTGAAACTATTTCTGCAAGATTAATTAGTTCACATCTCTTAATCTCAGTCTCAGGCAAAGTCTCTGGACATGAGCAAAATGCATACAAACTTTATGCTAAGGCATAACACACATCATCTGGAGTCCAACGGCCAGTATAGTCCTTCTTCCCAGAAGAAACTTCTGGAGCCTGGTCTTTGCCAGCAGGATTTCTATCAGCCTTCTGGTTTTCTGGGCTCTGAGCAGAATCTCTCATACAGCACAGCCTAGGGCATTCCAGCTCTATGTTTTTCAGCCACATTCTCTAAATCTTTCCAAACTCTTCACTCAAGCCATTCCCAAAGACTCTTAAACCACATGGTCAGATATAGTCACAGCAATGACCAAATTTCTCTGGTACCAAATTCTGTCTTAGTTACTTATCTTATTGCTGAGACAAAATACTCAACACCCAAAGTTAAAGAGGGAAACATTTATTTAACTTACAGCTTCAAGAGATTTTAGTTCATAATCAGCTGGGTCCAAAGCAGGGTGACAAATGGCAGAGGAGCAACAGTTCATGGAGGCAGAAGAAAGCAAAAGCAACAAGAGAGAAGACTCTTTTTGTCTCTCATACAGTATGCAGGCTACCTGTCTTACGGTGGGTGTAGCACTCACACCCTTTATCCAAGCATGGATCATGAATCAGTCACAATCTCTAGATTCAGCCACCTCTGAAAAACCTGCTCTCTCATGACTGCATGAGTCTTTGGGGAGACATCTAGACACAAATCATAACATTAGCTAATAATTTAACTGAAGAAAGCTCTTTGACTTCTTGCACTTCAAGTGCTCCTTTTTATCCTAGTACCCTTCTCTGCAGCACAAATTTGGGCCCCCAATGTCTGCTAAACTATGTTGGTAGAACAATTGTAAGAGGAAAGATACTGGGCATGCATTTAAAAACCCTCTCTCTTCCTGTCACTGGGATGGAGACTGTAAAAGTTGAGGAACTGAATGGCCCCATCAAAGATACTCTTTCTATGGCAGCACCTTTAAAAATGGTGGTCACTACAAACCCCAGGACTATCCAGTATGCACATCTCTCCCTCTCCTTTCATGAAGAGAAGAAGATCTTGAGGCTGAACATGCACCACACAAGGATGGTCTACAATATCTGACAGCTGAAATGTCTTTATTAGCTGTGAGATGTGGGTGAATAATTTAGAATAGTCTAGGATTTCACTTATTCTGAACAGCCTAATGAGGAGTGAGGGGGTGCTGGAGATGTTGGGGTTTTGCTGGTGAATAAGCAGCTCTTAGGCACTCAACTGTTTTTCCAAATACCTCCTTGTCTTTTTAACTAGATATGCTGAGACCCTTAAACTTACCATGATGAAACCAAAAGTCATGAATCATCCCTTTTCTCTGCCAAACCTTTACAATATTTAGGAGCATATGTGCGCTATTTCTAAATGTCAGTGATGTCCTCATCCACTTGGTTACTCAAGATAGAAACTTTGCTGTCATTTAATTTACTCTTCCCCTTACGTCTGACCACTATTGTCACCATGTCCTGTTTTCTCTCCCTTTTAGTGTCTTTAGAAAAGCTATTACTGTTTTGCTATCCCTTTTACTCCTGCCTTTATTTACCCCTCAGCTGCAACCCCAGGGGCAACTTGGCAGCCTCTGGGCCACAGTTCCCACTGATGTTGCCCTCTCCATGCCGCATTAATCTCTGCTTTCACACCACCAAATGTGTAGCCAGATTGGCATTATTTTCGACTTCAAATCTCTGAGTCTATTTCTGTTCACAGGGTAGAATTCAAGCTTACCTGGCAGACAAGACCCTTCCCTACTGGGCCATAACCTCCTTTCTAACCTGATCCCATTCCTCCTTAGGTTGATCCTTGATTATAAAACAGATTACACACTTCCAGCCTCACACAAGGTTACTTCTTCCTATAATTCCTTTCCCTTCCTCTCCTGCAAAATGTCCATTTACGTCTTTAGACCAAGCTGAAAATACCACTTAGTCCTCCTACTTGTCAAATCTCTTCTAATTATCCTTGGGTATAATTATTTCTCCCCTTTCTGTGCACACAGTTTCTTATGGATCTTTTGTTTTTGCTTATAATAGAATAAATGTGCAATTCTTTTCAATTTCCCCTCCTTTGTTGTTTATTCCTTTGGGATGAGGATTATTCAATTTTCAATTCTTAGGGCTTATCTGAACCATGATAAGTACTTAATGCATTTTTGATGAATGAAGGAAATTAAGCCTACCATTTCTTTCACAGTAGGACCTGTTTATCCCCTCTCTAATTTTCAGAATAAGGAATAAGAAATAAGGTAGGAAAACCTGTTCTATCAAATATTAATCTTATAAGACTATATATTGTTGATGCAGAAATAGACAGCTGGAACAGAACAGAGAGCCCAGGAAGAGACAAAACCATAAACCTGAGTTATGACATTTCTACCAATGCAATCCAAGGGGGAGAAAATGTACTTTTCAATAAATGATTCAGGGACAGTTGGCCTTCCATATGGAGAAAGAATGAAATTGGATGCCTATCTCTCACCGTGTACCATATTTAATTTCATGTGAATAAAAGATTTCAATGGTGGGAAAGCACAACGGTTAGTATGAAACTGTTAAAAGATAATACAGGAAAAAATCTTTATGATCACAAGGTCAAGAGAAATTTATTAAATAAGAAATAGGAACAGAAAATCCTAAAGGAAAAAAATTTAAATGTGACATCAATATTAAGAAAATGTGCTTGTAATCCCTGTGCTCTGAGAGGCTGAGGCAGGGGGACTGCAAAATTGAGCTCAGCTTGGGCAGTTTAGTAATTTAGCAAGACCCTGCCTCAAAGCAAAACACAAAAAAATGGATGAGGTGTAGCTCAGTAAGAAGGGCTTGGGTTCAATCCTTGGACATGAAAGAAAAGAAAGAAAGAAAGAAAGAAAGAAAGAAAGAAAGAAAGAAAGAAAGAAATCTAATTAGACAAAGGGATGGAAAATAGGAAAAATAAAGATATACAGTGATTATAGCAGAAGGTTTAATACATGTATAATAAGAGTAGATCTGAGAAACCTGGGAAGAGACAAATATTAATAAAATAGTTCATAGAAAATTCTTCAGAAATTACCAGCACAATTTTCATACTGAAAAGCTCACTAAGTACTCAGGAAAATGGATGAAAATTGTCCCTGTTAGAATGGCACAATGTCATAATATTCAGACCATTTACAACAAAAATCTTACAGTCTTGCAAAGAGTAAAATACAACTTTCATATAAAGAGTCTAGAAACAAAATCGCATTGGAATTTTCAATAGCAAAATTGAAAGTAAAAAAGTTCCTTAAAATTCCCAAGGAAAAAGATTTCCAACTTAGAATTTTTTTTTTTTTTTGTTTTTGTTTTTGAGACAAGGTCTCGCTATGCAGTTCAGGCTGACCTTGAGCTCACTCTGTAGCCCAGGCTGGCCTCGAACTCACAATGATCTGCCTGCCTCAGCCTCCCGGGTGCTGGGATTACAGGCATGCGCTTCCACGCCCGGCTTAAAGATCTTGATTCTATTTTTTTTTTTCCAGTACCGGGAATCGAACTCACGACCTCATGCTTGCTCCAACCTAGAGTTCTATAATTAGCCAATAAAGACACTGTTAGGCCTTCCAGTAGCAAAATTTCTATAATTCACCTGTTCTTTCTTACACAGCTGTGGGCACACGTGCTCCAGGAAAACATGGGTATAAAGTAAGACCTGTGATCTAGGAAACTAGTGCAGTGCAACAGAACCATAAAAGGTGGCCCTAGAATCACAGTGAAGGGAGATCCTTAATGACAGTTGTTGATGGTCCAGATTGGAACAGATCTAAAGACTTCTGGGAGACAAAAACCACAGACTAATGTTTTGAAAGGATATTTACATTAGGAACTGGGGAATCTAGGACAGGCAGCTGACTCTACTCAGCCTGATAGAAAACTGACCTAGTGCTCAGGATGCATGCCTCGGTCAGGTGTATTTCCCCAGCCCATCTTTCAGATTGCTGCTCTAGATAAGAACCATGAGTTGAATTCATGATGGACATATAGAAAACTAGGGAACTGGGGAATGTTTTGGAGTTGATGAGCATGTAAAAATTAAATAAGAATTTCATTATTAATACTAAGGAAAATCTAACATTACACAGAATGTTCTCCAGAGCCAGCCAAGCTGCTTCAAGTGACAGATTTTCATTCTTTTTTAATGGGTGAAGAACATTCCGTCGTACACATGTCATATTTTCTTAATCCACTCGTCTGTTGAGGCTACCTAGATTGATCTCATATCTTGGCTATTGTGAATAATGGTGCAATAAACATGGGAATGAAGAAAAATCTCAACATAGTAACTCTGTTTCTTTGGATATACTCAGTAGTGGGATTGTTGGATCATCTGGTAGTTCTACTTCTATACTATCTTTCATAACAGCTGTTCTAACATAGTTTACCAACAAGGTATGAGATTCCCTGTTCTTTGCATCTTTATTAGCATTTGTTATGTTTTGCCTTTTTTGTAATATCCTTCTAACTGGAGTGAGATGAAATCTCACTGTAGTTTTAATTTTCAATTTTTTGATGCTCAGTGATGTTGTCTTTTCACTCTGTTGCTTGTTTCCTTTGCTTTGCAAAGTTTTTCTGCTTCATGTCTTCAATGTATACATATATTCCATATTGTGAGCATATTTATTTATATGATTTGAACCTACTAATAAACAGTTGGGCTGGGCCCTTATTTTATGAAATGCAAAAATTGTATAAAAACAAAAAGATGCTTTTACATAATACATTAATGAAAATATATAGAACATTGAATGTTTATCTATAGCTTGAGTTCAGCCTTTAGCATTAAATTTAAGAAGTTTATAAAGATGATTATTATATGTAAGATACATCACAAGGTAGACTGAGAAATTTTAAGTTAGCTGACTTTAAGAATTTAACTGTATGAGGGATTTTTCCCTACCACAGTTAAAAGTGCTGTATTTAACAAAAAATAATTCTCAACTTGTTTTCCTTTGAACTTACTGAGCAATGCTACTATTGATGTTTATGGTATTTGTCTCCGAGTTCTAGTTGAGATTAATTGTTGCCAGCCCTGCACCTTCACCTAACTGTTTTTTTGTTAACCTAAGCTACTCCACTACCATTAGCACCAAGTGCTATTAGCAGTTATATTACCGCCATGACTACCCATGCTGAACTCATGTGTAATAACAATGAGGTAAGCTATTAAGAGAAATTCATCTTACACAGTATCACTGAAAAACACTCCTAGGGTTTCCCCAAGTGACATAAAATGCTCCAAAAGTTATAACAAGGGAACATCCAATCTCCTCAAATGGCTCTAGTTGTCAGTAGCTTTATTTTCAATACAAATTGTTGGAAAGTAATGTTCTTTTATCCAAGTTTCAAACTGTACTTACTGCTACTCATTTGCACAGCCAAAGAGATATTTGTTTGGGATGACACTGAATTGAGCTTTTGATATTTCTGATTTACATGTTCTCTTTGGATAGAACATTTCTGACATAGCAAGAGTCAAAAATATGAATTTGAAATCTGTTGATTACCATTTGGTTGGAGAGTTTTATTTGGCAAAGCTACTGCCAGGGACAATGTTAGGATGCTAATGCTAACTAGACCACATCTTTGCCTTTAATATTTTGTTTTTTTAATATTAAAAAATAAAATCAATTTTCAAGCAATATTCAATATACTTACAGTCCAACAAATATTTATTGAATATATCTCTGACATGAATAGTTCTAATGAGTTATTTTCCTATTCACTGACATGAAGGGTGGGACAAGCAAAACAGCTGTCAGATTAAGAATGCTGCTGTTGCTACCAATTATATCCCTTTGCTAGATAGCTCAAGCCATGCACCTGTTTTCTTTGCTTTCCTTTTTTTTAGTGGAGAGCTACTCTCTTCTCCTCCCCCTTACATTGAAAGAAAGGCAAGAGAAAGGAACAATAATTTAACTGAAGGTCAGCTAGTACCCCTTACTAATGGTTGTCTCTCCTCCCATCACTGATTGCCTGAGAATAGGAAATCAGCCCAAATCTATTGTTGTGATCAGGGAGCAAAAGCTGTAATGTCGGTGAATGAGCACACGTTACTTACTGCCTTTTCCCTTCGAAGAAAAATAATTACCACATTTAACTGGCATACTTCAGAGTACAAACCTTCAGAGCCCATCATTGTGAAGGACAGTCAGCTGTCAATGAGTGAAAACGGTCACTCTGGATGAGAATATCACGCTGCCAGATCCCCTGCCTCATGGCTTCTTTCGCCTTGCTTCTCTTTCATTTCACTGATTGAAGGTAATATTTTCAATGAAGAGCAGGGTTTTGCATGTGTCAGCACATCAGGGTGGACACACTCAGTAAGCCGTGGCTTCCAGTTGTTTGTAAGAATGATCAGTGATTACTCAATTCTAAGAGTAGCAGGACCAACAATGGGGTGAGAAAAAGACTAACTGTGCGCTGAGCATGGTATCCTATGTGACTCAGGTCTGTCCTTCCAAACAGGAAGTGAGCAATACTACCCAGCAGCACTGACAGGAAGTGAGGCAGGGAAAACTTCCTTGCACATGGCAACCCATTTCCACATTCATAGGTCCCCCTGCCTTCCACAGCACGGCAGGAAATGAGTCAAAGGAATGATGATAACGAGGAGGAAAACTGTTCTCCCACCTTACAAAGTGCTTACATGCAGGTGCTCTCGTCTTTTACCTGATTCTCCCCTCTGGAGCTACGAAGATGAAAAATGAAGAAACAGGTTTTCCGAGAAAAGTAAGGTGAGGTAGGAAGTCACATGATGGTCAAAGCTAGGAGCTCACTCAGTTCATGCCTCCTCTTGGAAAATGGGGGAATTTCCAGCTACATGTTTGGTGTCCAATACTTGAGAACATCAGCCCATAGGGAGACAGGCTTTTTTGGATGTCCTTTAAAATATTTTCCTAGGGGCTGGGGATATAGCTCATCAGCACAGTGCCTGCCTGGCAAGCTTGAGGTCGTGAGTTCGATTCCCAGTACAAAAAAAACAACAACAAAAAAAGATAAAATATTTTCCTTTACTCAAAGTATACAATTATCATGGTTGGTCATTAAAAATTAGTGTTGAGCACCATCTACAAATCACTGTGAATTTTTGTGCTTCTATGGGGCCCTTAGATTCAAGAATTTTTTATTTTTTTAAATCTGACATTATTTTTTTAGGAAGTACCTGGTTAATAACAGAGTGTTTTAGTCCTTCTGCTTCATTCATTAAGTAACATTAATCTAGTTTACCTGACTTATAAATCTGATAACAATAAGTGAAAGTATTTGTACACTTTATTTGATAAAGACTACAAAATGTCCTTCGATTAAAAATGCAGATGCAATATAAAATATATCCTATGATGTATTAGACTACTTAAGAAGATATGTATACCCAATAAAACAAATACTGATAATTAGAGATGCCTAAATTGGGAAATCACTCAATTTTTCTGTACATGAGCAGTAACACATTATAAAAAATGTTAGTAAACTTTGGGTCCCAATGTATAATCTGAAGTTTGTACCTAGCACAATATCTGGCACAAACTAACAATTTAATCAGTGTATGTTCTCTGATCATATTGATTTAATTATTTCACAATGTATACTGATAAAGCAATCATATATACAACCAGAAATATACATAATATTGGCCTACTACACCTTAATCACATATATGTATATACATATAACACGTTTATATAGATGGTAACACATATATTACTTAATGATAACGAAAATGTGCTGAATTTTTAAGTGAACATCATGAATAGTTTCATAGTATCCTTAAATATATTCTTAAGTCTTTGGTAAAATAATATCCATTCTGTATATATTTTTTGGAGTTATGGACATGAAATGAAAAATACTTAAGACATTAAAAAAATGATATAATCGGACATTGGCCTTTGGCAGGCTGGTTTTAATTTTAGGAGAAATTAATCTCTCTGTAGACTTTATTCTTATGGAACATTCTTTTGTTTCATTTTCCATTTCTTATGTTTATAGTCACTGATTCTGGAAGCCAGGAACACTCCCTCTGGTGTAAAAAGCAATGGCTCCAATACTCAGTTCTGTTAATTTCACCACAATACCAAGTGTCCTGAATTTCACTTTGACATTTCACTTTGAAACATTGAGTTGAAGGACATTTAAAGTAAAAATGAAACAGAACCAAATTCAGAGGAGACTTGGGCCTCTGATCTCCTCTCTTCCATCCTCTCTTTCCATCAATATTTGTTCATCAATAAGGCTTCAAAAGAGTTTTAAAAAATGTATTGAGTCATTTAGAATGACCACAATAAAGGTGGTATATAGCACAACGTCAATTCATCATTTCTTCTGTACCCATAACAAACTTATACTATCTCAGGCCCTATAACAGAATCATACATAATCTTATTAAATTCATGTGGTCAAATTGTATCAGACATTCTTTCTTGTAGACACCAAAGCAGCCCACAAATATCATAGACTGTGTAAAATATGCTCATTTTTATTCTGATGTGATATTCCATATTATGGACTATTTTGTTACTTTAGATTTGTTGCTCTCAGTAGTGACATTACCCAGTTGATTTGATTTTCCTTTTGTTCTCATAGCTCCAAATGGACTTCAAATACAATATAATCAGTCCCTAACATGCCAATGAACAGTGTTCCAAAGTTTATATATAATTTAGTCATTTGGAACGCAAACTCAATTCTCCCTCACAGAAACAATTTAAGATATGATAATTAGCTTCCAAGGGTAACCCCTAAAATTAACTTAGCTCATACTGAACTGAAAATATTTTATGTACAGCACTATTTCTACTCTACTTGGTCACCATTTCTAAATTATTTGTCTTGGAAAATTAATTCTTAGTCTCAGGACTATCAGAAATACCTGGCCTATTATAGAGTAGTACAAACACCACCCAGCTTTTACTGGAGGGAGTTGCAGGGGTGTGCATGAGTGACCAGCCACATTCTCTAGAGGGACTGGCTTATGCGTGTTCCAGGGAGAGAAGGGGTGACTTGATGACATTTCCCCAAATCATCCCCCTGGCCCTGCCTAATCATATGTGAAGAACTCTCAATATTAAATGATTTTTCACTTAGGAACACACACATATCGAGCTGAAAGATGCTGTAGCTTCTGTTATATTTTCAGGGACTTTCCCTAGGCATGTGATAAGAGAGGGACTACGAATGTGTGAGAGCACATCTCTCTCCCACTTCTTAGCATGCATGGATGGATCCCTGCGATGTTACAGCTATTCTACCAGGGGCAGCGGGTATGGAAGACACAGAGATGAGTGAGAAACAATCCCTGCCTACTGGGCTTATGTTTTATTAAGGAGCAACAGACATCCAAAGAGACGTTAGCACACAATGCTGTAAGCATAAGAGAAAATACAACATAGACTAGCGTATAATTTCAAGGGGACTTCGGGCATAGCTGGGAATACATAGTAAACATAATGAGAAATTAAACCAGAATCTGGAGAATAAGATCTCAGTGTCACAGAGGAAACTAGAAGGAAGAGGCAGACGGATGGTGACATCAGTGATGGTGAACCTTCTAGAGCTTTCAGTGACAACAAACAGCCTGCCGCAGCGTGTGTGCCATAGGTTGGCCACCACGCTGTGCACTGTTTCTTGACAGTGGAGCTCTTCTTCCCCAGGGAGCATCCCCTCACCTCTCTTAGGACGCGACTGTGTCCCTCGACACAGTTGGAGGATGCTGGGATGTGGAAATAAGAGCATCAGTTCAAGAGGGGAGGAAACTCATTTGAGTCACGCTGGGTGGACATGTACTTATCTTTGCTCCTTGTCCAGCATCTAAAAGGGTCATAGTGGTAACAGCGATGATGCTGTAAGCGGACAAGGGCTAAGAGAGATGAAAGCACAGACACAAGATGCCGATTACATTCTGGAATGTGGACAGTGGGAGATAGAAAGCTGACAGGTACAGCAGAGAGAAGAAACCAAAATTCAAAGCTGTCAGTGGAGAGCCAATAAGAACTCGCATTTTGCACCACAGAACAGCAGAAACAGATATTTTCCAGAGGCACTTGGTCCAATAGGCAAAAGCCTGATTTAATATGTGGGGTCTTCCAAGCAATGCCCATGTCCTTTGGCCAGAGTTAGGATCCTCTTCCCCTTCTTCTCCTTCCTCCCCTTTCTCCTGCTCCTCTTCCTCCTCCTCCTGCCTCTCTACTTGCTCCTCCTCCTCTTTTTCTTCCATCTGTACCTCCCCCTTCTTCTTTGGTATTACGGTTTCAGCTCTGTAGTGCTGGTGATCAAAGCCAGGGCTTCAGGCATGCAGGGCAAGTGCTCTACCTCTGCGCTACATCCTGGCCTACAAGACTTAGTTGTGCACAAAGAGCTTCTGATCAGAATGGCAACACTTCACTCCTAAGTAAAAATGAGCCTGCAAGGATTATGGGACCCATGAGAAAAGCCCAGAATTTAAACTGAAACTCCAAGGGAAAGAGTTTAATTCAGGGAATAGAAGAAAATTCCCAAAGGCCTACTATGAATGTCTTTAATGAAGTTACAAAAGCCTCTATTTAATAAAAAATAGAAAAGGAAAGAAACAAAAAAGGGAGAATTTACAGAATAGAAAAGAGCTGTTGGTAATTGAGAAAGAAATAAAAGCACTAATAATAATACATTTTTTAAAAGTTAGTAAAGGTGGGCATGGTGGTACATGCCTATAATCCTAGAAATTGGGAGGCTGAGCAGGAGGACTTGCTCTGAGTTCAAAGCCAGCCTCAACCACATAGTGATTTCAAGCCCAGCCAGAACTACACAGTGAGATCCTGTCTTAAAACAAACAAACAAACAAAAACAAGTCAGTAGAAACGTTGAAAGACAGCTGTGCTTGGTGATGTATACCTGTAATCCCAGCACTTGGGAGGCTGAGGCAGGAGGATTGCTATGAGTTTGAGATCAGCCTGGGCTATACAGTGAGTTCAAGGCTAGCCTGAACTCCATAGAAAGACTTCGTCTCAAAACACAAAACAAATTGAAAATAAAATTGAAAAAAAGTTGGAAGACAAAATGTCATTTATCTTCTAAAAAGTATAACAAAACAACTAGCAAAAGCCAATGAGGTGGAAAATAAGGGAGGAGAAAGAAGATCACAGTACTATATGTCAAATTTGATCATTTATCTATCAGGACTTTCAAAAAGCCAGAAAAAAGAGAAAGGAAGAATTTAGCTAATAAATAATGTATGAAAAATTCTAAGAATTTATAAAGAACAGAAACTTATAGTTCAAAAGGGCCCACATTGTGCCTTCCACAATAAATATAAAAGATTCAACTGGGCATGGTGGCACACATCTGTAATCCCAGCACTCATGAGCCTGAGGCAGGAGGGTCACTGTGAGTTTGCAGCCAGTCTGGGCTACACAGTGAGTTGAAAGCGAGGCTGAACTGGGATCCTGTTTCAAAAAACCAATAAATAAATAAACTTAACCAAAAAATCCTTATCGAGGCATACTGTTGTAGAGTTTTCAGGTTTACAAAGTACTTCCTAATACTTTGGAGAAAAGTGGGAAACCATGCCACATAAAAATGTTGAATACAAGAACGGCTTTGGAAACCACTTGCACTCAGAATGCTGCCTGAAACAGCAGAGAGGACTTCAATGGTTCCAGACAAAATGTCCTGTCTGTGAGGATATAATAGAGATAAAGTGTGATCATCAATCATACCCAGGCTGAGAAGAATCATAGAAAATTTACCCCCCCACCCACTGTAATCACTCTGAGGGAGCTACTGCAGAATGTGCTCCACCAAAATGAGGGCATAAGTGAAGGAAGAGAAAGATGTGGGATCCGGGAAACAGACATCCAATATAGGGGCAAGGGGAAAGGAATTCCCAGAAGCACTGTGATGTAGTTCCAAGAACAAACATCGTTTACAGGTTCAAGTAAAAGAGCAATGGGTCCAGAAGGAATGCCTCCAAGGAAAAACGAGAAAGGTACTTGATTATCTGACATTAGGAATTATTTTTATAGCTCCTTTGGAAAAGTTAAGGATGAGTACAAAGAAAATTAAGCAACAAACACTCAATGTTAGGAGACCAAGACAATTATATAGTAAACTATACAGCTCAGGTATAACTAGTATTTACCTAATTATAAGCAGGTGACAATATGACATTGCCATAAATTTAAAAAGTAATTACACTTCATTGGAAGTACAGTGAAAAGAAGTGTACACATGAGTGTGGGGGCAAAAACACGTTGGGAAAGTGGGAAGTCAGTAAATAATGTTTGAGATTAACAAATAAAGATATATCTGCCTTGGCACGCTATGTACCCTGTGGGAGCGAATCCCTAAAGGAGGTGAAAATGACTGCCCCTGAAGAGGACGATTAGAAGTGAGGCGGGGATAAGGGGAGCGAATACATCATTTCTCTAGCTCAGGCTTACAACACTATGGATGTGTGGAAATAAGCTACATGCATTGCTTTCTTAAACACAAGAACACGGAAAATACTTATAGAAAATGAGGACAAAAAAGTATCAATTCTATGAGTACTAACTAAAAAAAAGGAATATTTAAATATAAAAATGGTTTTTCTTTTTTTATTTTAAAAATTAAAAAAACTAACAAATCAACAGTGAAGAAAAAGTCAAAACAACACAAAAACAGCAAAAACAATACGTGACCTAGAATGATCTGGAACCAACAATATGTAGTATAAGAACCGTTGTTGAATCCCTGCTGTCTTGTGTGGTGAAGCTCAAGCTCTGCATCATTTCCAGAGTTTTTTTTTAATTATTACTTGTTACTGTCTTTGATTGCTTGATCAATCTTGTATTCTTATGTCTGGTGGATTGGGCAACTTTGTTGAAGATAACAGTATGCAAAACTGGTTTTTAACCATAGTGACATTTAAAGTGGACAATTTGAAGCCATTGGCACCACTTGTAAACGACTGCAACTTTACAAGAGCCACTCTGAAGAATGGTTTACCGCTTTGCACTTTGATTATTAAATGTTGACCAGAAAATCAGATCGTGTTTGTAATTTACTTTGTTCATAATGTAAAAGCTCAATGTTATTGATTAAAAATAGTAGAATAACATAGTCTTTGTCTTACTGTTAATTTTGACTAAAGTAAAAAAAAAAATCTAAGAGTTCTCACCAAACATGAATAGATTGTATAATAGGAGAAAATAAAAAGATTACAATAAATTAAATATAGACATCTTTACTGTTTTTATTTTCAGGTGTTTTGCTCTTTTTAAAAGGCATCTTTAGAGCAGTGTCTCAGTTTAGCACTTGGCTGACCGATTTACTATCTAAGATTTTCCATTACCGAAATTAGAAATGAAGGCACAAAAGTTGGCCGTCACAGCTTTTGCCGTGATGAGGGTGAGGGGAAGACAAATGTTTCTAACTTCATATGCGGGCACAAAAGCATCACTACTTCCGTTCACATGTGGATTAACTGCAATTTCTGATGAAAACTCCAAAGTTCTGGCATTTCAATATAATTTGATGAAAGGCCCAATTTTCTAAAGGTAAAATAAATATTTTTTCCACTCTGAGATGATAATTTTTCATGACAGCAGTGAAGCTGATTTTGGATCAAAAAGTTTCCAACTTCTAAGTCCAGTTTTCAAATAAGTACAATAGAAATTGCTTCTTTAGTTAAAAAGATACTTATGTAAGAGACTGCAGGATTACTCAGTGGGGAGTTTTCCTCACTCTTCTATAGAAATTACACTGTCCCATAGCCATATGTTAAATCTAAGGATTAATCTCAGTTATGTTAAAATATGTCTGTCTTATTGTACATGCTGATTCTTGAATGTTTGGACAATACCAAAACTATAGAAAAAACAAAACCACCCACAAGCCTACCATTCAGAGATAGTTAGTTCTGACAGATTGATATACACCACCTCAGTCTTTTTTTTCTATTCATATGTGGATAAAAAGCTATATTTGTTGCCAAGTTGGAATTGTATTACAAATCCTTTATATCTTCATTTTTGTTTACTGTGTCACAAATTTTGTCACTAAATGTTTTTCTAACATGATTTTATTTTTTTCTAAAATCTTTGAAGACAGTTCTGAGTTTGCCTAACATCCCACTATAAAAATAAACCATCCATGGGGCTGGGGATTTAGCTCAGCGGCAAAGCGCCTGCCTGGCAAGCGCAAGGTCGAGAGTTTGGTTCCCGGTACCGGAGAAAAACCAAAAAAAAAAAAAAAAAAAAAAAAAACCATCCTTTTTTCCTTCCAATTGCCTTTTTAAAAAGTAATTAAAAGTTATGCATGCTGGCTAGGTGGATAGCCCCATCCTTGAGAGAACAAGGTGCTCATTTCTAGATAAATGGCTGTCTGTACAAGGGTAGACCAGGTAGTTTGGGGCTCTTCTCAGTAAATATACTTTACTTCATTTAAAAATAAATAAATATCCTTTAGTTTCATCTGACCTATAATTGACAAGATTGGTTTTCTGGATTTGTTTTGGCCATTGCCACATGTCCCTTTTCAGAAAAGAACTTGCCACTGGCTTTTCTGTCGCTAGAGAGGTATAACTTCAAGCCACGCAGTGTCTACCAGTGATCTGTGCATTCTTGCGGGGTCAGAGGTTGGGTTTCCCAGCAGGGGCTCTTGGATGGAAATCAGCATGCTGGATGTTTCTTAGGGTGTCACTCTGATCTGCACTCACGGAATGGGAGGTCAGGGAGGAGGCAGCACTGGGCAGAGGGTGAACTGACCTGTGACGGAGTCTCAGTAGAATCCTCAGCCACCCTACACTTATGAAGAGGAGCTGGCCCAGCAAAGACGGATGTCACCAGTTGAGGGCAAGTGGTCTTGGTCTTCGGAAGCCCTTTGCCAGCCACGGGCTGCAGCTGTCCGGAGGGGCTACCACGGTGTGCTAGTGGCTCTCAGCTGAGACAGCGCCCGACTGGACTTAGGGACTGGGGCCCTGTGTCAGTAGCTGCACTGGAGCTATAGCAGTAAGTCCTTCATTCCTGAGGGGGCTCCAGGCAGCTCACTACCACGTCTACCACCTCGCACCTCCCTGGGTAGAAGCCCTGAGGCGTTCCATGTCCTGCCTTCTCCTTACCCAGCCTGCCACCAAGCCTATTGTCTATTCCTTCAAAAAGTGTTTCAAATACACTTTTCTCTTTACCCTATGGCCTTCCCCGGCTCCTTTTTACCCCATACAGACTCTCATCACCTCTGCTACTCTGACAGCTTCCCAGATGGGCTTTGGGTCTCATGTCTCTCAGCTATGCCCTTCCACATATCACTGACAGATTATTAATGACCTAGAGTTGTGGTTTTTATCATATTAATTTACAGCAAAAACTGTGCTCTTTCAAAATATGTCAGTTTCAGTTTCTGTTGTTTAGGTCCTCAAAGCAACAACTCCCAGTGTGCACTTGCTGGAGGTATCTGCTCCCTATTGCTCTCCAGCCCTTGAGTCTCTTAGGGGTAGCCAAAGTACCTTTGCTTGTGCTGTGCTCTTTCTGTACATTCTTCATTTCCAGCCAAATCTGTCTATTCACTTGCCTTTAAAATGCAGCTTGAGTCCTTCCCTTCTCATTAAATACACTTTACTTTCTGCCTTTTTCTAGTTCTCATCTTTTTAGTTCCTGTTTTGCTCATTATACATACGAAGAACAGCTGTTAATTTTTCAGGAATAGTTTCCCTATGTGCCACTTTGGCTCCCCTGATGGACAATAAAACGTTTGAAGGCAGGGATTATTTCTTATACTTCTTTTCTCCTCAGAGTTCTGGCCGATGGGACACCGTGAGGGTCCTGGCTGGTTAGTGGCCACTGTTACTGGCTCTCCTTGGTGCCTTCAGAGAGGTTCCACACGTTCCTTTATGTATTCAAGCAAAGCACTGTAATGAGCTCATCCTAGGGGATTTAGTGTATAAAAGGAGCCTTTTGCTCCCTCTCTCTCACAGTAGCAAAGTGGATCAATGTGAGTAAAAGCCACTTGATATCAAATACCGGACGCACACTTCCTATCTGTGTGACCACTGACATATCATTTAATCTTCCTCAGCCTCAGTTTCACCACCTATAAATTAGAAATAAGAGTATTGGTTTCATGGTTTTATTATGAGGAGTAGGTGGTAAAATGTTCTTACATGTTTATTTTGATGTCTGGTGTACAGTAAGAATTCAATACCTGTTACCAATTGCCATCCTGTGAGAAAAGCCCAGGCCGTTTACATCAAAGGTGTTTACTTGATGCGTGGTACCTGGTGCCAGGCTGAGCAGAGGGGCAGTGGGTCTGCCCGCAGGTGAGAAGCCCCCTGCTTTGCGGCCCTGTCCGACACCAATAGAGATGCCTTTAATGGGACTGACTTTGGCAGATCCTGCTCCCACCGCCACTGTAAAGCTTGGAAGTGTGAAGGAATCCTGACTGCAGGTCCCCTTCAGACAGGGAGGTGAGCCCAGGAGAGCTCACTTTGACGGAGACAGACTGCATATGCAAACAACAGCCAGACCATGTGTAGAAATCAAGCCCTGAGCCACACCCTGAAAATAGTCCAGGAAATCAACGCATTTCCTCAGCAACCCCCTGAAAGAGGCTGACTTATGGAAGTCAGGCCGCTATCTCTGGTAACATCCAGGAAGCCAAACAATAACCTCTCTAACAAGCAACCCTAAGTGGTTGAAACTTCAGCAACAGTTTCCCTAATTTTTGTCCCTGTGTCCAATTTAGGGCTCATTAGAGGAAGCCGAACATATATTTTACCAATCACATAAGATGGTCCCCTTCAATTAGTCACTTTCAAATTCTCCATGCAAAAACATACCACTCAGACCATACTCACAACCTTCCCTTTTTTCCACTCTAAAGTTTTCTGACTCCCCTGCTTGTCTCTCAGTCTCTGCCAAATGTAAGTGATGGTGGCTGACTCCCTTGCTATCAGACCTCGGAATAAAGAGCCTTGGCTTCTCATTTGTTTGGTCTTCTTTCCTTTTCCAATGGGATTATTTAAAGCAATGTTGTTCTCATCAGGACTTAATCTGAACCAATTTCCAGATTTTAGACATGCACAGCCCCTATGCTCCCTTCTGTGGATAAATCCATGCAGTTCATTCTATTTTTTCTAGAAGAGATGGGTGAGCAACTCTCACAAGATATGTAGTAATCTTATATGTCTCAGTTTCATGACATCTAAAGTGCTGGGTCAGTGGGATCATTCACCAGTTTTTTTTTAACATCTGTGAATCAGAAAATATGAAACTGATAGTTCATTTCAGCGTGTAATTCTAACTCAGGCACAAATGACAATTTCTTGACAAAAGCAGTCTGATTTTAGAATTGATTAAAAATTGCTTCTGCTTTTTAACATTCAAAAGTAGTCCTATTTGCATAATAAAAAGGCTTCCAGTTAGCTCATACCCCTTTCCTGTTGCTTCTAACTGATTACCAAAGTCTCTCCAGCCTCTTGCAACACGCTTCTTTGTTATATATCAGAAAATCCTTCAAGTAAACAAAACCAAAAACTCAGTGGTTTACCCTTGCATGGGAAACTCAGAGGTACAGACTGACTACGCATGCTCAGGAATCACTTGCTGAGGGGGTGGAGGAGGAGCAAGCTATGAAACTAAAACCGCATGGCTCATGCAACTGTGCTCACAGGACCTACCCAAGTCATGGGACTCCAGTGAACTTTTCTATTTCAATTTTCACTCACGCCTCTAAGCTCAGGGCTGAAATTTGTTTTTGTTTTTGTTTTCCCAGCACTGGGGATTGAGCTCAGGGTTTGAGCATGCCATAAAGTACTTCCTCTGCGCTCAGGCAGAAGGCTTTTGTGAGACAGACTGTAAGACCCCACAGAAGGCAATGAGCCTCAGTGTCCCACGAAAGGCAGCAGGGTAGGATCTCAGGAATGGCCACCGGGGTAGTCACAATTTGGCAACAGCTTCCTTACAGTACTTATATGAGCCTTCCTCTGAAACCTTTTTAAATTTCCACTTTCATTTAAAATTTATTTTAAATTTAAATTTGCGATGTAAGTTTTGAAGTGTGAAGACACAGGAAATGTTGCCTTGCTATCATTTAACTCTTCAAGGCTATTCTAGATATATAAGGAACTAGACTATCTTCTTAATACCTCACTGGAAATGATTTAAAAGTGTAAAAAAAGCTATAAAGCGCTGATAGCTAACCTAGGAGGAGCTGTGGGCATTGGTGTTGTGGGGGTGGAGGGCAGCCTGTGCCACACACATGCGGAGGGGGCCCAGGTACCAAAGGAGGCCGCCTGGGACCCCGACTATGTGGTGACTCGGTGGGTCTGACAATGGCTTTGAGAAACCTGGACTAATTCTCTTTTCAGACGAGGTGGAAGCTAAAATGTTTAAATATGTGAAATGATGGATAGGCTAATTAACCCAGTCTAGTCATTCCGTGTGCATACTTTTATCAATAACATCCCATTGTACTATGCATATCTACAATTATGTTTATCAATTAAAGTAAAATAAAACATATAAATTAATAAGTGGAAACAATGGCTGCCTATCTACCCCTGTGGAAAGACTGCCCAAGACACATAGATGTCTCCTCAAGGAAGACTTAGGTGACGTTTCCCTGGGTCCCTGCTGGACACCAGGAAGGGGGATGTTGGGAGGAGCTTTCATGACTGCTTCCTGGACCACGTGGTTCCTCTGTGAATCTGTAGAAATAGATAAACCAGTCCCTCTTGTTAAAACAGATTCTGACAGGGGCTGTGGTAGGGGTGGCCCACAGATGTGTTATCAGCAATTGAGTTAAGACAGGTCTGTATATGTTTTGACCACTCTGAGAGCGCTCTGGGTCAGAGCTGGAGTGTGAGCCCCCCATCCTGAGGAAGGAGGTTTCACTATGCCGATTTCACTGATGACCAAATCACCACTTCCAATATGATATTCTGTTCAAGTAGAGGTTATTTTAGATTGTCAAGTGACATGAGGAATTCTGAAGCTCTTTTAAAAAACTGTTGAAAGCATTTTGTGTTAAAGATCTTCCCATTTGATTCTATACTTCTATGTGTCAATGGCATTTTATAACCACCCCCTCTGCAATTTTTGTTTCACTATTCACAAAAGCCAAATGGTAGCAACAACTCAAATGTCCAGCAAGAAACTTACAGATAAACAAAGGGTCTATCAGCAGAAAGGAACATCATTCAGCCATGAAAATAGTAGAAGTACTGATTCATGCTGTAGTGTGGGTAGTTTGAAAATATTATGCTAAGCAGCCAGCCACAAATGTTAACTCATTGTGTAATCCCACTCTGTAAAGCAGCCAGAACAGGTGAACTTGTGGAGACAGAAAGCAGGTTGATCACTTCTGGAGGAGGAGGAGGAAATGGGAGGTAACTCCTTCCTGTGTGTGTTTTTTTGGGAATGACACAAATGTCTTGGAACTAGATAAGGGTGGGAGTTGTACAGCATTGCAAATATCACTGCATTTATGTCAGATGAGTTTACCTTAATTAAAAGAAAGAGGGTGAGAAAAAAACTACAAGAAGAAAAAGGAGGAGCAATTCCCTCTCGATAACTTTTTTTCAAGCAGAGACCTCCAATCCATTCTTTCCTTCATTCAATGTTATTCAAGCCCAACCTAGCAAGTTATCACCACTCTATCTCTGTCCTCTCTGAAAACAAGTGAATTAATCTGCTCTAAAGCTCCCTGTCCTTCCCTTGAAGATGCTGCTTTCTCTTCCTACTCACCGAAATATATAGGCACAGATCCCTCAGACACACACACACACACACACACACACACACACACACACACATACAAAATCAATAAAAGCCAAACTACACCCTCAGTCTTTTGAAAAAAGTATCTAGTGTTGTAGTCTCTGCAAACAGCTCTATTTCCCAAGCACCCTCCTTACCTGTCCTGTGACATATCCTACAACACCACTGAGGCCCAGCCCATGAGGATCAGGAGTTCTGGTCTGCACCCCAGAACGCTGAACCCATGAATTCGCACCCTCTATCAAACATTGTGTCTTATCAGCTTTAGCCAAGTAGGAACTTCCTGGGACTTACTTTCTCAAACCTCTTTAAAAGCAAACTTCTTTCAAAACTGGCACAAGCCATTTTCTCAAAACTCACCTTTAAAGGCAATGGGACATTAATAGAGAGCAACTGTAAAGAAAAAATAAAAAGACAAAAAAAAAGCACATGAAGAGTAGATGAGATAAATGCAAACCATTCACTGCTGCACCCATGAAAATTACAGTCGAGTGAAAAGGTAGATTTTCCTATCACTGGATTCAGTAATGAAGTGACAGGAACATGAAAATCTTGCCTTGCCTTTCTTTCTATTGTACTTACAAGGAGATAAATGTCTGTGACTTCTATTTTATTTGTAATTCCCATTCTGAGACCTCATAAATTATTTATGTTTATTTGGCTTATGTCGTCTCCTAGAATTTTATTTCAGTGTGTGCATCAGTGATCTGCTAATTTTTATTTTAAAGGGGAAACGTGCCCAATCTAATTTATTCCTAAAATATGAGCTAACTTAAAATCCTATTGCTTCCCTTCTGAACTGGTTTTAAAATAGCAGGTCTTGTTCTTACTTCAAGCCTGATTCTGTTTTTCCCATCTCGGCTTTATGTCTGTGATTTGTGAATTGTAAACAACAATCATTTTTTAATGTTCTTAGGGAAATGCTTTGGCTGCATTTCAAGCCTTTTATGTATTCTTCTCATGATGTTATCTGTAATTAAGCTTTAGATAATTAACATTTCCCTCAAAATCAGTATCTCTATATCTTTCCCCCTTGTTTGTTATAGAACATTAAATTAAATTCAGTACAGCTTCCACTGTGTCCTCATCTCTGATCCTGAAGGTCAACCAAGTTTTAATTTCTTTTCACATGTAAATAATAAGAGCAAGGGCCAAAAAAGTAGCATTTAATCTAGTGAAGCCAGAGTCTGAGCCTTGGAAACAAGTTGTTTTCATGCAGGCTGGCTATCTCTTTTGCATTTAAACCACTCTCAGAAGCTTTCCTGGCCGGGATGTGGACCAGGGCAGCAGGTGAAATGGTAACTGGAGGCGGAGAGCTGATTCAGCCCTGCCTCTTAATACAGCCAGCCATGTTGAGCAGCAACTTGCTTGTAAGTGGCTCTCTGGGTTGGAGAGGAGGCGTTTTGCTGTTCAGGGGTAGTGATAATATGCTGGGAAATAGCTCATACACATCATTTGCTGTTATTTTGTTGTTACAGCTATTAGGAAAACAGAAGCTATGCTCTAAATCTAGATGGCACATGTCTCTGCAGAAATTCCAACTGTTACAGAATCCGCTTTTCCTTTATATTCTTACAGGTTGGGGAGACTAGCAGTGTGGATGAGACTTTGTCTAAAGCATGGGGGAGATGAGAAGAGACCCAGTGCTCTTCAGGGTGAAGCTGGAGGACAAATCTTCTGGGTACTTTCCTTAAAAAAGGTGACTCCTGATAGGGCTCTTCTTTTTTTTTTTTTTTTTTTTTTCCGGTACCGGGAACCGAACTCACGACTTTGTGCTTGCCAGGCAGGCGCTTTTACCGCTGAGCTAAATCCCCAGCCCCAAGGGCTCTTCTTTAACTTCTGCGGAAAGACTGTTAAAAGCCCTGAAAGCCGCGTTTGGTGGTGTGATCCTGAATGCGGTGCTTCGCTCCGGCAGTGATGGAAGACCACACCATGATTTCAAAGATGATGCACTGCCAACTCTGATAGACCATTTTTTAATGAAAGGGGAATCCACAATAAAAATTCAACACACATCTGCAAAAGGGAAATGTTTCTTTTTACAAGAGTATTTAGTTGTAAGTGTTAAAATGTAGCAAATAGTACAAAGCTTTGTACAACAGAAAATTACCTCAAGCTGTTCTGGTCACAGGAGGTAAACAATGACTCACACGTATCAAGGAAGAAGTGTAGACCTCAAAGAGAGGCACCACACGCCTCACTGCAGTTATAAACGGTTAATGATACACAGCCATTCCTCTAGAGATGGTCAGGACAACTTCCTACTTCTGCATACAGATGACCCAACAAAAGGCCATGAAGATCATTATTTGCAAGGAAAAAGCAAGTCCAGCAACGTGTCATTATTAATACTCTGTAGCAGCTCAGGTCCCTTATGTGTAATCCCCTGGCTAGTATTTCAACCTGTTATGGTGATGGAATAATCCGAGTGATATATGTAACAGGACACCATAGACTGAGTGCTTTTGCGCCCCTCCTCCCAAACTTATATGTTGAAACCTAATCCCCAGGGGATAGTGTTAGGATTAGGCCATGGGCGCAGAGCCTTTGCGAATGAGATTCCTATCTATACAAAAGAGCTCCCTTGCCCCTTCCTCCAAATGAGGTTATAGTGAGAAGATTGTAGTCTCCGAAGCAGGAAACCGGTCCTCAACAGACACAGAATCTGATGTCTCCTTAATCTCGGACTTCTCAGCCTCTTGAACTGTGAGAAATAAACATGTGTTATCAATAAGCTTCTCAATCTGTATTTCTGTCATGGAAGCCTGAGATGACTGAGACACAGGATTTCCATTTGGATAGAAGTTGTCTTCAGATTGGTATTCGGATGTGTCTCTGTGATGGCTTCCATGGGAGAGTGAGGAGTCCCTGGGCAAGAACTAATATGGAGGAAAGAAGAGATACAGAAGAACAGTGCCTTGGAAAGAGTCATTACTCCCTTGGGCAGCAAGATGCCTGTCACTTGGATTTAACAGAACCATAAATCACACCTGATAAGATTTGTCAATTGTCCTATCTATGTCTACGGTACTTCTGTATTTTACAGTTAATTCACCAATGGCAATCTGCACATCAGTATTGCTTTTATGGGATTCTGCTATATAAAAACCTATATTTTATTTTTCAACAAAATTTCTTGCTTTTAAGCTAGCAAAATGTATGTTAAAATTCCATAATATTTATTTTTTAGTGACTCATTCATAAATCCAGAGGTTACATATGAAACAAAAATCCCCTCTATCTACACATTTTTAAATTGAAGTGGAAACAATATGAAATCAAATGCAATGGATTGGTTTTTTTCTCCCTTGAAAAAGGTCTTTTAAATTCTCCAGAAATGTCCTCTCAAAGGACACGAACATGTGCAGGCCCCTGACTTTCTCATAAACAGGGTTTAGAGGCATCTGCATTTTCCACCACGAAGACATCCAGATTCACCAAAAGACAGAATTTTTCAAACTAGCTAAACGCAAACCTTTAAGGGAATTACATGTTGAATTTTCAAAAATTTATGTTTGTTGAATAAGTTGTATATTGTTGAAATTTATATTTGTTGAATTTGTTGAATATTTGTTGAATAAGTTGTTGTATAAATTCAAAAATTTATGTTTGTTGAATAATATTGTATACCTGATTGAATAACTAGTTTTGTAAAGCAAACATAATTTTTATTCTAAGAAACTTAGTAATAGAGTTTTTAAGGAAATTTGGACTAGAAATTCTGATTTAGGGCAGAAAGTTTTTTGACAGTATTGCCAAGTTGTCCTTAATTCAAATGACTGTTAAGAGTTTTGAGAAATGTAGAAGTAGGACTATAGCTAATACCATCTGAACTGCACACATACAAAACAAAATCTTCTTTATTTGCTAGAGTGAATTTGTTCTCTCCAAAGTTTAAAGGTTGAAACTTCATGGCCAAGGCAAGAATATTAAGAAATGTGACCTTAAAAAGATTAGGCCATGAGGGGTCTTCTTGCTTCATGGATGGAATTAAAAATTGTATAAAAAGTGTTTCACTCGGTGTTCAACCTCTTGTTCTTCTGTCTTCATCCACGGGAGGACACAGCAGTGTTCTTCTCTGGAAGACACAGAAACCTGGCATCCTGAAGCAGGGACCACGTTTCTCCCCAGATACCAAAGCTGGGACCCTGACTGTAAATTTATAACCTCCATGACTGAGAGAAATAAATGTGCATTTTTTGAATAAATTACCTTGTGCTATATAATTACCTTGGTTGATGAAATTCCTCCAAAGTTTTTAAAAAAACTTAAAAAATCATATTGGGAGATGGTGGTGATGCCTAGCGGGAGGGCTTTAGGTCATTGGGAGTGGGCCACCAAAGGGGATTATGGTACTCAGCGCCTCCCTCTCCTTCTCTTTCTTCTTGGCCATGAGTTGAGTGGTTTGTTCCACCACACACTCCCGTTATTACCGTCTGGCACTCCCACCTAAGACTTAAAGGAAATGGATCCTCCTGCTCGTGGACTGGAGCCTCTAAAACCAAGAGCCAGCATCAACATTTTCTTTTTATAGGTTAATTATTTCTGGTATTTTAAAAAAATAGTGACAGAAAACTAACTAACATTCACTTTAGATCATTTTGGTATAGCAGCACAAATGGACTAAAACATCATTCTTCCTAGATGTGGGCTGACTGGTTGGAGTATAAAATGAGCGTGATTTGAGGCTGAGATTATAAGCTCGTTTCTCAGGTAGCACTAGGATACATGGACTGTGTCCTTCATGGCTTGCCAGGAGGCCCTCACTTTGTGTCTAGATGGACGCAGAGGGTAGCACACTGACGTCTGTAGTAATCAGACAGTGGCTCAATGGAATACTATTCTAAGACTAACAAACTAAATTTCAAACAAGAATAATGGATTGTCCAGTTCAAAGTGGATACTAAGAAACTATGGACTTGACTCCCCCAGGATTCATGTTTGAATCCCAAGGTAGTAGAGCTAAAATTATATAGCACACAAAAATTAAAAGGCCTTGGGCAATATGTTGGAGATTTGTGACTTCACTATTATGGATCATAGTCCTTCTCTGTAGGGGAGTTGAGTGGGTGGGACTTAGAATCCTCTGAGCTGATTATTAAAATTGGTTTTAGAAAGGGCAGGCCAACTGTGTTGACCAAGGTATAGTCAGACCCATCTGCTGACAGCACGGCCGTGCCCCAGGCACAGCCTGGGAGGTGGATCTCACAGTTTAATAGAGTCTGAGGACATTTTGCAAGCCCAGGATCAGCTCTGGCACACCTTCTAGGCATGAGAATACCCAGTAGCAGATGCAGAGCAAGAAAATAGAGGGGATTAATAGGTAGCAGAGATATCATCCACGTGTCCATACCACATGGGGAATCTACGTACTGCACACACACACGCACATGTATCTGTGTCTGTGTGAATGTATATGTGCATGTGTATGTGTATGGACCTATAGACCTGGGGCTGCTGTCATTTCTGGTGGAACCAAAACCAGAGGCATGGGTCTTGCTAATAAAATTGTGGCCCAGTTTTTACTCCCCGGAAACCACAAGGTGGCTGTCCTGGTGGCAGGTACCAGCCTCTGCTGTAATATTTCTGAATGGTTGGAAATTCATTCAGCTATACAACTGTAATAACATATGCTATAAACACAATGTCTAGAATACCACAAATTTGTGTAATAGAAATCTTTAAAAACTAAATATTCACGTAATAGCTGGGCATTTTTCTAAAGTGTCTTTCTCAAATAAGATGGACATATATTATATATATATATAGTGTGATTGAAAAACATGGTGTGTTTAAATATAAAAAACCTATTACAGTAAAAGACATATTGCCATTAATCCCCATCAAGAAACTTCCTCTCCCTTCAAACACACTTATCCCCTCATTCTTGCCAATTTCTGAAGTGGTTCTGGAAGTCTCCTTTCATGAGTGCCCTTAGTTGCCCTGTCATGGGGGCCTGGATGTCCTAAACTGACTCAATACATCTATCTTTCACGGTCATTTTGACATTGGGGAAGATCCAGAAGTTGCACAATGTCAGATCTTAACTAAAAGCAAAGAATTTTTTTTGGTTTTCCATTGTTAATGATTTCTATGGAAGAAAATGTAACCATGAACTTTCCTGACACAATAAGGGCTTTTGTGGTGTGAAGGAGACATGCTGCAAATATCTTTAAAATAAAGCGTCATTGGCACTGGAATAGTAGCTTGAAATCTGCTGGTGAAGTAGAAGAAGAACATGAGAAAGAAGAATATTAAGTACACTAAAGGAAGGCTAAAAATATTTTACCTTTGCTAATAGTCTAAATATTCACAGGGCATTTATCACTATGAAATGCGTGACTGTAAGTCTCTAATTAAATTGCTATTTCCAGGCCTTGAGCTACAATGAAAATTCTATAAAGGAGGCTATAAACCAGTTATCAACCTATTTTAATCACAGTTTAAATTAACACAAGAAAATAGAATTCAAGGAGAGGGCATAATTTTGATTCATACTAGACAGGCTTAAATTTCCAAACTAGATGGTAAATGCTGTATAGACAAGAGCTGTTTTGTCATTTCTTTGTATACACTTAGAGCATTGAGTAGGGCTCTGTCAAGACAATGTTCCATAAGTCTTCTGGACTGCTACGAATCTCTTAAAAATAATAAAAATCCCATTGAACTGAAGTTCCAGTTTAGAACATCCTATGGGACTCCCTAGCCAGTAATAGTAAACTCATCAGATGATGATGCCGATAATCAGGCACACTCATGACCCTAGTATTAAGGGATCAGTGTTGCTCTATTTGCAGAGGGAATCTGGCTTGCTGTCTAAAATCAGACTTGTGGAAATAGGAATTCAGCATCAGTTCAAGCAGCAGGAAGGGAAAGAAAACGATGAGAAACTTTAATTTGTGGGTAGATGCATGGAATGCTACAGCCCAGTGAGAACATTTTTCTGCACCATAACAGCTTTACTTTCCCCAGCTTATCCTCAGCTTTACTTTCCAAATTTCAGTTATCTTTATCTATCACAGCCCAGAAATATTAAATAGAAAATTCTAGAAATAAATTATGAATGAATGAGTTTTGAATTGCACACTGTCTTGAATGGCATAATGAAATACCACACTGTTCCTCCTAGGAGGTGACTCGTCTCCCTGCCCAGTGTATCCTTGCTGTAGAACTTATCCTCTTGTAGTCAATCCACTGTCCATCTTGGTTATCAGATAGACTGTGATGATATCACAGTCCTGGCTCAAGTGACTTATTTTACTTAGTAGTGTCCCCAAAGCACAACAGTAGCAATGCTGGTAATTTGGATACACCAAACAGATGCTGTGAACTGCTTTCTTTAAGTGAAAAGGTGAAAGTACTTTGAGCTGTTTTAAGAGACCATATTCACACAAAGCTTCTATTATAGTATTTCTCTTTTATTATTATTGTTGTTAATCTCTTACCAAATTTATGAATTAAACTTTATTACAGATATGTATACATAGAGGAAAAAAACAGTATTATAGGGTTTGGTTGTATGTGGAGTTTCAGTCATCCACTGTTTTTGCCCACTCCCTGCTGTGTAAAGTCGTACCATTGCATTCCCAGTGGAGTCCTGTATACCTGTCCTACCTAAGATGTTGGTGCGGCCACTGACTCAGGCTCTTCTTCAGAAAAATGAGAACACAAACTTTTAAATAAAGACTTTTGAAACACTTATCAAGGAATTATTTTTGAGAATCTAGGGGCTGAGGATTTAGCTCAGTGGCACAGTGCCTGCCTGGCAAGTGCGAGGTCGTGAGTTCGATTCCCCGTACAGGGGAAAAAAAAAAGAATCTAGCATGTGCCACTTACTGATTGAATTATTGAGGCTCCAATATTGAGCAAAATGAAGTCCCTGATCATCAGGAGATTAAAAGGCCCTGAGGAAAAGAAGGATTACATACTTTGGAGAGAGTTACATAAAAATTAGGCAGTAATTATCTCACTTATAAATATGTACTAAGCACTAGAAATGGCATAGAGCCACAACGTCAGCCTGGTTGTGCTTTATGCTACCAGCTTCCCCTCGAGCAAGGCTTTTGGGAAACCCTAACCCCTTAGGGCTTTAAACTTTTGTGCCCCCTATCTTACTCAGATCTAGTGCTTTCTTCTTCAACCTCATTGCTAAGTTTGTTTTCTGTTTTTGGACAACAGAATTTTTATCTTTGATTATAGAGGTCTCACCTGCCCAGAATTCACCACTCTATGTATTTTAAAATTTTTCACCTAGGAAAATTTCATAGTTGCCCAAAGTTGAAAGACTCGTGAGAAAATGAGCAACTCACTAAACAATGGCTTTCTGTGAGTTGTCCCTGAGCTGCAGCGATCCTCCCGGCTGCTTTGCCAACCTGAGGTCATCTATGCTTCTTCACTGCTCTTCATCCAGTGAGTATCGATTCCGTTGTTTGAACGATTTGAATTTCTAATTGTACCTGACAAATAAAACAGCATTTCCAGTCATGGGACTGGTGTCTAGCACAGTGTTAATCTTAAAAATATTTGCTAAAAGAATGACTATTTTCAATAAAACATCCTTTGCTTTTATAGTGGGAGGGAAATTTGAGCTGTCCAGCGGAGGATCAAAGACAGTACAAGCTCCGTGTTAGAAGGCAAGACTGGGGACTTTTCTTCGTTAGGACAAGCAGACATTGTCTGTGTTTTCGTATCCTGTTTGCACCCACAGCCCTGGAAAAGGAGTTGTGTAAGAGGGAAAAAGCAGAGCCAAGCAGCAGAAGTATATTTGAAGTTCATCTTTTAACTTTGTGGAAACATTTATTTAAAACAAATGTTATTCTAAAGTAGGTAATTACATTACCAGGTGATAAAGTTGCTATCTTTCTGGAAATGTATTTGCTCAGCACAGTGGGCTTGTTGTACCGTTGTCATTGTGCACCACATGAAAACAGTATCAGATAAACCAGCTCTGCAAGCAGAAAAAGAAGCACAAGCGTCCAGGAAGGCTGAACCAAACAAATGTCCCTTGTACTAAACTGCTGCAAAAAATTCTCACTGATTTCCTGAATCTGAGTTCAGCCTAAATCTACTTACAGATTACCAACGATGAGGAAAAGAACCACAACTGTCAATAACACAGAACAGGTAAAAGCACATAAAACCATATTAATTGATAATTTGTCATTCAGGGATGACAAATGAGGAGACCTAGTCCTATCCTGATTTCTTATCAATATTTCAAATAGTCATGGGAAAATTATGATTAGAATCTTTATTTTTACCTGTACAACAAAATCCCAGTAAAATCCCAGTTGCATGGATGGAATAAAAGTTCATCAGCTAGTATTGAAGTGATATGATATAGTCAGAAGGAGACCAACGTGAGGATCAGAAAACCTAGCCCTGAGACCCTGGTTACTTATCCTGCCAGAGCCTCAGTTTCCTGACCATACATTTCCTGGCACACACTATCAAGTCAGAAGTTTCCTTCAGTGTTTTCGAGCAGAAGAAACTGGCTTCACAAGAGATAGTGCATGGATTTGCATCTGCAATACTGAGCTAAGAGTGAAGATACCCTGGTTGAAATGAAGCAACAGAGGCTATCCCAACCCCAGCTGCTCGGCATCCTACTCTCTTGCAGGCCTCGGAGGCTCTTTTTGGAACAAGAGTTTTACAATCCCTTGAGCTGTGTGTCAAACCTAGAATCTTAAGATTGTACCATAGTTAAATAAATCTAAGGTCAAAATGGTTTATTAAACTACTAAGATATATATATATGTATATATATATATATACATATATATATATTGTGTATGAAACACTATCAATATGTTTTTATGTGATATTTCTGTCTCTTGGAAAGGATCCACCCAAAAAAGAAATGCAGGCCAGGGATTTAGCTCAATGGCGTAGTGTCTGCCTGGCAAGCATGAGTTCCTGAGTTTGATTCCCAACAACAAAAACAAAAACCAAAAAACTCCAAAAATCAAAGAATAAATGCTATAGTGCAACTCCAAGGCTAAATCAATATGTACTCCTTAGAATTTCTTCTCACTTGCCCCATCTCAAGAAAACATTTTCTTTAAAATAGTATTTATGTCTTTTCCCATTTACTAATTAACCATCTTTAGGTGGTAATTATTTTATAGTTATTTTAATGAGGAAAAAATACAAAATGCTCTCTGAAGTTGATAGTTTTAAACTAATGTTAACCATAAAGCTCTTCTAGGGGCTGGGGATTTAGCTCAGTGGCACAGTGCCTGCCTGGCAAGCCCAAGGTCGTGAGTTCGATTCCTGGTACCGGAAAAAAAAACCCCATAAAAACAAAACAAAAAAAAAAGTGAAAAAAAAAAAGCTCTTCTTGTGGAGTAGTGATAGTTACTTAATATCAGGAAGAAACGGAATTGTTTATCCCGTTGACATCTTACTGAGTAGTGTGAACGATGCCACACACATAGAGGAAAAGCATAAACTCTGGTAATGGTGAATATATCTCTCCTCCTAATTATGCGTTTTGTACGTTACTGTCTGAATTTTGTCTCTGACCCTCTAAGTTCATGTGCTGAATCCCTAATCTTTAAGACCTCAGAATGTAACTAATTTTGGAGATAAAGGCCTTTAAGGAAGTGATTAGGTTAAAAAGAAAGCCAATAGGATGGGTGGGTCCTAATCCAGTCTGACTGGTTTCCTTATAAGAATGGGTAATTTAGATACAAAAGGGCACACCAGAGATGAACATGAAGACCGGGTGAGGACACAGTAAGAAGGCGGCCACCAGCAAGCCATGGACGGAGGCCAGATAAGAAATCAGGCCAGGGGACACCTTGATCTTGGACTTCCAGCTTCCAGAGCAATGAGAAGATTAATTTCGATTGTGTAAGTCATTTAGTCTGTGGCATTTGGTTGATGTAGCCCTAGCAAACTAATATACATACATTCAAACAAACATTACAGGAAAGGATGTGTCTATCTGTACACACACACACACACACACACACACACATGAATTATCTACTTCAGTTGAAGACTTCCTGACATATCATTGCCAAACACTGAATGTGCCGTCTTATCAAATTATGTTGGAATTTATTGCATTGTTATTATGTATACATAGATGTATTCCTCTCATAGTAAAATATGGAAGTTGGGCCTGAAAATAATTCTATTTGTTTTTAAATTACATTAAGCCATACATCCCCCTTCATGTCTATCAAGTTAGCTAAAGAAGGTTCAGATCTTATGTTATACTATGCAGTATTATATACAGATGATTAGATAGGCTGGTAATTTAAAAGAAAAGCTTCGGGGAGCTAAAACAAATTCTATTGTTAGTCATTGTTTCCTTTCAGGTCAGTATTATTGCTGGATTGTTCCTATGTTCAAGGCCATTACTGAAATAAAACTATGACTTTTTTGGCCTAAGATTTAGGAAACTACTTTGTTATATGTGGTGATAGTAATAAATAAATACTGCCTCTGGTATTTATGATATTAACATTTCATGTAACTCATTCATTAGGTTCTCAAGTGCATGCTCAAAGTGATTATAATTCAGCACATATTCACTTAGTATGAAACATGCCTCCTACAGCACTATGTCCATCTAAAAATTGATAGCACCATCAGGTCTACAAGGTCTTGAGAAGAATTTCACTTTCCTACTGGTCTAAAGTGATTGTGCTATGTTCCCTGACCTTCAAAAGCTTTCTGTCATTTTTCTGTCATGTAGTTTAGTGGCTCTTTCCTCCATCCATTTCATTTAAATATGTGCTGTGTGGGTAAATCCAATAAACTAAGTAGCCATTTAGTTAAGACCCCTCTGGGGTCAGAGCTCCAGGGAACATTTCAAGGCACTGATGTTCCTTCTTCAACTCTTATTTCCTAGATCATTGATCATCTTCTATTAGCTCTTTGAAACAGATCCTCTTACTACTTACCCTTAATCCCCTGTGTTGAAAGGAACCTTGCACCTCCCCTTTGGATGACAAAGGGAGGGGAAAATGATCTTTATGCTAATAGGCTAGCACTGTCCCAAGGAGAGGTGGGCCCTGGGCATAGCAGACTAGAGTCCTTGAAGTCCTGTGTGTAGGGGGGAATTCTCTTCCCCAGCTGTGTTTCCTAGGGCCTTGCCAGTGTGGATGCCTTCCTCGTAAACAAAATTCTCCTCTCTTTTGCAATGATAAAAAAAGAGGTGCTATGGGGATTTTCACCATTGCTCTTACTATCATTGCTGTCTTGATGGGAGAGAACATCAAAGCTGGGTTGTGGACGGTGGTCAAGGGAAGCCCATGGCCTTGTTAGCAGGAGGTACTTAAACAGTGGAATAGAGGAATGAAGAGAAGTGTTATTTCAAAAATGTGTCAACTCAGAACGTAGTATGACATTGATATGTGCTTTCTGTTGCAGTTTTTAGGTATAAGAATTCCACAATAAATTAAACAACAGGTTTTAACTTGAAAACAGGATTTTGGGGTGAAATAAAGCCAGAAAACACTGTGTTAAACCATGACAGAAAGGCTTTTTAAACTTTAAAACCTTTTGCTATTTGAAGTTCTGGGAGATGGCCACAGCATGCAGGCCTTCTCTAGCTTCGTCCTTAGAACTGGTTTCTTCTACTTGAGAAAGATTGTACTCAGTGACCTTTATTTTGCAGAAGAACCAGTGCCCTTATTGACTGGATTAGAATTTTTAGATTGTTCCACATGTGTTGATGTGACTGGGCCAATTATACTGCCCTAGGAAAGAAAACCTAGTCACTTAGGGACCCCATTTTTAATTTTTCATAAGAGCAGTGTGTGTGTGTGTGTGTGTGTGTGTGTGAGAGAGAGAGAAAGAGAGACAGAGACAGAGACAGAGACAGAGACAGAGACAGAGAGAAAGACAGAGAGAGTGAGATTTGCCAAGTTGGTCTTGTTATTGTTTTGGACAATAAATATTTGTTTATTTGTCTATTTCATTGGAGAGAAAGATCATATGAAGGCAGAGCTAAGATGACAAACTGTAACGGGGTTTCAAAAAGGGAAGAGAAACAAAAATACAATTTGAAGATGTATAGGGGTAGGCGAAGCATCTTTCTTCACTCCTTAGCAGATAAGGGAGCCTGAGAGGAGAAAATGAAATTCACATCAGTCCAGAAGGACTAGCAGGAGCCCTGGGGAAGCCAAGCAGGAGGTCAGCTTGCACTAAGCCACCTAACAGGGACCACCAGTGCCTGCGGTTCTTCATCTGTGATTTATTTTTGCATTTTGCAACTTAGTAAATATATTTTCCAGTGGAGATGGATTCTCACTTAAGTATGCATTTTAAGAGGTTTGGTCATGTCTATTTTAAAAATTCAACACAGAGAAACAATTAATGTGTGCATTAATCCACTCAGTGTCAGCACTAAACAGGTGGTTATGAATACTGTAGAGCAACATGGGAAAACTTAAGTTCTAATTTTAAGTGCAAAGTATGTAGGCAAGCATATATATACTTTATAGCTATCAAAATTAAAAAAAACAGGATAAATTGAAAACAGTGATTATTTTAGTTGTGATAAAAAATACGGGAAATACATCTGCCAAGTGCTGTCCAACAGAAAGGCAGGCATCTTCAATAGGAGAAGTGGCACACTGAACCTTAGTAACAGTCTGTATGTGGTAAGTTTCAAATTGTTTGGTGCAGTCAGTTGGTTATGAGCTATGGCTGAAAGAAGGTGTGCTGGAAAGTGTGCTGTAAATCATGGATCGCCAACAGTGCGTTTCACTGGTGTTGTGTGATGGTACCACTTTGGATTTCAGTTTCATCACGAGAGATGACACTTGGGCCTGTGGTCATGAAATGTTGTGTGTATAAAAAGACTTGAGAAAGGCGCAGTCTCAACCTGCATCGTGGCGACGCTCCGTGTGACACATTGCTGCTGGTACAGTTAAATAAAAACACTGCCTTGTGTCCTGCTCTACCTTATTCGCAGGGGCTGGGCCATGCCACTTCTTGTTCTTCCCCAAAGTCAACATGATCACGAAAGGTAAACGTTTTGAATTAACCCAGGAACCACGACACTGTAAGTATAGATACTCACGAGAGAGGACTTCCGCAACTTCTCCAGAATGTGGCAAGAACGATGGAGTACGTACGTTTGAAGAGTGGGGAGATGTTCTGAGGGGGATTCGTGGCAGTGTGGTTTTTATTATAAGAAATAATTTAAAGTTCAGTTAATCTTTGTAGTTTCTGATCATACATCATATACTTATAGGTAATTTTTCTCTTTTAAAAAATGTTTTCATGTGGATCCACAGCTTATATTGTCTGTAGTGCTCTAGCTTCATTGTCAAATGTGATTTTGTTATTTATTTATTTATTTTTTTGGTTTTTCTCCGGTACCGGGAACCGAACTCACGACCTTGCGCTTGCCAGGCAGGCGCTTTTGCCGCTGAGCTAAATCCCCAGCCCCGTGATTTTGTTATTGAGGAGCCATTTACTTTAAGCTTGAGTTTCTTATTTCAAGTTTTCTAATGAGACAAATTGGAAAGAGAAAAGAGGCTGATAGATGTGCACTTTTAAAAAATTATGGTCACATTTCCAGGAAATCTCTGTCCTGTTGATTACTAGATAATTGAAAAGACAATTAAGTCTGTTTCACTCTGAGTTATAGCAGACGGCTTTTATTACTAAGGAATCTGTTTTAAATTAACTTCTAATAACAATTTTCCTTCATCTTCAAAGGGGACGGGACACCTTCACTCTCTGAAGTGAGCTGCACATTCTGTTCCACGTTATTTGTTGCTGTTTTTCTTTCTGATGCAGACTGGCAATCACAATTCCACCAACCTTAGAAAAAAATTTCAGAGGGTATTTTTCTTCCATCTTTACTCAGTTGTTGATACAAGAAGACAAATGTGTCCCGGGATAATAAGAGAATGTTTCTTCCATTGTAGTCAATGTTAGAAATTATGTCAATATTGAACTCAAAATTAATATACTACAAATGTCTATAGCATCTCGTAAAATACATCCCTGGGACTAATTTCTGGTCATAGTCAAGTCATTAGGGGGTTGATGAACAGAGACGCCACATGTAATTAGCACTCTCCACCACCAAAAGAATGCTACTAGAAAGTGCAGTTACCCCTCAAGAAATCAAAGGTCTGTTTCTCTAAGGATCCAAAATTTAGTACTTTGACTATCTGTACTGTACTTCTACCATACAGCCTATACTGTCAAACAAAAGGTGTGTTCTTGCACTGTAAGATAACAGAAAAAAACCTGGTAGTTAATTTTATAGCTTAATGCTATGATCATGGACTTCCGGTTGAGTCAGTGTTTCTCTCAGTTTGATCAGCTCACCTGTGCACACATCCCAACTAGGTATGACCCAGAGCTACTTCATAAATTATTTGTGCGGTAGGGAACTTCAGTCTATGAATCAGATAGCATTTCTCTTCCTTGGGAAAAGTTGTAGGAAGGAAGCATGAAGCTAAAAGCTAAAACTGAAATTACCTATTTTTTGTTTATGCCATTGTGGAAATGGGGATTTGTAACAAATTAGAAAAAAATCCAAATTTCATTACCCATTTTCTTTGCTTTATGCTTCCACTGGAAGGAGCACTTCACCTTTTGGTATTCATTTTTCCTTTCTCATTGTACGGCCAATCCCACTGTTGAAATATTTAAAGCTCTTTTGCTGGAAGCTCTGTAAACAACATTTTCTTAATTTATTTTCAATCACAAACTTCATGTAAGTTCTCTAATATTTCCCTCTTATTAGTATATTCTAGAGATCTTTATCCAAAGAAGTAAATAGTGTTAGTGCCAGGTGTTCTGTGCTCATGAGCAGACATGAATGCATTTACATTTGTAAATATCCACTTATAAAATACCATTGCTCTAAATATCCATGTTTGCAGAGCTATCAACCATTCCAGAGCAATCTGTCTTGCTTGTCTGTGCTCAGCTGTTAAAATCCATCTTGATCTCCACCTTATTCCCCAAAGCCATGACTCCAGCATAAAAACAGATCTTTACTACTAACTGATCTGGTATTTTCTTATCCCCAAAGCACATGATGTCAAGACAGCAGTTCTCAAGACTGCAGTTCTCAAGAAAAATACTAATTGAATATTTCAGTTAAATGCAAAAATCACACTTTCCACTCTTTTCCCAACGAAGGTGGGATGAGGATTTCTGAAAGACCAGATCTAAAATTCATTATTCCAATAGGAAATGCGTTACTTTCACTTTCTTTGTTCTAGGTAAAGGAGATACTCAAATACATATTTTCCATTTCTACTTTCATATTTTCCAAATATTTTTCAAGAGCGACTGCTACGGCCTTGGACTTACAATAGTTTTTCTTAGAGTTCCTGAGATTGCAAGATTAAATAATACCTTCCCTGGTCAGCTTATGAGACGAGCTAGATTTTTGTGTTTAATAAAAGCAAAAAGTTTGTTTTGGCTTACAGTTTTAGATGTTGAAGTCTATGATTAGTTGGTTCCAGTGCTTTGGACCCATGGTGAAGGAATGCAATATGTGGGAGCACACTGTGGAATATTGCCGCATATATCTGGATGTCACCCAGTGCCTCATGCCTGCATAGGTGGGGCTCTTCGGATCTAGCTATCTATCTATCTATCTACCTACCTATCTATCTGTCTATCTCATCTCCTTCTTCCTCCGTTGAAGTCATACTGCTGTTTCCTTCCTGCCGTGACCTTCTGTTCTGCCACCCTGCCTTAGAGCTAGCTAACAAACTGGGAGACAAAATAAACTTCACCTTCTTTAAACTGTGGGAGTTGGGTATTTTGTCCCAGTAACGAGAAAGTAAGACATGCAACAGAATAACTCACCTCATGGCCAAGCAGAAAAAAGATTTTAAAACAATTTTTTATGCTCTAAATTTTGTGTACTGTGGAGAATTGCTTAGCAGCTTAAGACTACTTTTTCTTGCTCCATTAAAATGTAAGAAAATAAACAAATCTAACTGAATAGTTTTTTCCCTAAGCTGTTTATATTAAGTTAATAATCTATTAATAATATGTAATGGGAGTTAACACTAGAATAGAAAAACACACATTATTTTGACAAATTACCCTCGGGGTCTGATAAGGCTTAACTAATTATTTATGTATAGAGAAGAGAAAACTGGTAAACAGGCACAATAAGGCTTGCTAAACCAGGCTGAAATTTGGTCCCACTCCGTGTCTCACCTTCCAAGAATGACCAGCAAAATTACACTGTGGTTTACCTAAAAACCTACCATGTTTTGACTTTAGTGAGGTTTAGAGAAGGTGCTTAAAATCTGTTTGTTTTTGTTTTTTTGTTTTTTTTCTCCGGTACTGGAAACCGAACTCACGACCTTGCACTTGCCAGGCAGGCGCTTTGCCGCTGAGCTAAATCCCCAGCCCCGGTGCTTAAAATCCGATTAAGCAATTAGCAGAACCAAAGAATTAACAATAAAAATCAAACATTAAAATGTGTTAGGTCCTTTGCACACTTTCATTTAGTTTAGAATTATTTACTTTAATATCAAAGTCAGGCTGTCTGAGATACTTTAACTCTTAAAAGAAAAGATTAAGGAGTTGGTTTAGGTAATTTAAAGGAATCCTGCCTGAGTCTTTTCTTTTGCCCACAGGAAAGCTGAAGTTCTGACACACTGGCTGGGAGGTCACAGAGGTGATTCAGCGCCTTGACTGCTGCCTCACAGACCACGCGTCCAGTGTATGAATGTCTGGGGGACACACTCGCAGACCTCTTCGGGTGACCGAGAAAGTGTGCACAAACGAGGATTGTATGTTTCATTTTTGAGTGGATGGCAGCAACACAGGAGTTTGTTAAAACTGTTCTTAAAACTTGGCAAATTTAAATGTTCTTGTCTATGCATATTTTATGATTTTTTGAACAGAAAAGGAAATACTATATAGCCACATGCCTAATTATACCCTCCCCTACCTACCAAAAGATGCCAGTGAGCCCATCAACCATGTTGGACCGTCACAGAGTCAACACAATCATCCTAGCTTTCTCCACCAGACAGTAGAGTGAAAAGGGCAGAACTGTAAAAATTTGAGTTTTTTCCCCAGTTTTAAAGCTAATTATTTGTATTATGATTTTGATATTCTACTAGAAGTAGTGGTAAATTTCAGTTACTTGCTCATTTAGATCTAGGCTTCAAAATGTATTTCTAAAGCTACCTCAGAGGAATTTGGAAATTCAGTTGCATTATTTAAACTTCTTCTGTTCTCTGGTCTGCCAATGGCTGACAACAGATTCTCATATTCCTCCCTATGAGAATCTCTACATTAGTTCTTATTTATTAGCAATTGTACGGCACTAGTCACCCTTTTTTGTCAGGAAAAGCTATTAGTATCATCCTCCTGTTACCTCAATGTATGTTATAGCTAAAACCTGACTTACACCATTTTTAAGAAATAAAAGACAGGATGACTTGTAGTGTTGTATTTGAGCCATCCTGAATGAAGTCCTCCTTGTTCTTATCAAAGAGGTAGTTAAAGAAATAATCCTCTTAAACATTTTAACAAACCAATGGTAAAAAAAAATGACTGAATATTTCCAAGTTCCTTTCTCAGCCCAGAGGCTCCAGAATATGAATTAGGTGCTCTGATATAAATGTTGAATCTTTAATATTTCACACCAAAAGAAATGCCTCTAGGTAGCTTTTAGCATACTGCAGTAATCTCGGGTAATGAATTAATCATACTCGTCCTTAGCATAGAATGTTAAGGTGGAACTCATATCGAAGAGCATGGATCAGATAGGGAAGCACTTTTGCTCCTCAAAACTATTTCAACCAATATGTTAGGACTCAAAGAACTGATTAATCTCTGCAGAATAGGGTCTAAAATTAATATAGGCCCCAAAGCCCCAGTCTCAGAACACTGCCAGATAAAAATCCAAATCTGACTGCTAGAAGGGCTTCCAAAGAGAGGGCACTCAGGGACTCAGTAATATTAATTCAGTAAATAGGAATTTATCCTACTTACCTTTGTCCTGAGGCCTTTCTGATTAGCAACCCATTTACAGCTACAGATGGGAGCAATTACTTCTCAGAAGGCTGGCTCCCTTAAACAAAGAGGAGGTGTTTGTGTGCACATTAATATTCCCTAGACCATTTCTGCCTACCTGGGTGACAAATAATATTGAGGCTGATTAGAAATGCAAATTTTCATTGTGATCATATTGAATCAAGGCTGACTGACTGGACAGAATGACTCTGTTCTGCCATACACCGAGGGAGGAAGGGTTGGATTCACATGTAATACTTTATTATATAGAATTATTTGATCTATTATATATGAAAGCTGTTTCAGTGTTTTGCTATCCACCCCTCCAGTGAACTTCTTCACTCCCTGGTAGTTTATGGATGTAGTCATTTCTTGTAAGCAACATTGAGGAGAGTAGGTGATGTATTCAGCTTCCCATAGCTCCAACACAGTATCCAACACCCACGACTTGAAGGAGAAGAGGTTAAATTTGGCTCATGGTTTCAGACCATTCAGTCCATGGTTGGTTTGCTCCAAGCAAAAACATCATGGTGGAGAGGTGTGGTGGAGCAAAACTGCTTTCTTCTAGAAAGAAGAACAAAGGAATAGTACCAGAGAGGAAAGGGTGCCATACATGTTACCCAAGGTTATGGCTTACTGACTCACCCAGAAATGTGTTTTTATTCCCCACAGCAGCTCCCAAGCCAGTTAAGTTGACACATAAGTATAAGTATATAAGTATCACATCCCTGTGATTAGGCACGCGAAGAAGAGGCCAAGACAGACAGGGTTTCTTCTGTAACACTGGCTGCAGGGCAGGGCAGATGTGAGCATACCATTTCACAGAAGAATCGGTAGAGAGGAATCGTCTCAGTGGGAAGAATACTTAAAAATGTATATTTTGTGGCTCTGTACCGATACATCGCATCTTATTTGTAGATGACCATTGCTTTCATTCACGCACCCACTCTTCTAAAACTATGTGCTGGGGTCCTTTAATGTTTATGTATTTGACAATACAGATTAGACAAAAGCTATGATGTGGATTCTGCCTTCAATTTGTGTATGGAAATAAGAGACGGAGAGAAGAGGAAAAATGAAGAGAATGCCAGCATCAAAAGTTAAGCATGAACTTCACCAGGATTATTAATAGTTTTATTAATTCTTTAAAATCAGTCCATCCCATTATCATTGAATAAGTATCCTACCTATGTTTGAGTATTGGCATTGTTTAGAAAGCATCATCCCTGTTGTATCACAACTGACAGCACAAAAATACTTGAGACAAGAATGAAAAAAAGTCATATAAATATCTATCATACAAAGTCAAGTGAAATAAATCCTACTGGAAAAGTACAAAGTACTATGAGAATTTATATAAGTAAGATATTGCTTTGATTTAGAAGATCAAAAAGTGAAGTCTCCATAAAGGAGCTGTCTTTCAGATCAGCTGCAAAGACCATGCAGGATTTCAAGGGACAAGAGAACTCAAGAGTTCAAGAATCTTAGAAGTGAGAAATCTTATCTCTTTGAAAACTGACCTGAAGGTGGCAGGAGGGGTCCAGGATGGCTAGGAGGTGCGATGTAGCCTGAGAGGAGGGGCTGGAGCCACCTTTTATGGACACAATGGAATGGGTGGGAGAAGGGTAAGATCAGGTTAGGGTTTGGTCACAGAAGGGTAGGATGTTTAAGTAATTATAAATTTGTCTCATTTGTGTTCAAATAGAAAGCTGGGGCAAAAGCTCAGTGAAGAAGTCCAATAGGTACATTAAAACAGAGCCTCCAGCTTTTTGAACATTTTTAGTCCTGGCACACTGGGATAACTGACACAGAAAGTGTGTGTGTGTGTGTGTGTGTGTGTGTGTGTGTGTGTGATGCCATCATGGAGGGTTGAGAAGAAAGGCATATTGGATGTCCACATTTAGGAACAGAAAGGAAAAAGAAAAAACAAACCACTAGAAAATCATAGCATATGTAAGCCAAGGAATAGAATGTATTAAAGGTTGTGAGAACAGTGACTACTTAAAAAATAAAACAACTTGAACTTTTAATTCACAGCATTTGCTCAAATACATCCCATATGGACTGAAGACTTTAAAATCTTTGAAAACTAAAAGAAGCTACAAATGAATATTTTAATGATATTTGAACAGGAAAGAACTTTCCAAGCGTAAAAGCAATGTGTATTAAGGTTCTCCAGAGGAAAAAAAAAGAAATATCTATCTATCTATCTATCTATCTATCTATCTATCTATATCTGTCTCTATCTATCTATATATATGTCTATATATCTATATATACCTATATGTATATCTCCAATCAATATATTCAATGTATATATCCCAAGAGATAGTTAAAGTAATAATATATAACATACATAAAACCAATAGGTGATAGTATATGTGTATATACAGATGAAATGAGATGATTATGATAAGGAATTTGTTCATGTAACTGTGGAGGCTTGCAGTCCCCAAGATCTGTACCCTAAGTTGGCAAGCAGGTGACCCAGGACAGCTGACTGTAGTTTTTCTCTGAGCCTATAGACCTGAGACCCAGGAAGCTAAGGTATAGATTCCTCTGAAAGTCAGCTGGCTCCAAATGCAGGAAGAGCTGCTGCTCCCCTTTGAGTCCAAAGGCCGTCAGGTAGAAAGAATCCTCTCCTCCTCTGGAGAGGGTTGGTCTCTTTTTCCATTCACGCCTTCAACTGATTGGTCAAAGCCTATCCACATTAGGAAGGGGAATCTTTTTATTTATTCTATTGATTTGAATGTTAATCTCATCTAAAATCACCCTTAAAGAAACACCTAGAATGTTTGAGCTAATATCCAGGTAGCTCCCAGCCCAGTCAAGTGGCATTAGTCAGCTTTCCCTTCACTGGGACAAAATACCTGACAACAGTTTAAAGGAGGGGGCGCCTAATTTGGCTTATGTCTCCAGAGGTTTCTGTGCATGGTTAGCTGACTCTAATGCAGAAACTCATGGCACAAGGGCTCGGTACAGGGAAGGTGCTCACTCTTGTTGGCCAAGAAGCAGAGTAGGTTGGAAATAGCCAGAGAGGAAGGGGTCAGGGACCAGGAAGAGGCTCCAAGGCCACCTCTCCCATGGCTCACTTCCTCTAATGTGTCCTCAACTTCCAATAGCCCACTCAGCTACGAACTCATCCATGGGTTAAATAATGAACTAATTGAAGAATGAGTCCCACTTTTTCCATAATTTATGTCCGTACATGGCTATATATTTCAAGCCTGAGCCACATGGCGGACTTCCCCAGAGCAGGGGGATGGTGGTCAGTTGCTCACTTGAGCCAGGTTGGGCGGACAGGAGAGAGGGGCGCTGCTCAATGCCCACATCTCTTGTGCCATCACTAAGCATAGCAAGGGGTAGGTGGAGCCCCTCAGTGTCTGCAGCTCCCCAAAGCACAGAGAAGATCTACTTCTGCACAGGAGGCAGACTAGGTTAGCTACTCCACACTAGAAAGATGATTGAACATTGGGTAAGTTAAAAATAAAAAGCTGGAGGGATTTTGTGAAGAAGAGGGAAGTAAGAAGGTGAAAAGGAAAGAAATAGCTAGAAGTACATCTTGACTTTGTCTGGGGTTAGGGGATTTGGAATCTTTGTCCAAATTTCCAGCTCACACGTTGTAAGGACACAGCTCTCAGACTGTTTCCTTTCCCATCCAGGTGCAGCCCCAGAAGGACAAACTTGTTGCTAGAGCTAGGCAGACACAGAGAGCCCTGGACGGCTGGCTTTCCTGGACACTTCTTAGTTTTCACATAGTGTGGCTGGCCTTGTGACTTTCAGGGCTTTGGAATTAAGAGTCATAATGAGTATGAGGGAAGCCCTCAACAGAGGCTGGAAGTGGAGCTTCACTCCCAGGGGAATGAGGCAGGGACCATCATAGCAACCATTCAAAGAGAGTAAAGAGTCCAGCTGGAGCCGGGAGCAGGTGGGAGAGAGAAGAAAAGATGGAGACATTAGAGAGAGGCTGTAAGTGCACCCAGGAATCACAAGGATCCAAGTTGCTCTTCGCCGCACCAGCAAGCATTCACCAAGGCACCTCGCTCAGGACTCTCAGCTCCATCCTGGAATGGAGCCAGGAGAGGGTGTTCAGAACAGCAAGGATGAGGTACTGTCTCAAAAAAGGAGACCTACAAAATGTGACTTAAAAAGACTGCTTGACTGACCTGGTCAGATTCAATTAAAAACTGAGATTCAACTATGAAAGGCCTACCAGTTCATTTCTACCTTCCTACCCAGTGGGTGTGAGCTTATGAGAAAGATCAGCCAAGTTACAGGTGAAATAAATGCACCAAATTACGTTCATACATTGCAGCACTGTATTGAGGGAATCTGTAACCATGGTAGAGTATATCCCCCCACACGCACCCACTAATGAAGTTAAAAATCAAGTAACAATTAAGGGGAAATGCTTGAGGTGAAACAAACAGTTAATAATTTTCACTTAAACAGACTGTTTTGAATAAATAAGAGTGCTAAGATCTCAGGAGTAGAATTGGCAAAAACAAAAACAAGACAACCTGCCAGTTTATAAAATAGGAAATACAAATGGCCAATAACCACATACTTAACCAGTAAATAAAGAAGTGAAAAATAAATAACAATTAGTACCCTTTTTCTTATCAGAAAAGGAAATGCTTTATTGATGTGTGTTCTCTGAAAATCAGTCCAGCAATACACATCACAGACATTTAAAATTATTATACTTGATTAATACTTGGTTATTTACTTGGTTAACTGTATTTATAGGAAATTATCCTAAAGCAATGGTCAGAAATGCAGACACATTGAACAATGAATTTCAACATTGTTCAAAATATATGGAAAGACCTGAGAATGTAAGTTGCAACATCTTTCTAGGCTCATAAAAACATAAACATCTACCTTCTTCATTCTGTAGATAACCTAGAAGCCCACCTTCCTTAATAATGTTTCTTACCCTTTTATTTCTGTCTTTTATTCAGTTTGCAGTTAAGCTGTTCTTTCTTGGGTCCAGCTGCAATATTTTCTGCATTGATATCAGCCCATGTTTGGCCTCATATTCACATGACAAATGACTTTGTGGTATGCTCTCAAATAAAAACTGTAATAATTTTTGGACCATAGTTTTCTTCTTTTAATGAACTTCTGGAGCTAACCCCATTTCCAATAGGTTGGAGTCAATGCCTCATTTCCTACCTTGTGTTGGCCCCACATGGCCCAGGTCCTTGAGGCCATAGAGAGACAACCATGTGACTACAGAGGTGTGGAAAAACTCAGACTCATGGCTTTGTGGAGTTTATATGCATTCGGAGAAAAAAACCCAAGTCAGCCTGGTGGAGTCACATATCAAAGGCAAAGACACTGTCTTAGTCCATTTGGTGCAGCTATAACAGAATACTGTACAGAGAGGATAATTTATAAACAACAAAATTCAGAAGGCCAACATCAAGGCACTGGCTTTCGGTATCTGCAAGGACTACATCCTCTGGCAGGGAAGAGCTCTGAGTCCCTACATGGTGGAAGGCAGAAGAAAGAGAGTGAGCTTCTTCCATTAAGCTCTTCTATATGGGCACTGAGTTCCATTCACAAGGGACAAACTCTCATGAGCTAATCACCTCTTAACGGCTCTACCTCTCCATTCTGCAAAACCTGAGTCATAGCGGGAACCTGTCAAGCCACAGCAGAAACTCTCAAGCAAGTCTGAAAGCTGAATTGGAGTTCCCCAAGTAGGGGAGGACAGTGGTGGGTGCAGGGATGAGTGTGGTTCTTTCCGGCAGTGGAAACCTGGGCAAAGGTGCGCAGGGTACAGAGAGGAATCCAGAAAACAAAAGAGCTATTCCTTGTGGTTATGAGTAGAGATGCCAAACGAATATTTTAGAAGGATAAATAGGAGTTTGGGGGTCAGATCACAAAGGCTTGGCCTTGTGAACCATATTAAGAGGTTTGCATTCCAATCTGTAAACAATTTGGAGTCGGTGAATACTTCTGGTGAAAAATGTTCAGAGTCGGTAAAAAAAAAAAAAAAAAAGTTATGGCTTAAATAAGAAGCTTCCCCCAAAGCTTGATCCCCAGTGCAGCAATGTTCTGAAGTGGACCTGAGAGGTGATTGGTTCCTGTGGGCACTGACCTCAGCAGTGTGTTGATCTACCAATAAGTTCATAGCTGCATGAGCTGCCTGGAAGTGAGCTCCGCTTGGAGGAAGAGGATCACTGGGGACATACCTTTGGCATGTATACTTTGTTTCAGACCTCCTCCTTTCTTTTTCTTTTCTTTTTGTATTTGGTTTTTGAGACAGGACCTCAAAATCACTATGGAGCCTCAGCTGGCCTCAAACTTGCTGTGATTCTCCTGCCTCAGCCTCCTGAGTGCTGGGATTATAGGCGTGTGCCACTATGCCTGGCTCCTCCTTTCTTTTTGGCTCCCTTACTCTCTGTATTCTGTCCTCTGAGGTGAGATCCATGCTTCTCTGTGCTCCCCACCATGGTGTTCTGCCCCACCACAGGCCCAAAGCCTCATAATCAAGTGATCATGAACTGAAGCCTCTGAAACCATGAGCCAGAATAAATCTTCTCTCCTTTAAATTGACTGTCCAGTATTTTGCTACCGTGATGCAAACTTGACCAAGCATTAACCAAAATCACGCAGACACCGTGGGTGGTAGGTTGAAGAAGTCAAGTTAGTGGACAAGTAGCAGATACAATGAATTATGGACCCCATGAAGAAAAAGGAGGGATGGAACAGAGAAGAAGGGTCGAGGAGAGGGAATTCAGAATCAACATGACACTGAGATTGACTAGATGTGGAACGGGGTAGGGGAACAGTGAGGAGATGGTGCTGACTCCTAACGAAAACACTGGGTCTACCTGGTAGTGCTCATGCTTGAGGCATGCATGAGAATCATTGGGATCTTGTTAAAAATGTACAGTCATCTCCCCCATTGGGGATCTAGAATGCATGTTTAATGAGCATCCCAGGCAATTCTCATGTAGGTACCTTTTGAAAAATATAGTGAAGAGTTTTTATTTTAATTTTTCCTTTTAAATAACTTGCAAATTACTGTCTGTAATTGATAACAAGTAAGTAATCATGCACAGTGAAGAGGGCAAAAAATTTCACAGAACAAATGGTAAAGAATAGGGATCGAATATATCAGCAAATATGGCATGTGGGTGGCAGGAGAGATAAGTGGTGCCTATGAAGGAACACTGAATTTAAAGGTCGGCATGGGAAGAAAAATTAGTGACAGCGTAGAGAATGTGCAGCTATAGAAATGAGACAATGGGCCACGCAAGTGAAGTGAGGAGGCCAGAAAGAGGAGCAGAGACCAGACTCCTTGCATTGGTCATTAGCTCTTGGGGAAGCCACGAACTGCAAGAGTGGCAGTGAGATGGAACAGTGAGGGTGGAGAGGCGGTGACTGTGGGAAACGACAGGAGAGTCTGTAAATCATGGGCACCTGAACTTTCAGTGTGACATTCTCCCTATGCACATAACTTTTAAAAATGTAGAATACATTATTCCTGAATGATACAAAGACACAAAACCCAAATTCTCCAATACCGAAAGATCTTCAGAGGTTTAACAATGAAACCCAATTCATACAAAGACATGAAGATGTGAACTGTGAGGATGCTACTAACTGCTGCATTCAGATATCATTATTACTCTTAGTTTGAACCAATCAATATATTGAGAAAGCCTCTCGAAATACTTTTATGAAAAGTATATGCTTCTATATCTACAAATGGACTCATTTTAGCTTGTTTTTAAAGTGAAAGTCTTTCTCTAAGCTGCACTGACAAATCTTTCATAGTTACATAAGTCTGAGGAGGTAGGCAATTTGGCAATTTGGCAATTTGGCAACAGCTTGCAAATTCTGATTAGCTAAAATCTAACGAGAGCTCATGTGTCAGCCCGCGTAAATCACGGGAAAGTGTGATTTGAGACAGCAGAGGAGGGCCTGGTGCTCCCCAAGAGGTACTTTCATTTATTTATATTCTGTCTTCTGTGGCAGCCTCAAAGACCCTGCAGCCAGCCACAGCTATTTCAGATGCCCCATGGCCGCTCTGGGAGACATTTGCTTTGGCTGCAGCAAGTCTCACGCATGGGGCTATCCACTGTGCAGCCCCTCCGGGTAGCTTTGCTCCTCTGAAGCCATCCTCATTCAGGCAGGAGGCCTTCCTCGACTCATGACTTATCAGAAAGTCTGACACTGCACGTGTGAGCCTTTTTCTCCTACAGAGCAGCCTCCCTGTCACCATTCATAGGTCAGTCTGTGCACTGTCCCTCTTATGTTCCAGTACAACTCCTAATAAAGCCTCTTCCTGATGGCTTATGCATGACTTCTGCCTCAAGTACAGCATGCTGAGATGACGCACTTAGAGCTGGTAGTCTCATAGGTCATTGGTGCTGGAAGCAGCCAGCAGCCAGGGCTTGTAATATTAAAGGCAGTTAGGAGCAGAAAGCAGTGGAGAATTGCTGAAGGTGTCATATCTGGTGGTCAGAAGTGTTCCCAAGGGCTACAAATAGCTGCCATTTCTAGCCACCAACATGGTTGCATGGTGCCAGTAACACCAAGAGCTGGTAGCCACTGGCATTCAAAGCTCAGGGATGCCAACCAAAAGAGCTACACTATGCCTGTTTGCGATTTCTATGTGAATCTGCCAAAAGAGCCCTCAGCCAATGGATAACATATTCCTGTTCACTGATATGGAATGCATCCCTGTAGGTGCATCCCCGTGCAAACCCAGGAGTACTGAAGTGGGCTGAAAAAACTTCGAAAGGTGAAAGCTTCCTTAAAATTTTCTGGAAAAATTAGTTACCATCTATTTTACTTGAAGTGAAACTAGAGTTAAAAATAACTTTGCCCCCATTTCACTCCTAAGCCCTATAGGAGACCCAGAAAAGTTCTATTTAATGAACTGTCAGTGAGTATGGGTGGGCCAGGAGCTGACATTCCTCTACAGGTCACAAGGAGGTGGGAAGAGTTCTTGAATTTCAGAACTTGAACAACTCTTAATCAAACGTCTACACCAGAGTGGTCCAAGGTCTTGGTTTCCTTGGCATGCTAGTTTCATGTCCACCATGGATTGGACAGCTGGTTTGAGAATAACTGTAAATGACTCCAGTCTAATTCCAATTTGGAATTCTAAAATCCCCCTCGGGGAAGATGAACTAATAATTTGAAACTTAGTGTGTGGTTAGTGGGAGGAGATCGCTGAATTTTACCAGCCTATTCCCTTTTCTCTAGACCTGGAACCTTGCTTTTCCTCATTTCCTTCCTCCTTCTCCTCATTTTCTTTTTCTTTCTCATTAGTATATCCCATTTTAGCATCAAAACCTGTTGGACTCTGATCTCCATTCTTGGCCCAGACTTCGTGACTTTGACTCTGGCTTATACTTCTGAATCTGGGCCACCTGCTACTGTTGAGAAGAGTATAGATAGAGTTCCCTACATATTTTCTTTTTTTTTTTTCCCTACATATTTTCAATTACATATCATAATACACGTTTTATATTAAATAAAAATAAAATCATGTATCACATATATTATATACCAAATTGTTATGTATTATAAAATTAAAAATCATTTGATCCTGCAGTTGGCCTATCAGAAGGTAATAGTTGAGTGGGCATGACAGTCATTTGTTAAAACATAGATTCTTGGGCCCCACATCCAGATCTGCGTGATACGGGAAGAGAATTGGAAAAAAAACCCAACCAATACCTTTTTGTTTTTTTGTGGTACTGGGGACTGACCTCTAGGCCTTATATATATCTCTAGCCCCCAAAATCACTCTTTATGAACATCTGTAGTAATTCTTAGGCAGGTCTACTTTGATAAATGAAGCAAAACGTTTTTTCTTTTAAATAACATATAAATGAATGATCATCCCCAATTAATCATGTACAAGGGAAGAGAATGAGAATACAATATAGACAGCTAGATATTTTTTCTTTGTGTTTCTGTAATGATTTCCTTTAGTTCCTAAATGAGCACAGGTAATAAATGAAGCTTTTTAGGTTATCAGAGGCAAATCAGGAGTTTTCCAACAAACATTATTATAGCAAGAAACAGTGAAAATACATTATTCTTTCTACACTGGCAATTGTGTTTGCACAGGTATTAGCTAAAATAAGCAAGATTTTTTTTTCTTTCAAAAAACAGAGCATAGTTTTTCTACAGCTAGGTAATATAGATTACCTACAGCTTGCTCTTTCAAAGATAGAGCAATGGCAGGGGAAGGATTTTTATCTGGGAAGAATATATTCTGACTACAAACAGTACAACAAAATTCAAAGTTGTCTCCTAGCTACTGATCCTAGCTGGCATCTGAGAAATTCGGTAAATGACACTGATCCCCATGAGCTGACCCTGACACCGTCACGTGCAGAACATCAAAGGGATGCATGCACACAGACGAAAGGGGGAGAAGCCCCATATCCTAAGGAGTTGAGTTTTATTTCTGAAAAACAATTTTGATAAAAAGTCTATAAGATTATGTGAAACTTGAGTCATGGAAAAATTGGAAAAATATATCCTAGCTTGTTTTAATTTCAAAGAATGACTTATTTATGCTAAACCTATAGCTTATAGGGGTTCTGGCTTCTGTCATCTCACAACTAAAGTAAGAAACCGATTCTTTTTTTGTTCCTACCTTCTAAAGCTCTGCTTGTTAAGCAGAATTCTGAGCATATGAGAAAGAAAGCTTTTTTCGTGTGGGGTGCAGGGGAAATGGTGGGGAAGGACGGGAACATGTCATCACTAATAACCTGCTCAAATGAGGCAGGTGCAGGGCGGTGAGCCAAAGAACTTTATCATTATTTTTTAAACAAAAATTTAATGGTTGGAAAAAGAGAGACAAGTGAATTGAATGGGTAGTGTGCACAGGTCCTAACTCTAAGCATTTAAGAAATGTTTCATAATGATGCCTGCCAACATGAATGCCTGCCCATTGCTAGAATGAAAGTGAATAATCCCTTAGAAGATCTTTGATCAGGCACTACCCCCTGACAGAAGTCAGCTTGCACCCAGAAAGAAGCACGCCATCCTGTCATGGGTAGGGAGGTTGCTACCACCACTCAATTAGACAAAAGGTGAAGCCCCGGGGTTTATAATTCTTGAGGAGCCCCAATTAATTTATGCACCTGCTAGTGTGTGCCAAGCTGAGTTAGAATTTCTTTTAACATTTTTATATGCTTTCTCTCAAAAGTATTCATATTTATTAATGTTGGCTTGGTAATGTTATTCTCCTGCAGAGAAAAGGAAATGTGTTCATCTTAGCATTTTTGCCTACTTCCTCTACTTTGGCCCTTGCTTTAATTAACAATTGCTCAGTGCCCTGAGGGCTGTCATTAATTAAAAGATTAAAACAAAATCCATCAGGAATAAGTAGAACTGATATTTTCCTCTTTTCAACCTGTATGTGGTTTTAAGCTTTATTTTGTAGTGGGTTCTCTCTGTTAATGCTCCTCTCCCTGTGATTAAATGTATTTCCAAAATAGTCTGCGGTTGATTTTATGCAAATGTAAGAGTTTTCAATATAGGAAATAAAACCTCTTGATGTTTTATTAATTTATGCTTTTCTGAGAGTTTGGTAAAGGAGCTTTCTCACCATGGGAATGCTATTTTAATAGAAAAGAATACAAACATTAGTTACTCTTGTAATTGGGAAAATCACAGTTTGGTCATTTCTTTTTTCCCATTGTTTAAAAGGAGAGTAAAGATGTGTTTGGGAGTTTAAAAAACTCACTGATGAAGGTAGATGGAAGAGATAACCAGGAAGTATATGTGCCTTCAAGCCATTAGGCTGTGACTTACACTACCTAATTACTATTTTGACCACTGATAGAATTTTTTCTCTCTCTAGTCTATGAAAAAACATTAAATAAGAGACTATAAAGGGACCAAAATGATTCCAAAGGTGGCTTAATGAAAAAAGAATAAAATGTTCTGCCGTTTTATGGAAGGTTGTAAACCTTATGAAGTGAGCCATTTTCGGATGATAAAATGCCGCTGGAAGGGCGGTCCAGAACCTTCTCTGACACAGCAGCGTGTCTTTCAGAACCAAGGTCACCAGGCAAGACTCACAAATATTTCATCATGGCTCAAAATTCTAAAAGCAATTTCTCATGTTGGAATATCAGTGCAAACCATAGAACTTAATGTGAAAGAACAATTTGTACTCAAGTTGAATTACAAAAGCCAGTCTGCCCCTGTTGAAGGCCCCTTGGTGCAATATGCTTAGTGAATGGGAAAGTACTTTATCCTGTCCTCTTTCTCCTCAAACCAAAGACATCCAGCCCGTTTCAAGGTCTGGTCTTCTCAAGCTCTGTTCACTTTTAGTGCCAAGAGTAGACAGTTTTTTAGTTAAGCCTCCATCAACTCTTCTCGTCACATTCCTTTCGTCCTCCAAATGCAGAACACTCCATGCCTCCCTATTGGCCCATTTTGATCTCTGTTCCCTAATTCTGGTCTTCAAAACTTTGGCCAACATGATTATGATTTTGTGGCAAGTAACCCTAAACCCCAGTCATCTAAATACAAATACAGCCTCAAGTTTGTGCACTTCTAACTACCTCTTGGGCTTTTGATTTAAAATACCTTTAAAATCTTGAAAGCCGTATGAACACATTGTACATTGAACACTTGAAAAGGGGAAAAGTCACCAAAATTTTTATCATTTTGAAATGTCCATATTATTTTGTCGTATTTCATATCTGCATTTTAGCATGATAATCATGATTACTCTCTTGAGTTGTATTCTACTTTTTCATTTATTTGTAAACCAGAGATGTCTGCATGTTGTTGTGAAGTTATCTTGTCATCCTAATATTAGCTAAACAGCATTCACCAAGTAGATAATTTGGTATTAATTTTTTTTTCAGGTAGATGTTTTGGTAGTTTCTAATATTGCATTATGAATAATGCCTTCTCAAGTATGGTCCTGCATGCTACTATTTCTTCAGAGTAAGGTCTCAAAGGGGAATCACTGAATTAAAGCTGTGAATACTGACATGTGTTTTAAGACACATGTATCTTCTTATGTATCTCCTATATCTTAAGATACTTTGGCGATGTCAACCTTTGTTTTCAGAAGTGATGGTGGTTTTCGCCTTTATATTTTCAAATAATTTCATATTAAGAGAAAAACCACAAGAATAGTACAAAGAACTATTGCTTATCTTTTGCACAAAAATCCATTTGAGTTTTACCAATTGTCCCAGCCATGTTCTATACCACAAGGGGGAAACTTCAGCATCCTGAATGGCACTGATTATCATGTCTCTCGTCTCCTGAACTTTAGAGCCTCCCCTTGTCTCTCCTTCACGTTCATCTTGAAGGTGACATAAACAAGGTCAATTTCAGGCTGGGAATATATCTCAGTGGCATAAGCGCCAGCCTGGCAAGCGCAAGGTCGTGAGTTTGATCCCCGGTACTGCAAAAAAAAAAAAAAAAAAAAAACAAACCCAAAACAAACCAACAAAAAAAAAACAAGGTTGATTTCTATCCTCATCGTCTCCTGAAATACATCAAGTCTAAAATTGATCTCACCGCCCTTCCTTCAAAATCAGCTCTCCCACAGAACTCCTACCTTCTGTCATCTTTCTTTAGATAATTTAGGTTTCAAACTTGCCCTCCCGCATAGTCACAGGTGGTTAGTAAATCATTAAGTGTTAGTGTTCACTGTCACTCAATATTTTTACTTGCGTTTTTCAGAAGCATCTCAAACTTGACATGCCTTTACCCTACAAATCAGAACAAATCTGCTTTGGATGCTGTCTGCACGAAGAACTTCTGAGAGGCAGCAACTGGTCCTTTGGCCAATTGTGCCAAGGTAGCTTGGAGGAATACAGGCAGTGGGACAGGAGCCAGCCTGTGTGCTAGAACTGTACAGAGGAGTTTAGATCATTCCTAATTTTTTCTGTTTTTCTTTAGTTTTCTTTTTCTTGGATGATATCTGTATAAAGTATTTCAATTTCTTTCTTCCTCTTCCACCTCCTCCTACTCTTCCATCTTTTGTACAGTGCTTTAGTTTTGAAAGGAGATCTCTGAGATAGTTAAGTCTCTATTTTATAGCTGAGGAGCTAAGAACAGAGATTAAATATTAAGTGCCAAACCTAACACTGGGATGGGTGGCGGTAAGTCCTTGGCAAATTTTTGGTAAAAACCATACAAGCCCTAATATCTCCTGTTTACCAAGAGCTACACCATTTGAATGTCAGTTTATTTTTATGTTTTTCTCCAAAATGAGGTTTTTGTTACAATTTCCTTGTGTTTTTATTGTAGGCTGCTCTCAAAAAAGAATATTATGGCTTTCAGTTTTTGCACTGGTCAAAAGATTTAATTTATTTTTGCAGTAAATGCTTCTATTCTTTAACTTTTTATGGGTTTTGAAACCTTCTTTAATAGCAGTTGACATGAACTTGGATAGAAATAATCCCCCAAAATACACTTAAAAAACTACTAGAACTAATAAATGGGGTCAGTAAGGTTTGCAGGTACAAGATCAATATACAAAAACTAATTATACTTCTATATACTAGCAATAAATAATCAAGAAATAAAATAAAGAAAACAATTTTTATCTGCAATAACATCAAAAGAATAAAATACTAGGAATAAATTTAACAGAGCAAGTGCAAGACAAATACTGAAAAACTACAGAATATTGTTGAAAGAAATTAAAGATCTAAATAAATGGGAAGAATATTGCATGTCTCTATCTGTTTTCATGAGAAACCACTTTGAAGATATCAATATGTAATACAACAAGCATTCTTAATTTCCTACCACTTTGTTTGTAACTCTGTATTGTCTGTACTGTTCTTTTGCTATTTTGTAAAATGTTGTCTGTCTGATAATGTTTTCCTCCTTTTATTTTTAAAATAAAAAAATAAATAAATGGGAAGACATACTCCTAGATTGAAAAATAATACATATATTTTAAATTTCTTTTATGCATTTATTTATTAATATGACATTTTTAATATCTCAAACTCATGCCAAGCATTTATTCCTATGCATTTGTCACAAGATTGAATGCTCAGTGATAAAAATAAGACATGAAATTGAACACAGGAGTTGCAGAATGGTCTTATTGAAAAATATTGAAAAGGACTTAGTTCTCTTTTCATTTGTGATATTTTTGTTTGTGACAGTGTTTGTAGGCTGAAATATATTTCCAAGTGTTCTCTTCTCTATATGATTCTAAGTTAGAATTGACTAGAAAATGTATGCAAAATTTAAAATATACAGTAAAGCAGCAGCCAAAGTGCTGGAAGGGGGTCAAGGAAGGACCCTAGGGCTTTGGCTCCTGGACACTGGGACGGAACTGCAGATCACTATGCTGCCAGGCAGCTATGGGACGCTCATCTCCCTCAGCCTCTCTGAGTCCTGGGCCGGGCACACAGACCACTCTGAGGTCAAGCTCATCAGCTTTACGTACAGATCTCATATGTTGTCTGGTTTACGCACAGTGAGAGATAACTGCAGACACTTTCTGTTTTGTCTTGTGTGTTCTTTTTATCTTTGCATATTCAAATTTGCCTTACTGGGATTGCATTGAATGTACTGATTCTTCGGGGGAGAACTGACATTTTAAAAACATTGAGTCTTTTAGTTTATATATTTGGTGATTGCAGACATTTCTCCATCTATTTAAATCTTTGATTTTATTCCAAAAATATATTTGTAGCTGCCTACACCCCTACATCCCCAACCTTTATCTATCTATCTATCTATCTATCTATCTATCTATCTATCATCTATCTATCTATCTATCTATCTATCTATCTATATTTAAGACAGTGTTTCTCTGTGTTGTCCAGGATGGCCTTTATTTTTCCTCCCAGTATTGGAGATTGAATGCAAGGACTTTGTACTGAGCTACAACCCCAGCCTGTTTTTACTTTTAAATTTTGAGACAGTCTTGTTAAGTTTCTAAATTACCAGTATGGGCTCTAGCTTGCAATCCTCCTGCCTCAGCCTCTCACACAGCTGGGATTATAGGTGTGTGGCACCATGCCTGATAATATTTGTACTCTTAAGTACAAAGGTTTTAATCTTTTGTTAACTTACTCATAAGCATTCTATTCTAATCATATAAATTACTTTACCCAAGCCCAAGTAGTTATGTAACTTCAGCAAAGTAACAAAACATATGGTGGCAGAATTGGAATAAAAGGGTTGCTTATTAATGGCAAAATTTTCAGGTTGAGTAGCTCCTTTGTAACACTATATTGGTAATAAAAACATTTTGACCAAAATATAGATAAGCATAGATCAGTGTACACTGAATAGGTGCCTTCAAGTAGGTATGGCATTAGACAGCACTTGAAACTTAGATTGTCTTGAGTAATTTCCGAGGTGCCACTGAGTCTTGGTGCTGTCTCGAGGAGTAAAAACTCAGATACTGCTGAGAACAAAGAGAAAATCGATTTCGCAGATGACGCGACTAAGAAGGCCAAGATTGCCAACTCAGCAAATGTCTGAAGTGAGATTCTCTATTAAGAATGTGGGAAGTTTCAAGATCAAAAGGAATATACAGTGTTCCATCCTCTCAAAATGAGGGAGCATTTACGAGGGGTGGCCTGGGACTTAATATAAATTTCTATCTAGCTGGTTGCAGACAAGAAAAAGCATTTTGGACAATGAAAAGACAGGGAGTGATACTGTGTACCATAGGCCATTTATTTATTTATTTATTTTTGTGGTAGCAGGGATTGAACCCAAGACCTTCACACTCAGCCATACCCCCAATCTTATTTATTTATTTTAATTAATTAATTAATAAGTTTGCAGCATGGAAATAGATGGCTAAGCGAAGGTATTTTGAAAAGGTGTTAATACATACTGGTTGACCAGTATCAAACTGGAAGCCATAGAACAATTATGAGTAGGTATATGAGCTGATTATAATCCTAGAATTGAGGCTTTAGCAATAGAGAAGCAGATGCCTTTTCTGTTGGTCCCATTTTTCTCCAGCTTTATTGAAGTACAATTAATAATATAATTATATATATTTCAGATGGACAAAGTACACACTGGCAAATGTACACATTGGAAATGATTCTCCAAACCAAGCTCATTATACTACACACTACCTCACATAGTTACCCAGCTTGCTTTTGGACAGAACACTTAATGTTGTACTTTTAGCAAATTTCAGGTATACAATACATTATCATTAACTATAGTCATCGTGCTTTACATTAGGTCTCCAGAACTTATCCATTTGATAACCACAAGTTTGCACTCAGACAGACCTTTCTTCATTTCCCCCCCACAAACCCCAGTAATCACCATCCTGTTATCTATGTGTATGTTTGATTTTTAAAGCTCTGTGGGGAAGTAAGGTCATGCAGTGTTTGTCTTTCTGTGTCTGGCTTATTTCACTTAGCATAATATCCTCTAGGTTCATTCATGTGTGAATAGCAAGATTCCCTTAATTGTAAAGGTCAAATAATATTCCACTGTATGTACATATGTACATGTGTGTATGCTTTTTTCTTTGCTCGTTCATTCATTCATAGACATTTAAGTAGTTTCATATCTTGGCTATCGTGAATAATGCATCTTTGAACTTGAGAGTCCTAGAAGCTGAGAGTGCAGGTAGTTCTGCTAGATGGCGACTTTATTGCCTTTGGGTATATGCACAATAGTGGGATTCCTGGATCATATGGTAGTTCTATTGTTTTAAGGGACTACCACAGTATTTTCCATAGTGGCTGTAGTAATTTACATTTTTATAAGGATGCACTTCTCTGTACATTCTCACCAATAATCATATTTTGACTTTGAAAACAGACATTTCAACAGATGATAGATAATTCATTGTAATTTTGATTTGTATTTCCCTGATAATTAGTGATGTTGAACACTTTTCATATACCTCTTAGCTATTTGTATGTCTTTGGAAAAATTACTATACAGGTTTTAGTTTTGCCCATTTTTAAATTAAGTTATTTGGGTTTTTTTGTTCTGGAGTTGTATAAGTTACTTATGTACTTTTGTCTTTAACTCCTCATAAAATATATGATCAGATATTTTCTCTGATTTTGTCTGTTGCCATTTTATTTTGTTGACTATTCTCTGTCTTAGGTAGAAATTTTTATTTTGATATGGTTCCACTTACTTACTTTACTTTTGCTGCCTGCACTTTTGGTGTCATATCCAAAAACCTATTGTCAAGATCCACATGAAGAAGTTTTCTTAATGATTTTTCCTAGATGTTTTATAGTTGTAGATCTTGTGTCTAAGTCTTTAATTAATTTCAAGTCAGTTTTTATTTGTGGTGTCAAGAGGGTCCAATTTTATCCTTTTGTACAGAGATATCCAATTATCCCCATATTATTTATTATTTATTAAAGATAAGTACTATAATTCCTTATTATGTATTCTTTTTATAGGTCTAAGTGAATTTATTTTTCAAATAGCATATCATAACTGCATTCAAAACAATTTTCAAATTCTCCTTCAAATCCATCTCACACTAGCTAGAGAGCAGGTTATTACTTTTAAAAGTTATGCAACATTGACCAGATAAAACTTCTTTAAAGGCAGATGCTTATCATGTTACCATCATAGCCAATACCACATTTTCTCCATATATCCTAAAAACCTTTTTGTTCACACTGATCATGCTACTTGAGCACTTTCTAGCATCCTGACCAAATAACTACACATGGTTCTTATAGTGTACACTGTGAGAGAATAACATTGACTTGATATGACATCATACTTGTTTTAAAGCAAAAACAAGAAAGAAATTTAAGATGAGAAACTATAATAGTGTGTGTGTGTAAAACCTGACCTTTAGCTTCCTGGTACCTCATACAAGGATAATGCACATAATGGAAAAAAATCCAATAGGTTGGTAATTTGCTGGCATGCATGAGTAGACTGGCAGTAAAAACTAAAACCAATTAAAAATTAAAGAGAAACTTTTTTCCCCCAAGGACAAGTGCTTGTTTGGAGGATTAGTTAACTCTATCTGTGAAGTTTATTTCTAGACTCTCTATTCTTTTTCAGTGCTCTACTTGTCTAATTCGTAGGAGAGTACCATACTATTTTGATTACTATAGCTCTGTAATATAATTTGAGCACAAGGGATATGATGTTTACAACACTTTCTTAAGTTGCTTTAGGTAACCCATTCTTGTGTAGTTCTATAGGAATTTTAGGATTTATTTTTATTTCTGTGAAAAAATGCCGCTGGAATTTTGAAAGGAACTGCAAACAAATTATAGATAATTTGGGATATTATGGACATTTTAACTATTAAATCTCCTAGTCCATGAATACACAGGATCTTTCCATTAATTGTGTTCTTCAATTTCTTTCATCAATATTTTGTAGTTTTCAGTGGATAGATCTTTTATGTCTTTGGATAAGTTTATTCCTAAGCATTCTATTCTTTTTGGTGCTATGGTAAATGGCATGCTTCTTTCAAATTCTTTTTTTTGGGGGGGAGGGAAGTGTAGGTTGTTATCAGTGTAAAGAAATTCAATTGATTCTTATAAGGTGATGTTGTATCTGCAATTTTAATAAAATCACTTATTTCTAACAGTTATTTTGGGGGTGGAATCTTTCATGTTTTCCAAATAGTGTGTCTTTTGTAAACAGAATTTTACCTTTTATTTTCCAGTTTGGATTGCCTTTATTACTTTTTTTTGCCTAAAATTATACCAACATTAGAATAAATGTGTAAAGGAATAACACTCAGATGACAGTCCAGAAATAATCCTGTATATCTATGGTCAACTGATGTCAACAAAGAGGTTATGACAGCCAAAAAATTACAACAATCCAATTATTTATCAACTGATGAATGTAAAAACAAAATATATGATAGAATATAATTGACAATAAAAATAAAGTACTGATACATGCTCCAAAATAGATTAACTTCCAAAAAACTATGTTATATGAAAGAAGCCAGTCACAAAACATTGCACATTGTACGACCCCATTTATATGACACCTTTACAATAGGGAAATCCATAGAGAAAAGTAAAGTAGTGTTTACCTAGGATTTGGAGTAAGTAAAGGAGGGAATTGAGAGAATACTTCTTTTTACTATGTTGAAACTGTTCTAAAATTAGATTATAGTGATAGTTGTACAGCTCTCAAATATACTAAAAACTATTGAACTGTATAGTTTATCCAGGGGAATTTACGGCATGTAGATTCTCACTAAAGTTGTTATAAAATTGGAAAAATTTTCCTGAATATCCATGAGGCCCTAATCTCATAGACATGCATAATTACTTCACTGCCACTTCAGATTAAATACAGAGAAATAAGGTATTAAATAGTTCCCTGTTCATATTTAAAGATCCATAGCTGCAAAGAAGACATGACTACCTATCCCTCTAAAGAAACATGTTTCCCCTCCTCTATGTTGTTTTCATGTTCTAAGATGGAACATTTGTTTTATTTTGACTAAGCAGTTCTTAGGCACTCGTGAACTCTCTTTCTGCCTTTCACTCTCTCAACTTTCGAGGTAACAGTAATTTCCAAAGTGTTAAAATTTTGTCTTTACAAAAAATTACTCTTGCTTATTACTATGATGATATCATCTCTACCTTCACTGACTCATTAAAAACACACTGACTGTTAATTAAATACTAGACCCTGTGATTACCATCCAAAGATAAATGATCCAATTTTGTCTTGAAGAAGCTTTCAATCTAAGTGAAGTGATGGATGTGTGTACATGCATTCGGCTAGCTCTATGACAGCATAACAATGCAACAGGTGCAGGAGGCAGGTGGAATTAATCCCAATCAGAAGAGACGGGGAGGTCTCCAGCTCAAACCGATCTTTATAAATCTGCCACACTGTCAGATGTCTTCGAAGTCTTTCATTATGTCTTCAGAGATATAATGAATCCAGCTCTAAATTTAAAAAATAAAGTTATAGGACTTGACAGTTGGTTGCATCCTTTTCATAAAGAAGTCTACCAGCTACCTTTATATTCATGTGGAATCTATAGAGGTTAATCAAATTAAGTTGTAAGCTGGAATCAAAAGAATGTGAAGATACTAGAAAAATAAAGCTAACTTTTAAAAGAATATTTCTGAATCACAAAATAAAACTTTTGCCAGGTGTGGTGGTACATGCCTGTAATCCCAGCACTTGGGAGGCTGAGGCAGGAGGATCATCCTGAGTTCGAGACCAGCCTGGGCTACAAAATGAGCTCAAGGGCAGCCTGAACTGCACCGCGAGACCGTGTGTCAAAAAGAAAACAAAACAAACAAAATTTTATAGCAAAAATAAAACTACCCCAAAACCAAACAAAGCTAAAAGCAAACAACCCTCCCTACCTCCAATAAAGAAGCAAATATGGTCTTTCTTAAGGCTTGGATGTCTTGCCCTTTTACAGGATTCCTGTGGGATTCCTCCTGCTTACTCCAACAGAGCTACTAAGACCTTCAGAACTGAGAAGCAAGCTTGGCTCTGTGGCGCGATGCTCTGAGGCAGTCTGACTCGTTCTTCAGGTGGTGGTGTCCTGCCCACTCCCTGTTACACATTCTAACGTGAATTTTGGCATTATGCTAGCGAATCTTTCCCAACACAATTTGTCCTGTGTCAAATTATTGAGATTTAGGTGAATAAGACAGCACTCTGGATCTCCCTAAAAGCAATTGACAAAATAAGGTGAGATTGAAAACAAAAAGCTTACTCTTCAAGATCTGAGGCCATGAACCTTGCTTCCTTTGGTAGCATCTGCCAGTGTTTGGTCTCCACGTGCGCTGACATTAATTAACCTTCTGGTCTTTCACCAGAAGCTGATTTCCCTAAGTCACCACCACTGTTTCGAGTCGTCACGTCTATTGGCATAAACACCTGTTCCACTGGTAGCAGCATCCACACAGGTATCCACTGGTAGGTGTCATCTTCATTCTGAGCCAGATCCTTGGTTCTGCTGCTTTTGGAGGAGCTTTGTTCAACCTAGGACGATATCTTCTTAAGAATCTCACTTTCCAGTTTCCTTTTATGTGCCTGGCTCGTGTTTGCTTGATAACTGAGTAAACCTGTTCCATCATCTTTTAGAATTTATGTAAAGGCAAACCGAAGAGCTGTTCTTCAGTTCATTAGTCAGCTGTCTGTACATTTTATTATTGTTCTTAGGACCCAAATAGAATGACTAAAATGGCAACTTTAAAAATCTCCAGGATCAGAGAAAATGAAAGTTGCTACTCTTCTTTTAATACCTTTAAAGTGATAGGCAATAAGAAAGTCACCAATTCAGAATCAATCTAAAAAGCATTTCTTTTTTTCTGGGAATGATTGAAAGGGAACATAAAAAGATGTCAGCCTGACAGATGGATTGCTGCTATTTCAGATTTGCAACCAGAAAACAAGGCCAGGCTATGGATCTTGGTGTGAAATTGCAAGTCTTCTATCTATTTCAGGAGATCACACTGGAAAAACTTATTTTATTTCCTAGTCATCCCACACTTCGCTTATATACACAGTAGCAGCTACACCCGAGGACAGAGTCAAGGACAGGGCAAGAGTTATATTCCTCCAGACTTTCCTTTCCCAATCATTTTTTAAATGTATAACAATTTTTAGAAGCTGGAAGGCTTGTAAATATATGTTGCTCTATGGTTACAAGATAATTTGTAAGACTGGGGTATATCACAGAACTGTAACATATTGAATACTGCTGCTAGTACTGTCCAACAGCTCTTCTCAGGATCACTTTCCCCCTGGTCCCCTCACTTCCTCCCTCCCGCCCCCGCTGTTCATTACTGCTGCTTTGACTCAGACTGACAGCCTCAGGGGTTCTTTCACTTTCTGCCCATTTCCATGTCTCCTCCCATTAAAATTTATCTCTTATATTTCCTGACCCCAATGAAAAGAGATGTTCTAAGTCCAAGCTCACCCTGGGTTTCATATATGAGTAAGATTTTATGAATTTCTATTCTAGAGTTATTTTCATTTAAACAGATGCTTCCTAAAACACATTACCTTAATGTAACATAATGCATGTAAGAGTAGAATTTTAGACAGTGCAGCAAGATGATGCAGCCTATCTCAAATAACACACAGAGGTGACTATTACCCCCTTCATAAAGCTAGGGTTATGCTTTGATCTTCAAAAATAAACAGTTCTATTCTACTTCAGTTGAATCATTTATTACTCAAATAGCACTGATGTTATTTTTGCTGGATATTATATTTGATCACTCACATCAACACCCAGATAATTAAGCAACTGAAAATATCTTTAGTATTTATAGTCTGGTTTTCTGCTATGAAATATTTCAAGTGTTTATGCATGATACATGAATGAACTTAATAAAAAATTCCTTAATCTACTAACAAAATGACTCTCAACTTTTGTAAGCAATATTGTCTGCCTTCATTCTCTGATAGCAGCTAATTTAAAAATCATCAATGATAATACAGTATCTTAGCATCAAAAGACAGTCCTGGGAGGATAGTTCTGGCTCCTGCTTGTTCACCAATTAGTGATGTGTCACTGAGAAAATGACGCTGCTTTGTTGAGTCTCTAAAGACTGAGAGTTGGACTCTGGGGCTCTTGAAACCTTTTAGAACAGAGATCTCTTTGAGAACCATAGGAAAATGGTATTATTTGTTGTGGTATCATGATGAACAGATTTAATTCTGGCCCCAGTTTGGATTCTACCTTCACCACTTCATAGTTCTGCAACCTTGGAGAAGTTGCTGTGCAGCTCTAAGTTTAATCTCTATTTCTGTTGCCAATTAATATATCTTAAAGTATTTGCCTCAGTATCTGGAACTTAGCAGGCCCACAGTAAATGCTAGATTAAAAAATTAAGCCCAAGACAACTAGATTTAACTTAGTGATCCCTGGTAATATCTAAGTCCATATGTACTAAGCAAACATCACACAAGGTTGCTTTTCAAAATATTCCTTGGGGAAAAATTAGGAAGCAAGATGCAAGAGAATCATTCCATTGAACAAGTTGGTGAAACTCTGCCTGCTGTCTCTCCTTCTCTGAGATTTAAAATGTTGATAGCATATTAAAAGCTCATATGAGTCCTAAAATTAAAAAAAATGCCAGATTGTTTTATCTCAGAATTTCTCTAACTTCTTTCACTCGATACCCACTCGGCCTCTCCACATCCTTTAATCTCTCCAAGAATTAGTCTTCTTGGGCACACTCCTGGTCTGAGGCTCTTTTTTCTTCTTTAAATATCATCCTTATTTAGGTTTTACTTTCTTAATTGATCAATACTAAATGTTGTGAACATTAGTATTGCTGAAATATACAAGTATGAGAGACAGATGTACTTGGTGATTTATTTTGCCTATGTTGAGCAGGCCTAAAATACAGTCCAACCAATCAGAAATCTTTGCACACTGAAAACCAGCTGTTCGTGATGCTTGTAGTCAAATGTGCCAACAGATTTCTAGACAGGACCACTGTTTTAACGCTTACACCCTGAAAATATTGACTATGATGCTTCATATAGTTCTTTATGTGCAGAGGTGTCGGGATGGCTGCCATCTATTTAATTACTTCAAAGTGTTCAACTGAGAGCTGTAGAAAGCAATTTAGAAACTGCAAAGAGCCGCTGAATTGATGCATCTGAGTCCACTATTCTGTGTTGTGAATATTTGGTGTGAAAATTTGGCTAATCACATCCAATTTGGGATATCTGTTGATACTAACTACCCATTAACTGGACAAAAATCTATCAAACACTCAGAAACTTTCAAATCTCTTCTTTTTAGGCAGTACAGAACTCCCAAGAATCTTGTTAGCTTCCTTTTGTCTCTTTTTAGGCACATATACTATTTTAGTAATGTAACACTAATTATTACCAGAAACTTGGACTAGAGAGGGGGCAAATTATTTTTTTTTGACTGAGAAAAAGAAAACCTATTAAAAAAACACGGGAAGCTAAAACACAGGAACCCAAAACAATTCAGGGAGGGGAAGATGATTAGCTCTGGGGTTAAAAGAACTAAGTATCTCCCCAAAACATAAATGTTTAAATGCTCATAAAATTAATGTACATCTTTCATAGGAGAAATAACTTGATCCAAAAGAGAGGAGATAGTCCAAAATTCTGTCATATATAAGCAACATACCATGGAAACAAAAAACTCTATCCTGCAACGTTACAAAATACCAGGGTGGAAGTTCTTATTTTCTAAGAATTCCAAATAACAAATTTTGTTTCCATGTATGCTTATGTCTAACAGTCAATTTCAGGACTGACATGCCAGGAAATGATTTGTGTGGGTAACATTTTTACAATAGCAAATGTACATTATGAAGGAAAGATTTCTAGCTACTTATAAGCTTCTGTATTGTACATATACTGGTTTAAATTTTCATTGTTTATACCAATTGCTTAATAGGATTTTATTCCATCAGAAAGGCACCCCCAAGTTAAAAAAAATATTTGAAACGAGTCACACTGCATCACAGCTGGAAACTACGAAACATTTTAAAGGTCTTTTGTATAACATATTGGGAGTCACCAGCTGTTTTCTGATCCATAGAGCAAATTCTGCACGGAGAGACTGCCGCCCAGAAGGCAGGAACTGACATTGATTTGAATCCACCAGCTCTCCCGGTGGATCAGATGGCATCTCCACGCTGGAATCAGTATTGCTATCACAGCCTCATCTGTCGCCTCATGGGACAAGAGCTGCAACAAATATGAAGGAAAATTGCTCCCGTTAGGGGACAGCAACATTTATTTCTGTTAAAAAAAAAAAAAAAGCTGCCACCTATCATATGCATGTTAAAATGATGCCTAACTATAAAAAGAATCCATCCACTTCTGCCCAAACATTAATAAACAGAATAATGCATTATTTCTGCTCCCCAGATCTATTGGTAGGTAGCCTGGCTTGGGGTGGAGCTGCCCGAGCCTGTTCATGGCCCGTGGAAGTGACTTGTCCTCTAAGCAACTCACACCCAAAGGCCCCCCAGGATGCTTTCACTCTTTGCCTTGTGCCTAGTCTCAACTTTGTGAGCTTCCCCACCAAATTCAGGATTTGTTCAGCTTATGAATCAGACTCACGGACTTTCGTACATTTTTATTTATTCTCTGATTTCCAGAGAATAAATAGTAGTTTAGGTGGAAAGCCTGCGACCATTTTAGGGAAAGCATTTTCAGATTGGAAACGTTTTCCAAGTCAAAAACAAAGTGCCTTCACTTAATAGAAAGCTGCATCCTGCTCCTAAGAGCAGGATGTGGATTCTGTGCAGGAACAGCAGGACACTGACTTCCAGTAAGTGTTTGTGAAGCTCAGTGATGCAAAGCAGACTCACTGAAGCCTAGGCTTGCAGTAAAAGCACAGCCTCCAACTCTACACTGCATACTTATTCCATCCATCCATCCATCCATCCATCCATCCATCCATCCATCCATCCATCTATCCAACAAATATTTATTGAATACTTGTTATGTACAGCCAGGAACAAACAGCACAGCTTTGGCTATTATAGAGCTTACTATGTAGGAGGCAGGTGGGATTATTTGGTTGGTGTGGTACACTAAAAAAAGCTGTGACTGGTTGATAATTACTGTCATTATTTTCAAAAGGTTTCCTTTAATTTTGAGCTTTCTCCAGTACATTCTGTACCATGAAAATGTTCAGGGATAGCATTTGCAGTTTAAGAACATAAAATAAATATATTTACAAAATCAAAGATGATACTTGACCTCTAAGATACAGCCTGTCAAGTGTTCTTAATCAGAAAACTATTTGAACAGAAAAATTCATAAATACATTTGATATATGACAACACTAAATATAGGGATGTAAACATAAAAAAAGATGCCTGCAATATAAATTGTTAACTAAGAATTTCATTCAGAAGAATAAAATAAATTCTTCTGGGTCTTAGACCATAAAGAAAGGTAGCATTTGATAATGCAAACCTGTTTAGTAGAAAAATAAATTCAGTAGTCACAGTAGCGTGTTATTCCACTTGGGACTAACAGATCATTAGAAGCTTTTAAGATTCTCATAACAGATGACATCCCCTTTGGTCCCTTTCAATCCCAACTCAGCCCTAATCATTCTCCTTCTTTGGCTGTTTTTTTAAAATTCAGTAGGTTGCAGTATAATATATCTTGACATCACAACCTAAAATATCAGACCTGCTCAATTGTTATGCAAGTGATGTGGCACTGTAAATGACTGCTGGGCGACAGGATGCTACTGAATGAATGGGAAAATGCAAGCCACGTCCACTCCCTGCTGCCTGTGGCTTAATCTGAAATAACATCTGTGAAGGAACATGTGACACTCTGATCCAACAATGCATTTGATGGGAAAAAGTATCTGTAATGAAATTTCTAGTACAAGAGAATCAGGACATAGAAACTTCTGCCTCTGCCAGTCCATACCTTCCGCACTACCTTCTCTCTGCCCAGCTCCTTCAGAAAAGACATCCAGGGAGAGTCTAGCTCCCCTGAAAAGTAGTGTTTCATAATGTTCCTCCAAACGAGGATTCCAATTCCAGGGTATTTTTCTTCCAAATAGGAAAATTTATTTAAACCACTTATGGTCTCAAGAAAGCAACCCGGAAAGCATTCATCTCTACATAACCTCTATTCAGACAAGTACTTAATTAAAAAAGGTACATTTGGTAATCCATATCCATGAATAATGATACTCATGAAGTATAATCTTTTGTTTTTTCCTTTATAAATATTTCTGGAACACCAAAAACTGTATTTAAAGAGGCTCAAAGAAGATTACAGAAGTTATTGGGCACCTGACTCATGTGGAGAGACAGAATGGAGATGAAAGGGCATTGAAGGCACAGATTGTAGGAAAAATATCCCCATATGCATACCCAGAGTGTGCCTGTGCCAGCTTTTAAGGATTCTCTTAGGATACAAACATTGAAAAAACACATACGGATGCAAAGATATCAGGAGAACTGCTTGGAAGTTTCATATTTCCCCTACTCCTCAGCACGCACTGCCAAGATGCCTTTGGGCCTGATAATGTGTCTATTACCAGCAACCACTCCCTGTATGTTATTAAGAAGGTTCTGGCTGCCTAACTGCTGAATGAGGCTTAAATTAGTTACAGCATTATGGAAGCCACCATTTTAACACTTATCACGGCATAAGGCTTCGGAGTGCCTGCTGCAAAGTGCCCACTCAGTAAAAATGATGATCATTTTTGAAGGAAAAATGCAAAAGTTAAAGCCTAATGCGCAGCTATTGCAGGATCTACACCTGAAATGCCGTACAGATGTCTTCTAATTCTATAAGACCTTAACAGGGTGTTGCAATGGTCACCAGCTTAATAAAAGGACATTTGAGTAGCGCCTTGAGAGCCCATATTCTCAGATCTTATTTTAGGGACTGAGTGAAGAAAGTGGGAGATGGATGGATGTTACCGTGACATACCGTGTGCTTAGTTATAGATGGCAAGGCGGGGACAGTGCGGAAGGTCCTGTAGGCTAGCACATCCATTCAGCGCACATTCCACTGACAAGAAGTCGGCACATGGCGTTCATGTTCTACATATCCAGGGGCAAATAAAGATGGGGTTGAAGAGCAGCTAAGCAGTTTCTGCTAAGGATTTACACATCTGGCCATGCTCACCATCTGCATGGTTCACCGTGGCAGCTCTGCGTAGGCTTTGCACCCTTCCAGTGTCTTGTCCCTATAGGAACAGAAGAGCCTCTGTAGCAGCATTCTGTTCCTTCCATCTCAAAGCAGATTTCTTCCCATTTTTGTCTTCTCCATTTTTGTCTCTAGCTCCAGGAGAGTTTCAGAGTCTAAACACCGTTCAGATTCTCTGCTTGCAGCCCAGTTTTTACTGCTGCATTACTGCTGCCCACTGACAAACCTCTGGACAGAGCACTTGCAACTCCTTGGAACTTTCAACAGGTGTTTCCAGACACCCTTCCCTGAAGCTACCTGCCATTTACCCGGGCTCTTCTTGTTTCTTGGTTGGAGCAGGTACTGCAAGGCAGATCTAAGTGTCTAAGGCAGCACAATATACTGCAAAGACCATAGGCTCTGGGGCCAGATCCCCCTTTGATGTTTTTAGCTGCCTGACTTTGGCCGGTGTAGACTGGTGAATTTCATCTGTAAAAAAAGGTTAATAACATTCATATTCCAAATTCAATAGGGGCATTGTGAGAATCAGATGAGGAAGTCTGGGGGAAAACAGTTTATAAACTTTAGAAAAGGTATCATCATGTAAATTTTGAGGATGTGATAGCAGTTATTTCATCAAATCATGCATGGATATAACATCTTTTTTAAGGGAACATAATAATTTATTTCCTAGGCTTCATAAAGAGAAAGTTGCTGATTTCTTTTCATGCTCTAGCAGCATCTATATTTGTGTAAACCTTGGCAGGCCACAACAGTGTCCTTTTAGGTTTCTTTAGTTTGTTATTACTAAAATTCCCTGTCTGAACAACTACATTCATGCTTCTATTCCTAACAGCACTTTCAAGAAAATGCCCTGACCCATCAGGTAACTAAATATATTGTAATTACCGATGGAGACTCCAAGTTGAAAATGCTATATGACTTTTCATAAGGAGCAGCTCTGTTTGACACTCCTGGGGTTAGACGCTACTGATAAAGAACCCATGTTCTGTTATACCGTATTATTTGTTTCCAACAAGGAGAGTTCTATTTTCTGACTCTCCCTGATTACCCTATTCACATATCTGCTCCTACGGGAGGGAAGCAGTAGTGTTGTCCTTGTTCCCCAAGTTAGAAGGTCACCCTCGCATAAAAAGGTGACCTTCTAACTTGAGTGGGGAGATTTAACTACCATCAAAGAAAGTGGAGACCAGAAGTTTCTATCACAGGGTGTTTCCTTTGCACTTATGTGTGTTCAGAGATGGCAAGAGCATCCGGGTTTCTGGTTTAAAGTCCTTCTGAAACAGAAGAACACAGTTATGAAGAGATGCTTTTCTGAGAGGCTGGTCCCTTCAAAGCACTCCACCCAGCCTCTCTGCTTCCCAGGAGGTGAGCAGGGGAAGAGCTGGCTGATTATTCTTCCCATCACCTACCAAAATCCAGGATGGGTAGATTCTTAAATTTTCAGCCAATCTTGCTTTACTGAGATGACTAATTTTAGCAGCTCTTTTTCAGACTGGATAACTCTACTAGGGGCTCATACACCTGTTCCAAAGGCTATCACGTGTCTTCATCTTTCTTTACATTCCTTTCAGCTTCATACCATCATTGTCTGGTCTATGTGTAAACTTTCTGTTTCATAAGTCTCCTGGGATACTCAAATATTCTCTCCTTCTTTGTCCTGGCCACATCTTTCTGGACTGCAACACGAATGGCTTTGCTTTCCCTTTCTCCCTTGGGCCTCCCTCTTCTCTGGTCCTTCCATTCTGATTGTTCTCAATACATGCCTTCATCCCACCCTCCTCCAACATGGGTAAATCTCAGGAGCCTCAGTTCTTATCCATCTGCACATCCTTTCCGTGTATTCACCAAAGGATTGACTCCTGCACTCACCACCTTTTCCTATTTCTATCTCTATTGCTCGTGGGTCACCTGTCCTTCCGTGACATTTGCATCTTTAACTAGGGTCCTGCCTTTGCAGACATTCCCAGGTGAGATGTGGAAGTGACCACTCAGGTGATTTCATTGCAATTTTTTTTTCTAGAAAAAGATAAGAATTGAAAATTTCTTAATATTTACTGCATGATTTGACTTTACTATCCGTTAATATTTTGTAAGTGTATGTGACTCTTTAATTGAACAAACAAAACTCTTTAATTGATGTGTGGGAAATTAACAGGGATTAGATTTTTTCATACCCCTCCCTTCTGGCAAGTTCTTTGAACCATGCTTTGCATCCAGGGAAGATCTTAGGCAGATCCCATCCATTTCACAGGAAGGCTCTGACACTAATCACAGGTCTCATCTGACCTTCTGGCTATCTACACTGTCTCTGTCGCTCCCTAGCCCAGGTAGGGAGAAGGCTCCTGTGTCATCTCTGTGCCTCCTTCCTCCCTTGGGATGCTCCTCACCAGGATTACATAGGGGAGGAAGGAGGGAAAAAAGTACTCAGAGCTGGGTGTGTTTGCACACACCTGTAGTCCCAGCACTCAGGAGGCTGAGGCAGGAGGATCACTGCAAGTTTGAGGCTAGCCTGGGCTACAAAGTGAGCTCAAGACTAGCCTGAACTGCATAGCAAGACTGTCTCAAAAAGACAAAAAAAAAAAAAAGTAATTTCTCAAGACTTTTCTTCTTCTTATTTTGCTTTAAAATTAAATGGACTTCCATTTATTTAACTGAAGTGACTTCCATTTATTTTGAGACATCTTTTCCCCACAGTGCTTTACAGGACCTTCAAGCCAATATAAATAGTTCATAAATACTTGGCCATGTGGGTATATACCTATGCAACACCTCAGCAATATCTTTCAGCAAGAGAAACAATGAAGATTAAAGACCTGACACAATTAACTAGGTAGAATGAAAATCTGTTCCATATATTTGTGTCTGAGGGAAAAGCGCCACATACTTGTTCAATTAAGAAAACCATCCTTACAGCACAGGAAAAGTTTTTATTTTGATGTAGGGTGTAGAACACTTAGTTGCCAATTAGGTGCTGAACGGCAGAGCTCCAGCCCCAGCTTATACCAGAAACTCAGAAGGGAACAGGTTCCAACAGCTCAGGTGCCTTCCCATCGCTTCTCACAAAGTGCGCTTCTCTGGGCGGGGCGGGGCGGGCTGGCTCTTCGGTTGAACACAGGTGCCTTTCTCTTCGGCTTCCTTCTTTTTCCAGTCATTTTCCTTTACATTTCCTTTCAGGAAGCTATCTCGACACTTTGAGTGTTTCAGATGCTCAGTACGCACATTAATTCTCTTGGCAAGTACCTTGCCCTTAACTTGCTTATTTACAACAACGCCAACAGCACACTAGGTAGCATGGTAGACGCTTCTAGCTTTGCCATGGTTACAGTGTGTGGCATTCCTTTTTGCACGGTACCCATTCCCCTGATGTCTACAGTATCACCCTTTTTGTAGATTTGCGTGTGGCCAAAGGAAAAGGCCTGGAGAACATGTACCGGGCTCGCCTCCTTTTTCCCTTTGTGTTCATCATTTTGGCAAATTACTGGAAGAAGGCGGATCCGGCCGAAAGGGAGACTTTTCTTCTTTAAGAATCAAGGAAATTACCACATGTTTGCAATGCACATGCAAGGTACCAATCAAAATAATGCTAAGTGAGAGAAGCTGTCTATGAGGATATGGAGTTTTAGGTCTACAACAAAGCTGCGATAACTCTCACTATTCTTAGAAAGTGCTCCATTTGCTTCAGGAACTTGTCTAAGGTCTTGTGGTTGTCCGTGCTGGGATCCGAGTGCAGTCTGAAGCCCCCATACACCTTGTGCACTCTGTATGCTTCCAGAACTACTCTTACCCTGACTTTTCATCTTGTCTTCCTTGGAACCACCAGCTTAGTCACAGGTTTTCTTTTGTTGTTGTTGTGGTTGGTCTTTTTGAGACTATGCAGTTCAGGCTGGCCTTGAGTTCACTTTGTCGCCCAGGCTGGTCTTGAACTCCCAATGATCCTCCTGCATGCTGGGATTACAGGTTTGCACCACCACACCTGGCAGTCACAGGTTTTCTAAGCATTTCTTCTCCCTGCTATCTGACTGTCTGCCCATGTCACGCAGGGCTCCTGGATCTCCTCCCTCCACTCCCCATGAAGCAAGCAGAGTGCCATTCTATAGCAGGCATGGGATGGGCAGGGCCATGAAGGAAACAAGAGAGGTGTGGTTGGCCAGCTGCAAGAACTGGATGCTTTGACTTTGAGGAAAAACAGACTTCCAATGGAGGAAATAATCCAGACATTAAGACCACTCAGGGAAGAACAGGAAGAACTCAAAACTCTCCATCAGCAGCTGGGTGTGGTGGCACATGCCTGTAATCCCAGCACTTGGGAGGCTGAGGCAAGAGGTCCGTTGCAAGTTCAAGACCAGCCTGGGCTACAAAGTAAGCTCAAGGCCAACCTAAACTGCAGAGCGAGACCTCGTCTCAGAAAAAACAAACAAACACACAAACAAAAACAAAATAACAACAACAAAACCTCTCTGTTAGAGTTCCCAGTTAGAAGCAAGGCATGTACAACTTTGGGGAAAAAAGCTTTCATAAACTGTTGGGAGTGGAACCCAGATCCCTGTAGATTCAAGAGTGAATGGGAGGTGAGGGAGTGGAAACAGCAGGTATAGATTACTCTTTCCAGAAATTTATCTGTAAGGATAGAGATGAGATTATAGAACATCTGGAGATACATATACACAATTTTAAGGATAAAGGACATAAGAAAGAAGAAGGAAGGGAGGAAAAGAAGGAATGAAGTGATGAAGAAAAAGGAAGGAAAGAGAGAAGGAAATGAGGGAAGGAAAAGAGAAGCGCATTGTATAATACTTGTATTATGTTTCTAAAATCCCCTGAGATACTTGTCCTGGGGTTACTAGGTCTGGAGCAGGGCTGAATGTGGGAACTTTCAGTAGTTAGTATTTTCCTAAATCCTTTTACCCCAACTTCCACAATTAAAAAACTTGAATAGTTTAAATTTTCCTAAAAACATTGCATGCAATAGGATTTGCTTTTGTATGCCTGTGTTTCCCTTTTGCCCTTCTTACACCCTGAGAAAAGGAAGTGGGGTAAGGTGAAGTAGTTGGCTGGCCACCAGAACTTCTGAAAAACTTGAGAAGAGTCCTCAACCCAGAGTCCAGGTCAGCGAACGCATTCAGTACTCTGGGAAGTTCTGAGCAATTCCAGGAGTGTGTGGCCAGTTTCTTTCCCTGCCAAAGGAACATGCAGAGGTGAGTTGCGGAAGTGGGTCACCAGCGTGCAGCACCATTTACCAGGTGCTGTGTTGTAAAAGACAGAGAGGTACAGATCAGGAACGTATATTGTGAACCTGTGATCTACGACCCGATGCCCACACAGTGTGTTTATGGGGCCTTGAGGGGTGGAAACCAAATTCTGATACCATTACCTCTACAACATGGCAAAGGTTAATGTGCTCCATCTAATGTAACTTGCAGTTTTATATGGCAAAGATATTGGGGCATGTTACTTAACGATCACTCTTTGATTTAAAGATCCTAGCAGTTTGCTCAGGGCCCTGGCTCGGTCTCCGGTAGTATGAGCTGCCACAGTAAAACATGGGCAGTGACAGATGGTTATTGGCATGAGGAAGCCTCCTCAAGGGTTGTGTGGGCTCCATAAATGGAGCACAAGTCAGAGAATTTCCAAAATTAGAGAATTCTATCACTGGAGGGCATCCGGGCTAATGAGGGACAATCTGGGAGCAGAGGTCAAAAGCCATAGGTAGCAGGATCCCAATTTATTAAGCAGACTCTAATTAGGAACCGGACTGGGAAAAGTGCACACTTGAGCATAGCTCAATCAGCACCTCACACTGGAATTCCAGAACAAGTAGAGAAAAACAGAAAGAAAGTAAGAAAAGTGAAAAAAATACCTTTCACCCACATTCCATCCCAGAGTCCATGTGTATGTGTATGTGTGTGTATGTGTGTGCATGTGTGTGTGTGTATGTGTGTGTGTGTGTGTGTGTGTGTGTGTCTGTACATTTGGGGAGGGTATCTTTGGTCTGGTCTGGTCAGGCCAGACCAGAGGTGTTTCTGAAATCAAAGTTTTTCTTCAGTTTCTTGGGTACTTTCTGTGCAAAGAATGTTGACAGCTTTTAATCTTTAAAATTATCTCTAACTAAGAACTTCCAAAAAGGCCATGAGGGGGTTTGCAACCATTCCTCTACTGGTTATTATTATAAAACAAGAGAAAGCAGAACAACAGGGAACATATTCTTATTCCAAAATGTTTCTAAATGTGCGCTGTTTAATGTGTGTATTTATACATACTATTTCCTCTAATTGCAATTTAATAAGAATTAATCCTAAGGAGAAAATTACAAGAGAAATTAGAAATGGATATATATCATTCTTTAAATAAAATGCTAACACAGGACTCAAATGAGCATTGAGGAAAGCAAATCTTCCTTCATTAATCTATTTTTTCTCCACAGGAAGGCTGGTAGCATCTTTTAATACCAGGATAAGTGCTCAAGTAGAAAAGGTCTTGGAAAAATGTACAGAAAATTGTCTAAAGGAAATATTTCATAACTGCAAAGAGATAGAGGTGAGGAGGGGGCACATTCCTGCTGTGATCGTTGGAGCAGGCCAGCAGGTGAACAGAGGCCAAAGATGTTACTCCTAGCCCAACTGAGGGCGGTTCCCCAACACAGGGAAGAAACCTCATGGGAAAAAAAAAATA
>NW_004955439.1:12967982-12991151 GCF_000276665.1 Chinchilla lanigera
TATATATATATATATATATATATATACACACACACAAGATAGTTAAGATTGTTATGCTACTAATTTCTCAGTTCATTGAAAAGAAAAGTTTGTGCTAATATTGGTCAATTTTGCATGCCTATATCTTGTACTCTGAGCAACTACATTGGAGATAACACTATGCAATGTATTAATCATTTTTACACTCTTGTTATCTTGTTTTGAAATTCCGTTTCTTCGTTGTTTTTATTTTTTCCTTTAAAAATCAAATGAAAAGAAAAGAACCCCGATGGGACGTTTGTTACTGTCCCTTCTTTCTGTTTCTGAGGGTATTGGAAAGAGGCTGGGGTGAATCACAAAGGAAAACACTGGAGCACAGAGTTCTATCTTCAGACATTAACAGCTGGAAAAGAGAAAACTATAAGAAAATGAATAACAGGGATACCTCTTGAATAATTAAGGCCAAGGGTAAACAGACTAAATAAATACATTCTCAACTGTTTTCAATAAAAATATTATGACTTATGCAGTTGAATACATATGTGCTCAGTATTACAAAAAAGAATGTTTCTTTTTTAAAAAAATGCATCTGTAAAAGGCAAAGTTTTCAGAGGAAATTCCAAAACTTGAGATGTTTTCTTAAGGGCCTCAATTCCAGTTAACCAAGTTTTCCAGCAGAACAGTCATCAGCCAGATGGCCTGGAGACAGAGGTGCTGTCTGTGGAGCAGTCTCAGTCACCTTCAAGGCATGGCTGAGGGTGTGTAGGGGCGAAGCACACACTCCTCACTCTGTGTATGTGAAGCAGTGACTGACTCGGCTTTCTCTGCCCCATGTCTCCGCAAGGTACAGGCAGATGGGAGATCTGAGGAGTCCAGCACCCAGTGACAGCCCACAAGAGCCCCAGCGCACAGCCTCCAGTAGATTACACAGCACCTCCCCCTGGTGCCCATCACCAAGATATTTCAGAGCATGGCAAGGACATTTGGTTCCTAGGTATTAAAAAGAAACTCTCTGAGCCTGCACGTGGTGATGGACCCCTGCAATCTTATCACTCTAGGAGTCTGAGGCAGGAAGATTGCAAGATCGAGCTCAGCCAGGGCAACTTAGCGACTTAATGAGAACCAGTCTCAAAATAAAACATAAAAAGAGCTGGGTATGTAACTCATTTCAAAGACCCTGGATTCCATGCTCAGTACCACAACAAAGCCAAACAAAATACACCTCTCTGGAGCATTGTACAAAAGTGTAAAAATGTGAGGGCACTTTTGTTTTTCACATTTTTTCTTTAAAACCATTCCCAAAGAGCACTAAATATGCACAGGCAAGAATGTGAGCACTACGCACACTGCATACTTCCAATAAATGTTTCTTGAACTTGAAAATGAATTTCTTCTTGTAATAAACACAGTTCGGATCTTTGAAGTCTATAGGAAACTCATTGTAACACAATGGGATATACAGAGCTAAGCAGAACTGTATTGAATTCCAGCTGTAGGGTTAAATTACCAAAATATCATATTGACAGTCAGTTAAAAAATCCATATAAGGGATTTGAAGACCTGTGGACAAATCAACATAATTTCCATTTTACAGAGCTTTCCTAACCGAAGATTCCCCCATGAGGCTTTTGGCCTGAACAATGGCCATTGTAGAATCTCAGGGTGGCTGCAGGATCCCAAGCAGTGGTCACTAAGCCTGTCACTAGGAAAGACTTCCCTCTGATTTATGCATGGTGCTGTTTAAGTCAGTGCAGGTAGATTAGTCCAGACTGGCAAAAAAAAAAAAAAAAAAGAAAAAAGAAAAAGAAAAGAAAAGAAAAGAAAGAAAAGAAAGAAAGAAAGAAAGAAAGAAAGAAAGCAAGCAAAGGACTCTGAGAATCACCAGCAGTGGGGAATAACTGCTCTTGGAAAAATTGGAGAGTGGGAGCATAATGGTTCTCTTACCTTACCTTTCTTGTGCATGGGGGTTGCTGGTCAGGAAATAGAGTAAAAATATCACTTTTCTCTTCAGCTTAACTGAATTATATACTTTATTGCCTAGTGGCTTAGGCAATAAATGTTACTGAAAGGACTAATTTAAGATCTGAATTTATTTTAATTAGTCTTTGTAATACTGCGGCAGATGTGAGTCTGCTTAAATGCAACCTGTACTTGCTAAGAATCTCAATGAAGCCCCAAACAATTTAGATTGGTAGACAAGATGAGTTTTAAGTCATATGAAGAGAAAGAGGAAACAGAAAGTAGGGGAAAGAAGGAAGCAGGCCTATGTGGTTCTGGACGTGTTCTGCAGGCACCGGCAACCCTGTGAGCGGGTCAAGCACAGGATAGTAAGTGACAGCTGCTGTTAACTCCTGGGGAAGAGTCGATAACCTTCTATGGAACCCACACCCGGGTACTGGGTAGCAGAGTAATGAGTCCCCCTGGAATGAACGCTCTGGCTTTCTTTGTTGTACCTATTGATCTACTGTAGAATCCTGATGTGATTTAGATGAGGGAGGAAGAGATAATGGCATTGATTATTCTATTTAGGAAGCAGACTAAGACAGAACTCAGGTACAATACACGAACAGACAGAGAGAGAGAGAAAAAAAAGTCTCACTCAATCATTCCTTGACTTTTCTTTGCCGTTGGAGGCAGTGCAAGGCAGCCATAGTGACAGGGGAATACATCTTGATAAACCTGTAGGTTTGAATTTCAGGGACCATAACATTGCCTTTGTTACCCCAGCTTTTTAGTGGTTATGTATCTGTTCTAAAGCAAACTTCTAGTTTGTTGTTATCCAGAGAGAAATAAAGATGAGTTTGAGGAAGAGTACTCCCTGGGGAGAAATGATTTCCCCAACTGACATCATTCTAACTTCATTAGGTACACGTTTCTTTTATTCTAAACTAAATTCTATAAAGTAATTGTCTTGGTTAGGGCTGTTATAACAAAGTACCACAGAGCAAGTAGCTTATGAAACACATAGTTATTTATTATACTTCTGGAAGCTGGAAAGTCCAAGACCAAGGTGCCAGTAGCTCATGTTTGGTGAGGACTTGCTTTCTAGTCTTCACTCAGCAAGTTGTATTTTCACAGGGAGGAGGGGAGAGGAAAGGAGGCCAGGGGAGGGAGGACAGAGGGGGGGAGGAAGAGCACAAGTTCTCTGACTCTTTTTTTTTTTTTTTTTGGTTTTTCTCCGGTACCGGGAACCGAACTCACAACCTTGCGCTTGCCAGGCAGGAGCTTTGCCAGTGAGCTAAATCCCCAGCCCCTCTGACTCTTATAAAAGTACTAACGCACCAGGGCTTCATTCTTATGAACTAATTATCTTTCAAAGGCCCCTAATACTACTGCAACAGGGTTAGGATTTCAGCGTATGCATCTGAGGGGGAAGATACACCCAAACATTCAGTCCTTCATGACACTGACTGACGTTCAGCCCACCTAGACCATTCCATCTAGCTCCGTGGTTCTTTTTCTTTTTTTTAAAGAGAGTAGTACATGAGAAACAAACAAACTAAAAAATAGAACAGGAGCAGCATACCAGTATCATGAACATAAACAAATCAAAGCAAAAACATTCAAAGTGATACAGGGGCTCAAGACAAATTAATACAAATCAACAGTGGTTGTTACATTGTATACTGCTATCCTCAACTACATTGCTCAGATTATCAGATGTAAGAATGAAAGATTGCTCAAACCATTAAACAGATTAAGAGAATAACTCTTCAAAAAAACATTAGAGATATTAGAGAGTTTTACTAGACAAGATGGAAGGAGTTCACCATTGTAATTCCATGGCGTATTGTTACCTTCAAGTCAGTTGCTCAGACCACCAGACACAGCATGCACAATCAATCAGAACATAAAAAATTGTAAGCATTAACTGTTCATTTCAATACACCATCAGACAACAGCAATACAGTCATCACAGCTATTCATACATATATTTATGTTTTGCCTTCCTTCTTCCTTTTTTCTTCTTTCCCTCATCCCAGTCATTCCTTCCTTTGAGCAATTTCTTTCACTTTCCTATCATCTATTGTTGATATCATCTACTTTGAGGGTGAGGAAGCTGGGAGGCAGAAAGATGAGGGTATTCTGCTGGCCCCCCACGGGACACGTAGTATTATCTGGGGACTTTTTTGGTTTCCGTGGTGGGGGGAAGGGGTGCTGCTGCTTGTACATATCTAGTAGGGATATACTATAGGTACTTCTAATTATTCTACCATGTACAGGACAGCCTGCCACGAGACAGAATTATCCAGTCCAAAATGTCAACAATGTCAAGATCAAAAAATAGGATTATCTAGAACTCATGTAGAATTATTCACGAATAAAGCTACTGAAATGCCTGGAGGTGAAAGGCACAGTGGTTGTGCTTTTTTTCCCATGGGCTTATCTAACTCCCATGACCTCTGGTCTGGTTAGAGGTGCTTTGCAGCCCAGCACAACAGTACTGAGCATCACCGTGGCCCCAGAAACTGCCTTTGGGGAGAACATTCTCAGTTGGACCAATGACTTTGACCTCCATTTGGTTAATATTCTGGACTCGAATAACACTAAGCCATGGAATGGCATATGTCTTTCCTGTGGGAGATGGAGACCAGGAGGGTGCAAAGAGGAATGGGGTCATGACAGTCTGGAATCTAGAGCCAGGAAGAACCAGATCTTATCTGTTCTAAGAAGGTACTGAGCTATAAAATTAGAGGCTTCAGCGGGGCCGAGCGGGCTGTAGCACACATAACCTGTGAGATTCCTTAAACGAGGGCACAAGCTCTTGGGATGGCAATCCCCTCCCCACATCTGCGGGGGGATCCCTTCCAAGACTCCCAGCGGTTGTCTGAAATTGCGGATAGTATGAAACCTTAGTACACTATGTTTTTTTCCTATGTGTACGTACCATATCTATGATGAAGTTTAATTTATAAAGCAGGCACTTAAGAGATTAACAACAACAACTAGTGAAGAAAAGAGATTGAAAAAAATATGAGTGGAATTTAATAGAGACAGTTTTAGTGCTGGAACTTATTTCACAGGCATTCTCTCCATTAAAAGCTATTGAGAGAAATGAAATGATTATGCCATGAAAGAACCAGCTTAATTAAAAAGAGAATGATGGTTATAGTCCTTATATTTGGAAAAATTAATGTGGAGTACCCCGAGCACTCGCTTCTGTGTTTCACTAGACAGTTTGCTTAGGTTCAGGCCACATACACCAGATTCCGGGTTTTCATTAGCACATGTGCCCTTAGGGAGGCTTCAGATGAATGAAACCTTTTTGAAAAGCTGAGCTTTGCTTGCTTGGAAGCAGGAGAAATTATTTCAGTGATGCAGCCAGGGGCTTAGTAAGAAAGGAACTGAAGATGCTGAAGCCTTTAAGCTCCCGGGCCAGTGTCTGTTGAGCCCGGGGGCCCGCAAGAGGTGTGTGGGTGCCTGGTAACACAGAGAGAAGCTGCTTCCGAGTTTTCTCTTTTAGAACAGATTCAACTAGAGTGGCCTTCTAATATATACAATTTTCATATTTGAAAATTATAAACCTTGGAAGTGCACATATGAACTGTGATATTTTGAACATTTTCATTTCAAGGACGTGCATCAGGATTTCAATGCAAAAGGTGGAGTACTTTCTTCACTATTGGTTGGGCTGATTTGGGGTGATTTGGGGAAGGCAGGGGGAATCGAGTAAGAAAGCTTTGTCACTGCCTTCCTTGCCAAATGACCGATCTGATAAGGTTTCTTGGATTGGTCCACTGTGATATGCCTTTCACACCTAAGGACAAAGGAAGTAAAAGAAATTATTTTGGTCTCACTCACTCCTTTCTGTTTATTCTAGTATTTGGACATAAGCTATTTAACTAGAGCTTGGTGCACTAAGCCTAAGAACCAGCAAAACTATGGATATTATTTTAGACTTCATTAATAAATTTTTGAGTGATTATGGATAAACACTAACTTCTTGGAATGATTTGAAAAGAATTATTACAGCTGGATTTTGTAGACACTATTGATGTGGTCAATAGATTTATTTTTTGAGACAATGTATTTCTAAATCACTCAGTTGCCCAGGCTGGACTTGAACTTGTGATCCTCCTGCCTCAGCCTCTCAGCTTGGATTTTTCAAGATGGCTACACTATTCCCATCCTGTATGTTTTTTCTTACAATGTTACACTGCTGTCCTCTTAGTGAGAGGTAGAGGTTTGTGTTTCCACTCCTTGAATCTGGAGGGGCCTGCAACCACAGAGACAGAGATGCCATATACCTTCTGAGAACCAGCTGTCAAGGTAATGGGACTTCCACCTGGTCTGTCTTGGGGAACTTGCTCTTCGAATCCCACTGCTGTGCTGTGAGGAAACCTGGGGAACACGGAGAACCCATGTATAGGTATTCCAGACCGCAACTCAGCAGAGGTTCCAGCAGGCAGCCTGCACCAACAATCAGGTACTGGAGTAAGAATATTCCCTGGTCAATGACTGAAATTCCACCTGGCTTCTTCTGACCCAGGATAAAATTTGAAAGGGAAGACGGAGGTTAAAGAAAGGTTTAATTTAAAGGAGCCAAGCTTTGCTGGGGTTGAAATAATCCTTTTTCTCTCTTACCTCCCTAAACAGCAGGTGATTCTAGATCTAAAATCACCTTCCAAGAGATTAAATCTGAGGTAGAAAGTAGTAAAAAAATTCAGCAAAAGAAGCCTAAGAACAAAGCTGAAAACATATCTATAAAAAGTTCTTTGCTAAGATCTTAAAAAGGTCTAAGGTGATGACTTTCAGACAGACAACAGCCCCTGTCTTAAGAACACCGTCCCACAGAAGTTTCGCCGCGATGCCGTGGTGGCGGCGGGCTTTGCTACAAGAGATTTGTAGACGTTGCCTTTTCTAACGGAGTGGATCCTCAGTGAGCACACACACACAGAGCATAAGGTTTTGAAGAAAATTGTTTTGACAGAAATGCCACTAACTTGCACCCAAAGAAACAGAGACTTCAATAAGCAAAGAAGAGCTGTTGGACATCCACTCTGTTAGAGACAGGTGAAAGGACAAAAAAGCTGCAGAATTACAACAGTACTTTGGCAAAGATACTGTAGCGTAGAAGGTACAAAGAAAAGCCTAGAGAGTGGAGCCGGGAGCCACAGTAAGCAGCAAGGCAGAGGGACAGCGCCCTAACGGAGGGACTGGCAAATTGTGTTCCTTCCGTTCTGTTTCAGAATTGCTGTGCCACGGAACTGGTGTGTTCCTCCAGCACCACTTTCTTGAATGCGAATAAACGCGTGCTGATCTCAGCTCTCTCCCCACTACAGGCCGGTGTGTGGGGAGCGAGGAGGCAGGCAGCTTGGCTCTCTAGTACACAGGTTTTCAGGATTGGTTCCCAAGGGGTGTACCAAGGAGCCACACCCAACGACCTTTATTAGCATGCAGATGTGATGTAGGTGATGATTCCTAAACCCATGTAATAATGGTTTGAGCCGTGTTTTGAGGGGAAGGATTGAGTAGCTTTGCATATGAGAAGTACATGGATTCTTTTGGCAGATCAATCTTTCAAGGTGATCATAGCAAGGCCCTCAATCACCTACCTGCTCCTTTCTTACAATGTGGTATATTTCCTCTGCATTTGACCAGGTGTGTGACTGCAGAGGAAGAGACATACAAGGTCGTTCAAGAAGACAGAGAATCCACCTTTTCTCTTGTGATTACTTCTCTCAGTCCCTATGTGCTGAGCTACGAGAAAGCATAGGCCACCCATAGGTGTTTTGCTGAAAGCCCCAACGAGGATCCTGACACTCAGCCCATGTTAATTGCAGAACTGAAATGATCAGTTCATTCACACCCTGCAGTGTGCTCACTTTTAGTGCTTTGACATCATTTGTGGTTTTAGTACATACAATATACAAATATTATGTATGGGGAGAGGCCAGCGATGTGGAAAACCCTTTAAAAAGTTTCTAAAGTTTCTTTAAGTTTCTCCCTAACAAAAGTTTGATATGTATGTGTGTTTGTGTGTGTGTGTGTGTGTGTGTGTGTGTGTGTGTGTATACACAGTCTTCCCTTGGTATCTGAGGAAGATGGATTTGAGGACCCCTAGAGGGTACTCAAATCTGTGGACACTCAAGTCCACTATTAAAAGATGACATGGTTAGATATGGTGGCGCATGCCTATAATCCTCACATTCAGGAGGCTGAGGCAGGAGGATCACCATGAGTTCAAGGCCAGCCTGGGCCACATAGTGAGTTCAAGGCCAGCTGGAACTATATAGTGAGATCTTGCCTCAAAAGAAAAAAAAAAACAAACAACAAAACACACAAAAATGGCATAATATTTGGGTATAAACTATGCATAAGCATCTTGAATTCTCTAAATCATCTCTAGATTACTTATTGTACTTAATGCAATGTAAACTCTTTGTAAATAGTTATGCTATATTAAGAAAAAAAGCTTATACAAATTTAGTACAGATTCAACCATCATAGGTCTAACTAGGACATGTCAGCAGCAACAGTTTTTCAAGTATTTTTGATCTCTGGGTAGTTGAATTAATAGATATGAAACCCATGTGTAAAGAGGGCTGATTGTATATGAAGGGAGAGGGAAGGGTGGGGATAGAGAGAGATAGAGACAGAGAGAAAGATACAGAAAGACAGAGACAGAGAGATGGAGGGACAGAGAGGGAAAAGGCAACATCAGAAAATATACTTCAGACAATTTAAAATCCTGCATAATAATTTCTCAAACTTAATTTAGACCTTTGCATTTCTGCTGACATTGCTTCCTTCCTTCTTTCTTTCCTTCCTTCTTTCTTTCTTTCTTTCTTTCTTTCTTTCTTTCTTTCTTTCTTTCTTTCTTTCTTTCTTTCTTTTGCTGAAGTTGGTTTTAAGGACAATGTTACTCTTTATGGGCATTTAAACAAGGAATTTTGAGAGCAGCCAGAAAAGTTGAGTTGGAGGGATCTCATCACAGGCAGTAGCTGAATAGCCAAGCATATCACTCTTTGAACCATCGCCCTCACTGCTGATAAATATCTTTAATAACATTCAAATATATTCCACTTTCAAGGCTATTTATAATAAGGTTTCCCCCTCACCATCAATTCTATTCATGCTGGTTGCCAAAGCTTCCCAAATTATTCTCCTTCTTTTCAATAAATTAGCAAACTGTAATTAGTAATATATCAAAGACACACTTGACCCATCTCTGCACCCCCTTTGCATAGAAGCAGATTTTAAATAATGCCTTCACCTTATCTGGTATAAAGACATAGGCAAAGTCATACATAGGTGCAGTGCAAGTCCTGCCAATGGATCCAAAGGGAAGACTTGTGGTGGTATAAATTGGGCTCAGTCATCTAAGCAGTAGAATAAGGGAAAGAGAAACAAGGATGTGTAGTTGTTTGTATAAAGCCAAAGTCAGTCAACTGAAGTTTAGTCCATAATGTTGGGGGCAGATTGTACATGGCACAAAGCAAAGCCATAATCTGACTCCCAGAAAGAATTTTCTAGATTCCCAGGATCATTTGACACTGCAAACTAACTTCTCAGATATTTCCACTAGTTGTTTTTCTACTTGTTCTACAATTAAAATATAGAGAGAGTATACAACTGTAAGATGCAAATAACAGTTAAATCTGAGGGAGAGTTGGTTAGGTATGTGCTAGGCTTCTGAGCTGGAAACCCAGATGAAATTCAGTTCCAGCTCACAGACGGGAGGACTGTGATGGTTTCTGGGGGCTGTCGTAATGAAAGCTGCCACCACAAAGGCTGACACAGCAGGAATCTCTTGTCTCGTGGTTCTGGAGACTGGATGTCTGAAATCAGAGTGTTGTAGGATGGAGCCCTTCTGAGGCTGTGATGGAAGAATGGAAGACCCCTTTATAGGTCCCTCTCCCAGATGTTAGGTGACTATCTTCCTGTTCACATGGAGTTCTCTCTGCATGTGTGTCCATTTATGTCCAAAGGTCCTGTTTTTATGAGGACACTGGACGTATTGCCCATCACGATCACTTCACTTTAACTGGATTAGCCCCATGAAAACTGTCTCCAAATAGGGTCACCCTCCACTGGGCCTTCTGGAAATCACACTCCGTCTTCCCTGAATGTTTCCTGTCTGAAACTTGCCTCCCAGAAGACATCTTTCTTTGGTGGTCCTTCCACATGGTAACTGTTTCCCACTTATGTCATCTTGGGCACAGAGGTGAGGTACTAGTCCTTTTGTTTTTCATGGCTCCTTCTGGATCATTCTTTCTCCTTTCTCCCTTAAAAAATATAAACCCCTTTGGACTTCAGGTCTTCAAACTCTATTGGCTTTTTTTTTTTTTCCTCCGGTACCGGGAACCGAACTCACGACCTTGCGCTTGCCAGGCAGGCGCTTTTGCCGCTGAGCTAAATCCCCAGCCCCTCTATTGGCTTATTCTTGTCTTCCACCTACCCTCAGCCAGTCATTCCCATGGTCATCATACCTGCACCTTATCATTATCAATAACTCCCACATAATCTTTTCTTCTAGCATCTGTTATCACCACTTCATATATCTTATTCATCCCCCTATAATTCCCATTCAAATTCTTCAACCTCATCAGCTCCAATAATTCATCATCCGTCCCTTTTCCCTCTCCTTCCTCCTTTCCTCATGACCTCATTTGTTCTGATGTCCGCACTTCCTTCCCCACTGAGCTGAAATGTCCTGGTCAGTCATTAGCATGACCCCCTTGCATGAATTTAATGTCTTTGTCCTCTCTCATTTTGATTTACCAGTGGAACAAAACCTGAGTCCTTTCAGATTCATCTCTTCACGTATTCCACACTTGTGTGTGGATGGAGACAACAGAGCCTATGCGTACTGGGCTCAGTAAAAGTCCGTGCCCTTGGACGTCTTTCTTAATGCATTCTCATCCAATGCTCTATGGACTTCCTTCAGATCCACAGTACATTATTTTTAGGAACATAAGCATCATGGTATGTAATTCATTTTTTCAATAAGAAAAGTTATATGTGACTGGTAAAAGTTGCAGAGAAAAAATAACTCTTACTTTTAAGAATTACTGTCACTAATAACCACCCACCCTCCGGCATGCTGGTACTAGAACCCAGGATCTTTGCACTGAGCTGCCTTCCCAGCTCTTTTTACTTATTTATTTTAAATTTTAAGACAGGGCCTCACTAAGTCACCAAGTCACCCAGCCCAGGCTCAAATTTATGATCCTCCTGCTTCATTCTCCCAAAATACTGGGATTATGGGCATGCACCACAGCCTGGGTCTTAAGAAGTCTTGTATTTGCTACCTCTGCTATTTTACTTTGTGAAGTTATGCACTGAAATTCAGAAAACCAAAATTTAAGCAAGTCGAATCTCATTCCAGTTGATGAGTCTGAAGGATCCTATAGTTGATAGTCTAATTGGACATGCAGGACAAGGTTGCTCATGATTAAAGAAAAAAAGAAATTTTCAAGGAAAGTGGTTCATCAATCTCCCTTTAAAAGAAGATGATGTCATTTCCATCCCTGATCTTCTCTCAGCAAACTGCAGTTCTGTTTTAGACTTCCTGGGCCATCATTACTCAGAATGTACAGGCACAAACTGAAATGATGATAATGCCTTCGACTTAGCATTTCTTTTCCCTGATCAAGCATGGCATGTGAATTTTCAATGTGAGAAAAAGGAGAAAGTCATACTTTCTTTTTCATTTTGAGACAGTGATTTCCAGTTGTTGTTTGACTTGGACGACTTACCGTCTCTTGGCAAATTTAATACCTGGTCTTGTCTTAAACTCACTTCAGACAAACAGAAAACACTGAAATAGTCTTAGCATCTTCTCTAGTCTTTAGACAATGAGTTGTGTACTCATGGGCTTCTCTTCTTGCCGTTGTTTTTTAATTCCTTGGCTTTCCCAATGTAGAAAATTGTTTATTTAAATCAAATATTTTCCTTAATTGCACTGTCATTTTGAAAAAACCATTGCTGATGAGATATGTGATTTTTTGGAATTTAGTTTTAAAAATAAAAGTTAAAAAAGCATATTTTGATCAATTTTTTGGCTTTGATGTAGTTGGCTTGTGAATAGAACTTTATAGCTATTCTTAAACCAAGTAGAGAGCAAAAGATGATATTTTTACTAGTCGAGGTGAATATTTCCATTTCCTCAGGGTTGCAATTTTCTTCTGCACGGAAAGAAAAATGTGACATTCCCAGTCATCACTAAAGTTCCCTAAACTTGGGTGAACATAGAGTGCATAGACTAAGGAAGGCCTGTTATCTTAATCTTTTTTTTTTTTTTTTTTCCTCCGGTACCAGGAACCGAACTCATGACCTTGCGCTTGCCAGGCAGGCGCTTTTGCCGCTAAGCTAAATCCCCAGCCCCTCCTGTTATCTTAATCTTAATGGTTTCACAGTTTTTCTTCTAACATGCTTAAATCTCCTTCTTACATATGAGAAAGTATAAAAACTTAGACAGGTGGTACTCGGATAAAATTGCAATTTACTATTTTTATCCTGTCTGCTTTTTTCATCTTAAAGGAGATTTCACGTTTTACTAAGATTCTTAAAAAGTCTATATGAAGGAGAGGACAAAATGAAACGGCAGAGTGGTGAATGCCAGCAACTCAGATTCTCCAAGACAGTGTCTGCAGTCTGCAAAACTGAGGCTTGGGGAGGAAGTAAAGTGAGAGGAGGGTACATAAGAACCATAAAGAAACTGACAGAGGACAGGAAAATAGGATTAAGTGACTCGGAAGAGGTGGGCCACGTCACAGAGGAGCAACTGCAGTGCGACTGACAGCAGCTGGCTCGCTGCCAGTGGAGAGGGACCAGGAGACTAACAACTTCTGCAGGGGAATCTTACCCATTTGGAGATAGCAGGAAGAACTAGGACATGGCTTCCTGAGCAGCCCTCCAGAGTCAGTTGTTGGTGAGTGACTATGGTACAAGCACCCGAGGACATAGCTGTGGGGAGCAGGAGTTGGCAGGGGTGCCATGGTAGGGAAGGGCTGGGTGTTTGAACGCCCTTGGCCTCTTCACATTGCCACGTTTCCAGAGTGGGTGAGGGAAGGACAGTCATGGAAGACTGAGTTTCCACTCAGAGGCAAGGAGTGGTGATCACAGACTCAGTTCTTGCTGTCACATGCCACTTTCAACCTGAACTGGAAGATCACATAGGTGCTATGTTCCCATTGTTAAAGGGAAACACAAAACTGGGTCCTATGGTATGCTATTTCTCAGGCAGGCCCGATAAATACCACTGTAATGGATTAGCCTGTTTCTGCTGTAGATGAATTGATTGCATAGGAATAATCCTGCCTGTGGACAATTTAGTGCCAGTGAATGTCTCTGAGTTCAACATCACACCCAGGGAGAGAGACAGCTAGAGTTCCTAACCCAAGAACTCAGACCGGGTCGAACTCTACAAGAATGCCTGCAACCTGGCAGAAAGAGGTCCTGCATTCAAGTTAATTTCAGTATTTGGTGGAGGGATCACAGGAGTTATTGGGCACTCAGACTCCGGAAAAGAAACTATTTGGGAATCATATATGCAATGTCTCATTGGAATAGCTGATCTGTGTACCCATTAGACATCTTATTGGTTTGAATTTTTGTATGTTTCTTTAGCTATTTAGTAATGGGGGGCTATGTTATGTTCTTTTATGGTTTCATGTGTTTACTAGGTTGTTACTCTTTTTTTCTTTCATTTTAAAGAGATAAAAAAAACCCAATAAAAATGATACAGAATTTCAAAACATGATAGGAAATTAACAATGGTTATTATATTGCATATTGTTATCTTCAAAGTAGTTGCTCACATTACCAGATATAGGCATGCAAAATTTATTGAGTTACTCTTGTGTATTTTTTCTTTCATTGGCTCTGATTTAATAGGTGTCTAGGTTCTTTCCCTCATTTCAGCTCTTTATCTAGTTTCTTCACCTCAGAATCCTGAGACAATATTAATGTATTTCTTTATTCTTTTTCCAAACACATAAACTCCTCTCCCCAAGTTTTAAAATTCACACTATTTAGCTCCTTCACAGTAGCTGCTATCTGCACTAGTATAATCCTTGATCCTCCCCATTCTAAGCCGTTGGCTCTCCATATCTTACCTACCTTCCTGTCCTCCCTATAAGCAAGTTCTGATACCCACATAGCTTTCCTCAATCACAAAGTGAAACCCTTTCTCCCATTTTTTGCCCTTCCTCCTATGAAATGACCTTTGAAAAGGCTCAATACTAAACCTTTAACTCAACTGAAGGTACTCCAGTAAGATCAGAACCCACATCAATCTTTTCATCTACCACTAGACTCCCCTTCAAACTTCCCCCTTAGTGCTTAATCCTACTCACCCAAACACTGCCCCCACATTCCACCATCTCACCCACCTCACTGCAGAGCAACCGCAAGCAATAAACTGTCATTGTGTGCACAGAGAACAGATGGAGAGAGGGAAGAGTAGCTGCAAGGACTACCACATAGTACTATTATAAAATGGATTCCATAGATCCTGTTATAAGTAGGAGCAATTCTTTTGGCAAAACACAGGGACAGAGTTGAAATCATTTAAAGTAAATACTAGCACTAGACATGAAAAGCTGAGAATTATTCATGGGGAATCACAATGTACTAAGAAATCTCCATATAAGCCACAGACTCTCCTCATTTCTCTGGTCCTAAACTTGTAGAATCCATCCCCACAAAAAAGGGAAGAGAAAAAAGGGGGGTATATATAATTCAAATTTATATATATACACACAGATATATATATACACACACACGTACACACACACACACACATACACACACGTAGAAGTAGGAGAATGCAGAAACAAGGGAATAGCAGCTCTCCATCCCCTGCTCCCTCTGCTAAGGTAGAGCAAGGGGTCACAAAGGGAGAGGAGAACAAATACCAAGTAGCAGAAATCTATGAAAAGTTCTTAGAATGGATGAATAAAATAGATGAGATCAAAGAGGAAATGAACTAAAAGTTTATAGCAAATACACTCAATATGACCCTGGTGAATTCTGGGGAAATAGGTAAAAATTGGACAAGCTAACCAAAGCAGTTCAAATTTTGAGTGACAGATTTAACAGGGATATGGAATCCTCAAAAAGATGTCAGCCAGAAATACCTGAAATAAAAACCAGCATAAACATCATACTTTACAGTGATGACCAATGTGAAGACAGAATATCTGATATTGAGGACAAAATGGTGAATTATTATAAAGAGCTCAAAGAAGCCAAAAAGAAAACAAGAGAATAAGGGAAGACTATCCAGTAGCTACTACACGATAACAGGAAGACCAATCCAAGTCTAGTAAGAGTTAGAGAAAAACTAGAAGATAGCACAGATGGATTAACTAACATGCTTACAGAAATTATGGAAGAAAAGTTCCCAGTATAAGAAAAGAGTTTACAAGTAAAAGATGCTTATAGAACACCAAGCAATTACCATAAAAGGAGAAGTTCACTAGGGCATACCCTCATTTAATTCACAGGTATCCAGTAAACAAACAAACAAGCAAATGAACACAGAAGTTTAAAGGCAGCCAGAAAAAAACAGTAGAAAGGTAATCACATATAAAGGTAAACCAATTAAAAATAGGTAGGCCAGGAGTGGTGGTGCACACCTATAATCCCAGCACTTGGGAGGCTGAGGCAGGAGGATTGCTGTGAGTTCAAGGCCAGCCTGAACTACCTAATGAGATCCAGTCTCAAAAAGACAAAAGCAAAACAACACAACAAAAATAGGTATAATAGGACCATACCTAAATATGATAAAGGCTATTTATGACAAACAAATAGCTAGCATCATACTAAATGGGGAAAAACTAAAAGCACTCCCCCCTAAACTCTGGAACAAGACAAGGATGTTCACAATCACCTGTTCTATTCAACATAGTACTTGAAACATTAGCCAGACCAATTAGGCAGGAGAAAGATATTAAAAGAGATATTTATAGGAAAGAAAGAACTCCAATTATTATTTGCAGATGACAAGACACTTTACATAGAAGACCCAAAGAACTCCATCAAAAAACTTTAAAAATTAATAACTAACTTCAGCAAAATACCAGGATGGAAGATGAACACACAAAAGTCACTACCATTTGTGTACAACAACTGTGAATGGGATGAGAAGGAAATTACGAAAACAGTATCATTCACAGTAGCTTTAAGGAAAAAAAAATCTAGAAATTAACCTAATCAATGAAGTGAAAGACCTCTACAAAGAAAACTATAGTACTCTGAAGAAGATTGAAGAGGACATCAGAAAATGGAAAGATATCCCCTGCTCCTGGATAGGCAGAACTAATGCTGTCAAAATGGCCATACTTCCAAAATGTATACAGATTCAATGCAGGCCTAATGAAAATACTAACAGCATACTTTACAGATCTAGAGACAACAATCCTAAAATTCATATGGAACTGAAAGAGACTTAGCATAGCAAAAACAACTCTAAGCAACAGGGACAAGGGAGGGGGCATTGCAATCCTCAATTTGAAGTTACATTACAAAGTTACCATGATAAAAACAGCATGGTACTGGCAAACAAAACAAAACAAAATAATGGACCCAAGAATCAATGGAACAGAACAGAAGATACAGAAACAACTCCAAGCACATTCAGCTACATTGTTTTTGACAAAGGGCAGAACATTTTCATTGGAAGAAAGAGGACTGTAAACTGCATGAATTGCAAACATGTACTAATAAAATAAAAAATTATTTAAAAAAGTATATATAGCATTTCCACTTCTTTGGAAACTGATGATTTTTTTAAAATCATTTACATGGTAATGGAAGCTATAATATTAAATGAACTTTATCTAGGGCAAAATATTCTCATGATGAAGTATTATCTCTTTTGTACACTGCTGGATTAAGATCATTATCATTTTGTGTAGAGTTTTTATGTCTATATGCATGAGAGCAATTAGTCTATAATTCCTTCTCAGAAACATCCTCATGAGGATTTTGGTAACAAGGTTATAATAACTTTCTAATATGTCTGGACAGCTCACCTCTTTTTTATACAAGGATTTGTGAATTGTTTGCACGTAGTTGAAATTATTTTTGAAAGTATGTTTGAATTATTTTTTGAATGAAGAGTTTTATTTGGAAAACATTTGGGTTAAATTTTCTTTCCTGGAGATTTATCACTTTCTTTACTAATCATAGAAATATTAAGGTTTCTTATCCTCCTGGAACAGATTTGGTAAATTATTTGGGAAAAGGGCTTGAATGATCCGTCTCACTTAACTTTTCCAATTTATTGGTATAAAAGTCTTGCATTATTTGTCTCATTTTATTAGTTTAAATTTCTGCAGAGTTTTATGGCCTTCTTTATAATTCCCTGCTTTGTATGTGTTTCTGTCTCTGTCATTTCTCAAAATAAAATTGCCAAAAATTTACTAATGTTATTAACTTTTTCAAAGATTCGATTTTGGTAATTATCTTCACTATATCTTATTTTTGTTTCATAAGTTTATTATTTCTTTTATTCTGAGTAAGGTTTATTTTATCCTTTTGCTAACTTTATGTTAGATATCCCCTTATTTTTAGTTTTTCTTTTCTAACATTAGAATTTTAAGCTATAGTTTCCCTCTAAGAGGCACTTTCATCACACATCATTGTAACAAGTAGTGTTTATAGCTTTGTTCTAAGAGTTGCTAAGTTTATCTAATCATTTATCTTTATGTTTGTATCCCTTCAGTATTTATTCTTACATCTGTGCGACATCAGGAGGTTACTGACTTTCTAATCATAGGAAATATTTTTGGTGCTCCTTTTTATTTTTTAATTTGCAATGTGGTCAGAGAATATAGTCTTCACTTTTTTCCCCCCAGTTTTGTTTTAGGATCTAATGTGTGGTCAAATTTTGAAAATATCTTTGAGTGTTATAAGAAGATATTCAGCCATATATTTTGATAGAGAATAATTTATCTAATTAATTAGATCAAATTTATCAAGCCTAAATCTACAGTTTAAATTTTTGCTGTGTTTTATCTATCAGTTATGAATAGCAGTCTGTCATCTGAATCTTCTACTATTCTGCAGTGAATATTTTTAATCTCTAGAAAGGTTCTTTCTAAAAGCTGCATTAATCTCATGTTAATATAGCCACACAGACTGTTTTAGTTAGTATCTTCTTACTTCATTTTTTTCACCCATTGACTTGTAACTGTTGTGCTTATGCATTAGTTAGTCTTATTTTTGTGTGTGTGTGTGTTTTTGAGACAGTGTCTTGCTATGCAGTTGAGGCTGGTTCTGAGCTCGTGATTCTCCTGCTTCAGCCTCCCTAGTGCTGGGATTACAGGTGTGTGCCACCACGCCCGGCCAAGTCTTCTAAATAGTATTGGTAGATAGTCTGACAATCTTTGTCTTATAGCTGGGAATTTAATCCATTCACAGTTTTTTAAACTGATAAATAATCATATTATGGCATGGGGGATTGGTGTTCCTTGTGGATACCCAAATCAGTGCATGCTCTAGCCCCTTATATAAATAGCAGAATGTTTGAGTATAATCTGTTTACATCCTCCCATGTACTTTAAGTTGCCTCTAAATTAGGTACCCTGCATAGTATAAGATATTCTGTCCTCACGGGACTCTGAAATATTAACATTAGTCCTTCCTCCAATGCTATGTGTGTCTCTTAACTTTTCATTTGCATTTTGAATATTCTTGCTTTTGTGCATTGTGATCTAAAAGTTGTCTTTTAATCTGTTTTTTTTTTTTTTTTTTTTTTTTTTTTTTCTTTTCTAGCTCCCTACTGAGCTTTGCCTAATCTTCTGTTGACTTTGGTTTCATTTAGTATATTTTTTATTTCTGGAAGTTTTATTTATTCCTTTGAAAATTCTCTTGGTCATTTTAAAAAATACTCTTGCTTCTGACACATATTTTCAAGTCTTTATAGACATCCTTAGTCTATAACTCCTGTTCACTCTGAGACCATAAACTCAACTTGAGCAAATGCCCACAGATTAAACATACACTACAGTAATGAGTTTATATCTCTGGTTCCCATTTCCTAGTAGTTTTTGGTCTTTGTGAATTTTTTACATTCTTACCATCTCACATAAGCATCATATAAGCAGTTAAAGCCTTTTTAAAAGTCCATTTTTTCAACTCTCTTCAGAGGGAGAATCTATTAAAATTCTACATCTTATATTAGTCTAAAATATTATACCTACAAAAGAACCACAAAAAACAAACAACCAAAAAAACCAAGCCAAACACAGAAGTCCTTTTAAAGGCTGGGAAAGCCATTTTTGGGGTCGATGTTATTGTTTAGTTGAGTCATCACATTTCAATAGTGACAGCTTTCAGAAACAGTGAAGTTTTCAGTTGCTGCTACCCTCATCGTGTGGCTTAGCTCTTAGACACATACAACTGCCAATTTTACTGAATAATAATGGGAAATAATAATCATTTGATCCTGTCAGCTCTTTGGATTTTAATAAGCAACACTTTATTGTGTAACTTATTTTCAGAAGCTTAAACTAACCAAAATTTTAGGCACATTGCTAATGTTTTAACCAGGGACCCAGAGAAAAAACTTTTAAAAATGTAAATAAAATGAAAAGTAGTTTATATGCTTTAAAACAAACTGTTCTTCCTTTTTTTGTTCAGGAAAAAAATTAAGAGTTTTCTGTGTTTGAAATTTACATATTCTCAGGAACATTCTTTTCCTATATTTTAACGTGTATAAAATAACTGAGGAGCAACAATAATCTCCCTCAAGAGGGTCACAGTTCCAGCCTGGAAATGAAAAGTAAAACTTTCAGATTAACATTTAAGAGGCTCAGGTTCCATATAAATGATCTGAGTCTTTGGAGAGTTTTTCATGGAGACAATGTGTGTCTCAAGTGGGGGCTTTCGGTGGGAAAGATCACAAGACATCATTTCTTCAGTTTAATAATCCATTTAATACCATCTTTCAATTCCATTTCATGCTCGGTAAAGCAAGAATAAGTGAACCTTTTGCTGACATTGGTTTTTGCGGAAGAGCTTTTGTTTATAAAGCAGTGGCAACATAATCTTATCATGGTCCATCATCACTGGTGTGCACTGTCTCCCGTCTAAGTAATGCTTGCCTGTGATGTGCGCAGTCTTTTCAGAGAGATGACGCCTGTCCTCTGCTAAAGTGGTCTGATAACGCTTGCTTTTAAAACAGAGGCATGTTTCAACTTTCTGCCTCAAAAATCTCGTTAAATAAGGCCTTTTATTTAACCACCTCTGAGTTTTGCTAGGAAATATGAATTCAACTGCCTTGAACATGAATAAAAGGGAAGGAAGCTCTCCACCCTTGAACTAATTTCAGAGAGCTGTCAGGTGGACACGTGATGGTTTTATGCTGAACCTTCATCCCTACATGAGCTGTACTTGCAATGAAACAGACACTTCTGATCAAGTTAGAAAGAAAAGGAATCGCATGGAGCTGAGAAAAAAATCCCTTTATACATGTCTTCCAGAGATCTGTGAGGGTTATGTACAAGTTCCCATATTTTTCCTTGCTGAGAATGATAGCAGCAGAGGGATGATGCCAGTCTGCATGAAAAGATCCTTTCATGGAATATATTTCGACAGTTGGATCCAGCATTTGCAAAGGAAATGTATTATTATGATTTCCAGAATACTTGTATACTATGGTAATTGTCATGTTAAATTTTGCCAGTACTTCATGAATGATTTTCACTTAGAATCCAAGTCCCATCATATAGACTTTGCACAGCCACATCTAGAATCCTTCTGATTCTACTCCAGGGGAAAACCAGGACTCCCCGGCGCTCCCTCCTTATCTGTCCTTCTGCTCTCTTTCTGTTTCTCTCTGTCTCACTCTGTCCCTGTCTCTCTCATTCCCCCTCTCCTAGAAAGGCACACAAAAGGTTGCACAAAATGACACTAGATCTAGGTTTACACCACATATCTAATCTCTAGCTTGAGAATTCTTCTCACCCTACTAGATAAACATTCATTCTAGGTATTCTTAGCGTGCTAATGTCTTAAGATGAGTTCATTTAAAATGACAGAGAAACTTAGCAATAAATGACTGAGAAAAAGTTTGGAAAACAACGTGTATACGTAGGGTAACAATTCCTGGAAGGGTTTCATATTATCACAAACAAATATCAAATGCCTACTGTATGTGATATGCTTGTGATGAAAGTTCCTTTCTGGCAACTGCGATGTGGGAAAAGAGAAGGGAAAGAAGGAGAAATTTTGTATGTATGTATATACATGACAGTTAACATGGTTGTTCTTCTGTCTTCTATTTCTATGCTGAAAGAAACTGTCAATGAGTCTTGGGTTGACCAGTATTGCATGTCTATATCTGTTTTCATGAGAAGCCACTTTGAAGATATCAATATGTAATACAACAACCATTGTTAATTCCCTACCACTTTGTTTGTAACTCTGTATTGTCTGTACTGTGCTTGTGATATGTTGTAAAATGTTGTATGTCTGTTAATGTTTCCCTCCTTTTATCTTTAAAATAATAAAAAAAAAGTTCCTTTCTGAATTAGGTGGGAAGACAGGGCATGTGTCTCAGAGAAAATCATATTCCAAGTCCCCATCATCACAAAAGTAGAAAGGGGCTCACAATGTCCCATGATTTTGAGGTATGCAGAGATATTTGGAGAATAAGTACAGAGAAACATCACACAGAGAAACAGGTATCTGCGTTTTAGAGATGAAAGAGCTAGAAACATCAGTTAATAGCACAAGGTCAGCCCCATCTTCCCCTGAGAAGTAGGAGTTCTAGAGACATTTTCCAAGGCTCAGGAGGCTGTATGTCCTGTGTGAAAATGGGATTTATGACCAAAGCTGTTTAAATGAGGAAGTTGAGTACAACTTTTCATACGGCAAAGTAATGCACCAGATAGCAAAGAGTGAAGGGCACACTGAATATATATAGCTGCATAACTTGACTGTAGCTGTTAAGGTACAGACCACTTTGGTAGTAAAGAGGTCAATCAAAAATGCTTTGAACTCAACACAACCCTTTATGGCTGCTCTTGGACTTGATGCACCAGTTTGTGAAGCCATGGCGCCAATTCCAGATGAGGCAGATGGGAAATGGTGCGGTACAGTTTGTGGCACTCTATAGCATTATTGAGAATCTTGTATGTTTTGATTAATACACAGGAACCTGTAGGTAAAGGCTATGTTCTTGTGAAGATGACCGTCCACACTGGAGGTGCTATGCTTTGATTTTTAAATATCTATAGAGTAAATATTAGCACTAAAAAGTTGTGAGGAAGCATATAACCAACCCCCACCCCCAGCTGTTCCTTTTCTTTACTGAATCCCTGGAACGGGACATTACTTCCCATGAGATTACTATGCTCTCCATGATTGGCTCCAGTTTGCTTTGATACCTCTGTCTGGGTCACAGGCAAAACCATGGCAAAGAATAGATTTTCCAACTTGCAGCTCTTCCAGTCTCCATTTGTAACACTGGCAAAGCAAACTTCAGTTTTTCAGTTCTCTGTGAGGTCAACCAGAGATCGAAATGCACTGGAAACAAAGCCAGTTTGAACTTGACTGTGGAGTCAGTAGGAAAGAAAATAAAAGAGAGATTTGTTGTATCTATGAGTTCAGAGTGGTGTGTCTGATATTAATCACATTCCAACACAATTAATGCTGTGCTATTTTGGCAGGCAGCTTGGTGCCAACTAGAAATCACTAGTCTTGTTTTTTTCTCTTTTAAAGTTTCAGCAATACAGTTTGTAAAGCCTAATATAAAAGCATGTATATGAGGTCAGAAACAGGACAGAGAGAGTCCCCATCAAGGGTACACAGTATAAAAGTATGGACCTGGGGGACCCTAAGAGTCATACTGGGAGGATAATGAACTTACATAGCAATACAAACATAAAAGGATTTGGTAGCTTAAACAATAGACCAAAGTCAAGTTGCAACTTCACAGGAAACAAGTCCGGCATCGAGGGTAAATGCACAGTAGGGAAGAAGATCTCCTACTACCTTGGTAAACCATACAATAAAGAGCTGAATGTTTCCATTTCATCAAAGGTGATGTGGTTACTTTAACTAAAAGAGATATGATATTAGTCTATGCCAATAGAAGGAAATCTTAAAAGAGAATTTTTTGCATCTAATAAAGGGGCCAGTCATTTCCTGAAGGCTGCTGTAGTGTATTGACAACTGGTGGTCAACTTGTAACCCCCAGCTGAACTGAGTAAGTGTGGTGCTGGGTGTGGG
>NW_004955439.1:12991743-13014474 GCF_000276665.1 Chinchilla lanigera
CTGGACTCATGCAGGACATTTCTGTGGGATCCAGGTCCTTGGCTAGTTTCCTTGGTCTTAGTGTGTGGACAGATTTCCTGCACTCTTTTGTATAGCATTCTTTGGGTGACTATTATAAATAATCTTATAAAATACATATCCTGTATTATACTGTTCCCCTTGCAAAATATTCCCCAAACAAACACAGCTGCACATTAAAATCACTCTAGAAAGATGAAAATAAATTCACATTTTCTGGGCTTTATGTAGTTCTTCTGACTTTTCTTTTCAGAACTCTCTGTTGCCTGCTCTAATGTATGATGAGAGTGTAAGTCTTTTATTTTACCCTATGCCTTTTCTTGTGGATCTGAGAAAGTATCTTCAAAAACCAACTTTTGCATTTTGCAAGAACTGGCAATGCCAGGCTTTACCTAATACAGGCACTGCTGCAAAGCACAGGAGTGTTCTTGGCATCATTCCTCATATCTGCCTCTCTAAGTAGTTTCCCTCATATTTCATGATTTGGTTGAAAACCCAATATGGTTAAGAAAAAGATGTGCATAAGTTAAGCATAATGATATTGATTCATGTTCAGCTGATAAAGATTTATTTGTCCTGAAGCCATAATAATGGCCAAGATTTGCCATGATCGATATCTCTCAAACCAATAAATCTTGGTATCAGCAACAGAAGCCAATATCTACTTAAACTTTTTTCAAAGTGTTCTTATAATATGCTGATGGCATGAAACATGGGAACATATAAAACATAGTGTCTTGAGCCTTATTTTGACACTAAATTTGTATCTCCAAGAGTTAATATTTAGATTCCAGTGACACCAGAGCAACTAGCTCAAAGGGAGAACTAGTGACACGTTTATTTAATACCACATTTTTTAAAAGAGTAAATAAGAAGAATGTATGTGGAAGCACTTTATTAAAATCTAACCATTATAGATAGATTTAAATTCTGCATGACATATTTGCCTAACAACTTTTTGTAAAATGATCAGGAAATGCAAAGAAGCAAGGTTAAAAAAAAAAGAGGTAAACATATATGAAATCAGAAAGAGGAAAGGATAGTGACAGCATTTTAGTGGGTACCTAACTTGAACCAGGAGCCCAGGGACTTATTTCATGTGTCTTGCTACTTTAATTTTCCCAGTGATCCTATTAAGCACAACCAAAACAAAAGCACAACTCTAATTCCTACTAGAACTGAGTTTAGGTTTGGGCTAAGGAACTAGCTCCACAGTTTTAAGTGGCAGAGCTGAAAGTTGAATCTTGGCCTATCTAATTGCAATTATTGTGCTGTTTTTATGCTGCTGTAGATAAAATGTCCAACAGTTGCCTTCCCAAAGCCATTTGGGCTTTGTTAGAGGTGTGATAAAGCATTTTTCTGAAATTGGCTAACGGGCCTGGGCTGTTTTTTCCTTCTTACTCCTGTGTTGTTTTCTTTGCTACATTAACATATCTCAGAACGTTTTATGGAAGGGCACTAAATATTGGTGTCTGATCATCATAAAAAAGCAGATAATGCAACCTGGTCCTTGTCAGGGTGAAAAAGATTTTGTGCAATCGAAGTATGCTGGAATATCTTTGACCCTGAGATGCCCTGGAGGGTGTATATTCAGTTCTACCACTCGTGACCATGTGAAGTTGGGCAAATTCCTTATAAACCTTCTTAAGCCCTTGTCACCTGACTGACACAAAAGAAATTCTGTGTTTGTGGACATAATGGAAGATCCAGTTTCACAATGAGCAGGGATCCCAGTGTTTTTGTGTGTGATACTTTACTAAGAAAATGTTAAGGGACTAATGTTTCAGGGAAAATGGAGTGATATGAGGAGTTCTTATTTTCTGGTATAGGAAAAATATTCTAAAATATTTACCCAACCGTCACTTTTCAAATTAAAAACCTTGCCAATATATTTCAAGCTTTTAATATATTCTTTTAGTTACTTGTTGCTATTTTGAAATTATGCAAATAGTACATGAACACACATTACAAAAACTCAGATAATATCAAAGTAAAAAGTGAAAGTCTCTATTTGTTTTCTTTGTCTTTTTGAGACACGGTCTCACTATGCAGTTCAGGCTGGTCTTGAGCTCACTTTGTATCCCAGTCTCGTATCAAACTTGCAATGATCCTCTTGCCTCAGCCTCCCAAGTGCTGGGTTTACAGGCGTGTGCCGCCACATCCAGCATGTCTGTTTTTACAAATCTTATTCTCGTACCTGGGTGTAACCACTGCCATCAGTCCGTGTGGTGGATTGACTAATGGTCAGTTTGTAACACCCTGCTGAACTGAATCAGCATGGTTCTGGGTGTGGAAGGCCCACCTGAGGATTGTTGCCAACAGCACAAAAGGAGAACTGGAGGGGAAGATGGTGTGCTGATGCTTGTCTTGGAGAAGCTTGTTGTGCTGCTTTTCCTCATATGAACTCAGCTCTTCTCATCCTTGGAGGAGCTCGGGTCCTTGCTGTTGCTGAGAATGGCTGTGGTTCTTTTCCAGGGAGCTCTGTTCCTTCCCTTGAGGGTCACTTCCCAGCTCCAGTGCAGATCCTTCAGCTTAGTGGCACAGATCCTTCATCTTGCTGGTGCAGACGTTCTAGCTTCTACCGCTGATATTTTGCCTTCTAGTGCAGGTCCTTCATACAGACTTACATGAAACATTGTGGGCTCCAGGCATCCAGCTGAACTCGTGGAGGACCTTGCCATGGGCTCTAGGTCTCCAGCTGGACTCATGTAAAATATTGCCATGGGATCCAGGCCCTCAGCTGAGCTCTTTGGGTCTCTAGTGTGTGGACAGATCTCTTGCACTCTTCTGCATTTAACTTTTTGGGTGAATATTATAAAATAATCCTATAAATTATGTGTCCTGTATTAAATCTATTCCTTTATGACAGTCTGGTATATTACATTCTGTGTATTTGAAGAATGAACATGAGTATCTGTACATGTGTATGTAATATGTGCAGCATATAATTTTGTGGAAGATTTTTTGTAACATAAAAATACACTTCAATTTTTGTTTATTTTTCTTTTTTGTTAAATATAGATTTGTCTTAAGCCCAACAATTATCTGGTAGGACTAAAGATTTGATACTTCGAGTATGTGTCAAGATTTCTTTCCTTTGCTAGTTTGTAGGTTTAAAAGATTATGCTTTTGGGGGCTGGGGATATAGCTCAGCGGCACAGCACCTGCCTGGCAAGCGCAATATCATGAGTTTAATTCCTGGTACTGGAAAAAAAAAAAAAAAAAAAAAAAAGCCAAGCCCAAAGATTATGATTTTTGCAGTATCAAACTATTTTCTTAAATTTCCCACTAATTTTTATAAAACAATGAGGCAAAACATGCAATTACTTCTTATATATCTTTGTACATACAAATATATAATATCTTTGTAAAAACAAACACTGCTGTGCAGACAAAGAGGAAAACACGGCTGAAACAGTGCCAGTAGCCAGCAGGCAATCATTTAAGATATTTATCCATCAGTGATATCTAATGCTAGGAGAGTAAAAGCAGATTTCAAATATGTGTATGTTGCACAAATGTTTAAGTTGTTCAAAATTTCTTATGAAATCTGACTTCATGGGTGAATGTAATTTGTAAAGCCAAGGGGTTCTGTGGATGGGGGACAGGAGAAGAGGAAAAGGAGGGGAAGGAGAAAGAAAAAGGTTCAAGATATATTATGTATATGTACCAGGTCCCCACAGTGGATGGACGGTATGGTATATAACAGATATATACTGATAAAAATGTTTAAAAAGAGAAAATAAAAGGAAGAAAGGAAAGTTTGATTTTGTTAAAAAAATACTTTTTCAAATTGCATATGAATGTTCTCACGCTGATCCAGTGTACTGTGTGGATGTATTTGCAAAACAGAGAGAAAAGAGAGAGGTTTGTATCATCTGTCTGAAAATATCTTGTCTCTTGTGCATTTAATAAATGGGTCTTATTTTATAAGTAATGGGAATTTCTTTTAGTCTCTCTCCATGTACTTCAGATTAGTCTTCCTTGTGCATTTACTCTTAGGAAAGATAACGGACTTAAGATTTTTTTTTTTTTTTTAAGCCACCACCAAAATACAGATGATAATCTAACCTGGCTAACAATTGAATTCTGTTCTACTTACCCTGAGCAATACCATCCAGTGAAAAGCAATGTCTTGATGGATCATTCATGGAAAACTAAAGTAATTACCATCATTCTAATATTCCTATTTAAATGCATGAAAAACTGATTAGCTGAAGGCAGCCCTATATATAGCAGAAATGGCATCTTCTTAATATTTATGCTAATGTAGAAGACATTTTACACAAAGGTTAGAGGTGACATATGGAGAAGAAATTATCTTAACATACACACTTATTTACTTACAATAATGCGTAACATGAATATTACTCCTTGAGAGAGATTTAACAGGCGTAGAGGGCTAGGTTTGGAGAAATAATTCAATGTGAAAATTCATATACATTCATGGGCACAAATATAAACAGTTATAAGACATATTCTTGCAGAATCACTAACCACTCATGTTGAAGTGGAACCCCCACACGGCCAAGCTCTAGTTTTACAAGTAGATTTCAGTTCACTTTCAGCCTGAGGAGTCACATATTTTTAGTCCAAAGAGAATTTTGATGGAAATTGGAAAAGGTTTAATGATTTAGCTGACTCTGAGCATTAGCTACCTCACATGTAAAGAAACTAAAAAATGTTAAACTGATGCCATTTCAAATCTTAAGCAAGGAATGAAGAATTTGGCTTCTAAATTCAATTTGATTTTTCTGTTGTCATTTCCACATGGCTAACCCACAGCCTGAATACTGTTTTCTGCCAGCTTTCTAAGCACGCTCCAAGGTGAGACTCCCCAGAAATGGTGCATAACAATAAGCACATCACAGAAGCAGCGCATGAAGAACAAATAAAACATGAAATTACACATGGAATCGAGAATCACATAAGCAGGCTAAGAACGGGTTACTGCCAATAACGGAGTTCAAATAAGCCTCTGATTTAATGACAATCCAAAGCCAGAGTCTGATTGAGGGCAATCAAATGCTTCTCTTTTTTATCTGCTTCTAAGTCATTTTTTATGTGGAAAAAACCTGCTATTACAACATCAGCAATATACGGCTACACAAAGATCTGAAAATAGAAGGGCCATTTCTACAACAATTATGACACAATGCACATACACACTGAAAGTGTGGTCAAGTGAACAGGTAACCAATAGCAACTTCTTACTCAGCGCGCTGGTGCAAACTTGCTGGAGAGAGGGAATTTGCTTTTCCTGCAAGCACTGTGGTTGTGTTTCTCTTCACTGGCAAAACTGTCACTCACAAGAAGCATGACTTTCAGATTTAAATATGGAAAACACCTGATGATTTGCCCTGGGGGAAATGGGAATACCCTGCAAAGGACCTCAGTTGGGTCTCTAAGGCAGGCAGTCCTTTTGTGGTTCATACCAAGGAACTGCTGCTTACCTCATTTGTGGCATCCTAATCATTCCCTTAAATCCCAGTCTCCACATACACTCCATGAACCAAAATTCTGTTTTGCATCTGAGCATATTTCTTTTAGTGTTTCACTAGCTATTATGCAGTGCTATTTTCTATATTTTCAGGTTCTGTGTTTTTGAGTTGTTTCTCTTGTGCCTTCAGTCTTTCTTTTTTTATTATTTTAAAGAGAATTGAGAAAAAAAGAACAATAGCAAAATTCCAATGACATAGACAAAAACAAAACAAAGCAAAAACAATAAGAATAATACAGGGTTTCAGAACAAAATGATAAGGATTAACAGTGGTTATTATATTACACATTTTTATTATCAAAGTTCGTCGGATTACCAGATGTAAGAATGCAAGGTTAACCTAACCATTAAGGAGAACAAAAAATAAAAACAAAAAAATTAGAAACGATACAGAGTTTCACCAAACAAGATAATAGCAATTCAACAATGGCTGTTATGTTGCATATTATTGTCTTCAGATTGGTTGTTCAGATTACCAGATACAAGCATGCAGATAGAGAGGCTCTGATATGATGGGCACTTGTTGAATTAACATTGTTTTGTTACAGTATTTTGTCACCCTGTGACTATCATAGAATGTACTAGACCTAAGAGGTCCATGTCAGTCACCCAATGTGGCCTCATGGTGCAATTGAGAGACTCCGGGAATACAGGAGGATATGGCTGCTGCTGGTTGCGACATATCAGGTTGGTTTATGGTGCACTTTTAGAAGTGGAGGAGTATACACTAAAATAATGGCAGGAAATATGGGATGATGAATATATAAACTAGTAATATTGTCTTGTATTGTCAAGTATCATATACTACACATACTGTACATACTATACTTTTTTATTTTAAAGAGAAAAAGTGATAACAAAACAAGAAAGACAAAACAACACAAAAACAATAAAAATGATACAGAATTTCAAAACAAGATGATAGGAAATTAACAACAGTTATTATAGTACATATTGTTATCATCATCTAAGTTGTATACATACTATACTTCTATACAATTATCTGGGCGGTGAGTTTGTTTACACAGCGTCACCAGAAACATGGTAATAGTACCTTGCACCAGGACATTACAGAGTCACTAGGAGAGGAGAAATTTTCATCTCTATCATTATCTTACAGCCTTGGACCCAATGCTGATGGAAACAATGTTCGTGCGGCACAAGGCTATACAGTGCTGAAGGGTGTGTGTGTGTGTTCTGTGACTGAGAGCCAGAGGAAGGATGCAGAAGCTGACCCGTGCTGATCTATTTCCATTCTTGCCTGGAAAGATCTAATTTAGATGCATCTACTTCAGGAGTGGGAAAGGAAGTCAGAGGAGAGAAACGTATCAATCTTTTGTGTGTCCCACATTCTACAGGGCAAGGAGAAAAGATGCCTCATTCCCTCCCACCCTAAGAATCTCCTAGAAGATGCTTATTGGACAAACTCCTAAATTTTTGTTATTTGACTTCACTCCTTTCCTGCCAGTCCTTGGAATCTCCCGCCAGCCATGGGACCCTTGCTTCAAAGTAAAGAACAGACATTTTCAAGTGAAACATCAAGAACTCAGTTTTCTTGGTAACTTGGGCAGGGAAAGAGAATTTAAGATTATTAGCAGCAATCACTGTGACCAGGTATATTCATTCTCCTCCTGACTCCTAAGGCTTTCTCTGCCGCGCACAGCAGTGTCCCCAGCTGATCCAAGTTTAAAGTTAAATGGAAAGCGAAGTCTGCTGCTAAGTTTAGCTCTTCTGATGGAATCCTTGGGAGATTATTATTTCCTTCTGGCTATATGAGCCCCCCCTTTTCCCATACCTATCAAACACCTTTGAAGTTTTACTTCATTTGAAATATTGTACAGTAAATGCACTCAGTGTGCTAATGGGCTGCATGGATTAATGGAGCAAATAGTTGCTTAAATTTAATTTAAAAGTAGTTCAGATAAAGACCTAGAAAATTAGCACTGGGGTTAAGGATGGAACCTATTGAGCCATGCCTGGCTGGAGGGAAGGATAAGAGAGGAGGGGCCTTCCCTGCCCCCTCACCACTTACGAAGAGAGGACTTTGTTTAGTGCCTTTGTGTGGCCAGAGGGGATCCTGGTGTAAGTACAGATATGTATAAGTTACGTGGAGATGAATGAAATGTAGCTCTGCTATGCTCTACCACAATGGGTAAGTGTGGACAACCACCGCTACCCTCTGCTCTATCATATACAAATTTTGACTGCTTAGAACAACTAGTCTACTTGTATTGCAAAAGAAGAAAAACGTTTTGTCACAGTTGTACCAAGAATACAGGAAATAGCATCAAATTCCTTGCTACACACAGATATTTCTGTGGACTGCTTTTATTTAGCCCTGTCAATAGATTTCAGTGATCCAACCACACCTCATTACCCTTTTTACAACACTCTGCAGCAAATTCTAACCCATAGTCAGACATATTTTCTAATTCCAGATCACAAAATTTGCTTAAGCAGCCTCAAAGAATGCAGCATCCTCAAGTTCTACATCTAGTGAAGACTTAAAAAAATATGCCTAAAAGGAAACTGCTAACCCAATACCCAGTCCATAAAGCAAACCAATGATACCAAAGGTAGCACAGTGGGGCTCTTGTTATCTTTCTCATTTCTTTTCTTTTTTGTTTCATGAGACCTTCCTTGACATTCTTGGTGAAATCAGATAGTCCAAAGTATGCCCTATGTATGAGTGAAGTAAGGATTCTGGGCAATCTTCCACCATGGTTTCCTACAGAACAAGAATGAACTGTAAAAGTTGCCAGGATCAAAATGGAGTCTCCTTTGTCAAGCTAAACAAAATATGAAATAAGTAAAGCTGGGATGTTTTGAAGGAGGGGTTTTGTGGCATAAGAAGAACTGTCCACAAGTACTCTACTGGAAGCACAACTTTGCACAAAAGCCACTACAGCCTTGTACAGAAAATTCTTCTGTAAGAATGTCTGCTCAACAACTGCTTGTTTCAAAGTCTTGGGCCAAAGCATCTGTCCTTGCAGCCGAGGGTTGTTATCTCAAAATCTCATGTAATTCTCCTTATTTGGCCTTAAAAACATTCCTCTTGCCTCAACCTCTTTGAATCTGTTCCTGTTTCACTATGGCACACACATTCCCATTTCAATGCTTTGCTATTCCCAAGTAAACTTCCTAATCTTTGGAGAATTTTTCCTTCAATGTTAGTTAGGTTGACAAATTCGAACAATATACATGTAACTTAAAATTTAGAATCTAGACTCCCCCTTGAAAAAAAAAAAAACTAATGGGACATTGTGTTAGTTTGGGTTCACCAGAGAGGTGGGACCAATAGATTATATATGCAGGGTTTATTAGGGAACTAAGTCACATGATTCTGGATGCTTAGTAGTCCCAAGAGATGATCTGCAGGCTGGAGATCCTGAAATGCCAAGTGTATGGTTTAGTGAGTTTATGGCCAAAGGTCTCAGAAACCCGGAAGCTGCAACTCAAGACTAAAAACTGAGCACCTGGGGAGAAGTCCACTGACATAAGTCCTGGAGTCCAAAACCTGGCAAGCCTAGAATTGTGCCATTGAAGGCAGGAGACAGAGTGTGACCCAGCTGTCAGGTGGATGCACTAATTTGCCTTCTGTAGCTGTGCTTCCCAGACCCAGCCAGTTGGATAATGCTTACCCATCCGAGGGTAGACATTCCCCTGCTTGATCTAAGCAGATTCACAAGCCGACTTCCTCAGGAAGTATCCTCACAGACACACCAAAACACAATCCTTTCCAGGACTTCTAGGAATTCCATAATCCAGTCACATGGATATTGAAAATGAATCATCACGTTTGAATCATGCAGAGTAGCTCAGACCAGGCTGGAGGAGGGGCAGACTCATGCCTCCTTTTCTCTACCTTCCTCTAGGTGCACTGGAAGCATTGCTTCCCTTCTGGAGATCCAGTACCTGGAACAATGCCTGGCACATAGTAGCTACCCCTAAATGTTTGTCCAATGAAGGAATGACTGAAACAGTATCAAATTAAGTTGATTACAGACCTTCCACTTGAGTTGTGTGAAAGAGGCACACATTTTTCCTTGTTTATTTTGCTTTATTAGTACATTTTTGTAATCTGTGAGTTTACAGTCATCTTGGGGAGTAGTTACATGTACATATTACAACTTATTTTTTTTAATCCACTTCCCGTTCCTCCCCCACTTCACCAATCACCTTTTTGGTACATGTTGATAGTATTTGTCTTAGCACATGTTAGGGCTTACAATATTTACATTTACATTATTAGGTTCCTGTACATGGCATACCTTCATTCCTCTCTTTTCCCCTTCCTCTCCCCCATAACCCTCTCCCTGTTCCCTTGTACCATTTCTCTATTGGAGATGCACATTTTTATCTTGACAATTCTCATATAAAGGAGTAGCTGATTTTTTATGGTGGCAGAAGGCACGGGAAAACTAATTTTTAATATAATTTGTTTAACAGAGACTACAACTACAGACTAAAAAGAAAACAAGTTTGGGGCCTATTCATTCTGATTTTCCGTTATTTCTTAAGGGCTTACTAACAGTCCTTAATCAATAATATGAAATAAATTCCATCATTCATTAGTAAATCACTGGCTAATTTACTAGTTTCTTCTTTCAGAAGGCTTTTATAGAATTTAAAATCTGTAGCCTGGCATATAACCCCTAATATATTTTAGACTTTTTTTTTTTTTTTTTTTTTTTGGTACCAAGAATTGAACTCATGACCTCAGGCTTGCCAGGCAAGCACTTAGGCCACTGAGCTATAAATTCAGCCCTAGATTATTGTTTAAAAAATAAAGTCTATTCAGCTTGCTACAAAATTCTCCTTTAAATGATGAAAACCTAAGTGGTCAATGCCAATAGAGGTGATTACATTTTGAATGCAGTCAGTGAAATTTTTAAATTAAAATTTTATCTTCAGATCATTGTAAATTTATAGTTGTAAGAAATAACACAGAGAAATTATGTATAACTTTAACCAGTTTTACCCACTGAAAAATTTTACAAAACTACATGTACTATAAAATTACAGTCTGGATATTGACACTGATAAAGTCAAGATATACAACATTCATATCTCCAGAAGTCTCTCATGTTGCCTCATTTTAGCTGCATCCACTTTTCTCCCATTCCCATCCCACTTGAACCCCTGGAAACTACTAAAATGTTCTCTATAATTTTATTATTTCAATAATGTTATATAAATAGAATTATATGTATGACTTTTTTCACTAGCAAAATTCTGCTATGTAGTTGTTCATCTCAATAGATTGTTCTTTTTTATTTCTAAGAACTATTTCATAGTATGATTGTATTGTTCTTTATCTATTCATCTACGGAGGGAAATCTGGATTGCTTCAAGATTTTGTTATCATGAGCAAAGTCACCATAATCATTCATGTGCCAGACTTTGTGTGACTGTGAGTGTGAGTTTCCATTTCTCTTGATGAATGCCCGAGAGGGCAGTTCCTGAGATAATGGAACTTGTAGGTTAACTTTTAATGCACTGTTGAGTGGTTTCCCAGAGCAGCCATGTCGCTGTACATTCTCGCCAGTGGTATATGAGCACTCCAGTTGCTCTACATCCTTGCCAGCACTTGCTGCTTTCACTAATGTTTGTTTTAGCTATTTTCAAAGTGTTGTAGTGGGGGCTGGGGATTTAGCTCAGCGGCAAAGCGCCTGCCTGGCAAGCGCAAGGTCGTAAGTTCGGTTCCCGCTACCGGAGAAAAACCAAAAAAAAAAAAAAAAAATCACTCAAAGTGTTGTGGTGATATTGTAATGTGCATTTTCCTAATGTTGGACATTTTTTTCATGTGTTTACTTACCATCCATAATCTTTTTTGGTGAAATGTCTCTTCGTGCCTGTCTGTTTTCTAATTTGTTTTAAAATATTTACTTTATATAGTTTTTTCTAGGAAATGATCTTTTGTCAGATATGTGGCTTGTATTTTCTCCCACACTGCATATTGACTTTTTAATGTTCTTAACAAGACTTTTCACAGAGGAAAAGTTTTATATTTTGATGTAGTCCTTTGTTACTGAATTTTCCTTTTTTTTCTTTGGTACCCAGAGTCAAACTCAGGACCTTGTACTTGCCAGGCAGGTGCTGTGCCACTGAGTTATATCCCCACCACTGAGTTCTCCTTCTAGTGGATTGTTCTTTTGTGCTAACATGAAGAACTTCTGCATAGCCTTAAATGCTAAAGATCCTCCTTCTCCTCTTCCCCTGCTTAAAGGTTTGATTTCATCTAGATGTGGCCGTACATGCATGTAATCCCAGAAGTCTGCAAGACAGGCAGGAGGATTGTCACTTCAAGCCCAGCTTGGGAAATTTATTGACTTAGTGAGACACTGTCTCAAAACTGCATAAAAGAAAAAAAGAAATAAAAATGCTGAAGATGTAGTTTAAATTGAAAGCCCTGTAATACTAGTGCCACAAAAGAATTAATTTTACATTTTTGCATTTAATTGCATGATCTCTTAGAGGGAAAATATTCAGCCTTCTCTCACCAAGTATGATTGGAGCTGAAGGGTTTTGGTTGATACTCTTTACCAAGATGTAGAAATTCTTCTCTAGCTTTGGTTTTACCTAAGGTTTTCTTTTTAACCGAGAATGGATGTTGAATTTTGCCAACTGTGTTTTCTACATCAATTGTAGTTTGTCTTCTCACGTAATTTTTGTTTCTATCCTGATAATATGGTTGATTACACTGACTCAGTCTTCTGTCTGTAGAATAGACTCAACTTATTCATAGGGTATAATTATTTTATATTGCTGAATACTATATTATTTTGCAGAGGACTTTTACATCTATATTCATGAAGAAAATATTGCTTAGTAATTTTCTTTTTTATACAATCACTCTAGTTTTAGCATAAAGTTAATTCTAGGCTCACAAAATGTGTTAGGAAGTGATACCTCTTCATATTTTCTGCAAGAGAGTGTACAGAATTGATGTTAGTATTTAAATATTTGTGGTGAGTCACCAGGAAAATGGATTTTTAAAGATGTTATGGGGCTATTCAAATGATCCATTTCATGTTGGATAAATTGTGGGAGGTTGTGCTTTTTAAGAAATTGGTCCATTTCATCTAAATTGCAAAAGTGTAGGGCGTTTCTTTTTAAAAATAGCCTTTCCTTTGTTTCCATTTGTAGTTTCCAATATATTTGGATTGAATTTTGCCCCTCTCTCTGCCCCCACTCATTTTCTAAGCCCCTGCAACCAATGCCTCAGATAAGGTCATTTCCAGCGTAACCTTATTTGGTGATACTACAATTTTTATAGAAGCAAGGAAGAAGTTAATTAGGACATTAGGAAGTTAATTAGGATGGGCCCTGATCCAGTCTGACTAGATTGCTTTGAGTTTGAGGCCAGCCTGGGCTACATAAGCGAGTTCAAGGCCATCCTGAACTGCATGGCAAGACTGTCGCAAGAAGAGAGAGAGAGAGAGAGAGAGAGAGAGAGAAGTACAATCCCAAGAGAGTCACCTGGAACAAACCTTTCCATCACAGCCCTGGGCATGGACCAGCTCTATGGACACCTTGCTTTTGTACTTTTAGCTGGCACTGTGAGAAAATGAATTTCTGTTGCCTAAGCCATGCAGAGTGTGCTTCTTTGTTACGGAATCCCTGGAAAACTAACACTCAGGCACAGCAGCAGCAGCCACATTTTCATTCTTGATATGCTCTAGCTACCTCTTTCTTTCTTCTTTGTCAGGCTTTGCCATTTCCATCCTTTCAAAGAATTAGGTCTTTATTTCATTGGTTTTCTCTTTTCCGTTTTGTTGCTCTCTGGCCTTACTGCCTCCTTCCCTCTTGTTTTGTGTTTATTTTGCTCTTCTTTTTCTAGGTGCCTGGGGTGGAAACCTAGAATGTAGACTTGAAATGTTTCCTCATCTGTAGTGTGTGCAGTTAGCACTATAAATTTCCTCTCAGCGCTGCTTTCATAGTATTCTACAAATTTGGATGTATTTTCGTATTCATTCAGTTCAATGTATTTTTGTTTCCCTTGACACTTGCTATTTGACTGATAGGTTATTTAGAAGTGGGTTGTATACTGGCTGTAATGGTGTGTGCCTGTAATCTCAACACTTGGGAAGCTGAGACAAGAGGATCCCTGAAAATCTGAGGCCAGCTTGAACTACATAGCAAGACCCTGTTTCAAGAAAGAAAGAAAGAAAGAAAGAAAGAAAGAAAGAAAGAAAGAAAGAAAAAGCAATGTATTGATTAGTTCCAAGTGTTTGAAGATTTTCTTGTTTCCTCATGGACTTCTTATTTTATTTTACTGTGGGCAGAGAAAACATTATGTAGCTTCAATTATTTTAAGTTTCTTGAAGTTTATTTTTATGGTCCATGATATGATGTATCATGGTACATTCTTATGCACACTAGAAAGAATGCATACTCTGTTGCGTTGGGTTGGACTTAGCCTATAAATATTGATTCAATACTGTTGGTTGATGTCCTTGCCAGCTTTCTTTCTAATTATTCCAGTGATTATTGACAGAGAAGTGTGTAAGTCCCCAAATAACTGTAGATTTGTTCTATATCCTTCCCATACTTTCAGTTTTGTCTTCACATATTTTGTATTATGTGGATTATCCAGTTGGAATCCATTGTTGTTACCCTGGAGTCCTGTTCAAATGGTGTTAAGGTATGGGAGAAAAGAAGCTTTTGATAATGCTTCAATTAAATCACAGTTTTGTAGTGAGTCTATGTCCCTGGCATGTGGCTTTTACAAGTATTTCTCAACTTCCCCTTATACAGGTGAGACAAGAAGACTAGCCGAGCCTTGAACTCTTGGATGGGTGCAAAAGTAATATGAGCAGTTATTGCCAAGCATCTTCGGTACCTTTTGTGTTCCTTTGGTTATAGAGAGCAGGCTTCTGTTGAGGCTGTTTTGATTGCTTCCATTGTCCTTTCCAGATTACTGACTTTTGCAACAATAACTTTGGGATATGAGGGCAAAAAAGAGATTTGTCCTGTGTCATTTCTTAGCTTCCAAGTCCCTAACTGCTCTGTCTTCTCTCTATCTATTAGATCCTTTTCATGTTTCTTCATATATTATGTCAAGAGGTTTTAGTTGTACTTAGCTGAAGGAATATGGAAAAGTATGTCCACATCTTTCCAAAAGTAGAAGCCCTACAAATATACATTCTTTGGCTGAAATGGATTTGCTCTTTCCTTTGGCATTGTCATATTATGAAGAACCTGTTTAGAAAATTGAAATGTTTGTCTATGGCCACACCACCCTGAATGCGCCCGATCTCATCTGATCTCGGAAGCTAAGCAGGATCAGGCCTGGGTAAGTACTTGGATGGGAGAAAATTGAAATGTTTGAAACTTTTTTTTATCACTTATTAATGTGACTGTCCTCTTCATTGACCAGTTATGTAACCATCCTCTTCTCTTAGAGTGAGACATACTTACATTGCATAGTAACTCTGTGCCCAAAGTAATATTTAAATTAATTCAGTCTTTACCATTACCACCCTGAAGTTGCTAATAATATATACACAAAGTTCATGTCTCATTATATTTTATGGTGTATTAAAAATTGGAAAGGAATTTGTATAAAAGCATCTAATTGTACACTACTTTGATCTTAAGGAATAAGAATATCGAAAAGGTAGCTGTGGACCTCATTGTATGGACTGTGCCAGTACATTGCCTAGCACGCAGTAGACAATAAATATCCATGAGTGAATGAGTAAACATGGCATTGGGTATTTGATGAAGATATCATTCCCTCTGAAATAAGAGTTTTGTAACAAAGATAGAAATGAAATCTGCAAGCCCCTCAGGGGAACGTATAATTATATAGAGAGATACAGCTTATGAACCAATATGTAAAAGCGCTTTTGGCTCATAAATCTTACAATTACTTTTATATATGGTACATATACAGATTATTGAAAAGTTCATTAAGGATCAAGTAATTTTTTCTCTTTTTTAACATTATACAAAGCATGAGAAAAATAATAGCCACAAAGTTACCACTCTTACTCATATTAAAGTTAGTTAGTAGTTAAACCTCTGGAACATATTGAAAATGCTTTTCTTCAAAGACAGTCAAGGGTTTGGCCACTGTCAGAAAACTGATTCCTTTTTAAGAACACAAATGACTTTTTTCCTGTTCTCAGGTTTCCAGGCCTCAGGATGGAGTGCTTGGAGACAGCAGGGACCTTTCAAACTGGGATTCTCCTGAGCCCTATGAACTAAGTCTCACAGACAGGCAGAGTTAACAGGGGCCCAGGCTGTGACCCACCTGAAGCAAACTAGTTTTTTTCCCAGCAAGCACTGTCAGCCAAGTCCTTTTGTACTTTTCATAGACAAGGAAGTTGTTGCTTTAATTAGTTGCATATAATTATGCCACATAAAAGAAACTCTTCTGATCAATGCAAATATTTAAGTAAAGGAAAAAACTTCTACATCAGGATGCTCGTTTGGTAACACTTTATACTTTTAGAAGATGAAGGATGTGCAGGTAATCTCTACTTGTTTCTTTAAGCAGCAAGCTAAGATTTCCCAGTCACAAAAGAAAATGACGCATGGCTCTACCTTTTTAGGTTTTCCTCAGGTGTCACCTTCCCTGTGGTATCTTCTGGTTATCCTATCCAGAATTTTAGGCATCCTGTTCACTCTTGGTTGCAAATACAAAAATTTAGAATTATGTCCTTCCTCCTTTCCCTGCCACAGTTTTCTCCAAAGCAGTATTTGCCATCTCAATGGTTTGCTTCCTCATCTATGCCGTTTATGGTCTGTCTCACAGGGAGCGTTGTCATCTTTGTTCACTGCTGTGTCTACATCGTCCCTGGCATGTTGTAGGTGCTCAATCAATAGTTACAGAATAATGGTTGAATGAATCCTCAAGGAAAGAGACAATTGCCATGGATAATTTAGCCATCAAGATGATGTCTGCCTTGCATAGTTCAGGTGCTACTTATCACAGAGGAAACTAAGGCAAAGGAGAAGAAACTCTGGCCTAGGAGTAAGACAAGTCTGAGGTGATAACTCTGGAAGCGTTAATTGAGTAACAAAGGTCACTTGGCCTTTCTGGGTTTTAGTTTCAGGTCCTTAACATGATCGTAGCCTAGAGGATCTTTAAAGCTCTTACAAATTCCAAAGTCCAGCTGCTTATTTGCTTATTATTTGCTGACCTGCAAGAAATTTGAAGCCCAGAGTCTTGGTGAAAATACAGATGGTTTAACTTACTGTTCTTATCATATATTTTATAATACTGGTGGCATAAGTTAGATTACAAAAGATGCTCAAAAAGTTTAAGATAGTTTAATAGAGAGAAAGAAAGCAGTAAAATATTAGAACAAAATAGATCAAAAGAAGAACAGATGAAGGTGTGGGAGACTTATATAACGGGAACCGTATAGAAGGTTTATATTATCAAGAGGGACAAATTTCTAACACCATGTGCTGATCACGATCACATAATGAATCACAATTTACAACATAGTTTTTCAAATAGCCTTGGTGCATTGAATTGTTCTAACATATCATGTTTTTTAAATGACTTCTGAATCTTCAATAATACTAGTAAAAAACTTAGCATGTGGACCTTGAGATTACTGCCTTGCCATAAAACATAAAACACTTTCTTTAAAGTAAATTATTTTGTGAACCACTGCAGGGCTCAGGAAGTATCCTTCTCATCGATTCTGTTTTTACACACTTTTCTTTGCTTTCCTCCAATCGTAAGTCATTGCACCGATAGAATTTCTTCCAGCATATAAAGTGACTGGTGCCATGGACATATTTACTGTCACTTTTTATAAAAAGACTATATATTTTCAGCCTTGACAAGAGACCAGCTGGCTAATTTAGAATGCCTGCTGAACATTTGAGGAAAAGTAATCATTTTATTTTTCACAGGCATATTTAGAAGGCACATGCTGAATATGAATGATTATAAATATCAGAATTGTACAGATGTGTGTGTGGGGTGTCCAAATGTTTTCATAAGAAATACACAGCAATTCTCTTCGCAATTCTCTGGTGGTTTTGAGAAAAGCAATTTAGAAATACTTACTTTTTAAAGCCACAAATAAAGATTGGCCAAAACTGTATAGATGGTGTTTAAAATTTTTAAAATACTATTTTACTATTCATAATTCATTGGACCATTATAAAATAAGTTTTTATTTATTTTCATGGCATATGGCTTCTAAGTGCAATAGCTTAATTATTATTAAACACAGTCTCTCTGATTATTCAGCAAACCAATGTGTGAAATTTCATTATTATTTCATTCACACATTAATGATTAATTTCAGAATCTAATTTAAAATTTGGGAATCCTATATTATGTCTCTGAGTACAAAATCACAACATGATTCATGGAGTGCAAGATGAAAATGTTGTAAGGTTTATTTAGGTTTACTTTATTTCATTCTTCTCAATTTCTACTTTTGATATTATAAAGAGACTGCAATGATATATATAATAGACAAATAAGCAAACATACATACACTGAAGAATGCATGGTCAAAATATACAAAAACAGTAAAAAGAAGAAGTTCTACTACTTTGGAAAACATGGGTCTGAAAAATAGTCATTTCTATTTGTTATCAATCACCAAACACATTTTATTAAGTACTTTCTTTTTAATGTGACTGTCATTAGACTGGGCATAATATGTAGAATTACTACATAAAATACATGTCCTGGGGCTGGGAATTTAGCTCAGTGGCACAGTGCTTGCCTGGCAAGCACGAGGTTGTGAGTTCAGTTCCTGGTACCGGGAAACAAACAAACAACAACAACAACAACAACAAAAAGAAGAAAAAAAAAATATATATCCTATGGTTTAACAAATCACATGCTATCAAGTGAGTGCAAATAATATTGTATAGCAAATAATATAATACAGAAAACAATATATTATAGCATACAATGTAATGTAATATAATATAGTATGTCTCTTCTTGGATAATGCTATTATGTGGCCATCTGAAATGTATCAGACCCTTACAGCTGGCAGAATCAGGATTCTGTTTTACTAAAATAAACATCTTAAATTCTGATGCATTTAAAATTAATATTCTTTAGGTTCTGGCACACGTTTTGTCCAAGTGAATTTAATTGTCTGACTTCCTCACATTAGAAACAAAGTCAGAAGGGGTGAGAGGGTGTAAATAAAAGGGAAGCAGTAGCAGGAGGAAGTAGTACCAGCTGAAAAGTAAAAGAGAATTTAAAAATAACCATCAACTGCTATCTCCCATTAAAAATTAACTAGAAATAGATCATATATTTATATCTGAACATTATGGTTTTAAAAAATAAGATGGAAAAAATAAGAGCTTTGCAATCTTTGTGTTAGCAAATATATTGAAAATGTGAGAAAAAAGCATGAACCATAAAAGGGACCTCTGATAAATTAGAATTAATCAAAATGTAAAACTTTGTTCTTTGAAAGATATTATCAAGAAAATGAGAAAGCAAACTGTAAAAAGGGAAAAATAGTCACAGTACATAAATGAGAAAAAGGACTCATATGGAGAGGGTATATTTAATCAAATCTTGTGATTCAATAACACAAAAGCTCCACCTATATTGGCAAAAGACTTGAACAGACACTTCACAATAAATAACATGTGAAGTATACAGAAATATGCTCAATACCCTTAGTCATCAAGGGAATACAAGTCAAAATCACAATGATATACTAATATATATCCTTAGAATAGCTACAATTTTAAAAAAAATCATACCAGATGTTGATGAGCATGTAGTACAACTAGAGCTTTCATCTCTGCTAATGGGCATGGAAAATGGTACAGCTACTTTAACACAGATGCAATATTTCCCTCAAATAAAGGAAAGTATATGGTGTCCATAGAAAGCCAGGTAAACAAATACTCACTGCAGTTTTGAACAGTAGTGAACAATTTTAGATAACCTGAATGTTATCAGTAAGCGAGTGGATAAACATATTGTGATATACACATAAAATGGAATACTATTTAGTAAAAGCGAAGCAACTATTGGTAGCACTGACACCTGTACAACATGGATGAGTCCTAAAAGCATAATGCTGAGATAAAGAAGCCAGCCACAAAAAGTATGAAAGACAAATGTATGATATGATATATTCCTGCTTCTTTAGTGGTTGATTAGGTTTTGGAAAGATGAAGGAATGAATTGAGAAAGTCCCCATGGGGGTTTTGGAAAACTGAGCATCTAGTCTGTGAGGTAGTGTCATGAGTGCATACGAGTCTCAAGACATTCAAACATATTTTAAAGGCACACAGTTGATAGCATATAAATTATAACTCAGTGGGATGATTAAGAAAAGTAAAGGAGGAGATAGAGAAACTTGAAAACATACACAAGTTTTAATTACAAAATGTGAGGGAATCAGTGCATTTCCAATGGTCATAAACAACTCACATAGTAAAAGCACAGGCTCTGTGTTCAGCTGCCTGCAGGGTGACTTTAGCAAAGCAAGTTTCTCATTCTGTCTCTCAGCTGGTGTCTATTATAAAGGAGAATGATAATAGTACTTACTTCATAAAGTTGTGAAAATTAATGAGAAAATGTATGTGAAGTATTTTTCAGTAATTAAGTTTTATTATTTTCATTAACTGGTGAGAGATCATATCATGTATTTAATGTGAAAGAAAACTCAGAGTCATAAAGAGATCAAATTAAACTTAGCTTGATGTTGGTTAAGGAATTACGATGCAATAAAACATATTTTTGCAAAGATTTAGATTTAAAGTTGTTAAAATGCCCCTATCAAAACCATTTTACCCTGTCATTCTTTCTTCTCACTTTCTTAATTTTCCATCAATTTCTAATTTACAGTGGCAAAATCTTTTTAACTCCTTTTTCTCCAATTCAGAAGTTCCATGATGCAAAATGTACCATGAATAGCTACTGGCCTACGTAGTACCAGACACGATGCTCAAGGAAAAGCATTCATTGAACAGTGGAGGATGGATAACTTATGGAGTGCTCTAGGATTGAGTATTGAAACCTGGGATAAATGGCAACGATTTACATTTTTAAGCTATGAATCTCATTCATCACTAGAAATCTTTTAAAAATAGCTCTCAGCAGGTAAAATAGACCAAGCCTGCTGTGCTCCTGCGCCAGTCAGTGAAAAATCTTCTTAAAAATGGGTCTGTAGGTCTTGTACAGAGTCAGGAAGGACTCGCAGGATTTCCAGAAGAGAAAGTGGAAATATTGATTAGAGTGAGAATGACATATACAGATGATAAAGCAAAGCTGGGGTTAAAGGGTGGGGCTCCACCTTTGGCTTTCTGCTTCTTCTGTAAGTCTCAATTCTATCTTCCAAAGCTTACAAAGTCCCAGCTCCAGGACCTTTTCTGACTACCCTGGGAAGAGGAACTTCTTACTGACTTTGTCATAGCCTATACCACCTTCATCAAAGCAAAAGATACATCAGTCGTGAGGCACCTCAGTATTTCACCCACCATTAAGAAAAGATGTTGCAAGTTAAAGTATGACATGTTTCTTCATCACTCCAAATTCTTATTTTAACTTACTTAATGGGCTGTTCTAAGATTATGTGGACATAAAAGATGTGTAACTGGTGATAATAAATTTGACCTCTGTGATGCCTTTAGTTTTGACAAATAGTTCATGATCACTGGGTTTAATTAGTATAACTTTGCAGTTCTATTCCTTTTCTCCCAACTCAATTACATCTTGTGTTGGGAGCGAAGCTGTCTGTGCCTTGAGTATCTGGAACAAGTCCAATGCCTCTTATGAGGTCAGAAGGGCCCCATGAGAAGTATGCACAGCTCAGGGAGCTGATGTGTGTAGTGATTTGACCTTTGCTTGAGACTATAGAGACAGTTTTCTCTTGTTTCCTGTGAAGCCACCAAGACATGCTGTTCGACTACAGATTAGATATTCTTCCTCTCTCAGGTCCTATCCTCCCCTTAAACTCTCCAAGAATTTATTTATATGCTGATTGCATAAATAAATGTGCTGCAGGTGCTGGGAAGTTTGCTTCTCCCATCAGGAGAAAGGGCTCCCCTTGACCCCAGCTTTGTATATATTGATTCCTGTCTTTCTTCATCTTCCTGTCTTTCTTCATCCCCCACCATCCTCCCTCCGAAGTTTCCAGAGCTGCACTAGATTCAGCAATCTTGCTGGAAGTTAGAAGCTTCTGTTCAATCAACATGAAGTACAGTGAAAGTTTAAGGTTTTAATGTTAAAGTCCACACTGTGTATGCATTGGTAATACTAGTTTCTTTTGCTCTGACATTTCTTTCATCTTGTGACAGGTTGTATTTTCCAAATACAGCTGCAACAATAGGTTCCAGACCATATACTCTTTTAGAAAGTTGATGTGCCCTAATCAAGAAGTGAGGTTAGTTTCCCTCCTTTTGAATCTGGTCAGATTTCTAACTCACTTGTAACCAATAGCTCTGAAGAAGTGATACCGTCTGACTCCAAAAACCAGGCTGCAAAAGGTGATTCAGATTCCATTTGCTCATTGGACACTTACTCTGGAACACTTCAGCTGCCCTGATAAACAGTCCAACTTCTTTGGGACCATCAAGAGGTTTCAGAGCTCAAAGTAGACAGTGCAGAGGGACCACAAGGAGAGGATGGGACACTACATAAAGAGAAAGATGCCAGGCCAATCCCCAGATGCTTTAGCTCCCAGGCGTCCCATCTCCAGTTGCCTCCAAAATTACAGTCGTAGGGGAGACCTGGACTCAACTCCAAGACAAGTCCTCCTTGAATTTCTGTCCAACAGAGACTTCCAGAGATAAGAAGAGGACTAGAGTTGTTTTAAGCTGTTTAGCTTTGGGGCAATTTGTTATGAAACAAGAGAGAACTGGAATCTATTCCCAGGAATTTGGCAGTTGCTCCTACCTATAGGTACTTTGCTTGATTTCTGCTAAGCAATGCTTTCTCTGTTATTTCAGGAAAAAACATAGCCATTTGCATTTACTTGTGGTCATTGGTCATATGAAGAACTTGAATCAGTGCTTCACACATAAAGATATATACATGTGATCATATTTACTTCATTAATATAACTATTTTATTAGTATGTCATACATGCCTCACAGCACCATTTCTATGCTTTTATAACATTTTTTTCCAGGAACCATAAAGCATTTTTATTTTTATTATTTTTATTTTTTTATTTTAAAGATAAAAGGAGGGAAACATTAACAGACATACAACATTTTACAACATATCACAAGCACAATACAGA
>NW_004955439.1:13014594-13026627 GCF_000276665.1 Chinchilla lanigera
CCAAATGAAATGAAGGGAGTGTAAATAGCCATGACCCAGTTTAAGAATGTTCAGACAATCGCAACTATGTCATGATGGCTATGTGGTTATCAATGAAAAGAAATGCTACTCATTCAACACTTACCCTAATTCTGAGGAATTAAGATGTGAACTTCTGCAGTTAGAATTTAGAAAGTGTGCCCTCTCTGCTTCTCTCTCGTGTATAATTTTTGTCTTATATTTTGTGAAGACATGTCATGAGTGATACTTGGACCATTCTATTTATCTTCTTATCTCCAGAACTTGCAAAGCTTCATGCTTTGCAAACTACCTCATCTAGGGAATCAGTCAATTATCAGAGACTTCACTTCCACACCACACTGTGATCTCAAATCTTCTATCGCCACCACCCTGCTGTGAGTTTCACTGTCCACTGTGATCATCCCAAACTTTCCTGCTCTTTGTAAGGTCCCAAACTCACTTCCACCACCCAGGGAATTATGAATTAAGATCGCACAGAGGAAAAGAGCAAGTACAGTGGCAAATGATATTGGATTTATACACTGGGGCCTTTAGTAAGCAATTCAAGTCCTTAAATATTCAGGTGTTGTTGTTTGTAAATGATACTTTCCTGGAAGGGTTCTTCAAGAAGTAGATTTATGCAAAATGTCTGATTTCTGTGTGACTAGCAATAGTACATTAATTTTACTTTTAGTTCTCTCTCTCCAATCTCTCCCTAGATCACCTCTTACATTTTTAGGATGGATAAAGATAAATTGTTTGAATCGTTCTTTATTCCATCTAAAAATGTACCTATATCTTTAGCCCACATAGCTCCACTGCCTCTCATCTCATCCAAATGTGACTATTTCATCTGAGAGTGTGACTTTAACATCATAGAATCTTAGTTTCTTTAGACAAATGAAAGATAATACAAGTACCCCCTCAAAGAGTCATTCATTGGGGTTCAGTGAGGGAACACTGTTAAACACTGAGATTATTCCCTGGCACATAGCATTAAATAAATGCTAACAAGTAGTCTTAGAGTGTTCAGTTTCTCATAGTTTGGCTCTAAAGTGAACAGGTTCTGCTTAGGGATAAAGCAAAGACAGAAAATGACCAGTGACCAAGTAGATACAAATGCCTATGTTAGTTTCTGAAAAAACTCAAAAGGATTGCCTAGCACAAGTCAAGCCAAAATGAGAATGAGAGGAAGAGCTGAGACTTGAGTATAGGTAAAATTAATAAAAAGAACTAGAAAGCTGCTAGACAGGAAACTAAATTTTTTTCTCTGTAACCAAGGCAGGGCAGGTACTTTCTGCAGGTTATTAATCTCATCGTTGTTGTCCCTTTCTGCCTCCATATCTTTTTTTTTTTTTTGGTTTTTCTCTGGTACCAGAAACTGAACTCATGACCTTGCGCTTGCCAGGCAGGCGCTTTTGCCGCTGAGCTAAATCCCCAGCCCCTGCCTCCATATCTTAAAGCATAATAAAAATTGTACCTTGATTTTAAAAAGTGAACATTGTTGTTGATGAACTGAATATAACTCATTTTCAAATAAGAAAGAGATACAGAATTTAACTTAAAAAAAAGAATTTAATTTCAGTCACCTTTTAAGATGACATTTTTTTCTGTTTACATTCTCCATGAACAACAGGACTTGGGGTAGGCTCCTAAACATCTAGCACCTTTACTGTAGTATCCATTAGCCGATGGATGCTTAACACAGTTGATTAATCCTATAGCAAACCATCAAGCTTTCTGTCTTGAATGATTGCATATTACATAGCTTCCAAGGTATCAGCTTCAATTCTAAGGATATAACATAATCCAAAGGTGAGGTTCTGTTTTCTTCTAAAAAATGACAAACTTTATGCTAGAGTTGGATTTTTTGCCCTCTCAAAGGTTTGTGTGTTAAGGGTTTGGTCTGCAGTGGTGGTGGAAGATGGGAACCTTTTAAGAAGCATAGCCTAGCCAGAGGTCTTTAGGTCAAAGGGAACGTGTACTGGAAAGGGACCGTGGAACCCAGTCTCTCTCCAGTTTTCTGCTCTTTTACTCCTGTGTGCGCTCCCTCTTTGGGGTCTATGTTAGAGCTGACCTGTTGCTGGCTGGCACTATGCTCATGAACCTCTAAAACTATGAGCTAAATAAACCCCTTTAAAAAATAAAGCTAGCCCAACTTAGTTATTTCATTATAGTAACTGTTATGGTTTGTGTCTGAATTCCCTCTAAAGCCTCATGTGGTCTTGGGGTGGGCTTCTAGAGTTTATGATTGATCTATGGTCCAATGTTGGGATTATGGATGTGAATGCTACACCTGCCCAGGAGTGGGTAATTTGCATACAATATAAGGGAAGGAAAGAAGCTTGCTCTTTCTACCCGCTTCTTCCTTTTTGCTCTGGTTGCTTTTGCTGTTTTCTGCTGCCATGAACTGTTGCCCTCTGCCATGTGCCACTCTGCCTTGGAGCCAGCCAAGTATGGACTGAAACTGCCACAAACTATGAGCTAAATAAACATTTCTTTTTTTTTTTTTTTTTTGGTTTTTCTCCGGTACTGGTAATTGAACTCACTACCTTGCGCTTGCCAGGCCGGCCCTGTGCTGCTGAGCTAAATCACCAGCCCCAAAACCTTTCCTTCTTTAATTTTGGGCTTTAGGTATTTTGTCCCAGCAATGAGAGAAAAGTAACCAAGATAGTAACAAAAAATGGACAAATAAACTGTATAATTTAAAATCATTTTTGTCATTAATCAAATATTTTAATTTATTAGTCTTCCTGACTCATTGTTCCCATACTTATGAATTTGACTAATGTGGGTTTAAACCCTCTGTTGTTACTTATGAAAGTTATTTTAACTTACTGTATACTTGTTTACTTAATATATGATACCATTTAAGACAAAGCATTAAAGATTAAATGTGATATAGTTGAAAACAAGTAAATGGATACCTGGGATATTAGAGATGATTTAAGAAAGCTTAATTTTCAGCAAATTTCCCGAATTCCTCCTGATAACTATTTTTTTCTGTATGGCTGTTGGCTACCTAAAGGATTTTAGAGTGTTTATTATATGGGTAGTTTTTCTTTTTGGTCCTGGGTTTTAAAAAATTAAGAGGTAAAAAACCTGGATATTTCTTGAATTTCATTTAAGTTTCATATCAGTTTTATGTTTAATAATCTATAGCTGTGTGTAAATTTTGAAAATCGTTTTGGGGTAAGATCTTCCCTGCTATCCTCCATGAAACAGTATGCTTTATAATGATATTTTCCTGGAGATGGGCCAGAAACCATATAAATTAGATTGATAGTCCCTGAGATTACTATGAAGCACTGGCTAGATTTATACACTAAACTCCTGGTGTATTTAAGGTAGTGTTTATATCTATTTAATATATACGTTCTTATGGGATTTTGTGTGAAAAATCAGTACAATTATTAAGAAACACAATCCAGGGTTTCTACGATGACAGCGGAAAGAGTATAAGAACTAGGCTGGTTTAGAGCATGGTCTCAATTTTTACCTACAGAATTCACCAGTATCCTTGGCCATCTCTCTTAAACACACTTGCCATCTTTCTGCTCACTGCCTCAAACTAAGGGGCCTGCTAATATCACCGGGTGCTGAATTCTGTGAATCATCTGGGGCAATGTTCTTCTCAGAAAAGCAGTCCTGACTAGATTGCTGAATGATCTCTCTAATTCCAGCTTTGAGACCGGAGTCCACCATGAATCCTATTGCTACCTTTGTTTGTGGATGTTGCCCTGAAAATGAGCCAGTGTTTTCAGTTGCAGCGGAGGCAGTTAGTCGCATTGAGAATCCCAGGTCATTTGCTTAGCACATAGTTTAGTACCTAGAGGGGATCAGCATTTGCCTTAGTTTAAGGGATTTGTGCTCAGGTCAGTTGTAAAGGAAATGCTTTGAGGAGGAACTGGGAAGCGACCTGGACAAGAAGGAGCCAAGGAAAGAGCTCTGGAGTGTGTCTGAAAATCTGTCAAACTCCAGTAAGGAAGCTGAGTTTCATGCTCACCCACTGGCAGGGAGGTGGCTGAAGCCTGCCCTGGGGAGGATGAAAAGTCAAAGCATTTCAGAGCAAACGAGCAGGTCTCAGAGAAGCATCATGAGGACAGGCCATTGGCTGCAAAATGGGGATGAGAAATGAAGGACAAAAACATGCAGAAAGAGTCCGAGGATCTGGGCAGAGCACAGGTTGCCCACTGCAGGGCCTACGAGTTAGGGTGCTTTCAGTTATATGTGAGAAAACACCCAGTCGAAACTGACCTAATCAATAAGAGGAATTTACCAGCTCCATTCAAAGGTAAGATAGCTTTCAGATATGGTGTGCTCTGGCCTCTAGCATTCTCTTTTTTAATTCTCCATGGTCCGATCTCTTCTGGAAATTGGTTTTCTCCAGCAGCACATAGCATTGCATATACCTTGTTCATGTTTTTTCTTTCCCAGTAGTGAAACAAAATGCAGAGTTTTACTCTAACTGGAACATATTAGGTCAAGTGCCCTTTCCTGAGGCAAAATATGCATATCTCTATGGCTGACTAAGGCAAGGGTGAGGCCAATCAAAAACTGTTATCCAAAGGGGAGAAGCGATTTGAGGAACAAGTATAAAAGACCCACTGTAACCTTTTGCTAACCAATATCTATATATGCTTGTCCTTATATCAGATTTCTCAAATCTGAACCCCTGAAGGGAAGCAGTGGCTCTACACTGGCTGCATTATGAAATCACCTACTGCCTGACCACCCCTCGGGCCCTCACTTCCTGTCAGAGTGCAAATTAAGCCAAGGTGCAGGTAGGCATAGGAATTTCTAAAACTTCTCATACAGTTAAGCTGTTCACTAGAAGCTGAGAACTATTATCTTAAGAGAGACAATCAAATCTTTTCCAGTTACCAACAACCCCGCTGCAGGATTCTAGGTGAAGTTTTTTTTTTAAATCAAAGTCTAATGTAATTTATAATGTTTAGTACCCAGTAGATAACTGGTAAATGATCCATTACCTCTACTCCCCTACACAGTGGTGGAGGGATTGGGAAGCTGCAATACAAACTTCCATTTTTAATAAGAACGGAGACATGACATGGACTGGATTGAATGATCTCTACACTGTACAGTGAATGATATAGTTGATTGGTCTTTAGACTTCAGTCCTGTTGTTTGGAAGTCCCTTCCCTCTCCTTCTTTTTGTAGAGTTATAGCAAAAGATCCATTTGACAGAATTCTCTTTCTGGACTTGCATAACTGTGGTGGCCTATATTTGTGTAAGCTCTTAGAGATTGCATGAGGAATGAATAATAATATCAAGACTCTTGTTTTAAGGATTCTTTGAGAATTCTAATTATTGGGAGAAGACTACAGAGTGGGATTTTCCTAGGTACTAGGTTTATATACTGAGATAGCTTCTGCCCCTGCTTTTCCTCCAAGTGACCTTACCATGTGGGCATGGAATTTGATTTTTTTCAACCTCTTCATCTCTAGAAAGCCAGATTTAAAACCATTTAGGAAGGAAAGTCACTTATAGAAAGGGCTTCTCTTAGAAAAGTCAAATTGTCTTTCTTCTTTCTTTTCACGTTGGTTAATTTCAAGTCAAGCTTGTCTCCTTCTTGAAGGATTTTAGTGAAAAACTGCAATTTTTCCTCTGAAGCCACGAAATGCTACAATGTTGGTTGGCACTTGAATTCAACTGTAAGATTCAATAGCCAATCACTCAGCCAGTTATTTTTGTGATTGTATAATAAGGTTCATCAAACTCTCAACCATAGAAATGAGAGGATCTTCCTGCACTGCTCTGCCTACCTAGGTGCAATTTGTTGAATATTTAAGGACCTGTTACATGCAAAATACTACCATTTTTAGTACCAAATCCTGTATTTGGGAATGTGCCTTTGGTAACAAATAATAGAACATCACCTTAATTAGGTTCTCATCATGAAGAGAAATAACTGGCCCATGAAACAGAGTGAATAGCCAAGGAGGTAGGTGCAGTTCAGGCAGAAGACTCATTCTGTCCCTGCAGTCCTCCCTTCCCCTTCATCCTTTATGGGTTAGCTTTGTCCTCAGGGTGCCTTTCCTTGGGATCACTATGGCTGCAGCTGGAGCACAAGAAATGCACTTCCTCCTCCAGACCATGTGTGGTAGGATTACAACATAAATCTATAAATTCACTTACACTGAATAAAATTAGATCTCATCATTGCTCTGGGCAACAACCTCTGGAAAGAAGGCTGGGACTGCCTTACCGGACTGAGGCTAGTGGGTTAACTTGTAGCTGGACTAAGGTCAAGCCCAATGGACAATTGTCCATGCAAGGAGAGATAACCAGCAAGGACTATATTAAAGACAGAGAACAAAAAGTATTTTCTCACATTTTAGATTAAAAGATTAAAAGACAGAAAACATCAATAAAGAACTCCTCTATTTTCAAGTGAAAAGGTATGAAAACTACAAGATAACCATTTTGTGGTCTTACTAAGTTTGCTTGCTTTAAAGCAAGCTTTAGATATTAAAAATAGTGAAGTTTTTTTTAGTTCTTTGGATCCCCTGTAGGTGAACAATAACAACACAAAATTATACATGTTGCTATTTAATAGGTTTTATACATTTTATAGTCAAAAGCAATAAAGATACAAATGTGTTGAGCTACTAAGAGCTAAGATTTATGTTATTATTGTATTGTTAAATGCTATCATAATGGCATAAGTTTGTTATTATATTATTGTATTTATGTTAATGCTATAATAATAGCATATGTAAAAGTCTTAGAACCAAAAGGTTAAATCTGGGGAGCATGAATGTGTTGACAACCAGCAATCCCGCTTTATTATTTCCAACATTTTCTCTCTGTATGTTTCTTTTTATTCCTAAAGGATATAGCTTCAATATGATAATCTGCATAAAGCATCTCCATAATCATATTAGGATTAAGGAAAAAATGCATGAGACATTTTATTTATGCCTAGTGACAGTGAGCAGGGGGGGAAAATAGGCCAAAGAATTTTTGTGGCAATTTATATTCTAGCAAATAATCACATTTTGTCCTCTTAATAGGTTTATAGTATACACTCAAAACAGATTATACATTTTACACATTTAATTATAATCTTACTTTCTTCTTATCTGAGGTGAATATCTTCAATTTAAATATAAGTTTAATTGATGCCTATCACTTAATAATCATACTATAATCCAGACCAATTATAACAATTCTTCTTATAAAACCTCAGTTGTTAGAGGAATGTTGGGTAGGAAAATGTTTAAGTCCAGACATAAAAATGTCTGTGATAAAACCAGGAGCTTTGAATTTCATGGTCCTTTAATATTGCCTTTGAAGTAATGAAAAAGCCATTTTCCACCACTTGCTTCAAGGACTTCACTAATAACATCTTCCACAAAGGACCGATTTTTTAAAAGCAGGATATTGTGACATTATTCTAAAACATTTAAAATCATATAACAAACTTTTACTGGAATTCTTCAGTCTACCTTTTTTATTCTGCCTAATGAAATGCTTATTAAATAGGTTACTTCATCTTAACCTTACGGAAATGCCCATGACAGAGTAGCTGTTATTTAATTCAGTTCCAGAAATAAAGGATAATGAGTTGGGGGCAGCGGGGGGCGGGGAGGATGTCATAAATAATCAAACAAACTAGGAAAAAGCCTTTTCTTTGGTCTTACCTTCAGGTTCACCTTGGATTGTAGAAAAATAGTGATCTGATAGCCAGGTATTAGTCTCTGGTGGATACTTGCCCTTTACAAAAACCATCCCCTTTGTATGACTGCCTGTCCACTTAGAAGGGACCTGGGTGGCCAGGCGATCACTAGGTCTTCAACGGGTCAATGGGCTCAGCAGGAATCTTTGCAAAAGTTTGTGTGTTAAACTCTGCAGCCATCTCCTTGTGCCCTGAAAAAAGTCAAGTCCTCTAAGAAGTAGAATAAGGAAGGAGTTGTCTAATTAGAAAAAAATGGTTTAAAATGAAGTTCCCCAGGGTCACAGAAGTCTAAGGAGAAAATTAGTTTTCTACTTTCACTTCTTATATTCGTAGTCTTTGACAAGGAAACTGTCAAGAGTAATTATGCGAAATGCACGCGAGGATGACACAGACTGTGTGGACAAAGGTAAAGTTGACTTGAGGTAACAATCCTGAGCACTGGCTTTGTGCAGCTCATTTTTTTCTGGAAGGATCAAGTACTAGAATGGGGAATGAGCCTGGGAAATGACCAGTAGTGAATGCGAGGGCAGTTCTGCCAATTTGTGCTAAATATATATATATGCATGAATGAATGAACTCAGTGAAATCAGTCTGTAAAGAAATACCTTCCCATTATAATGGTCTAGAGTATAGCTGTTTTTCTTTTCCTTGCATTTCTCTACTTGTTTCTTTTTTTCCCATGGGAAATGCAATAGTGTCCTGCGCAGAACCATGATCAACATGTTAGTGCCCATCGCATTCCTAGGATAGCTATGCTCATCATAAGATTCTATATATTTAATACTAAGGGTGGTTGCCCAACTAGATCAGCATCATATTCATGTCAATAAAAGTGCTAAAGAACAGTTTATGTTTCTTAGATGTTTCATAACATTATTTCATTGAAATCATTATATCCCATGAGTTGGCCTGGGTCAGATCATGTGATATAATTAAATTAGGTCATTCTAGGAGAAAATCTCCATATAGAAGATGACATAAGCCTCTTCAAGTTAGGAGTATCTTTTAAATGTCAGTCTCTTCTACTAAAATTTGAGTTGATTTCTTCATGTCTTCATTTTACTAGATTAAAAATTTTCTACCTATAAAATATGTTTAATGCATTCTGTTGAGAAGAGGGAAAGGCTACATTTGAGTTTGCAGGTGGGATCATATAAAAGACAAGATGGCCAGTCTACCTTACTGAACACAAAATCTTAAGGTTTTAAGGTTAAGATGGTCCTCAGACAGCATCTAACCCAAATATTTTGTTTAAAAAGTATAAAAAAGAAGCCATGTAGGTCATATCCATAGTGAATAAGAAATGTGGTCATCTGTGTAGCACTACTATTGAAATGACGGGCCCTGTTTCAGTAACTATGGTGTATAAAAGGCACCGAATTGGTGCTCTCAGGTGACGATTTCTTGTGTAATTGCCAGAACTGGAACCATCAGATTTCTTATAAGTAATCGATTCACAAAAATATGGAAATAATTTTAGTAGCAATTACCATATTTAATTTTAAAAGGATAGATTTGTAAAATCATCTTTTTTAAAGTGAGAGAATTCATTTGAATTGTTATATTACAGATACAATTAAGAAGAAAGACTGTATACAGTCCTAAGCCTGATAATTGGTATCTCCAAACTTTTTCTACACTGGTACTCAGAAATATATGTAGCTGTTCTGCCTTAAGAACAAGGAGACTGACTGTAAATGGCAGAAGAAGCCTAGATATACCCCCGCAGTCTTTGAAGCTGTGTAAAAATGCTCTCTTTTTAATTGGCTAAATTGGTGGATGGGCAGATTATAGGGATGCCCTTATATATTTTAACCAAGAGACATGATGTATAGATGATAGTATCTTCAACACTCTGTAGGGAAAATATGAATGGATAGTCTGCCTTCTTTTAGAGTCATTTGGACACAGTTTTAGATGAAGATGAGAATGTAAAGGCAATTTGACAATAAACATAATCCAGGGCAATAAGAATATACAAGTGTATACCAAAAATTGCAAGGTATGTACAAAGCAATCATAGTTTCCCCTGGGGTTCTGCATGATCAGTATACTATTTTTCATTGTTTAGTCATGGCTTTTCCACCATGGTCAAGGGGAATTATCTGGCTAATACTTCAGAGGAAATAAGGGGAAATTTAGAGGTAATGCCCTGATGTGACATTCTGGGGTTGCTGGGTTTTTTTTGTTGTTGTTGTTTTGTTTTTGTTTTTTTTTTCTGGTACCGGGAATTGAACTCACGACCTCGTGTTTGCCAGGCAAGTGCTGTGCCACTGAGCTAAATCCCCAGCCCCTGATGTGACATTCTGAAAGCTGGCTTTATATTTGTAGGTAATTTATACCTCCTGCTTTTATAAATTTCCAGTTTTTTTCCTTAGCACATTCTGCAGAGACTATTCTAATGTATAGATTACCGGGGGAAAAGCCACACCTAGACTAAATAATAATAGTAAAAACCAATTAAGAGTCTATATACACTCTCAAGCCTAAAATTCACACTGCATAGTGCTTTCTGTAATAAGAAACTTGAGATAAGATCTTAAGATCCCGCTAGAATCTGGATTTGTTGGATTTCAGCAAAATAGGCAAGGTGACATTCAAATATTAAGCATGTGGACACACATTCAATCCATCAGATGCAAATCAAAACAGCATTAGATTTTTAGAAACCAAAGAAGAAAAATGCTAGTAAGAACAGAAAAGAAATACTTTTTAACCACCAGGAGCATATATTACCGAGAGGTTCTTTCTGGCATCTAATACGAGTTGCAGAAAGATGCTATGAGCCTACCTGAGCCTATGTGGAATCTACTGTATTTTCATTCATCTTTTACCTATCATGAGTCCTCAGGGATTTAGATCAAATAATCAGTGCTAAATTGTGCCTTAGAAGATGGTCAGGACAAGGCTCCAGTGATCCATTCATCCCATGGAGATCACATTCCTTAAAGAGAAGGAAGCTTCCTGCTGGTCCATCAACATTTTGACTTATGGACAATTTCTTGAGATCCACTGTCAAGAGGTCTCAGTAATCTAGGTCATCTGATGGCATGTGATAGGAACTGTCAGAAATTCCAGGAATTTCAAAAGAATTCCAGTTGATCTGATATTAAAGGGTGAACTTTCCCTCAGAATCAGTTTTCAGTATTTTGAAGTTAGAAAACAAAGCACTTCAGTGAACTCTATGACTTACACAGGGAAAGGGCTGTGCACACAATCTCCAGTTCTTTTGCCATTTCGCACGAGGGGATCAGCTGTCCCCTGCAGGACATGGATATTAGAAGCTACTGTTTTATATCTTGCAATGGGGAATGAGCAACTTGAATATCTTTTTCATTCCATAGGAACATCAAAGATGTGGAAGCCAAAGCTCATTCTGCAAAGGCTGCTCTGGGGACCAGCATGCAAGGTGATCTTTGTGGTGATTCAGGACAGCTTCCAGCAAAACCCTCAGGTTTCTCCACTGGGAAAATGGAACAATGATGAAGAGAACTCTCAGCAGTCTATTAATGCTATCTATAAAAATTAAAGTTATAAATAAAATGAATGCTATATAAAGGTGCAGTGAAAGACATACCATAAAATAGTGTCTCTTAGAAGAAACTAGGGCAGTGAGATAGGCCCCATAGCCATAAGCTTTGATTATATGCACTATGATTGATTAGACTCTCAGGCAAAGATGCTCAGGCACTACCGACAATTTAAGCAACATTTTTAACTGTGGACATGTGGCAAATAGTCCTCCTTTCACTCATTATTTCTGACTACTGCTTTTTCCATGTCTCCACTTTCTGTTTCTCCTTCTGTCCTTTCCTCTTTGATTCTCCCCACTCTCTTCTCCCTCTTTCTCTTTATTCCTCTCTCTTTCTTTTCTTCTACAAGAAATCAAGAGACTTTCCTCACGCGCCATTAGAAGGGGGATCCACATCAGAACCATGGTACGTTAGCCAAAAACATAAAGGGTGAGGTCCAATGACACTAAAAACAAAAGTCCTTTATTGGCACCAAATTACTCTGGGTTAACCTCATTCAATCTCTTTTAAAATTTTTTTTTATTTTAAAGAGAGTAGTACATGAGAAACAAACAAACCAAAAAAATAGAACAGTTGCAGCATACCAGTATCATGAACATAAACAAATCAAAGCAAGAACATTCAAAGTGATACAGGGTCTCAAGACAAATTAATACAAATCAACAGTGCTAGTTACACTTGTTACATAGCATATTGCTATCCTCAACTACATTGCTCAGATTATCACATGCAAGAATGAAAGACTGCTCAAACCATTAAAGAGAATAAGAAAATAATTCTTCAATAAAACAGATAAT
>NW_004955439.1:13030112-13037632 GCF_000276665.1 Chinchilla lanigera
CAATGGTGTGTTAAAGTCCCCTGTTATGATTGTGTTGCTACTTATTTCATTTTTCATGTCTGTTAGAATTTGTCTTATATAGGTTGGTGCTCCTATATCTGGTGCATGGATGTTTACAATTGCTATCTCTTCCTCTTGAAGCTTCCCTTTCACAAGTATGTACTGACCTTCTTTATCTCTTTCAAACATTCTTGGTTTGAAGTTCACATTATCTGCAAACAGAATAGCTACACCTGTCTTTTTCTGGGTTCCTGTTGCATGGAGTATTGTTTTCCATCCTTTAATTTTAAGTCTTTGAATTTCCTTTTGAGTTAAATGTGTTTCTTGTGTACAGCATATAGTTAGGTTTTGTTTCCTAATCCACTCTGCAATTCTGCTTCTTTTGGTTGGTGTATTGAGACCATTTACATTGATGGACATAACTGATATGCACTGGCTTATCTTTGTCATGCTATTCTCCTGCTGTTGGATCCTCCATTTTCTCTCTGTTTAATTGCTTGCTCTGCTTGGTGATTCCTTTCTGTTGTTGTTCTTGAAGTGTGGTCTGTTTTATCTCTTTCTAGAAGATTTTTAGTATTCTTTCTAGGACTGGTTTGGCACTCATGAATTTCCTCAGTTGTTCTTCATCATGAAAATATTTTATTTCTCCATTAAATTTGAAAGATAACTTTGCAGGGTACATCAGTCTGGGTTGGAAGTTGTTTTCTTTCATTACCTGAAATACTTCACTCCAAGCTCTTTTTGCCTTGATAGTTTGTGATGAGAAGTCTGCCGTGATTCTGATAGGTTTTCCTGTATAGATGATCTGTATCTTTTCTCTAACAGCTTTTAATATTCTGAGATTTTGTTGAGTTTCTGGGATCTTAATCACTATATGTCTGGGGGTAGATTTATTTTGGTTATGATTAACTGGAGTTCTATATGTTTCACTTATCTGGATGTCCAATTCACTTACCATGCCTGGGAAATTTTCTGCTATTATTTCTGCAAATAGTCTTTTAACATCCTTTGTGTTGAAACCTGCTCTTTCATTAATACCTATTAATCTGACATTGTTTCTCTTTGCTTCATCTTGCAGTTATTGAATTGTTATTTCCTGGTTCCTTGTTGTTTTTAAGAGATCCCTCCTTCAGTATTCATTAGTGGCAATGCTGTATTCAAGGTCTGCAAGTCTATCTTCAGCTTCATTCAGGTGGTTTTGCAAGCTTTCAATGGAATTTTTAATTTCCTGGATATCTGCATCTGTTTTACACCTTCTAGTTCTTTTCTATATTGTTCCCTCAAGGCTTCCATGAGTTGTCTATGCTCTTCTATTTTCTTGTCTATGTCATCTTTGGATATGTTGAACATTTCTTCCATTATTGTTGTCATTTCTCATCTGAGACATTATTTCTGATCTGATGTCTTCTATGTCCTGATGGAGTTATTTCTTTACTTCATTTGCTATCATTTCAGAAATTTCAGGTGTATGACTTCCAGGCTCTTCTGTGTTGATGCCTCCTGGACTTGTTTTTGGTGGTGTGGAGGTCTGGGGTTGCATTTTGCCCCTTCATTGTTTCATTTTTGAAGAACCAGAGACTCCCTGTAGTGCAGTCTCACTGTCCTGATTGTGTGTGAGTGGCAGGGTGAGAGTCTGAAGATCCCCAGTACTCAATGTAGCTCCTGTGCTGGTGAGTGGTGGCAAGGTGGGGTCCCAGATGCTCCCGACATTTCTTGCATTCAGTTGGCTCCCAAGAGTGTGTGGGAAGGGTAGAGGAGGCTTGCTGGCCTTCCTGAGACTGGCTGGGGTTCAGCCCACCTTCCAGAAGAGTAGGGGAGATGTAGGCCAAGTTCACTGAGGCTTCAGATATTGCCCAGGACAGAGCCTACTTCCCACACTGGAAGGGCAGGGGTGAGGGTGAGCTCCCCGAGCCTGCTGACTATATTCAGGCTTCAGCTGAGCTACCAGGAGGGTGCGAGTTGTTCTGGCATTGACCACCAAGGCTCTAGACATTGTCCAGGGATCCACGTGCCTCACACCCTAGTGGAGGAGGCCCCAGAGTAGCTCAGCAGGTTCCTAAAGGTATCACCTTCAGCCAAGCCCAGGCAGACACACTATGTGTGTGGCCTGTAGCCACCAAGGCCCCAGAGGGTGCCCAAGACTTTGCCTGCCTTACATGCTGGTCAGGGAGGCAGATCCCAGACTCGCTGGGCTTCTTGAAGATGTCCGGGGCTCAGCCCAGCCCAGGCAGACACACTATGGGTGTGGCCTCATTCAACTTCTATAACAAACAATTTATGAAGCTTGTAAAGGAAAAACAAAACTAGGACCATCTAGTTCAAGTCCTTCAGTTGAAGGATACTAAGGCGAGGGAGATGAAATTGGCTCGCTTCAGTCACACATTAAACTAAGGAAGAAATGTCCTGATAAACTGAGCAGCTTTTTAAAGTTCTCCAAGGACATTTACTCACAGTAGAAACAAAGCTTAAAGAAAGACTCCATATGTATCAGTGAGCCCCTGTTATCAGATTACATTTTTATAGGTGGGAGAAAAATAAAGAGAAGACAAAATCCAGATGGACTGTGTCTTCTTTGAAAAGACTGGAGGACCTGCCTTTGTATCCTACATTAAAACAACAGTAAGTGAAATCTTTGCGTTTTTCAGTCTATGAAAAGAGTCTTGTGGGTTTTGGGGAGCAGTCTTCTCTTTTTTCCCAAGCACAGACTAGGATGTGAAGTAGTCGATGGTGTGGGTTGAGAATGCAGAAGGATTTTTGTTGAAAGATTTCAAGCCCTAAAATGCACAACTGCCAAGCCAAGCTGTGAAATTTTTCTCTAGCAGCCTTGAATATTATATCTTTTAGTGTTCATTCACATGGAATATCACCGTGACCCTAAATCACTTTTAAAACATTCTCAGAGGCTAAAATTATCTAGTTTAAAGTCTGACTTGTCAGAGCTTGTACAATTGTGATTTCAGTGCATTAATTCAACATTTTGGAAAGAATTAAGTATCCCCCAAGTATTGAATTTCATGACAGTAGTTTGGATCTGCAAGGTAAGCACATGATTTTTTTCTTTTGCTTTATAATCTGTGTCTCCAGGTGGTGGAAAGGTTCTTCTCTGTGACCTCCTAACCCAATGTAGAGGGAGGACAAAGAGACAGCATGGTGACAGCAAAGTCACCACTGTGTCTCAGGCAGTGGTGGTCTTCAAAGAACCTCTGGCCCAGAGCACGCATAATTTTCCACAGCATGTCTGCCTCAGTTCTTAAGAAATAAGGACCCTAAACACATCTTTTTATTATAAAAATAAATTATCCAGTAAAACAAAATTTTGTATTTACAGTTTCTACAAAACTGATTCTTATTTCATTAACTTTTATCTTTTCTATGAAACCAGTATTTTCAACTGTCTTTTCTTTTGGGGTTACACCCAAATCAGAATCTTCTGAGGGGCTTGTTGAGAAGGTAGATCACGAAGCTTCAGTCATGGTGTACTGGATTAGAATTACTCAGCACCTCACCCCAAATCTGCTATTTGAACAAATCTCCTGATGCTTATGCACTATTCTAATTCTTAAGAATTACTTAAATCCATTCTGTAAGATGCCCTGAAAATTACAATTCAACTGTATCCAGAAAAGGATTTGTAAACTTTAACTGTACAATAAAGGCACCATTATACAAATAACATGGTAAACTGTCCTTAAAAATATATGCAGAAGGAGATTCTCTGAAACTGTTCTTGGTACATAAATCTTCTCTCTGCGTCATCTCTACAGATCACATAGATGTTTATAAGTCTGTGTAACACTTCATACCAAATTAAGCATAATCAACTCCCTTTTCTCTTTGACTCAGTTTTTAAGAGATTGACTATCTAAATTCAATGTTCTGTACATTGTTAAGCTCAATTCTGCAAGGCAAATCAGCATAAAATCTTTGTGAAAGGTCCTCATTATAACCAAATGAACAATACAGACAACCAGAAAAATCCATCCAGGGTTGGAGAATAGTTAAGCTTTGATAAGATCAGTGGTGATTCAAACTGGGTCCATGTCCAATTTTCCCAGCCTTCACTCAGCACAACAGCTTTTGTGTAATTACCACACCCTTGCAATGTTTAAATGTTCAGTTAAACTTGAGGCTGTCTGTAGCCCACTGGCCTTGTCTGCTCTCTGCAATAGAATTTCCAATCTGAATAGCCTTGATGACAGAAGTTTGCAAACAGGAGTGTTATGAATGGGTTTCAGTTCCCAGCTGACAAAGTTATACATGGTCCAACTGACAGATGTTAGCTTTAGAAGGAGTTACAGATGCCTAAATATCTTTCCATTCAAAGGGAGAAAGAAATAGCCATTTCAGATATGTACTAACTGATCTTGCTGTATTTAGAAATGCCATTTTGCAAAAGATAATCACAAGCACAGGAGGCACAAAGCAGTAGCTTTAACTTTGGGACAGCAAGAGATCTGAAGAAAGAAAATCCTTTCTCCTATTAAGTGGAAACAAATTTAAAACCATGCTGTGTAACCAGCCTCCAGTTTACCTTATAAGATCAATATTTCAATGTGATCCACTAGGAATCATATCTCCGGATCCTCATGTGATCGAATCCACACAGAATTAGTGTCACAGAATCAGTGTCAAGAAAGCTATCTCCACTGGTAATGCATATTACCAACAGGGGACTCAGTATGCTACAGGGTCTGTGAACAAACAATAAATCGAGTAGATAACAATAGGAAAACAGCCTGCTCATTTACGGTGACACTGCTATTTAGTTCAAACTAATCAAGAAAATACCACTGACTGCTATTCTCCATGTAACAGCCGAGGATTTGTCAATGCAAAGATCTATCAATAATTGGAGAAACTGTAGTAGTTCTCTGATATTAAGTTTTTGTGAAGAGGGAGAAGAGAGTTTGGAGAATTTTCAAGACCTTTACATCTGTAAAATACCAAGAATGCTATTGTATACCTTGTACAAATTTTAGACTAAGAAAATGGCCAGATAAAAATCTGGTGGAATTATTTTTTATTGGCAATTAATCAGAGGACCAGCTTTGAATATGTCACCTTTAAAAAGCCAACTTCCATCACACACTTCCACAGGCTACAACTAAAAGCTAAAGTGATACAAGTCTTTTGGGAGCCACATGGGCAGGATACATCAAACTTTAAAAAGAAGAATGCCCTAGGACTTCACAATTTAACTCCTAGGAATTTAGCCTAAGCCAATAAGTAAGTATATTAAGTAAAGATGAACTGTTGGGGCATTCACATAGTCCTGATTTGTTAGAGCAAGGAGTTAGAAGCATCTTGAATGTTCTAAAAACATAACACTCTTTGCACTATGATGCAATGATTCCATGAACAATCCACACTTGTGAAAGTCACTGTTGTGTGGAAGTGCTTAGAATATATTACTTAGTGCTCCAGAGATTTAACAACACCACCAACAAAAGAAATTTAACCCAGTATTATATTTGGTACAACCTAGGCACTGTGTGTACATGAAAACTGATTTTTGGTGAATTTCTCAGATAAAGAGTTTGTCTCGAGATTTTCTCAGAAGGCAGGTGGGCCTGAGCGATTCAAGACAGCAGAAGTTGTACAGAGACAGAAGTTATCTACATGTCCAAGAAGGGTTACATTCACAAAGTCTGCTTTTCCAAGCCACCAGATCCAAGCTCCTGAACTGACACCCACCTGCTTCTCCTGCCAGGACCAAAGTCATAGAAAGACACCAAGATGGGGTCAGCAGAAGTGATATTTGGCCACAGGCCTGGTATTACTCTTTCTTTATAGGTGACATAAACATGAAGACTAGGTCAGTGATCTTTCAGTTTTGCATTTTAAATTGTTTTTTTAAAAAATGAAATAATAGCTAGATTGCAAATATATAAATTTGGCTAAAATAAATATAGGAGATTTCTAAACTATTTCAAGAAGTATAATAGACGAGATACCTTGACTAGTCCTGCTGAAACCAAACAAAAATTCAAAATAAAACATTTTAAAAAATTGATGATCAGTAAGCCAAGTGTGCTAAAGATAATCTTGGTTTTGAGGACATTATTATCAGAATGAACTTAAGCATCAGTTTTCACAATATAATGAAATAAAGAGCAGAAGATAAGAAAAGCAGAATATACCCAAGGTACTCTCATTTGAGACCTTATAAACCAAATCAAGGCAATTCAGTGTCTAAGTGCATAATGTAAGGGGGAATCAACTGTCATATCCCTCATAAGAGTGAAACCCCTCCCCTCACCAAACAGAACATTTTAAGAGCACAAGCACTCTTAAAACAGAAAGAAGAGAATAAAATAAGACTTGCAACTTTTCAGATATTAGAATTGTCAAGCATAGAATATAAAGTAATTATTTTTGATATGCAAAAGGCAATGAGTTTGAAAATGGATGAAAAGGCAAGCTATGTGAACTAGAAAAACTCAAATTTGAAAAAAGCCAAACAAAAAGTCTAGAAATTATGTAGAATGTCTTTAGAATTAAAAATTCTGTTGCTAAAGATTTTATGTATAGCATTGAATTAATGAATCTGACACTAGATCTGTAGAAATTATCCAGAACAAAACACAGAGACACAAAAAAGGGGAAGTATGAAAAACAAGTCAAGGAATGTAGAAAATGGAATGGGAAGGTCAAACTGTAACTTATGGGAAATGCAGAAGAAAAAAATGAAAATGGAACAGATGCAAAATTTGAAGAGTGACTAAAATTTTTCCTGGGTCTATGTCCTATTTTACATTATATATACTGAATAGTACAAATACAGTTAATAAACATGGGATAGTAAGTTGCAGAATATCAAAAACAAAGATAATATCAAACCCTAGTTGTACAGGAAATAGTACCAAGAATTGACAAATAGGATATCAAATGAAAAGCTTCTGCACAACAAAAGAAACAACCAACAGAGCAAAAAAAACCCTACAGAATCCAAAAAGATTTTGCCAGTTACTCCTCAGACAGAGGACTAATACTTAGAATACATAAAGAACTTAAAAAATTAGACCCCCCCAAATAAAAGACTCCATCAAAAAATAGGAAAGTGCAATGAACAGACATTTCTCAGATGAAGTACAAATAGCCAATAAATACATGAAGAAATGCTCAACATCACTGGCAAGGCTTCCATACTGTTGGTGGAAATGTAAACTGGTATAATCACTATGGTAATCAGTGTGGAGATTCCTCAAAAAATTAAAAACAGAAATTCCATTTGACCTAGTTATTACCCTTGTAAATATTTTCCCAAAAGAGATAAAAGCATCATATTACAGTGATACATGCATACCCATGTTTGCAGCAGCACAATTTACAGCTGCTACATCTTGGAAATGACCTATATGTCCATCAACAGGTGAATGGATAAAGAAAATGTGATATTTACACACAATGAAGTACTACTCTGCCACAAAGAAAGAAAACCTTGGATCATTTGTAGGAAAATGAATGGACTTTGAGACCATAGTGTTAAGTGAATAAATCAGACACATACACTTAAATAC
>NW_004955439.1:13037942-13084404 GCF_000276665.1 Chinchilla lanigera
GACCCAACCCCTTACAGGAAAAGCCCCTGTTCTGTATTCATACCCCCTTGCTTCTTGACTCCCTTCCCCATTTGATCCCAATTTAATCAATTTTATCTAAACAATTCTTATTGGCTGACCATAGTTTTGTCCCACCTCATTCCACCTTGTGATTTCCCATTTTTCCCCTATCTTGGACCTGCCTCATCTCATGGTTTTGCTCTATAAAAGTCCCTAGAAAAGACAGTCTTGGGCAACACACTTGGGCCCCTCTTCTGTCTCTCTTTTGGACAGAAGCTTTCACTCCCTGAATAAATGTATTGTGCTTTTAACCTCCGTTGTTCCTAAAATTCATTCTTTAATTTTAGAGAACACGAACTCATTGCAGATATCGTTCAGGTTGGAGTTTCTATTTTCTTGTATCATTTTGGAGTTCCCCACAGAGATCGTTGGACAGAGGTAAGAGTTTGCTTTTGTTTCATAGACTCTGGATTGGGACTCATTTAGGTAACAAATTTTTATACTTCAAATTTTGTTATGTTTATAATTGCTCATAGTTGCTTATGGTTTGTCTCATATAATTTTGTTAAAATGTTGATAAACCTATGTTAAAACATGGGAAGGTTATAAGGTTATGATATTACTTTAATGGGAGCAGACAGAGATCAAAAGAGGAATTGAGATGTGTTATATACATATACCAACTACATACGAAGAGTGTAAACATGTACTAATCAAAAAGAAAAATTAATTATAATAATAATTAAATAAAAGAAACAGGATAGTGACTGGTAGATGAAATCATCTGTAAAGAAATACTAAATGGATTCAGAGTTGTTGAACGGAAGGAGGCCACTAGCCAGAGGCTATCTTCTGCATGAAAAACTACAGCCTAACTCAATATCAAACAAATTGAAAATCTAACTCATGAGTCTAATTTTTGGAAAAATAGCTACCTATCCATCAACCACAAGCAGCCAACAGATCAGGCCTTGTCCAAACAGGAAAAACACCTACACTCTGCTTCCTAGTTCTGTCCTTAAACACCCCCTGCCCCTTTTGGACAGTGGAGTTCTCCAAACTTCTGGCTCTGGGTTTTGTCTGATTCATGCATCACCCTTTTTGCTCAAATAAACTGTTAAATTTAATTTGTTCTCTTCTTTAATTTGTTCACTTCTCAAAGTGAACAATGGAAAAGTAACAACAGTGGGCTATCTTCCATGTGAGTACAGAAAGATAAATGTGTCCACCTGAGCTTGCAGGCTGAGTGCTAGGATCTTTCAAAAGCAAAGGCAAAACACATGTTCAGATAAAGAAAACCAGAGTCGGCCATTGATCAGCAAAACCCTGGTTCCTCTCAGTGAGGCGTGGTGTTCAGACCTAAAATCAAGGCCTTGCACGTTCTCATAGTTACTGGGGTGTTACTCTTAACCAGAAGAAGAAAATTTCCACAACTGTTTTGAAAGCAAAGAAAATTGAAAGAGAGAGAGAGAGACAGAGAAAGGTAGAAAATAAATTATAATAAGAAACAAGAGAATGAAATACATTCAAATGCTGTGAAAGATTCAAAATATAGCAAGAGGTTATTTTTAATAGCTTTATAATAATAGACAAGTTTCTTTAACACTGCACCAAAAACTGACTTATGAATAAACAGAAAGTCTGAATTAGCCCGTATTTATCGGACATTTGGAATTATTAAATAAAAATATTTCTAAAAGAAAATGCCAGGTGGTATTTATTACTCATTAATTCTACTGGTTTTTGAAAAGTTGCACAAATGACACCACAATGTAGTAAAAGAATATTTACCAAACTCATTTAGGGAGGAGCTAATTAACATGACCTTTCAAAACTCAAGACAATGAAAGTAGAAAAAATTATAGCCATTCTTTCTCATGTCTATGTGTTTTAGAGACTGTCTCCTAGCTTCAAACATTTCTTTGTTTCTTTTAGCAATAGAAATTCATACAGAATTTTGTATAACCTGGGCTCATAGCCACCTGGCCAGAGAAAATATATTTCTGCTTCCCTTGAAGCTGTTTGTAGCCATGGAATTAAGTTGGAGTTAATAAAATGAGAAAGGAGGGCAATTTCTTCCTCATCTTTCTAAAAAGAATGTTCAGGACTCCCTGTTTCACTTTGAGCTGGCTGAGAACTGGTAATAATTTGGAAACTAAGTACTGAATACACTAGGCTGCCCTGCCAGTCACAAACCATTGGCCTACTTCAAACTAGCCCCAGAGAGTAAATGCCTTATATTTTCTAGATTGGATTTTTTGTTACGGAACCTTGGATCCTAGAATAATTAATAATGTAAATATATTAGCAAACTGACTGAATCCAACAAAAAAAGATAAAAGAAGAACAAGTTGGCTTATTTCAGGGGTACAAAGTTAGCTAATATAAGGTATTTTATTAATATATTTCATACATTAGCAATCAAAGAATAAAAATAACATCATGGTCCCAGTAATTTCATGAGAAAAGCATTGGATAGCATTCATTTTTTTTTTCCCCTTTGGTACTGGGAATCAAACTCGTGACCTTGCACTTGCTAGGCAGGTGCTGTGCTGCTGAGCTATATCCCTGGCCCAGCATTCATATTTTTAACAAAATAAGGACAGAGAAGCCTCAAAAAAGCATAGTTACAAGAATTATACAATACATATTACTTTATATTATATAATATACAATATTATTATTATATAATATATATAAGGTTATGAACATCATGAGTGCCTACTTGAAGCGAAAGCAGCACAATATTGTAAGAAAAGAAAGAGAACTGGAGCACAATTTGTTGATAATGTGGTCTCCATAGAAATCCTAGGGAATTTATAAAGGATTACATTATTAAGAAAGCTCAGTGAGTTTTCTGGGTAATTTGGGTTCCTTAATGCTATCGAGATACAAATTGCATTTTCCTATGCATAACACATTTAATTTTAAGAGACATCATTTACAACAGCATCAAAATATAAATTTTCCAAGAATAAATACAGCTACTTTTATTATATGGAGAAAATTTTAAAACATTATTGAAAAATTTTAAAGGTTACCCCTTCTCCCTCAAAAGATATTTCATGTTCACAGAGAGGATGAGTCAATATTTTACAAATTGATCCATCAATTCAATTCCAATCAAAAACTCCAATCCAAATCCTAGCATGTTTTGTCTGTCTTCTTCTTCTTCTTCTTCTTCTTATTATTTTTTTCTTGGTACCAAGAATCAAACTCAGGACCTTGTACTTGCCAGGCAAGCACTTGTGCCACTGCGCTATATCCCCAACTTTATCTGTGTTCTTGTTGCCATTTTGTGGAATGAAACAAATTGATTTAAAAATGTATACAGAGGAACAAAGGATCAAGAGTACTTGATGTACTTCTTGAAAGGAAAAAAAAAGGGGGAATCCATTGTACTTGAAATCAGGGATTATTACAGATCACAAGGATTATCGTCACGTAGTATGGGAGCACACAACTGGTAAATATGTCTTACTTCAAAACCAGAGCCAATCAGTGAGTAGAGGACAACTTTCCAATACCTAATGTGAGACTAACTTGGAAACAAGGAATTAGACCCTTACCTCACACCATAAATAAGAATCAAATTGAGGTGGATTAAAGAATAAGTATAATGTACAATTACAAAACTACTAGTAGATGACACAGGAAATGATATTTTTGACCCAAGTGGAGAATGACTTTTTATCTGATTCATAGAAAACCTCTGAAGACACATTGGGAGACATCAAAAGGGTAATAATGTATGGTTCTGTTTTAGCAAGTTACCAAAGAAAAGAGACATCCCATACAGGGCAAAAGAGTTGTTCAAAATCTAACTTGGGCAAGTCATGGTGTTTTTGGCAAAGTGTCGGGGATAAGTCAGCCAATGCAGGCCTCAGGTATAGAGCTCTTCTCCTCACACCCCAGTAGGACTGGCCGCCCTGTCTGACAACAGACAGTCTGTCTCATTTTGAGACAAGGGCAAAGCAAGGAAAATTTAATGGACACTCATTGGCAAAAAATTTAGTTGCCTGAATTATCTTGCATAGGTAATAAAATAAATATTAAAGGTTGTATTGAGTCAGAGAGGGCATACCTTCCTATCAATATTAACAGATATAGTACATTAGCACCTGAAAGCTACACTTAACATTTTCATCTGTAAAACAGATAGAAAGACGTGATTCCTAGAGCATATAAAAATGATATAGAGCTAGGGACATCTGCCATGAACTATCCCCCAAATTATTTGGTTATAAGACAATGAATCACAGAAGCACCATTAAAAGCTGAGGCCAGGATATACTATCTGGTGACCTCAAAGTAATTGCTATAAATATTTTAACCCTCATGCTTCCTCATATGAGCTACCTGCGAATAGAAGAACTATAAAATCCAGATAACTGCAATTTTTTTTCCTTCTCTTCCTGACCTTTTCCTCCCATCTCCTATGGTTCCCTCTTTCCTTTCTCTTCCTTCTTTTACCTACTTTCTTCCTTTTTCTCCACTTCATTCTCCATAATCTTTTCCTCTCCCTTTTCTTTCTTGTTATGTGAAAACAAAACTTATTAGCAACCGAAGGTAGAAAAATTCTTTCCTTAATGAGAAGACACCAAAAACTTCGAATATGGAGCATATCTTAAACTTGTCTTAATAAACAAAAAATGTGCACCCAGTGTTTTCAACATCAGATGCTTATTCTATTCTCAGGAGTCTAAGACAATTTTTCTCTGTATGCTGGAAAGAAAAGATAGTCTTATTTTCTCTATCTAAATAATTTCAGGCATACCACAGATCAATAAACCACAGATGACATAAAACAATGATTATTTCATAAGGACAAGTCCTTGTGAAGTAATCACAAAGTCTAGACTTGTGGCTGTGACTTCTTTTATAATGGTGACAGCATAAAACATAGATTGCTTTCTTTTCTACAAGAAAAAAACCTCTGTAATACACATAGGAGAACACTGGAAACTCAACTGTAATAACTGTCCTGAGACCACACTGACCTCCACTGTTCAGCTTCTAATTTATGTACTCAATTCAAGTTGAAGAATGTGGATATTGCTCTAAGACACCTGCTTCATGTGTGCTCTTCTCATCCAGTTTCAGTGTCTCCTACTAATTTGGCCCAGCAGCATTCCAGTGGCTGAGGAGACACCTTGTCCAGCCAGCTTAGTGTTTTCTGAAGATGCAGGTTGAACCCATCAGCCAACATTAAGGTAAAAGTGTCTTCTCAGTGCTAAAAAGTCACCAACGTCAACATCTGCTTATATTCATTCCACAGTATGCATTTTCAGATCTATGTATTGCCCAAAAATCAAAGATTCTTTAGAAACATCATTTCCATTTTGGTACCCCTTTTCTCCTACGTCTTGCTGGCCTCCATTATGGGTTTGGGTTGGTCCTTTAGAAGCGAGGACAACAGAAGACATACTAATGGGTAACAAACATGTGGAAAAAAAGTTCAACCTCACTAATCACTAAGGAATGAAAATCAAAGCCACAAAGAGATATCATCTTGCTGATTAGAATGGATATTATAAAAAAGGCAAAAAATATATACTGGGGAATATGCAGAGAGAAAGGGAAATCTCAAACACAGTTGGTGGGAAGGGAAATTAGTATAGCCATTGTGGAAAACAGTTTGGAAGTTCCTCAAAAACTAGAAATAGAACAACCATATGATCCAGCACCCTCACTCCCGGGTACAGATCCAAAGAAATTGAAATATGCAAGAGATATCTGCAGTCTCATGTTCACTGCAGAGACCTCTTCCCAGTAGCTAAGATAGGGTGTCAGTATAGCTTTCCATCAACAAATGAATGCATATGGAAAATGTGGGACATATATACATAATAGGATACTATTTAGCTATAAAAAGAACGAAATCTTGTCATTTGTGAGATAATGAGTGAGCCTGAGGAACAGTATGTTAAGTGAAAGAAATCAGGCACAGTAAGACAAACAGTACATGTTCTCACTTATTTACAGAATCTTAAGTAGTTGATCAAGTAGGAATAGAGAGTAGAACAGTGGTTACTGAAGGTAGAGAAGCAGAGGCAGGGAGGAATGGAGAGAGCATGGCTGGTGGGCACAGGGTTGAAGGTGGAGGGGAAATAATTTCCAGTGTTCTATAGCACGGTAGGATACAGTGGTTGAAAATAATCAATTGTTTACTTTAGAATAGCTCATGGAGAGGATTATATACTTCCCAGCACACAAAAATGATAACTGTTGGAGATGATAGAATTCCCAATTACTCTGTTCTGATCATAGCAATTGTATACAAGTATTGAAATATCACACTGTCCCTCATAAATATGTGTAATTATGATGTGCCAGTTAGAAATGAAAGTGTATATAAAGGCAAGAAAAGATAAATGAAGACAAAGTGTGATATCCTTGACTATGACTTTGCATGTGTCCCTCACACAGTTCACATTTTTGGGTATTGCACCTGGCTTCTCTCTACAGGGGCCCCTTTGGGTTCCTCTAGGAAGAGATCACACACGTGTTGGACAGGACTGAGGGAAATAGGGTGATATCACCGTTTTACCTGCAAAGCTACAATACTCTCTGTGTTGAAACTTGCCCAGCTCATCTGAACCCTCCTTAACCACATGCTTTTGCTATTTTACATTTTATACCTCTTTGTTTCTTTCTTCAGTTTCTCCCTTAAGTGGGTTTGGAAAAGGAGACACAAGAAGATACTGAGTTTGTATCTAGTCAGAATTATGGCACCAGTGACCTCTACCCTCCAGTGAAGGCCTTGGTCATGCCATGTCACGTGGCAAAAGAGATTTTGCAGGTGAAATTAAAGTGATGAGAATAAAATAGTGAGGTTGCTGGGAGGATCCAATCTAATCAGAAGGCCTCCTCACTCCACTGGTAAGCAGAAGAGCGATGCATCAGATAAAAAATACAACAGATTCAATACACAAGAGGGATTTGGCTTTGACGTTGTTGCTGGCTCCAGCGAGGGCTGCATTGGTCAGGATTCAGAAACAGAACTGATAGGCTGTATATCCACATGGAAAAAGATGTATTATAAGGAACTGAAAACAAAATTGTGGAAGCTGACAAGTCCCAAGGTGTGCAGTGTGAGTCAGTGAGGCGGCGGCCCAGGAGAACCTGTCGTTCAGGTCTATCCCAAAGTCGGCAGGCCTGAGACCCCAGAAGAGTCAATATTTCACTTCGAGTTCAAATGTAAGAAAAAAGAAATTCCTACTTCAAAAGCAGTCAGGCAGAGGGGGTTCTTCCTTCTTTAGTAGACAATCTACCTTTTTGGGCCATTAAGGCCTTTCACTGATGGGAGGAGGCCCAGCCACATCAGAGAGGACCACCTGCTTTTCTGAGTCTACCCACTTAAAACATTAAACTTATCCCCCACAAACACCCACACAGGTGCAACCAGAATGGTGTTTGACAAATATCTGGGCTCTCCGCTGCCCAGCCAAATGACACGTGAAACAGACATCACGGGGGGCCAGGAGCCAGGCAACAGAGACTACCTCGGAAGCTGAGAATGGCATCCAGCTGAGAGCCAGGAAGGAAATAGGCTCTATATCCACAAGGAACTGATGATCTGTGCTAATCATCTGTAGGAGCCTAGAAGCAGATCTTCCCCACTGTACTGAAGAGCTCCCAGATAAGGGCCTGTGGCTGCCAACACCTTGATTGAGGCTTCACACGACCCAGAGCAGAGGGACTGTCCAAACCCACCCAGCCTTCTGATGGAAGGTGTCATCGCCCAGCAAAAGGCTCTTTTCTCTGTTTTACTCTAGTGGCTACAGTTTGCTTTCCTTTCAGCAGTGAGTGGTCCTAGCATGTCTTGCTCTGGTATGTGACAAGGGCTGGGGGACACACAGTGAGTAACACAGTTTTCTGTGCTGATGCTTTGCTCTGTAGCTGTGCTGGGTGAGCTCCTTTTCTCTGCCTTTACACTGAGGTCTTCCTTGGGAGGTTTCTTGTTCTTCTAGTACATAGGTTCATGTCAGCCCTCTCCTACTCCTTCATGGAGATCTGGGCAGGCCTTGGCTGGAGGGAGAGACATAGTTCAGACTGTCCTTGTACGACTAGAAACCAGCTGAGACAGAACTAGAAGGCTTTGAGCTTTATCTTTTATACCTTGAAGATGTAGGTAGCCACAGGACAGACTCTGTGAGGGGAGTAATTACTATTCCTGTCTGGAATAGATCTGATTTTATTTATTTTTTTTTGTGGTAGTAGGGATTGAACCTAGGGCCTTTGCACTGAGTTATGTCCCCAGTCCTGTGTTTTTGTTTCTGTTTTCATATTTTAGATTTTAAGACAAGATCGTGTTAAATTACTAAGTGGCCCAGTTTGAGCTCGAACTTGGATCCTCCTTTCTCAGCCTTTTGGAGTGCTGGGATTATAGGCACATAGCACACTACCTTGCTTAGAATTAGGTTCTTAAACCTTTCTTACTAGATACTTTGTACTCACAGACTCTCACGGAATCTGATGTTTGAGCCCACATACCTTAGCAAAAGCCACTCTGCCTTTATGACAAAATTCAGCCCCTACAGAAATGACTGTGAACCAAAAGCAAAAAAAGAAAATAAAAAGGAAAAATTTAACCTCTGTTTAGTTATTATACTTTAGTTAGCAGTGAGAAGCAGCATTTTTTGATGGCAGGTGAAAGATAAGAGTTTGGAGCCTCGACCTTAAGACTTCCTTCAGTGCAAGGTCACATCTCCATGGAGGCTTGTTTTGGTGCCATCACGGAGTCTGAGGATGCTGGTGTGTGCACTTTTCAGAAAGGGTCACGCGCTTAGATTTCATTGCTACAAAATGATCAGGTATAGTTTTGCAGGCAAAAGTCAGAAAATATTGCAGCCTTCCCCACCTGAACCGCCCCATGAAGAACTGGTTTATTAAGTTAAAAAGGCAGAAATGTGCCTTCAAACAAACACACTAAATTAGACCTTTCAAAACACTTGTCATTAAAAGATGGTTTGTTGAAACTTCAGATAGGTTAAACGTACGCCACTATTTGAGTGAAAAAAATTAGCTTTCCAGGGTTGCAATTACAACCCTACTTAGTTGCCATGGTGATCGCACAGCATATGGATTTTGTCAGATAAAGACATCAGGGGTGGAGAGAAGGGACAGTATATTTTTTGAATCACCACATGCCAAGTGTCAACTCCTTGGCAGTTCTCTTGCAAAAAAAATTTTTTTTAAAGAGAAAAATGTGTTTGGATTCGGGAGAGGAACTTTGGAAGGATAAGAAAGAGAAAAGTACCAGAAATGTGTAAAGAAAAATCTGACTTTCAAATAATGTGGCCATTAATGCCAAATTGTGGAATAAGGCCTCCTGAGGATTTGAATGTTAGGAGCACGTAGGTCTAGGAGAGGGGCTTGGAGCCAGCTGCAGTTCACAAACATGGTCTAATAATGATGGTCAATCTATTTTAGTTTACCCTCTCCTGTGGTTTCTCTTAGTTTTATAGGCCATGTCACTTTAATGTTCGTTTCCCATCTTAACTGCATGCAAATCTAAGGTTGTTGTTAACCGTGATCTTGTCTATCACCTGGACCATTGATGTACAAACTACATCATGGAATAAGAATGTCCCTGTGCCAAAGACTTGAGACTTTGAGATATGAAATCATTATCAGTGAATTTTTCTCCATCACAAGAATGAAAAAAAAAAACAACTAAAATATTTTATAAATTCTAATAAAACATTGAATTCTCACTTTATAGATATCTTTGGTATTCAGAATGTATACACTGAATGATTACATCTGCTCTGCCAGCGTGACTGTGACACTGAATGATTGTACCTCATTTCTGTCCTACACAGTGTGGCGGTGAATCTCAGCACTGGATAGCCTGGGGCCAGTGGCCTCACTTGCTCTGTGACACTGGGTGGTGGCTGCTATTTGTCAGCCCCCGCAGCAACCACTAGATCCTGATCTTATGGATTTCATATTTTAGTGGGGGAAGAGGAGAAAACAACATGTCAAATGTTTGCAGAGTATCTTAAAGATCTGAAAGGAAAGGGACATGGTTTTGTAATGGAGAGGTCCTTTTGGGAGAGAAGGAGGTAGGTCAGAGATCTGTGGAAGACAGCTAGGATCTAAGGACCTAGGTACGGATAGCCACCAAAGATCTGGGGAAAGATCAGAGGCAAAAACACAAATACCATGAACTGTTAAAAACTAGAGTAGAGCAAAAGAAGATCCAAGGGAAGGCTGACATAGCGGCAGATCCAGAAGAGTTTGGTGTCCAGGATACAGTTTCAGTTTTAATCTTTTCTTTAGAGTAATTTATAAAATTACATGAAATTGTTACAGATGTTTTGAAAATCTTAGACACCCAAAAGGACTGCTTGTGGAAAAGAATATACAGGGTTGGATGCTCTGACAGGCTTATGTAGAATTCCCATCCTGAGCCAGGGGCTGACTTCACTGATGAGGAGATGAAATTCCCTCTTCCTGGTCCTTCGCTGTCTCTAAGGCACAGGGTCTCAGCGATACTTTTCAGGCCTTGACGGTCATCAGAGAACATGGCAGGCTTGTTAAAAATGCAGGTTCCTGTGTTCCAAAGCATGAAAGGGTGCCATGGGTGACAACAATGATGTATTTCAGAATAGCTAATGGAGGGGATTCTGGATGTTCCCCATCAAAGAAATGACAAGTGAGTGAGGTAGTAGACATGGTGGTTATCTTGAGCTGATCACTAATATATATATATACATCACACTATGCCCAGGAAATGTGTATAATTACTATGTGTCAGGGAAATGCAAATCAAAACTATATTGACATTCCATCTGATTCTAGTTGGAATATAAAAAATATCAGGAATATAAAAAGTAGTAATTACAGGTGAGGATGTAGGGGAAAAGGAACCCTTCTACACAGCTGGTAGGAATGTATAGCCAATATGGAAGTCCAACAGAGGTTCTTCAAAAACCTAAAAGTAGAACTACCATGGTTCTGCTATGTTACCCTAGATATATACCTAAAGGAATCAAAGTCAGCATACTACAGGGATATCTGCACACCCATGTTTATTGCAGCTTTATTCACAAGAGCCAAGACATGGAATCAGCTTAGGAGCCTATCGATGGATGAGTGGATGAAGAAAATGTTGTATACATACACAATGGCATATTATGCAACTGTAAAGAAAAATAAAATTACATCATTTGCAGGAAAATGGGGGCAGAACTGGAGGTCATAAGGTTAAATGAAATAAGCCACACTCACAGACAAACATCCCATGTTTTTTGTCTCCTATGTGGGACCTAGGGGCAAAAACATGACACAAAAGTAGAAGGCAGGCTACTAGACAACAGGAAGGGGCTCTGGAAGATGGGGGAGGGGAGAGTAACGGAAGTTAACAGGGTGAAGGATTTGATCAAAGTATGTTATATGCAGGTATGAAATTGACACAGCAAAACCCATTGTTCTGTATAATTAACATGCCCTAACAAAAAATTCAAAAATAAAAAAATATATTTAAAAAGATGTAGGTGTCTAAACTCAGCTAAGTCTTGCTGAACCCGAACCACAGTGGTAGGAATGAGAGAACTTTCTGTTATACCCTGGTGCAGTCAGACAAGTGGTCATGTTGGGGTCCCATGCAGGACATGGGATCAGGCAGAGTCTACTGATGCCAGGGAGGCCCAGAATGTGGCGGGAGGGGGTCAATTATTTCCTCCCTTCAGCAACAAGAGAGGAGGAGGGGTTGCCTCACACTGACCAGTGCATTCCAGCTGGGCAGGGGTGCGCTGGGGGCTTTGGTCTGACTCTGTTCCACTTCTAGCTATGTATCCCATCCCTCTGCTGAGGGCTGCAAGAAGCCCATTCTCCTGACTGTCCGAAAGTGCTTGTCTTTACTAGCTTAGTGCCTTTCATTCCTAACAAGGAGATAATTCCTAGGGACTGGGGACATGTCTGGGGATGTAAATAGTGTGTCTGTCTCTTTAACTAGAAAGTCGTTAGGGAATCTTAGCCAATGCTAATTATACAGATCGGGTATTGCTAATAATTAAAATGTGCCTTAGGCTTTCTGGGAGGGTCCCTCTTAAGAGCTAAGGGTTGGTTCTCCTTCCCTTGTTGTTTTATGTATTTACAAATTAATTTAAATGTGATAATCTGCAATATTGATAATTATAGATGCTTAATGAAATAGGTATGTGTCATTCTTAAGATGAGCTCCTTATAAGAAAACTAAGATACAACCACCGATCCAAGAAATCTTCTTACAGTATACCCATTCAGTCAGGGAGAGGCTATTTACAGAAGTGCAAGAGGCAAAAAAACCAGCAAAAAATCCTTCCCAATCTCACGCAGTCTTTTACCTCTTTCTTGAAACCAGTGTGGGGATCAGAAAATGCTCACTGTAGAAACGTCCGTTTGAAGCTAGACCCAGATCAACATCCAATTTAATACAGGTCAGTGAACAAGTGTTAAAAAGCAAGGTTTCTCGCCTGCTTCCCATCTATACTGGATTAAAAACAATGATTTAGAGGTGAAAGGCTCTCTGCCCGGGCCACCAGCTCAGTGCCATTCAGCACTTTGGCTATTCTTCAGTGTTGAAATCCTTGGCACCATATTTTCTTGAGGTCATCTTCATTCGACAGGACGTTGCTCTGTCTCATCCTGCTAGAGAATTTATTATATCGATTTGGGGAATAAGGTTAATTGAAATGAACTTTTGGTTTTGAAGGTAGGTTCAGTGCAAGCTTCTACAATTAAAATGGAATTCTTCTCCTTTAAATGACTCAGGCTCATTTGACTGCCTGGACAGTACTGTTTAGAGCAAAGACAGGAGTAATTTTACAATGTGCAATGCTCATTTACTTTTCCCCTGTTGCTATAACAACTCACTTTTGAACCAGACGTGCTGATAGAAAAAGCCTTGGCTTCACAATGAATTTCACATTGGTTTTGTTTAGATTTTTCAATCAGTTCTCTTGGAACTGCAGCTGGACGTGCAGGAATAGATTTTACTCTTTCCTTTTTTAGAAACTGAGCTTAGCACTGAAGCTTTGTGTTTCCATCTTGTCTCCAGGGTTGAAAAAAGGCCATCTACATCCCATGTACAGTCTGTGATTTTGCTGACATCAATCACGTTTCATACCAGATTGTACTTTTCTGGTAACACCAGGGCTTGTGGTGCTTCTGAAGGAGAAATGGAACTGTCCATTCATTCTGTGGTTGAATCTTCTGTCCCAGTGCTAACAGCAAAATCTGTGCATCTGCAGAATTCGGGGTTCTGCAAATCTCAAGGTCTTGTGATGCCTCTCATTGCACAGGAACATGCCTTGTTTGTTAAAGATCACAAGGAGAAGACAAGGAGGTTTGGTAAGCATGGAAGAGACAGCTATTTTCTGAAAAACACAAATGAGTAATTGCACCCAAAAAGACTCCAGTTCTGCTTTCATGCCCTTCTTCTTCTTTTTTAAAAAACTTTGTTGGTACAGTTTAGGTATACAAAATGACCATGTTCATTATAGGGAATTTGTATCTGTACATGATATATCTTATTTCTTCTTTTTTATTTTTCTCATTCCCTTCCCTTTTCAGGCCCTTCTTAACATTCTCCAGGATAACAGACACTAACAGGGGCCTAAAATAACATGCTTGCTTTGAGGAGCATTGGACTATGAAAGGCTTCTTTTAACATAGGTCGAATTAAGAATTCAATTTAAAAAGTGACTTAAATGTTTGGGATGTGCACTTCCCAGTCAATATCTCTATCTTCTTTTTTGGTAAAAGAAACTATAGAATGGTTTTCACAGCCTCACAGAATTTTTAAAAATCATGGGATTCTGGAGGCTAAAAACTGAGGCTGGTAAAGAACATGCCAGGAAATTTAACCCTCTCCTCCTCATACCCTACCTCCAGGGAGAGAGGAAGTGGTTATGGCCAGTTCTGCCTCTTTGGGCACTGTGACTTCTTTTTGTCTATAGGTCTTAGCAAAAAGAAGAGCTGAGCTGTTCAATATCCCAGAGGAAGAGATTTCCTAAATAGAAAGACCAAATACATAGATATTGGCATGGGCAATGCATCTAAAACTCCCAGGGGGCTAGGAGGGCCAAGGGAATTGTGCCCCATGTGCTGTAGCCAACATTCAGGTCCTCTTCGGCTACGCTGTTTTGTTCTTATGTTCCCAGGCCACCCCTGGCTCCTAGGCACAAACATGGCTGGAAGCTGTGCTCCATGGCAGGAACATAGACATCATGTGGACTTTAGTGGCAATACAAAAATGGATCTATTTAAGAACATAACAATGATGTCCTTCAAGTATTCATTTTCCATTCTGGCAGATCCATGAAAATTAATCCTTGGCCATAAAACCAAAATGAAAACTTGGCTATAAGCCTAATCCTACCTGTCTGTCTATCTATCTATCTATCTATCTATCTATCTATCTATATCGGTCTAATCTATCTTTAATGTCAAACATGATCCAAGGGGCTCAAGTCACTGTGAGAATTTGACCTTACTGGAGCAGAGCAGAAGCCCGGTATACCTCAGCCTGTTCACCAGGGAGGCTGTCTGGGGTCTTTGCACGACAATCAACTATTCAGAAATGTCAACTTGAAGACTTCCAAACTCACCATTTCTAGTTAATTTTGCAAATGAAGTGTTGAAGAAGGAAAATCAATATTTAAGGACCTTTAAATGTTAGTGCAGCTTTTGTTTAAAATAAATCACATCCTGAGCAGTTCTATAATCATATGTGTGAAAGTGGGTGAAATCAACTCAGAAAAACATACAAATTCATTGGGCCAATACAGAAGTTCATGTCAATTCATATATTTACTAGTCCTAATTTTCAGGTCTGGGGCTTGAGAGGCAAACAATTTAAAAATTTATTTATACCTTAGAGTTATGAGGGAAAGGCAATATTCTGTTATAACAGTAGTAATAACTTTCTCCCCTTTCATTAACTACTTTGTAATTTATGACACATATCACACACTCCCAAAAAGAATTGAAGAAGCTGTTTTCTCAGTTCATAACATAAACATTGCTTTCTGGTAGATTAAAAATCATCTGGACATGTTTACTCTTAAGGGTGACACAGTTAACAGGAGAAGACTTTTCAAGAATCTGATTCCTTTTTTACTAGCAACTGAAGAGGATCTAGTAGGAGCTGGCAGTAGTGCGGAGCCCTTCCTGCACGGTCAGGATACATGGGCAAGTGCTGCCTCCAATTCCAGTGAGGTGGGCAGGACTCCATATTCCTTGACAGCAGGAGATGTGGTCATGAGCGGCTTTCCCACATCACGGAGACATGAGTGTTGGCTTCAGATCACAACCATACGCCCAGGGGACTAACAACTATAAAACATCGATTCATACATATCTTTGTTCAGAGAGCAGCAAGCAGAAAAAGAACATTTTATAGGGAAAACAGCAAGAGCAAATACCAAATATGAAACCAAAAGTTGGCTAGCTGCAGGGACCCTGGAAACAAACCCCAAGTACAGAACACTACCCATAGCTAACTGAAAGGAAAGCACTAGATAGTAGTGAGTCTATAACAAGGTGAAGAAGTTTATCCATTTGTTTAATTATTTAAGGAAAACACACACACCAGATATTTTAGTGAGCATTATGCGCCAATCCCTATGCTAATTATTTGAGAGACAGAGAGAAGGAAACTGCAGTCTTCACTGTCAGGTAGCTGAGACTCCAGTGAATGGGCTCAAGAATAAATAAAGCCATCATGCTGTACTGAGCACTAAGATAAGAAGCTGAGGAGGGCACCTCAAAAGAGGTGGCACATGAATGAGTCCTGAATGAAAAAGGAATATACCCATGTAGAGATGTAGAGGGAATCAGGACAGAAAAGATTCTAACTTGGAATTTGGTGTATAGTTATTTGACAGAGAAAGTTGGCTTTTTAAAGTCGTGCTTGAGATTCGGGGCGTAACTGTCATCTCAGGATTCCATTAGCATGGTAGTGATGCAATCAGCCCTGTGCTTTGGCAGGAGATTGTGAGGTAGTGTAGAGAAGGACTGCACATAAGGGGAGAGAAAGATGGGCCAGCTTTTCCAGAGACAATGGTGTCATGCAGGGAGAGGCTGTTAGGGCCTAAATTAAGGTAGGTGATAGATAAAGCTTTTTCAGGTGCGTTAGTTTGCATCATAATTTGCTGCATAGAGTTCCACAGGGCTGTGTGGCAGAAAGAAAAAGTTGCCAAAGGAACAGATTGAAGCTGGGCACTTGTAGGGTTTTAGATTCTCTGCATAGTTTACACATAGATCGGAGACCTATGCATTCCTTCTTTCTTTTCTACTGTGTTCCTTGGCCCAGTTTCTCATTTGTAAAATGATGGTAACAGTGGAACATCTGTTGTGGTGTGAGTATGAGAAAAACAGAAATAACGCATGTGGAACACCTTATTCCTCAATATATGAGCTCCATATATCTGCACATTTACCTCACTGGCTTGTATGTGTGCATGTGTGTGGTGGGTCTGAGTATCCTATGTGCCCATGCAGATGTGTTTACAGGGTGGTTATGTATATGTATCACGGATCTGTGTTTGGTAGGTGTATGTGTAGAGTGTATGTATGTGGGTACACACACGTGTACATGTGTGTGCATGTGTGTGGTGGGTCTCCAAAATGCCCTTTTCTAAGTTCCACTGTATTCCTTATTTTCAAAAATTCCCTAGAGGATTCCTTATTGGGTTATTTCTGGTTGCTAAGCTTTTTAAAGCACGAGATTTTCATTTACAGTGATACCAAACTTTAAAAATTAAAATAAAGAACAACTAGAAAAAGGGAACAAGATAGTATTTGAACGGCACTGAAGCATAATTTTGTCTTTAACTTGGATTCTCCTTTGTTCTAAATAGTCCTGATTGCTAAAATTGGATGCATACTCTTGCCATCATCCTTGAACAAAACCACTATTAGCTTAAATGTTTTCTATATTTAGAGGAAATAATCTTAACAACCATCCATACAGAAACAGAATAACACTCAAAGGCTTTGTGAAAGAAAGTGCAACTTTCTTTACAGGAAAGTTTTGCAATAACTCTAAACTTTATCTCACCATTTTTGAGAGGTATTTCTTGAAGCAACAGGAAAATCATCCTGTTGTTCAATTCATTTATCAAAACCACTCTTGCTTTTATTGGAAGACAGGGAAATGAATGCTAAACATCTTTTACGTTAACCCTATTGCCCTTGAGCATCTTACTCCATACAAAGATTTATTTAACTCTGAATAAGCCACCAGTTCCTTGGTGCATCGAGTGTGCTCGAAGCCCCTCTGACGTAGTGCTTCTGTCCTAATATGAAGGTCATTTTCTGCCACTTGTTCATTTTCCATAAAGGTTGCATCAAATGATGGAGGGTGTGAGAAGTCTGGTGTAAGCAATCCAGGTTCGAGAACAGCTTTGCCCTTACTAGGTGTTGATCCTGAATAACAGACTTAACCTTTATCTACCTTGTAAAATACAGAAATACTTCTTAGCCCTTAAGCTACTTTAGAAGGCTCAAAAAGTGAATATGCAAAATATCTATCAAGTTTCTTGGTGCAGAAGAGGCTCAGTAATAATAGCTGCTTTTAAACCATCACCCTGTCAATAGTTCACAAGGTACAAAAAGATAATCTCTTCGGTTCACATAGCTTACAGACTGCAGAGATATTTACAGAAAGTTTATGAGCAATTCTCAAATTCATTGCTAATGTAATTCATGAGGTACCATGCAACAACTTTAGTTTACTAGCATTTAAACAAGAAACTGGGAGTATTCCTTCCCACAGCATCACATGTACAGTATATATAATAGTAACCTCGCATATAATACTCAAACTGGTTTATGCAGAATGAGAAATAGAGAATATATCTGCAGAAATAAAAGTCCCCAATTCTCTGAAGTTTCACTTTGTAATGTTTCAAATTTCTGTAGTCATTCCCAGTCTAAAAATATTAAATGGAAAATTCTAGTGTCTTAGTTACTTTCTCGCTGCTGGGACAAAGCACTTGACACCCGCAACTGAAAGGAGAAGGTTTCTTTGGCTCATGGTTTAAGGAGAATTCAGTCCACAGTCTTCTAGCTCCAAGGCAGAAGCAACATGGTGGAGGGATCTGGTGGAAGAAAGCTGCCCACACCATGTAGGTCAGGAAGCAGAGAGAGAAGGGGGGAACCACGTAGGGGAACATAACTTTCCAGGTCATACCTCTCAGTGGCCCACCTCTACCAGGCTCCATCTCTTAACAAGAAGTTAGTCATAGCACCCTCCATGATCCAATCACCTTCTACACACATAAGAATTTGAGGGGATATTTTAGATCTAACCATAACATGCCCCCATTCTGGGTAGCATGAAATATACCATCCTATTCTGTCCTGCGTGGGATATGACTTGTCCCATAGTCCAGAGTATCCATGCTGTATACGTTTCCTACACACCAGTCATTTAGATGCTGTCTCCATAATCAGATCATCTGTTCTGATATTGCAATGACTTTGTTCAAGTAACCCTTATTTTACTTAATAATGGGTCTAAAGTGCAGGAGTAATGATGCAAAAGTACTGGAGCACAAAACATGAAAGCACAGAGGAATCTGGGACCGCTGTGGCCATGCTGTAGGGTACACATGAAAAAAAGAATATATAGGGTTTGGCACTAGCCATGGTTTCACGGATCCATGGGGGAGGGCGTCTTAGAACACATCCCTTTCAAATAAGGAACATGACTATACATACAGAACTTTATCAGCAGGAGAGTTCATGGAAGAATAAGAAAAGGACAGCTAGCTTCAAAGTCCAAATTACTAAAATAAGCAGTACAATTCTTCCCTATCACCATGCAAATAAGGCATCTGCCAGAGGGAAGAACTCCAATCCTTACAGATGGAAATTTAGAAAGGCACCAGGAGCTTTTGATCATAGTGTTGACATTTTTTTACTGAAAGACACTTGGCTTTGGAAATGATTCTTCCAGGCAGAAAGAACAAACTGTATTTGATTGGAACCAGCATGCAGAAAGGCCAGCATTTCCCACGTGCTCACCACTGAGGTTTCATTTATGCTAGACTCTAAGAGCAAGTCAAGTTGGGTGATGACTTCTAAGCAGTACCTGGGGAGGCATTTGGTCCAGCCAGCGTGCTTCCTACAAATCACTGTGGGAAAAAATGGGATCACATGCAAAACAACAACAAAACAGAGATGAAAGAATAAAATAAATTCAATCAATTTTCAGTGTAGCTCAGAGTTGAGAGAAAGAACGGCATTTTAATGAAGACTTTTAGTTCAAGGCCAGGCACTAGCCTTGCCTTTAGCCTGCCCAATAGTCACAGGATGCTGAAGGCACTGGGTTTCCTGAATGTTTTCTCCAAACAAGAAAGGTTTAATCTTTCTGTGCAGCAGCATGCTCAGCAAGCAACAAAAGCAAACAGAGATGAAGAAATTTCTCTGCTACCTCTCTTAGACCCATAATCCCCAAATCAAACACTTCTTTCTCCTGTACGCTTCCCCAGGGAGCTGTCAAGACAGCAGGCAGAAAGAGACCCTGGATTCCTTCCAAGGTCACTGCAGGATACTGGACAAATTCAGCCTCACAGAGAATCTAAACCACCCGGTGGGGACTGTGTCAATGTATTTCTCCCAGAATGCATCACATAAATGACCGCGATCGCCATCTTGACGTCTGACATGTAGTCAATCAGCCACACAGCTTCCCTGATTATAGATGAAACGGGTACATACAATTCCCTCTTGCTGAGGGTTTGCCTCACAAAGGAGCAAGCCTCCCCTTCTCATCCATGGCTGACAATATTCCTAGGTTGAGGACAGGGCAAAATGTTCTCATCATTTGAATCTAGCTTAGTTTAACACCTTAAATACCATTCTTTCTTTGCAGCTTCGGCCCTCTGAACAGAAGGGTGAGAGACACCTGTAGGCTTCCTTCTGTTCTCCAGGCATTCAAAAGAGTTCTCTTTTTAAGCAAGTTGAATCCCCTTTCTCCATGTAGTTGTCCTTGACCAGGCCCTATCCAAAGCACAGGATGAGGCTTGCTCGGTCTTCACTATAAACCCTGCCTTGGGAGGGGAAGCCATGAGAAGTACAGAAGACAGCCTTCTTTGCCTGTAAAATTAACTAATTGCTTTAGTGCTGAGCAGAAAATAGCAGAAAGCCACAGGAATCATATAATGTGCTGTTGGACAACTGTCAGAAGTATTGATTTGAAGAAAAAAGCATATCGGGTGCAAATAGTTAAACATAAGCATTTCATTTTCTAGGTGATTTATGTTTCTCAAGTGTTTTATGAGCCACTGCTTCCATTTTATAAATGAAGAACTCAAAAAGATCAACCTTTCTTCTACACAGGCACTCCTAAAGTTAGAATGTGCCCATTGCTCCAGTGGGAAAGGTGCAACTGCCACTTCAGCCTGGAGGCAGGCTCCGTGGAGCACAGTTCCACTCTTGGCTTTGCTAGAGAATCGCTGAACCAGTTTTTCCTCCCTCTTGTCAAAGCTTCCCTTCCTCCCATTTCAAGGTGTCAGGGATACCTGATGCCCAGCCTCAAAGGGCATCCCCAGGGACTAAAACCAAGGTTTCAGATGCCACAATTGTCTTGGAACCAACTGACAGTTCCCAAGGGAAGTTGTGAGGCACTTCACACCAGACTCGTAGTTTAAGACTGGCCACCTTCACAATATTTATTTGTAAAGCAAGATAAAAGTGCTTCACATCAGAGCTTCTCTTCTGCCCCAAAGCCAGTTGTTCCCTGTCAATGGCACACCACTGGACAGAGGCACAGCAAATGGGATAAGGAAAGGCAATAATGGGGATTCTCCATCTTGAGAGGCTCAGCACCAGCCCACCTGAGAAAAAAACCCAAAAGGTCTTTTACAAACCAACACACAAAAACAGAAATCTGACAACATTGGTCCACTGATTTTTTTTTCTTGGTATCAAGGTGCACTTTAGGCATATTTATTATTTATTTTTATGTAAGAACTAGATGAATATACTCTCATTGTCTGAGAAGTATAGAGAAGTGTATGGAGTAAAAATTAAAATATCTCTTTCATTTACCCACCTTGCTCTCCCAAAACTGTTACTTATCAGTTTTAGACACGCTTTGGTCTTTTTCTTACATTCTACACACACATATATAGAAACATAAACATATAGCTGTACTACACACACCTATACACACTGATATGTACTCTTCTGCATTGTATATTTTTATGAAATCAAGACTGGCGAAGGTACTCAAATACCTTGGTTAGCTGAAGATCACCAAACCCCTTCCTATTCACTGCAAGCTAGATTTCATTTGAGTGGAGATGATTGCTCCCTCCTGTACATTTCCTCCTACCATTAATGCTTTAGGATATGTCTGGAAAATTCTGTAATTTATGTTAAATATAAATTGTTGTATTTTTGGTTGTATTGGAAAAATGTATACTCTAATGTTGTTTATAAACTCCCTCATCTTTCCAAAGGTAAATTGACAACAAATAACCTGAAGAGAATATAATGATAGAGCTTATAGGTTTAATATGCAAAAATCAATTATTCTAAAATATTTGGGCTTACTTTATATAAATAGCTCATAAAATTTTTTCAGTTATTGATGTTACAGAAAAACAATTACATATTTGAAATTCCAATTACATTGTTGAAAAATATAATTAATTACCTGGAATAAAACAGGATCATTATCTCACATGATATAATTCATTGGAAGTATTTTTAAAACTGCAGTGTGCTATACAAACAGTAGCTATTTATGTCATGAATTAAAAAAATTTACTCTTTTTCTTGCATAAATATATTATTAAATGGGCTGTATATCAAGCAGACATTTTTTATGCTTTGATACATGTTTCACATGATTTTCTCCATGTAAATGTTTCTTTCCTAATTCACTCAGCAATTGTTATGCATTATGCATAAACCTTCATCTTTCAATATTCAGATAATTTAGAATTTCTATATATAATTTAAATTCCCTACATATAAATTACTACCCATGCATTTTAGCTAAGCACTGCTAATTCTCAGGTTATTCAGTATAGAAAAGAATCACATTGCAAGAACAATCTAAAATAACTGATGATGCCCAGCACATGGATGTGCTGCAGGATACACTGGATCTGTCCAGTATGGATTGGAATAATCAAGCATTGTGTGAAGACTCATTATTTCCCTAGTGGCCGTGTGAAGTCCCTTAGCTGGCAGATTTTGTCCATTTCCTCGTAGACTGTCCTGTGTTTGGCACAGTACAATTCACTGATCATTATTGAATAAACAGCTGCAAAGGTACTACAAACAATAACCAACCATTAAATGTACTGACGTCCATTCAAACATGTAGGCATGCTTGACATTTGTTTTATTCCAAGGCTATTTCCTAAATGTCCCAGTGACCACTGGGCATTTATTTACCACCAGCATGCTGCTAGTGGCATCCACATTTAATATCAAAATAGCCACTTCATCTTCAGATAGCGTGGCAGGTGTAGTTCCAAATCTCATAGCTTTGGGAGATTGAGGCAAGCATTGATTTGATAGACTGAAGTTTATGCTTTTCCCTTCCTTAAATAAACTCACTCTTTGGTAGCAAGCACTTAGGGGATTCCCAAAATATTTGCAAACATTGCTGTCAGATAGCATCACCGTCACCATATGATTTAAACAAGCATGTATTCATCACACTTAAACCAGATGTCATCTGAGTAGATGAGGAATGAATCATTTGCTCTTGACAGCTTGTTTATTTCTGACAACACTTTTCAGCAGGGATTGTGTGAGTGCAAAACCCACTTTTGTTATATCTAGGCAGGAGGATGAAATGCCAAATACTGCAGGAAAAGCCTTCCTTCAAGGCGGGGTTCCCTGAAAACAGGCTCCTTTCCCCTCGGACTGACGGACAGGTGGTGAGAGGAGGAACAGCGATGGAGAGTGAGAGCGCCTTATGCCATGAGGTTGATAATAACCCAGCAGTGACAATCACTTTCTCCACTTCCAAGAGCGTAGACCTTGTTAGCTAAAACGTGCCAGGCATCTGGTTAGTTCATCTCATTTAATCCTTACAAGATTAGATTGAGGTATCCTCCTTCCATCTTATGGAGTAGGACTCCACAGCAGAGAGAAAAGCTGAGTAAATTGCTCAGGAACTCTTGTGGCTCAGGTAAAAGGCAAATCAATGATTTCCACCTGGCCTTTTTGACTCCAAAGCCTGGGCTGCACTGTGAGGGTGCTCAGGTTTTAGACTCATAATTTTTTTTTTTTTTTTTTTTTGGCTTTTCTCTGGTACTGGGAACCGAACTCACGACCTTGCACTTGCCAGGCAGGCGCTTTGCCACTAAGCTAAATCCCCAGCCCCTTAGACTCATAATTTTTTTAGAACCTTGTTCCTGATGTGTGGGATTAGGAAGCTGGGCAAGGAAGCAACTAAGTTTTCCAGTTTTAGATTTCTAAAAGTTGTTAGAATTCTTCAGTGCTTATAAAATACCACACCATTTTTTTTTTTAATCAGCTTGCAAACATTGGCACCCTGTGTATTTTAAGTGGGCAGGAGGTTAGCTTCTTAATAAACAGAATACATCCAGGTGGCTTTTCAGTTTGTTTATAATCCTTAGGTAAGAACATGGGTTGCAAAACCTCTTTTCGTGGGAAACCTTAAGAATAAAAGACATTTGTAAATTTCATTTTGGGGCAGGTTAGGCCAAATGATCACAGAAACATTATGTACATGTAAGTACCACGGAGAATTATCACTGGGGTCACTTTACAGTTCCCAAGGCAACCAAACGGCTTAAAATAATGACTCTTGTAATAATGAGGATAAAGCCAGCAGAGACCGGCTGCAAACAAATGATTGGTGAGAACGGCCGCTCTGCAGTATTAGGGCCTTTTCAATAAATCCCATAGATTCAGGCCAGCTCCCGGGTCAGAAGGGCATAATTCAATGCCCAGACGAACTGCTCTGTCAACCTTAAATATCTTACCCTGCTACAGGCCTAGGACGAGGTGACATTTAAAGAAAGATATGAAATATCACTGATGCCCTATGTGCTCATATCACTCGCTTCTCTTCTTTGAGGGTAAGAATGGAAGGACCAGAGAAACTAATCCATGCAAAATTGGCTGTCAACAGCAAGGCCATCCAAGAGCCCCAGCAGAGATAAGGAAGATGTATATCCTTCGCAGAGACTGTTGCGGTTAGGTTCGTTCCTATCCCATGTGGGGGTCACAGGTTTTAGAATGCTCCTCTTTTTCATATTTAATCAACAATATATACTTCTAGGGAAGAAACTACTATAAAAATAATTATTTTACAAAATATTTTCTAAGGGTAAAGTATTATGGGTTGCATGTAGAGTAGGAAAGACTGGGGAAGTAGTGTTTATGTTGCTATGATACGATTATGGATAGTTTTTTTTACATTTTAGTCTTCCATTCAAATGGCTATGATATTATTTTAGACACACACTAAATTGAGAGGGAAAAATTAACTTGATGTGATATAAATTGATCTGCAGTAACATAACTCCCAAATGTGGCTCACCACAGACAAAAAGTAAATCTGTGTTCTCTGAGCTTTCTGTGATCACCAGTGGGGAAGATCTGAATTTCTGACAGGCTTAAAGGTGACAGCAGCCTTTTAGTATGTAGACGAGTAGAGTAATTTGGCAACAGACTCAAGACTCATGTGCAGCAGACTGGTAGATCGGAAATAAATCACAGATGTCACACACATGTTCTCTTAGAAGGCAGAGAATTGATAAGGTGCCAAACCCCATCACACCCAGGCCGTTTTTGTTCCAATTGATAGAACCTCTCACCCTTGAAATTCTGACAAGTTCTATTAGGGAAGGAGACTCTAGCTCATATCTCTTCCTGACTCTTTATCCATCTTCCCAAATCGTGCCTATCTGAGACCTGTCTCAAGCTCATTTAATTATGACATCTGAATCAATACTCCATACTAGACCCCGCCAGCTGCGGCTTGCTCGGCAGTTTCCAGTGTGTGTGTGTGTCAGCCTTTCTAGAAAGTTCACCTTCTCACTCTGAAAAGGAAGTGTCCAACGTTCCAGTGGGTCCCATTATTTATTTTAATTTTTTGAAATGAGTTGTTACCTACAGGGCTTGTAAGATTTAACATATCTTAAGGAAATACAATCTTTTTTTTTTCTGAAATCAGATACATTTTTTATCTCAGAAATGCTAAATTTGAAACTACAGAATAGAGATGAAGCCAACAGCAATTTAAATAAATTACAAGCTGACAACAATTTACCTCAGTGGTGTTTTAAATGAAACATTAACTGCAAAAATCTCAGAAAGCTGTAGGTATCTTAAGAGATTCCACTTTGATATTCTGGTGGAGCTTTAGATATTTGCACATAAAGGAACATAGTGTAATGGAAGCTTAGAAAAAAAAGATAGCACAAAAATGACATGACTTAGTCTGTTCTGCTTTGCTTGCTGTAACAGAATACCATAGCTTGGGTATCTTATAAACAACAGAAATTTAGTTTTTACACTTCTAGAGGCTGGGAAAACCAAGATCAAGATGCTAGCAGATTTACTAAATGGGAGGATTCATTTCTGGTTCATGGACAGTCATATTTTTGCTGTGTTCTTAAATGGTAATAGGGGCAAGAAGTGTTCTAAAACTTTCTCTAGAAGAGCATTAATCTCATTTCTAAAGGCTTTCCCTCTATGACTAATCACCTCCCAAAGATTCTACCTCCTAATACCTTGTGGGCTAGGATTCCAACTTACGAATTTCAACATACCAGTATATGATCCATTTATTTGCTCATGTTTACTGCACTAAATACTAAATTGTACAATTTGTGTTAAAAGAACAACCAAGATTATGTACTTAGAATACATGTACCAGCCTTGAATCAGAATACTGAAAGACTTGTCCCTAATCATCAAATCTGCAAGTATAAGGTAAATTATCTAGTCTCAGTTTTCTTGTCTACCAAATATTCATAGGGAGGAGAGATCCCAGCATGACTAAGTTTGAAAATTCTGTGATTATAAAGATGCCTTATTGATATGGGCTTTGGTCTTTAAAGCATTCATCAAGAAATTTTTGATCATTTCTGTAAAGTGTAGGCATCTATTTGGCTGCAAGCTTTAGGCCTATATTTTATATACAGTGAAGTCCTACATATGTCTCTCACCTAGGCCTCTGTAAGACTATATGGTTATACATATTTACACAATATAGGTATCTAAGGGTCTAAAAGCTGCAAGTTAGTGTGTCCATAAATTGTAAGGCTTTGTGTGTCTATAACATAGACCTACATGTGTCTATAGGGTAGGAGCTTATGCATGTCTAGAAAATTTAGGCTTCTATGTACCTACTTTGGGCACAAAATAGCCCTCATATGTCTTGATATTTTGCATAGAGTGAAAGAACTAGTCAAATTGCCTTAATAAGATTCCATTTAGTTTTCTGACTAAAGTTGGACTCTACAATTACTCTATGAGGAATAGAAAGACAGGGACAAACAGACTCACACACATACATGCAATTAATCTGTAGAAATCTGGGGGAGAAGTCTGTAGAAAATATAGACAATCATAGATTTTTTTAAATCATAGGACATTTAAAAAGAATTATATAAAATCTTTCTAACAAAGCTTTGGAAATTACCTAATTCAGGTTGATTGCTTGGTGACTGTTTTTAACAGTACCACAAAGAAGGAAAAATAAAATACTCTCTAGAATCTTTTTTTTTTTTTTTGGTTTTTCTCCGGTACCGGGAACCGAACTCACGACCGTGCATTTGCCAGGCAGGTGCTTTTGCCGCTGAACTAAATCCCCAGCCCCAAAAAATACTCTCTAAATCTTTCTTTTACTAGTGCTTAATGTTACTGCCATGGACTGGAGCTAAGTTCTTTAAGTTTGGCTCTGTCTTCAAGGAGAAATAGTTCTTAAGATTTGTTGCTTTGGAGAATGATTTGTTATTGAGGAGAGCTCGAATATCCTAATGAAGGAAATCTGAGGTCTAATACAACTTGACAGATACCAAAAATAATAATACAAATAGTTTACATTCATCATTGTCACTATCTTTTTAAATACCTTGATTAGATTACTATTACACATTATGTGCCAGAATATTGTTTCTTCAAATTAGTGTGCTCATCTCAAAGAAGCAACCAGGACACACACACACACACAAATTTTTACAAAACATACAATGTATCTTCTAATATTTTCTATGAAACCATGATTTTATAACAGCTTCTAGTACCTAGAACAGTGTATGTAACTAGAAAAACATTTCTTAATGATCACAGGATATAATTTTATCACACAAGCACATGATAATTTTATGCCTTCTAGAAATATCTTTCAAAACACCTCTTACAAAGCCCTATACATTTTTCATCTTATAGTAGAGAGATGAGATGAGATGAGATGAGAACTCTGTATTTCTGCTTTTAAACTAATTTTCTATCATTTGCAGATCATTCAGCATTCAAACTTTCACATATGGAAAGAACTACAATTATCCAGCTCTGGCTTCTTAACCCCTTGGCTTGCTTAGACTGCTTCATCCTGATTCCAAATATTTCATAGGAGAAGTGCTTTTGTATCCCCCTCCTCTAACTTGGTTGTTTAGAAATATTTTGTTTATATAGAGCTCCATATACATAGATGGTTTTGGTCAGACATGTCACTAGTGGAAGCCATTGAAGATTAAAAAAAAACAACCCTGGGTTGAGACTGGTTTTTGATTCCAGTGATTATGAAGAAAACCTCAGCTCTCTGGGGTGTTCCTCATGGCTAGCCCATGGGGATCCAAAGGGGAACAGAAGAGAAGAAAGAAACAGTGCAGTTCATTGGAGAGGCAATCATTTAAATTGTGGACAAAATCTAGATTTGATTTCTGGAAAAAAAAAGATTTACAGATGAGGTTACTTGGCAGCTTGGATAAACTGTGATTATTTCAGGCCAACTGGGATGTACAGATACATCTCTTATGGCTTGTATCTCGATGGCTTCCCAAAGCCTCATACTCACAGGTGGGGCTTTTTGAGGTGTCTGAATTTAGGATTTGTGATACTGAGATTAAGGGTATGTGGTAACTAAATTCGTTTAGCATAGTTCTGGGTGTGTATAATGGAATGCACACCCTGGGTGTGGGTAGCACCACCCAAAAGACTTATAGCCTGGGTGGAATAAAAGGGAAAGGGAGGCTTGTTGCTACTGATTCTCTGCTTGATGCCTCCTTGCCTATCCTACCATGGACCATTTCTCCTCTGTTATGCTCCTCTGCCATGCTGCTCTGCCTTGGAGCCAGGCAAATATGGACTGAAACTGCTATAAACTGAGCTAAAATAAACATTTCCTCCTTTAATTTGTAAGTGCTGGACATTTTGTCCCAGTAATGACAAAAGTAACTGCAACAACATCCTTTGACTACCCTGGGCAAACTTCTGTTCATCATTCACTGTTTCTGGACCTCAGTTTCCTTATGTGCAAAAGAAAAATAACAATATTTGCCTGAGCTATTTCAAAGGGTTATGAGAAACTAATGTGGTAATGTTTATAGAAGCACTTTGTTAAACTAAAAAGAAATACCAATTGAAGCTTTTAATACTATTCATAATATCAAGATAGATATCATTGGTACTTATGTTCACATTGCTAAGCAAGTCATAAAATGGTCTGTACAATCCAAAGGAACACAAGAATTGAGTTCTACTATCCCATCAATCACATTAGAATATATTTAGCTACATATTGTTACTTAATTAGTTACATACTCATTGTATTGAAAAAAATCTGTCAATCCTCAATTTCTTTCATTTCTAGAAGATGGCCAAACAATGTGTAGTCCTTAATAGCAGAGAACTGCAAAAAAAAATTGTATTCTAAAAACATTGTGGTGTTGTCACATAATTATTCTCTAGATTGAATATTCTACTTCAAATGGAACCTCATTAGAGTTTTGGGCAAAACTAATGACCGTTAGTACATATTAAAATGATCTGGCTTTGTTGGTCACAGCTTACTTTGTGCCAGTGGTGAACCAGGGATACCAAAACAAAACAAAACAACATAAAATCAAAACAAAACAAAACATAACCTTCAGTTTCATTGGTGGAAGTGCAGTCTTGAGAACAATAGGGTCACAGGTCCTGTGTGCTCAACTCAATCCACACCTCGCATGGATCATCCAGGACAACCTGGAGCCCTCCAAAGGTGATGTAGGCAGGGATGATCTGAATGTGTAGCATGTCTTCCCAGGGGGAACTCTGTGCACAGGGGCTAGTTAGACTAGAAAAAAAGATTCCACCTGTCTGTCTTTCCAGTCCTGAGATGCTGTCACATGCAAGAGAAAATTCAGAGTTCCAGAAGAACAGATTGAACAGATCGAAGTTACAGGAACAAAGCTTTGCAGCAATTTTTCAAGTTCCTTTGTAACATTCTGACTTGTCCACAAATGGAATGGGCTGCCTTTTGAGGGACACAGCTCATTATCACTTACAGTGTTCAAGCAGCAGCTGGCACCTTCAGAGAGAGAGATAGAGAGAGAGAGAGAGAGGGAGAGAGAGACTAGCTGTGTTGTTCCAGAGTATCAAAGGAGTGTCCACAGATGCCTGTGGGACTGCTGTGGATGAGGACACTGTGGAATGTCCAGTGACACCAGGGCTTCTTATCCCCAGCACTGACTCAACCCAGAAAGTTCTGCTTCTCTTTGTTTTTGATATTTTTATTGTGTTTTTGTATACTGTTCAATGTCAGGGCTTTGCAACATTATTTTTTTATCACTATAAAATTCCAGATATTTATTTTGAAAAATGGGAAAGGGGAGTATTTTTACTAAAAGATCTATTTAAAAACTACTGACATCAAAACCTCAAGTCCAAAGTTCCATGAATTTGAGATTTTATAATCAAGGAAGATATGCCCTGTACACACTGTCACCTTCAAATACCAGTCCTGCAGTGTTGGTCTCAGACTCATTACTAATATGTCTCTTCCCGTTACAAACTGGAGGAAAAGTGTGCAACCAGGACTATTTGTCTTCAGATGTTCTGCTCTGTGTAAGAAATAAAAGTAAATCCAGGGGTGTAAGATATTTATATAACTGGTTAAGAAAATTAGCCTATAATAATAAGGCAAGTTTGTCTGAGAATAAAATGCAATTCAGTTAATCAGTGTAAGGTTATGCTTGGTTTTTACTTACCTCTAATAACCCATTTTCAAGTAAGTCTAAAAAATATAAAGACTAAGTTAGAAAAACTAATATGAAGCTTGCCTGTGAGTCTTCAATTTTGTTGTGTGCCATTTTGAAATGTCATTAAAATTTTCTTTCAGGGAAACTGACTAACTTAACATCTTTCTAATTTGACTGATCCTTCTGTCCTAACACATAACCCTGGGCATATTTGTTAACATATGATGTCCTTGTCATGATGGTTTTAATGATTCTTAGCAAATGTTTTTAAACAACCAGACACTGGATCTCAAATTGGAAACTACAATGGAATATAAATTGATGATCAGAGCTATTGAATATCTTAAGAAAAATACAGGGAGTTATTTGGATATAAAATTTATCAGTCCCACTAGCATGTCTACGATTTTTTAAAATAAAATAACCAGTATTGGCAAGATATGGAGAAACTGAAAGCTTTTTGCATTGCTGGTGGGAATTTAAAATGATGAAGCTACTGTGGAAAACAGTTGGCAGTTTCTCAAAATGTTAAATACAGCATTACTACACCATCCAGGTATTCCACTCATAGCTATCTATCCAAAGGAACTGAAAACAAGTCCTCAAATAAATCCATCTTACTGGCATGTTTATAGCAGGGTTACTCACAGTAGCCAAAATGTGGAAACAACCCAACTGCCCATCAGTGAGTGAACTACTCAACAAATTCTGGTCTCTACACACAATAGAATATTATTCCTCTATAAAAGAAATTAAGTAATGATACACTCTGTTACTTGGAATAATTTCAGAAGCATTATGCTAAATGAAAGAAGTCAAAGACAAACAATCATATATTACTTGACTCCATTACATGAAATACCCAGAATAGTAATTCCATAGAGACAGGAACCAGTTTAGTGGTTGCCAGAGGCTTCAGGAAGGAGAAAATTTATAGAAATTTTTTAATGACTATGGGTTTCCTTTTTGGATGATAAAAATGTTTTCAAACTAGAAAGAGATTGTGGTTGTATGACATTATGAATGGATTAAATACCACTAAATTGTTCACTTTGTAATGATTAACTTTGTTTTCTGAATTTCATCTCAGTTAAAAATATATCTGGAAGAAATTAATTTTATGAATTGATTTTGGGATAAAAGAGTAAATATACTTAACTATCAAGGGCACATTCCCTGCTCTGTGGTGGCTTCTGTGGACAGGCTTTTAAATGACATTGTACACAAAGCATGCTCTGACTCATTGACACGTGACCATCAACAGCTCAGTCATTTATCAGTCACACAGTGATTCTGTGGCAACCTCAGAGTGTGTGGTGACAGGCTTGCCAGCCACCTTCAAGGAGCTTTGAGTTTAGCTGGGAAGACCAGGCCAAGTTGTACAAGTTGACCATATTCCTACAGCATAGGTCTGAGTTTCCCCTTCTTTGAAAGAGACCAGTGAGAGATAGACAAGGACAGAATGCTTCATGGAATTGGCAGAATGGAAGTCCATTCTCCAGAAAGCAGGTGGGGCTATCTCAGAATTTTATTTACTTTTCTCTCACTGCATTTGTTACATTAGGTTACAGCTATGAACTTGTCTATCTGCCCTTATAGATTTTGAGACACTTGAGGCCAGGAAATAAGCCTTGTATTTCAAGTGCTCATGAAAATTTTTTTTCTGAGCTCTTGGAGATAAATCTATCTTGCAACCTTTCTTTCCACATAGAAACTAAGGGTTAATGGCAAGAAAAACAAGTATGAAAACTTAGGTCAAATAATGTGTTTCAGTGGACCATTGAGTTATCTCGCTGAATCTAGAACGGCTCTTTCTGAAGAGGTACCACTCTGAGGCTGGAGACCACAAGCTGAGTAAAGAAAACAGAACTGGATTTACCATAAAACCCTAGTCTAGTTTAAGCTTTAATTCAAGATAGGTACCCCTTCCCATGCTCTGTTGTTAATTTATGATGTTATAATAAATTTATAATTATAAGAATTATAAGAATTTATAATTCTTGATGTTGTATCTTTTTCTCCAAGAAGGTCTCCCAAAGTGTGTAAAATTTAGAATCCCCCAAATTCTAGACCCACCTCTATGTTAAAGTGACCTAATTGGTTTGGTTTAGAAAAAGACAAGGTCTTTTGGAAGAAGTAGAGCCTATACTGCTTGAGAAGCACTGGAAAGCCACATTGCCTAGGTTGAAAAATCTGATCTGTGTGACTTTGAGTATGTAACACCACTTCTTCAGTTCTAAGGAACAGTAGCCCAGGTTTCATGAGACTATGTTCTTCTTTCAGTCTGTTTCATTTGTTAAGCAGCAACTACGTGCCTGACCCAGGATGTGACCTAACAAATGGATGTACCCTTTACCCTAGAAGGAGAAACTATTGGTTTGTGTCTTACTCTGTTTTTTGTTGCTATAACAGAATATCTGAGACTGGGTAATTTATAAAGGAAAGAAGTTTATTTTGGCTCATGTTTATGAGGGGTGAGAAGAGCAAAGGCATAAGCAGTGGTGCCTATCAGATGCACCATAACATGGCAGCAAGTAAAAGGGCAAGCAAATGCATCAGAAGAGAGGTCAAGAGATAGCCAAGGAGACTCAACTCACCTTCATAACAACATGGTAACTAATCCAGTCTCATGAGCATTAATCCAGTCCCAAGAGAAAGACATTGATCTGTCATAATGTCCTAATCACCTCTTAAAGTCCCCACCTTCCACTACAATGGCAATCAAGTTTCAACATGAGTTTTGGAGGGAACAAACCACATTAAAAATTATAGCTGTTGAGAAACATACTTTTTATTTGCATTTTGAGATGATGGTGTGAGATATAGAAATCATTTGAATGGATTAGACTAGTGTATTAACAAGGGGAAGAGAAAGAGGACCATAAATCAGAATACACTGTAGACATGGCAATGAAAAAGAAGCACCATACAGCTTGAATTTTCAGTATGAGACCCCATACTGGAATGTTAAAAACCTCCCATATTTCTCATGGTCTTCATCCTGGGAGCATATTTCATGTGAAATTCCAGAGGGGGTCCTGATACTTGAAGCAGTAGTTGTTCAGCAACTAATTTATAGGAACACATGCTTTTCCTCCCTAGTTTTTCATTATGGTCATGAGCGTCATTCACAACCACTAATGTTTTTTGGAAGGGCACCCAGTGCCTGTGGAATTCACCCCCACCAGAGGTTCAGGGGAGTCAAAGTTTGGCAAATTGTAAGGCATAAAGCATGATGCATTTGTTTCCATAAACTTTTAATAAAGTTTTTACCTGGAGCACTGAATGTTTATATGTCAGAGGCAACTTCTCATGTGCTATGGTAATGGCCTACTGCTATGCAGTAGAAGCATAGGGACTTGTAGATGCCACTATCACCATCCTTGATTATGGATATTTTAAAACTATGAGAGGAGGAAGCCAAGTTCAATGGAAAGAAGAATTTTGTAGCTCTGCAGAATTATGAGATGGGTCACATTTGTGAATTGGGCCCAGAATTCTCGCCTGCCTGAATGAATGGAAACGATTTTCTCAGTTCTGTTCGAAAGCTTGGTTAACTACCAATTTTTCCTGCTTTTCCCGTATTCTTTTAAAATATCTGAGATTTAATCCAGAACAAAAACTGTCAATAAAAATATCAAATAATTCAGGCTAAAAATTATACTTGTAGCTTTGAGTTTTTCATATTGACAGCCTATATTATACAAAATAACTCGATGGCATAATTGGTATTTCATTCCACTCAAAATGAATGCAATCCAAGTTTCTCTCTTCTGCTCTTCTCTTCTCATTGATGTTAAAAAATAAATTCTTCTTGCCTTACTTCAAACTTGACAAACCATTGATCTAAAAAAGGGAAAGTGAATCTTCTTTCCTTTCAAACCCAGGATAACCTTGGCAGCACATAAGCCTCCATCAGAGGCAACCAAGGCTGCAAATAACAATCATTTTCCATTCATAAGAGCTGCCCTTGACAGGCCAAGAAATAACAAATTACAAGTGAATAGTCCCCAAGAGGGCTTGAAGCACTTTAATCACTCTGAATTTGTTTTGATGTTGTTTCTTTAGAGCAAAATTATTAACTCCTTTGAGGAACTACAACCAAGTTTGTGATTTCCGGGTTTTCTACCTAAGCAGAGTTGGAGATGGAAAAATCCAGCGTCTATTAATGTTTTGAAAAATTAGGATAGTTAGATATTTGAGTGCCTCCTATTCAAGAAATGCTCTATTTCTTTTATATTTGAATTATTAAAAGGGACTAATGGAATATATTGCATGTTCTTAAGAAGCTTACCTCATGGGGAGCTCAGTATGTTTTTTAAAATTTATTTTCTCTGTTTACTATATCTAATAAATTCTGATAGTGCTGTATAGGAATAGGAAGAGGCTATTGACATAGGAGCTGTTCCTATGAAATTGGTAATTGATAAATGTATCTAAATCTACAAGCCGAGTTTTACCTATGAGTGTGTAAGGCAAGAAATGGAGGTTGGAGAAGAAAGTTCTGTCATCATGCCAGGATGTATCTCTGTGCCTGGGTGAGACACTGAATGCTTTGAAGCTGAAGTTATCCTTATTGCAAGAGGCCTTCCTCAGTTACAAAATTCTATGTCTGCACTCACAGTGACATGCTGTTCAGACCACTAGAACTGCTGCAGTCACCTCATGCTCTAAGAAGGATACACGATAAGGTTGGATCAAGGATTCGGCAGATGAGCCATTCACACAATGCACAATCAGAGCCCTGAATTGTAAAGACTCTTGAACTATATAACTAGATTTTTATTGTTTTGATATAATAAGAGAGTCTCTAAGTGAAATTATACTTAAGCTTGAGAAGAGGCAGCTGGTGGTAATGTAGGTATAATTCCATCAAGAAATGTAGCTAGAGCCATAAAGCAAAAATGAGATGCTGAGGTGATCTGATTTGTATACATATCTACTGTTTCCAGAAACTGACAGGTTCTACAATCATTTGAAAAATAATTCCCAGAGTTTTTTCTATGAACATATTCCTTTATCCTAAATGGCTGTCTGACCTCGATTTTATTTCTTCATGTATACTTTATCACAGACACGGAAAATGAACTGCATAGTAGATTCCACAACTGTTCACTTTTAAGTGCTATGGTCCAGATAATAGATCTGCAAGCTACCGAGGCCGTGTGACATCACTGCATTCTGGCAGAAGATGAGAGTTTTACCTGTTCAAAACCCAGACCTACTTTTTCCCAAGGCAATGAGGAGGAACTCAATAGCTTCACAATTAGGGGTACTTCATCTTTGCCTTTCAACATAGACTATTGTTTTGGATATAAATATTGCAATGACATTGTTGTAGTACAGCATATTCAAAGAGTTGTCTGGAAAATATAAAATCTCAGAAGGCCTTTATTTTCTCCTAGATTTTTCCAAAACTTTAGATCAGGGAATTTGGGGCTGAGGCAGAATTTAAAGGGAACTTTACATTGCAAACAATGTTCTGATGCCATGTTTTTCAAAGAAGAAAATATTAAAAATGTGTTTAGGCATTATTAATCAAATCATAGCATGGTACTTGCTGCTCTTTCAGATTTGAATAATAGTTACTACAATAAATTAAAATTCAACTAAATGGTGGTATTCAATGCAACTACTGGCTATTGAGTTAAACCATGTAAAACCTCCATATTTACATATCAAAAAACAGTTGAATATTGACATTTGCATCCAGTGCAACAAATTAATTGGATTTACGTAAAGTTTTTCACATTTAATATAGGTTTCATAACTGTAAGTCATAACTATGGTCATTCTAGTATAATTCCTTAGTAAATAGTTCATTTATCCAGTATGATATAGACTTTTTCCCTCAGGGAGATGGTTTAGCACTAAATTCTTCAATAAGGAACTTTATGTGGTTGCTAGATAATATTTGCATGACTGTACAGTTATTACACATTTTTGTTGTAAGGCTAGAGGAAAGCTCACAAATTTTAATATCACCTGAATTGTTTTTGAAATTTCTATCAATATTGAGTGGCCATTCATAAAAGTAAAGTCCCAGTTACAGAGAAGCTTATTGTTTGATGAAGATGTTCTCAAACATAGCATACTAATTCTAGGACTTCTGTTATTTAACTTATTTAAATCTATAAGTAAGACTTATTGAACACACTTTGCACACATGGTCTAAGAATTTGCAACCTGAGTGGTCTTCACTATGTGGGGTGCTATTTGAATGGGAGGTTTAAAAAAATGCAATACTCCTTAGGCAAAACAGAAGGAGACCACTGCAATGGAATTCAACTTGATTAAACCTGCAGCTCCTAGGTTCAGCATGGGGGTGCGAAGCAATGCCTGAAAACACAGTCACACTGCCCTGTCTTGGAACAAGTCCACCAGAGTCTGCCCTTAGAGACTCAGAAAGAGTAGGGTATGCTTCTTGATGAGTTGCCTTGTAGTGAAAAGAAGGGAAGAAAAACTTGGCATTCTCCCCTTAATAATTCCGCGAAGACATAAAACATGCTTCAAGAGCCACAAACAGCAGAAACTTCTGTAGCTTAAGCTCCATAGAAGGGACTATGTTTTGTCTTCCTTAGAAACTCACAAAGATAGCAGTGTGGTGTTTAAAGGTAGTCAAATCTCCTGGAGCATGCCAAATGGCTCAGACTCGCCTAGAAGCTCATGGGTCACAGGAAAAGAAAGGCTGCACTGCAGAGTCCATGCAAAGGACCTGGGAATTTTCCCATTTCCAAGAAAACCAGCAGTGAGTCCCATCAGTTGAGTGGCAGATGGAAACAGAAGGGAGAGAGGGCAAGGGCAAGCTGTAAGTCTCCTAGCACTCAAGTGGGTTTCAATTTCTCTCTAATTCATAATAGAAGAATCTTACTTCTGTATTTTACAATGTGAAAAAAATGCAAGGCTTGTTAAAGTCTAATTAAAATCAAGCAAGCAAAATTTCAAACACAAAGGACAGACATATGTGGTTCTATTTTATTTGAAATGTGTCTACTTGCATTTCTCACTGAAATTTTCTTCTCTTTTTGTGCTATAGAAGAGTATGTATTTTTCTTTTTCAATGACTATATAGATAGATAGATAGATATAGATATCCTCAGACTATTATCTGTAAGGGGCTTGTTGGTGGCACTCAACAATTTATTAAATGACAGATAAGGATGACACTTTTAACTTGGTCATTAAGGTTCTCTGTACTTTTTATAGCAAATACAGTTGAATCCTAAGAAGGAGGTGGCTCAGAGGGGGTAAAGATTAATGCCGTGTCCATGCATAACGGAATTGGACAGGGGCCAAAATATTGGATTAGAGGAATTGATGTATTTGACTGTAAAATTAAATAAGCTTAACTGTGCAAGTGAAGCAGTGTCTTGTCACCATGCTATCGATTTATTTATTTATTTATTTTTTCTTTTTTCTTTTGGTTTTTCTCCGGTACCGGGAACCGAACTCACAACCTTGCGTTTGCCAGGCAGGCGCTTTTTGCCGCTGAGCTAAATCCCCAGCCCCCATGCTATCGATTTAAATGAGAAGTGTATGTGTCGAGAATCTTCTCACCAGGGCAGAAGCATCCAGAATAAAGTTCTCAGTGATAACTGTATGAATGCTGTATGATTGCTTATAAAACAAAAATATTATACTTGACTTTTTAACATCTTGGAGGGATACAAGAAGGAAAATATATTTTTTTGCCAAGAAAACAGTAAATAAGGTAAATGATTCAGTACGTAAGAAAAATTTCCATTAACATTTTTCATAAAAAGGCTACATATGAAAATAATTTTTCACTTTGATTTATGCTTTGATGTTAATTGATTTAGCTGCTCAAATTAATTTTATATTTTGCAAAAAAATTAGCTTTGTTACAATCTATGAATCTCTTTCATAGGAAACAATCACTATGGTGATTTAGAAACTTTAATTTTTATGTCAAATGAAAGTAACTGTGTGCTTTAGAATTTATCAAGATAACAAAATGAAATATACAATTGCTTTGAAATGTTATCAGCAAGTAATAAAATACTTAGAGATTATTTAAGTGTTTTTATTTTTGGAAAGTAGACTTTTAAATTCATTTCAGCTGGGGTGTGAATAGAGCAAATTAATGCAGGTAAATACTTCAGCTAAGTATTCTCGGATGAATTGCAATCAAAATTAAGACCTATAATTTAACAAGATAAAGTCACCTCTAACTTACTCTTTGTTCATTTCAAACAAGGGGAATTAAATGTCATTACTAAAATAAGTCATTATGGAATTACAGCAATCTCTGCAGTATTTTTTGGTTCCTGTCAGTTTACTCAGTATTACACAAAGCTGTAGAGTTTACCACTGAGTTCTATTAAGTAATTCTAGAATTGCATAAAATATTTTCTAAAAGTGGAAAAACTCTTAGCTAACCCACCAAATGGTGAATATATTAGAAATAAAGATAGCATAAAATATCTCCTCATCATTAAGTCATCACTAAGTCCCTGTTTTTAATCTAATACCCTAATATAGACTTTGATCATATTCAGACTTCCCTTTCTGAGTTTAACTGCAAGAATGTAGACTATTTCACTAAGTACAATTCAATACAACCTAAACTCAAAACACTAAGGTGACATGACAATGACTTTATTTACTGAACTGAAGTACTTTAGTGAAATAAAAGTAAAAACATTTTGACTATAGGCACATGTGCAATCTTGTTAGCAAGTTAGGGTTTAGCCAACATTTCCAAAATGGCTTATCTATAAAATATATTTAGGATTTCTTTTAGCTTTTTCTATGCAAAGAATTAGGATAGTTTTAACTTTTTCTAGCAAAGGATAATAATGTATTACATTATGAAGTCTGAAGTTCACTATCATTCTAGTTCGTTCTTTGGTATGACAACTAGCAAAATTGGGTGTTCAAAGACATGTTCATAGCATGGACAAAAACACCATGGGATATGGTATAATGTTATGGCCTGTTCTTCGGGAATTTTATATACTATATGTATACATATTTGTATTTCAGATAATAATGAGTGGTTTATCTGCAATATGTAATTACGTTAGTTAACTGAAGGAATATTTTGATATTGTGTATAATTAAAACTTTGCATGTTACACATTTAGGCTGATTTTAACATAATTATGAATGAGCAGACTTGGAGATCACTATAGATATTTGCCAAATCAAATTCAAATGAACAGGTTCAGATATCCCTAAAACTTAGTTTGATGCAATAGGAAAAGAACTGGGTTAAGAGCTAAAAGACAGTACTGAAAACAATACAGGCTTCCTCAGGCCCCTGGCAGCCCTTATAATTTGTGATCACTTTCGTCTCTCTCTACAAACAACTAGCTTCAAATTTCATACTCATTTATTTTTCCTGACAGAACTTCTGATAGGCAAATGGCCGAGATGACCAAAGGCAAAGACCAAGAAAAAGAAAAACCCAAACTAGAGAAATTATAGTTGAATATACAAAAATGTATAGCTGAGATTTATGATGGACTCCCATGTTTTACAAAGACCTAAAGTTATGTAGTTATTTTTCAAAATACGTTCTGTTTTTAAAAAGGGGTTAAAAACATTATTGACAAGAAAATATTTGCCATGAATTAGATGAATTGGGGAGATGCTGACCCTTAGTACTACCAGCACTGAATGCATGATGTTTTGAATATGCAGGAGGCTGCTCGGTGAAGATAAATGAGTATTAAAAAGAGTCCTTTGTGAAGGCAGGAGAAAGAAATTAAAAATCAAATGTAAAATTGGTCAAGCCATAAAAACATCATTTAAAAAGCCCTTTAATCATTCTATTGTGATTAACATAAAAACCATAACATTTTCAATTTTAAAAGGAAATAATTCATTATAAAATAAAATAGAGGCCTTTCTGTATCTTATTTCATATAGGTCCTTTTGAAGATTAGCAAAAGATCTATTTTCAATGATATTATCATGAAAATTTTTTGCAGTATCTTGATTATATGTTCAAAGTGTTGAATATAATTAATATTCATCATCATTAATATATCAGGCTGAATCAGCAAAGGAAATACAAAAGCCATTAGTTACACAGATCTTATTTTGGAGGAATATAAATAAATTCTAATTATCTTGATATGTCAAATAAGAAGATTATTTTATTTGTATTATGTACCAAGCTGACTGTATATAGTTGACAATTCTACATTTTAAGCAGAAAACTATCAATTTTAAGAAATTTTAAATTCTCAAGAGTTAATTTTTCAGTCATCCTTATGGACTGATTAATCCCAGTGCTTGTTGAAGTAAATCTTCAATAACAATGCAATAAAGTTCTTTAGTCTCTCTGTCCTTATGTTAGTCCTCATCAAAAACAATTGCCAGCTTCATCATTACTTTAGCAACAATATTTAAAAGTATCCTAATTCTTTGCATAGAAAAAAATAGTTTTCTGGGTTGTCAGTGGGTTGACGAGTATGGCCTACCTGGGTTAAATGGTGTTACCTGCATTCCTATTTGGTGGGGATTATCTGAAATATCAATACACTAATATACATCATTTATCTTGAAGGGAGTCATAAAGTATGTAGCTTCCCCAGAAGAATTTGTTTTTATCTCCCAGAATATTTTATTGAACTACTGTTTTGCTAAAACTACTTTCAGAACATGATTCTACATGATCGAGCCTCATGTGAATCATCTAATCTCCCATTCATTCCCACCCCGGTACTTCTCAGTACTTCCCCCATGAGTCATTAACTATAATAAACTCTGTATCATGTTTCCTTTGTTGAGCAAAGACACATTCTCTCTGACTACACACCAGTCTCTTCCAAGGAGGCACAATATGGTATACATATTTTTAAAAACAAAATTATTTAGTGTGGTATTGGTGAATTGAGCCCAGGGCCTCATGTATACCAGGCAAGTGCTCTATCACTAAGACACACTACTAGCTTGCTTGCTTATCTCTTTGGCTTTCAGACAGGGTCTCGCTAACTTGCCCAGGCCCGCCTTGAACTTATGATCCTCTGCTTCATCCCCTCGGGTAGGTGGATTACAGGATGGTGTTGTGGTTTCCTTTTTATAATCTGTGTGCATAAGTTCCTCACTTGTAAGCCCAAGTAGTATAGACCTGCCTAGTACAGAGAGATTATTAAGGCTGTCTTAGAGGAAATGAAAGCACATCTCAAGAGCGAAAGAAGACTCCTGCCTGGCAAGCGCAAGGTCTTGAGTTCGATTCCCAGTACCAAAAAAAAAAAAAAAAAGAAAAGAAGAAAGACAAGAAACTGTCAGTATTCAGTCTTTGATAACTAAACAGCATCTAATGAATTGAGTCAATAGTCATGAAGTTCAGGACTGAGAGGAAAAGAATATTTATAAATCCTATTTGTTGTCATTTAGCATACTGAGAACCAAGTCTGGTTACCAGGTCTTAGAATTCATTATATACCAGGAGTAGAAAGAACTCAAGACATGATGTAAGGAAAACAGAACACCATTCCGGAAGGATGGTGTGAGGAGAAAATGCAGAGGCAAGGGAAGTGGAGAAGGGTATCTTGACCTCCCTTCTCTAGACCTCAGGAGGAAATGCCAAGGCAGGAGAAGCAAAACCACAGTTCACAGCAGCAGTCTGAAGGCTACGTATAAACCTAGCTACAGTGCAAGGGTCTCAGCCAGTGTCCCCATGTGAATGGACAGTATCAAGAGGTAGTAACCTAATGACCCTCCTGTACACAGCCACATTCGAGCAGAGGCTCCTCAACCAAACCTATAGGGAGACACACTCTGCCAATGTTTTTTGCAAGAGAAGAAAACTATTTAAATTAGAATAGACTGAGACAATTCAATGGACAAGTTTGCATCCTCCCACCTGATAGGACAATAGTTCAAAAACATTCAATGAATCCTAGAAAATTAAACTGGTTTTTTCACACAACAAAAATCATGTGCAACTTCAGTGCCCCCATCCTCCTAAGGCACAAGTTTTCTACACCATGCTTCATGTTTCAACTTGCCTTACTACCTGTGTTTTTACATGTAGGCCACATTTCTTATATTTCCCCTACACCACAATACTGCAGCTTCCTGAGGACAAGGCTACATTATATTTTGCATTATCAGCACAGTATTAACACACGTCACTAGAGCAATCAATTATAATATCTTTCATAATTCCCACCAATCCTTCAATATTTGATAATGTTTGGATTATATAATATGCAACAAAATGAACCTAGTATAATTAAAAATTTAAGGTTGAGGAAGTATAGTATGTCTTAGTTGACAGAACCACATAAGAATTTTCTAACAATACATCATTCATATAATCATGTAGTTCCTTTTATCTCGCAGTAGAAATCTAATATGACTATTATATATTAAACATTAGCTAGACTGGGATTTTTTAGAAATAAAGATATTACAGAGCACTTCATTTGCAGAAACACTAGTGTATCTGATTGCAAAGTGAAAATATTTATTATGAAAGTAGCAGAATATAAATCATGGGACAAGCTAAAAATAGATTTTATCTCACATAGTTTTTTCAAATTCTTTTTATAGTAAAAATAAAACCAGCCATCTCTCAGATTTGACCTTTCTGTGTGGCTTACCTGAAAAAAGTGAAAAGAATTAAAAAATAACAAAGGAAGATCTCATACCCAAAAGGGGTTACAGATTGGAGCCAAGTATCTTTGCATTACTGCTGTCTGAGTTAAGGGGTTACAGTTAAACATACTACATTTGGTCACTCCTGTTTTGTTCCTGTCTTAGGAGAGGTATAAATAAGCAGCTCCTGGCCTTTTCAAACCTGTACCACCATATTTCATTTATGGCATCCAATAAGGTCAAAGGCAAAGAATAAAATTCTCCCAGCGCTGCTAACTTTGTCAGTGTAAAATGTAGCTCACTATTCAGCCCATTGTTAACCAAGGTGTTCAAATAATGTCTTGCTTCACATGCGTGTGGGGCTCTGATAGGTTTCAAAGTCTGGGGGAAAGCCTATGCAAGCTGGAAATCTAACCTTCTTCACCCTTCCATCCTTTTGTCTCCTGTTTTCTGATCTTTTTAATCCAGAATCTTTAATAGAAAAATTCGGTTGCAAGACTGAAAACAGCATGGGGTCAAAATCCCATTACAGGTTATTTAAAGCAACATCTGCAGTCTTTTGAATGTGTGAAGAGAAACTCAGATGACCTCTGGGGACTCTTCTTCAAACATGTTCTATTAAACACACGTAAACACAAGTAAAACATATTTTAAGGTCAGACAATCAAGAGCAAAAGAACTCCCCCAGAACCCAGACAGATATAAATATTTAAAGTCTTTAAAAAAAAAAAAAACCCTACATATACCTCAGATAAATTAATTAATGTAAAAGCGGGATTTTGTGGATGAAGAATATAAGGGATTGGATGTAAAGATATACACAGAATGTAGTTGAACCCAATTCAGTGCCTTTAAAGAATAACTACCTTTCCAGAGCCAATCATCTGGACACGAGAGAAGACACTTTCAACAAGAGGGACTTAACTGCCTTCATTACATGCAAAAGGCATGTCTAGCATCTTCTGTCTAGCATCTTCTGTCAGCTCAAAAAAGTGAAACAGCCAGGTACCACATAAAAAATAAATACAAGGAAATATCATGTGTAAACCAAAGGACTCAGGGCTTTTTCTGCCATTTCTGGATTATTCCTTAGTCATTTATTTAAATGATAAACCTTGGCGTTAACAATATACCTAGAAAAATAATAATTCTGGTCACAATACAAAAAATAATATGTCTGTGTCACTATAACTAGATAGGCAGAAATAGCCATTTTGTTAACTTAATAAAAATGTTATTGTGAATTAGGGCTTAATCATCATAGAATGCCCAGTATCCCTGACCACCTAATGCTGTGTAGTGAAGTCATTGAATTTGAATGAGAAAACTAGAAGGTTAAAGTGGGCTTTGTTTATGTCTGTGTGTATGTTAATATGTGTTCATTCTTTTATTTTTAAATTGAAAAAAAATAAAGTGGGCTTTTGGTAATGATACAGCCAACATGTTGGAGTAAGACAACCTATGTGAATAGCAAAATCTTAAGGAAAATGTCTCTATTTGGAGATTTACAATTTTTATAAAAATCTCAATAGGAAAAACCTATAAACTTCCAGTAAAGTCAGAAAGGCATTTTAAAAAAGAAAGAAACAAAGAAAATCCACACAAGAATTTATGAAGAGCAAGTTTCCATCAACACTAAATCAGCCTCTGGGCCCATTTCCAGAATTAGGAATAAAGTCTATTATAATTCCAAAATAAGATCTCAGAAAAACAACAGCAAGAATACTAAGAAGATTTAGCACACACCAGCATTTTCAGCCTAAACCATTTCCAAAGTCCTCTGGTGCTTTCTGGTTTGCATTGTGGTTCTCACAGGCAATTCTCATGCAGCACGGCAGAACCATCAAGTCCCACAAGATGAGCACTTACCAGACAAACTGAGATCCCTGAAGCAATGAAAACACCACTTACCTAGAAAAAGAAGAAAGTGATGCAGAGATTAAGATGCTATCATTTCAAGGCAATTGTAGTTCTTAGATTATTCTAGCCCCTGTATTGCCAATGTTTTCTCAGTGAACAGCATTATGTGTTTAGAAGAAAACCAAGTTTTAATTTATATATGCATGAAGGAAGTTTTGTAAGAAGTGAGAAAATCTTCTTGTTGCAAAAGCCCTTGTGAGTTTATTTCACTCTCAATCACTATGACATATAACCATAGGCAGATAAAATTGGAGGGGATATTAACAAGAATCCAAGAGGAATTAAAACACAATTTGGTTGTTTCTTTTTTTTTTTTTTTTTTTGGTTTTTCTCCAGTACCGGGAACCGAACTCATGACCTTGTGCTTGCCAGGTAGGCGCTTTTGCCACTGAGCTAAATCGCCAGCCCCTATAATTTGGTTGTTTCTAAAGAGAGAAAGATGGTCAGACCATCTAGCATCAAGTGTATTCTGCAATGAATCTTCATCAAATTATCAAAGAGTACACCTCCCCAAGCCAGAGCTTGATCTACCATATTGTCATTTATCAAGTTATTTAAAGTGTAAACACTTATAATTTGTATAAGCCTTCTAATTTCAGTTGCTAATTAGTTACAGAATGAAAAACCTTGGCTTTATAACTTTAGCTACTTACCATGAAACAGAAGGAAAGAAAAAACCAGAAACTACACATTAAAAATTAATCGGTAAATGTGATTGCAGCTATAGATTTTAGTACCTAAAGAAATAATTCAGTTGTATTAATCTTATTTTTTAAAGTATCAAACATTCTTCCAAAGACTCAAGTCTTATAAAGATCAAAAAAGAACTTAAAACATAAAAATGGAATATGAAACATAGCTATGGTTTATGTCTAGAGGTCCCTCCAAAGCCTTATGTGCATAGGGCTTTTTCAGAGATGGCTGAATCTAGAGTGTGTGATGCTGGGACTAAGGATATATGATTAGTAAATCAGTCTGCTGATGGTTTGGCATAGTTCTGGCTAGGATGAAGGGTGTGAGTGTTACACATTCCCTAGGGTGGGTATCCTGCATATACTGTAAGGGACAGGAAGAGTCTTGTCTTTCTTCCTTGTTGCTTTTGCTATCTTGTAGGAGCTATGAACTGTTCTCCTCTGTGATGGTGACAGCCTGCCTTGGAGATAGCCCATCATGGACTGAAACCTCTACAAACTGATCCAAATGAACCTTTCCTACTTTAACTTTGAGTGTTGGGTATTTTGTCTTAGTGACAAGAAAGAAGTAACTAAGGCAATAAAATGAGAAAATACTTTAGAGGTAAAACCCACTTTTCCAGATCCATGAAAATATTCTTAGCCATCCCATTCATTTATTTATGCAAGAAGTGTTTATTGAATATCTTCTGTGTACAAGATACCATCATATTTCATGGAAATCAGATATGTGCAGAAGTAACACTGAGGTCTCCAAGGAGCTCACAGTCCAGGGGAAAAGGTACATTAACATACACAACAACATAAGAGGGACAGTTGTCACAAAAGAAGTACAAACAAATAGAAGGCACACTGACTTTTTAAATTTAAAAGACAAAAAACAATGAAACAAAATTTCAAAACAAGATAATAGGAGGGTAACAATGGTTAATACATTTCATATTGTTATTTTTAAGTTAGTTACTCAGAGTACAAGATATCACCAGTTAATTGCTCAAACAATATTAGCACAAACCTTTCTTTTCAATGAACTAAGAGAACTTAGTAGTATAACTATATTAACTATCATATATATATATATATATATTT
>NW_004955439.1:13085714-13126648 GCF_000276665.1 Chinchilla lanigera
TGAGTATATCTGGAGTTGTTACTGCAACTTCTAATCTGTTCCATTGATCTTTGGGGTATTTTTGGCTAGTACCATGGTGTTTTTTGTTTTTGTTTTTTTACCACCGTAGCCTTATAGTATAATTTCAAGTCAGGGATTATGATGCCCCCTTCCTTGCCTTTGTTGCCCAGAATTGCTTTTGCTATTCTAGGTCTGTACTGGTTCCAAATACATTTTAGGATTGTTTTCTCTAATTCTGTGAGATATGCTATTGGAATTTTGATCAGAACTGTATGAAATCTGTATAAAAGTTTTGGAAGTATGGCAAGGGATATCTTTGCATTTTGTGATATCTGCTTAAATCTCCTTTTTCAGAGCAGTTTTCATTGTAGAGGTCTTTCACATCCTTTGTTAGATTGATTCCTAGGTATTTCATTTTTTTTGGATGCTATTTTGAAAGATGTTTCCTTAATTTTTCTCTCAGTAGATTTGTTATTGGTGTACAGGAAGGCTATTGATTTTTGAGTGTTGATTTTGTATCCATCTACATTACTGAATTTGCTTATCAAATCTAGCAGTTTTTTATGGAGTTTTGGGGTCTTCTGTGTACAGTATAATGTCATCTGCAAATAATGATAATTTAATTTTTTCCTTTCCTATCATTACTCCTTTTATTTCTTTCTCTTGTCTAATTGCTTTGGCTAAAGTTTCCAGGACTATGTTCAATAAGAGTGGAGACCATGGACATCCTTGTCTTGTTCCTGATTTTAGAGAGAAAGCTTTCAGTTTTTGTCTATTTAGTATGATGTTGACTGTTGGTTTGTCATAGATGGTTCTTATCAGATAGAGATAAAAACCATCTAGTCGATTTTCTGTAGGGTTTTTATCATAAATGGGTGCTGGACTTTGTCAAAAGGTTTTTCTGCATCTATTGAGATGATTATATGATTTTTTTTTTGGTTTTTCTCCGGTACTGGGAACCGAACTCACGACCTTGCGCTTGCCAGGCAAGCGCTTTTTGCCGCTGAGCTAAATCCCCAGCCCCGATTATATGATTTTTGCCCTTGACTATTAATATGGTGTATTACATTTGTTGATTTACATATGTTGAACCATCCCTGAATGCCTGGGATGAATCCCACTTGGTCGTGGTGTATAATCTTGTTGATGATATGCTGCATTCTTTTTGCAAGTATTTCATTGAGGATTTTTGTTCATTAGAGAGATATGCCTGTAGTTCTTTTTCCTAGTTGGGTCCTTCTCCAGTTTTGGTATCAGGGTAATTCTTGTTTCCAGGAATTAATCTGGGAGTATTTCTTCCCTTGAAATTTTATTAAAACATTTGAGAAGTACTTGTGTTAAGTCTTATCTAAATTTCTTGTGGAATTCAGCAGTGAATCTGTCAGGGCATGGGCTTTTCTTTATTGGTAGGTTTTTAATTACATCTTCAATTTTATTGATTGATATTGGTTTATTTAGGATTTTTATATCTTCTTGATTCAGCTTTGGTAATTCATATATATCTAGGAATCTTTCCATTTCTTCTTCATTTTCTATCTTACTGGAATATAAGTTTTAAAATATGTATAGATGATCTTCTGGATTTCTGCAGGGTCCATTGTGATTTCACCTTTTTCATTCCTAATTGCCTGGATTTGAGTCTTTTCTTTCCTTTTTGGATAAAGTTGTATATGGGTTTGTCAAATTTATTTAATCTTTCAAGGAACCAGTTCTTTGATTCATTGATTCATTGTACTTTTTTTCAGTCTCCAAAGCATTCATTTATGCTCTGATCTTTATAATTTCCTCCTTCATATGGACTTTTGACTTAGCTTGCTCTTCTTTTGCTAGAAGTTTGAGGTTTGCCATTAAGTCATTTATTTGTACTTGCTTTGTTTTCCTGATATGGGTATTTACTGCTATAAATTTTCCTCTTAGGATTGCTTTCATTGTGCCCCATAAATTCTGATAAGTTGTATTGTCATTATCATTTAATTATAGAAATTGCCTAATTTCTTCTTTAATTTCATCTGTGACTCATTGGTTGTTCAGGTGTATGCTATTTAATTTCCATGTGTTTATGAAGTTCTTGCAGTTTTTTGTCATTTATTTCCAATTTCATTGTACTATGGTCTGATATTATGCATGGGATAATTTAAATTCCTTCACATTTACTTAAGCATGTTCTGTGAGCTAGTATGTGGTCTGTTTTGGAGAATGTCCCATGTGGAGCTGAGAAGAATGTGTATTCTGATGTTGTGGGGTGGAACATTTTGTAGGCATCTACTAAGTCTATTTGTTCAAAAATTTGGTACAGTTCTAATATTTCATTATTAATTTCTTGCCCAGTTGATCTGTCTCTTTGTGACAGGGGGTATTGAGATCCCCTAATATAATTGTATTAGTGCTTATTTGAATATATACATATGATTGTTATCTTTTCCTCTTGGATTGTTCCCTTTACAAGTACATAGTGGCTTTATTTATCTCTGTTAATCAATCTTGGCTTGAAATTCATTTTGTCTGCAAGTAGAATAGCTACCTCTGCTTTTTTCTAGGTTCCTGTCACATGGAGTATTGTTTTCCATCCTTTGGCTTTCATTCAAAGAAATTCATCCTATGGATTTCTTTTCAAATTAAATGTGTTTCTTGTATGCAGCATATTGTTGGATCTTGCTTCTTGATTCATTCTGCCTGCCTGTGTCTTTTATTTGGTGAACTGAGACCATTAATATTGATGGTTATAACTGATATGTATTGAAATATCCTTGTCATGTTATTTTCCTGTTGTCTCCCCCTCTTTTTTTCCCCCCTCTGTTTAATTGTTTACCTTTCCTGGTAGATTCCTTCCGTTGGAGGTTATGGTGTTGTAGTCCTTGTTATCTCTTTGTAGAGTGTCCTTCAAAACATTTTGGAGTGCTGGTTTGGTGGTAATAAATTTCCTCAGATGTTATTTGTTATGGAAGTATTTTATTTCTCCATCAGTTTTGAAAGATAGTTTTGTAGAGTATATCAGTCTGGGTTGAAAGTTGTTTTCCTTGAGAATTTGAAATACTTTAGTCCAAGCTCTCCTTGACTTGAGGGTTTGTGATGAAAAGTCATCTGTGATTCTGATGGGCTTTCCTTTATAGGTGATTTGTTTCTTTTCCCTAACAGCTTTTAAGATTCTATTCTTGTGTTGAATGTCTGGAATCTCGACCATGATATGCCTGGTTGTAAATTTCTTTGATCATGGCTAATTGGAGCTCAGCATGCTTCACTTACTGTATGTCAAATTCTTTTTCTCTACCAGGGAAGTTCTCTGCTATGACATCTGTGAATAGTTTTTTATATCATTTGTGCTATCTCCTACTTTTTCATTGACTCCAATCAATCTTAATTTATCCCTTTTTGCCTCATCTAGCAGCTGCTGCATTGATTTCTCATGGTTCCTTCCTATTTTTAAGAAATCTTTCTTTTCATGATCACTAACTGAAAGCCTGTCTTCTATATCTGAGATCCTGTGCTCACATTGGCTTAATCCACTGCAAATACTTTCAATGGAATTTTTATTCTCATGGGTATTTCCTTTAATCTGTCTTATAGATTCAGTTTCTTTCCTATGCTGAACATTCGTGACTTTCATAATTTTCTTGAGCTCCTCTATTTTTTGTCTGTATCTGCTCTAGTGTCACTAAGCATGATTTTCCTTGTGGACATCATTTTTGAAGTTATCTGAGAAATCATTTCTGATTGGATTTTTTTCTAGAGTCTCATTCGATTACTTTGTTGTTACCACTTCAAAGAGGTCACATGGGTGGTTTTTGGATTGTCTCACCTCATTGCCCCCTGGATTTGCCTTTGGTGAACTGAATGTCTGGAGCTGCATCTTGTTTAAGTGTCTTTTCATTTTCTAGTTTAATCACTGGGGTAATGTTTGTAAATTGCCTATGGTGGGTTGCTTTATTGCTAGTATTCAGTACCCTTAGGAAATGACTACTTCTCTGAGGTATCTTCCAAGTGTACCTTGTTTTTGGGTTTTGAGTCTGTTGCAAGATCTTACTTCTTCAATTTGTTGGAGATAAGAAGTTGCTACCTGTTTGGCCCAGCCCCTGGTTCTTTGCACTGTGCCACAGTATTTTCTGTGACCCTTAGTCAATCTCAGGAAGAACAACTGTTTAGAACAATTATGTCACATTTGGCTATAGTGGCACAATCAGCAATAAAAATAGCATCAAACACAGCCTAGAAAATGACAAACTGAGCTAGCCATTAATTTGCCACCTTTAACCTTATGAACTAGATTTGTGGTTATATAGCAAAATGTACAATGAATCAGAAAATTTTATGCAGTACACAAGTCATTAATATGTCAATTTTGCCCTCAGTAGTTAAAATTTAGAACGGGTTAGGGAGAAAATAGAGAAGTAGAAGAAGAGGAACAGATTAAAAGTAAGGCTGGAGGACAAAGGGAGATCATACTAACTTTGGGAAACTTGTACAGAAAATTAGAAGGAAAAAGGGAAGAGAGAGATAAAAAGGAGAACAGAACCAAACCATGAACACAAAGAGACTAGAAAGTGCAGTCCCACTCATATAAAAACAAGATCAAGCAATGCAGGAGAAAAAAACAAAGAACAGAAAACCAAAACAAAACCACCACCACTACTACCACCACAACCACCACCACCATCACAACAACAAAAAACAAACAACAGAAAAAGAGAAAAGAAAAAGTCCACTTCCAGGTATGTCTCTGCTGTCACTGGTAGACAGTGTGTGGAGATAGAGTCCTGATCCATGCCAATTTATTTCAGCAAGGCAGGAGTAGCTTTTTAGCAGAATAGTGAATAATCTCAGCCAGCCTGCACCTTCTGGCTGAGACCAGACTCATTCTGCTTATGGCCCTCAGCACAGCTTCTGTGGGCCTGAGTCCAGTTGAGAGCTGCTAGATGGTATCTGTCGCCATTCTCAGTTCTGAACTCAGTCAGCCCCTCTCCAAGATGACTCCTGGCTAACTGCTCTCTTGGGTGGGATGACTGAGCCCTCAGCACTCACTATCAGCTAGTGCACTTTATGTCCACTGCTCCCCTCCAGTGCTGTACCTCTCTGTGGAGGCCTCTGGGGTTGCCAGCAGTCACTGTGTGCCCACAGGTTTGAACTGCTCCTCTCACTCAGTGAGTCTTATCTCAGGGAGAAGGCTCCACCAGCTACCTCTTCTTTTTATTGAAGTTTTTCGCTTCAGTCTCTCCATGGGCTTCAATTCATGCTTCAGATCATTTCTGGGTCCAGGGGACCTACTTCCCTGCTTCTTATCTTCCTCATATTGCTATATTCTAGCATTTGCACTGTGATTCTCAGAAAAGCTCTGTCTCTGCTGCTTACTACTCCACCATCTTGGTGCACCCACATTGATTTGGATTAGAGTGGCCTGAGGTTTCATGGAGAAAAGTTAGAGCATCTTCAAGGGTGGGGGAATATTTTGGAGAGTGGGAGCTGTGCAGTTACTCCCAGGTCACACAAGATATGAGCACAGGCAGAGTAAGATCCATGAAAGAATCTATAGACAGTGTCCAAATGGTAGCTGATTTCAGTTCAGCAGTGTTTCTTACAAGACAGTAGTGGGAAAGAAAATGCAAAAGGAGCTGAGGACCATGGTTTAGTGGTCCTTTACCTCTTCCTGTCCATGCAGAAATCAAAATGCATTTCAGCATGTATACTAGTTAGGATAGCAGTTGTACTATGTCTTACCCTTTTTATCTAAAGTGCCTGGCACAAAGTAAGCACCAAATCCCATTTATTTTGTTTGTGGAAAATGAAGGATCGGATGCATTTGTTCTCCTCTCTGCACTCACAGCAGCAGGAGGGTCGGACTTACATTCCTGTTGATCTCTACTCTGCCAACACTGTTTAGTCATTGTGTCTTCATGTCACAGTGTCTTTCACATATCAGTTTCTCTCCATTGTTGTTACTTTTGTATATTACTTCCTAGGAAGTTTCATTAACTGAGTGACTCTTCACTGAGTGACTTTTCATCCATGGAATCGGTTCCAGTGGATTCACCATCTTTGTCAAACAGTACTTTATTTTATGCTCTTTGGTCATATCTAAGCACTTTTAAAAATTTTAAATGAGGATCCAATAAGTATTTATGCCTGTGTAAGTAATCTTTGGGCATTAAAATTTGAAAAGATATTGTTCTGCTCTTTAAGATATGTAAATTTACTATTTATTGTAAATAATTGTGGCAAGGGGTATACCACAGGATTCCCAAGAAGACAAAGGTCAGCTGTGGCTGTGGGTATCTTGGACAAAGTCATTAAAGATGTACAAAGTTCAGATAAGTAGAGCCTTGAAGAGGGAAGGGGGATCACAATGATGAAATAGTGGGGAATAAAGAGCAAAAGGTAGGAAAGTGCAGGGAACATGCTAGAAATGGAGAACAGTCAGACTTGATTAGACTAGAATATATGAGTTGGGGCATTTGGCTAGAAAAAGAAATTGGAACTAAATCTCAGAGGGGCTCCGAAGGTCCATTAAGAAGTTTGGATAGAATTAGTAGGCAATGATGGAGAAGGCTGTTAAAGAGATCTCAGTTCAGATTTTTGATCCCCACACAGGGAAATCTCCCTGTGAAGACAGAGGCAGAGATAAGAGTGATGGATGTCCAAGGGAAAGATGTCAACAATGGCTGGTTATTGCCAGAAGCCAAGAAGAGGCAGGAATCATAAAGAACCAACCTTGCCAACACCTCAGATTTGTACTTCTAGCCTCCAGAATTGTGAGACAATCAATTTCATCTATCTAAGCAAGCTAGTCCAAGATACTGTTAACAGCAACTCTAGGAAGCAAACAAAGATTTATGAAAAAGAAACAAAGAAATATTTCTAACAGTCTTTGTGAGTATAGACAGTAGTCCTTGGGATGGGAATTTATTTATTCTCTGAGAATCAGATGCTAAAACAGTATTAACCTAGAAGGATTTCCTAAGGAGAGCTATCTGGTGAAAAGATATAGTGAGGAAAGAGAAACAAGGAGGGAGAGAGAGAAGAAACATTGGGCAGAAACAACCTGGCCTGCAGTCCAAGCAAGATTTGGCATAGCCACTGGTGAATCCGTTAGCTTTTTCCCAGAACTGTTTCCTTTGTATCGTCTGCACCATACTTAGTCAGTGAGCAGCCAGAGCCTGGCTTAGGCCTTGACCACAGTGGGCAGCCCCAGAATCCTCTGCCAATTGTGTCAGCCAGGCACACGGCAAGGGCCTCCAAGCGGTCATAAAACAAAGGAAAAGGAGGTGAAAAGATTAGAATTAAAGCTGGTGCGATCAGGCAGGTGGATGCATTGAGAAGAGATCTGTTTGGTTAGAATTCTAAGCACCAACTGTAAATTCAGAGAGCTGGAATGGAGATCTGCAGTACAAGTGAGAGGTCAGGAATGAGGATTTTTGAGTCTTCTGACACAAAGCCTCTTGTGAAATTCACAAACATAAAATATATGGGAAGATAGAGAGAAAAGCAGAAAGAAGCTAAATGAAGTTTGCAGAGAAGGTTATGAAGCTGGAGGCTGCAGTTTCCTGGGGGCCCAAGCAGGAAGGAGGTTTTCTGGGAGCAGTGGGGTGGTGTGAGGTGGAGGTAGCATTCTCAGCGCTAAGCATGCAGTGCAATAAAAGAGAATGACGGAGGACTTCTCCATCAGGGAAGGCACTTTCCAGAAGGTGACTGGGTGGAAATGTTGTATCAAAGGAAAAGAAAGATGCAAGGTCAATATGTGGACAAGCAAATGCTGACACTATACTTCTATTTTCCTGATGTAGACCAAGAAAAAGACAGGAGTTAAGGGGGGAAAACCCAATCCATCATCCAAGAAAAAATATTTGACATTCTGGATAGGTCTGAAAAGTTACTAACAGATAAAATGATATTATAGCTCTTCTAGTGTCTCTTGTCTCCTGAATTGTCTATAAAACATTAAAGTTATCTGTTCTGGTATTCTCAAGCAAACAAAAGAAGCTCTAGGAAAAGTACAAAGATCATATATATGTTTTAAATTGTGATCTTTCCAGTTACAATGTCTTTCACCAGACAAGAAGATTCATCTCCATCTGATCACAATCAGAAAAAAAACAAAACAAAACTGTTTCTTCATTCTTTTGTCTAACTGGGGACTCTTTTAGCTATCCCTACATGCCATGGTTACGAGTCTATAGTTGCAGCTGCATATTTTCCACAGGGAGCTCTTAGCTAACCACTAACAGATCAATACCTGTGCTTTGTAGATACAGTGTGTTCCCATAGCCACCGTGCTGACCTCTTTGGTTGCTCACAGCTTGAGAGGCTTCCCCACAATTCCAACCCTTGCCTCCACTCTTCGGTGATGGTGGAAAGGTTACTAAAAAGTTAAACAAAGCACTTAGCCACCCGATGCCTAAGACAATCCTGTCAAGTAAGACAGTTCATGATGTTTTACTTATATTTGCTTTTGCTTTTCATCTTCCCAGGAATCTGAGAGAGCTAAACTGAAGCCCAGGAAATATTAATTCTTTCCAAAGAAGAGAAGTTGTGAATGCCACAGATGAAGGAGATTTCTTCCTGGTTCCTATTTCCTTGTATTCCCCCTGTATTACCTCACACAGAATTCAATTCCATCCACTGGTAAAAGTGCCCATTTAATAAAATTACACACACACACACACATACACAATAAATCAATCAATTTAGGTGTAAAATATGTTAAATTGGATGATTTTGCTTTGTCACTGCATTTTTGAATAGTTTCCTGTATTTTTGTAGGATTTTACTTTTAAATACCATTCTTATTAAGTAGCTTCATAATACAAAGTAAAACACTGTAACTAAAGAACAACTATTGAGAGGGTAAAACCCTATATAGATTGTTTTGACATTTTTATTATGTGGTATTCCTACCATTTTTGCTCATTAATATTAATTTGGCATGAAATGAACAGATACAGTACAACCAAAATGACTAAACTTTATTTCAGAATGTGTTATTAAAGCACTTACATTATAAACTTAGTTCAAATCTGACAAAAACTTCTGTGATATTAAACAACTACTTATTATTGCAAACCCAGGCATGTTCGGAATTTCAGTGCCAGTGAGAGATCCAGCTACACAGAGCCAAGCCTTCCATAAGGGGAATCTGTCAAAGCTCCTTTAACTGCATGCCTATAGGAATTTGTGCACTTAATTAAATAAACATGCAAAGTAAACAGCAGCATCTCTGAGTACTCATATACATATCAGTAATCACCAGATGCCATTGCAATAGAGAGCTGACCTCCCTGATGGTGATTGCCTATTAAACAAAACACAGTGAATATAGGTAGGTATTAGTTCTAATACTGTGTATTCAATTTAAACAATACAGATACAGTATAATGAAGAAATAGCTTATATAAAGGTAAGAGGAAGAAAAGTCTTCAAGATGTTTCAATCACCAAACACACAAGAAATAGCTTGCAGAGGCTGACTGAGCATCTGTTTTCACAGACCTCCAAATCAGTGTGATTTTATTAATCATATATTTTCTGAGCCACAATGTTGCCTTTGACCACAGATGTTGCAGCAGATATAAAATTTGTAGTAAACCGGCACTTGGGAGACCGAGGCAGGAGGATCATTGCAAGTTCGAGACCAGCCTGGGCTACAAAGTGAGCTCAAGGCCAGCCTGAACTGCATAATGAGACCCTGTCTCAAAAAGACAAAAGAAAGAAATTCTAGTAAAGCAGAATACATGATATTTGCTGAGGCCACACGAATATTTCTGGGTAGACTTTTCAGTTCAAGATCAAAGTTCTTCCAGAGTAGGACGACCATGGATTGTGCACAAGTAGATCCTCAATACCCCACTTCTGCATTCACAACTAGACTAAGTGGAGACAAAGCAGGGAAGCTGTGGTGGATAGGCTTTCAGGTGGCTTTAACTGCTGCCGTTTATACCCTTGAGTGTAATTTCCTCCTAATCATAGAACATAGCAAACGTGACAGCACTCTCTTAATTACATTAAGTTGTGCAAGTCTCCTTCTGTGTACGCACATGTGTGTGCACATGTGTATTGCTGGCTTTGAAGAAGTAAGTTACTATATCTATGAGGAAATGAATTCTGCCAACCATCTGAGAGTCCTCTCTTGTCACTGGTATCTCTCAGCAATGATATTCTCCTCCCACAAGCATGGCCCTACCTATGCTCCATCCACAGAACCTTTCATAGCTCTGAAATCATGCTATGCTATCCAGCCTCTGGCCTCTGTACCTGCTGTTCTCTTTGCCAAAAACATCTACTGTCTGGCGGGCTTATCTCTAGTCTCTCCCTGAACTTTGCCTGCCTGCCTGACCATTTGGTCAGAGGGTGCTTCCCATGGGAACCCTCCTATGTTCCTGTATAGGTGATCCTGTGATATCAAATTCTGCTCCTATAGGAATATGTCTTAGAGTCCAGATGATTTGGGTAATAACTGACACAGCCCCATTTTGAAGAAGGCATAATTAAGAGAATATTTTAAAATGTCCTGGGGCATCTCATAGAAGCTGAGGTAAGCTTGAAAAACCATGCCCCAGGAAAGGAGTGAGCCAGTGCCATGGCTGAGAAGCCATTGGAAAAAGAGGCTATCATTCTTTGTCCCTTTTTATTCCTCTCTTGGGGAGCTTGCAGTCTCTTGCTATTATGTCTCTCAGTATATCTCTTTTCTCTGTGAAAGCCAGACTTCTTTGTTAGGCCTCTCCATACCAGATATGAGTCTTATATTAATTGATACATTGGTCTTTTTCACCAGGATCCTAGCATAAGGCTCCTAAATCCCTCAGAATATCCTGGGTGATGGGTGTGACTTTTGCTCTAATGAGGCCATTCTTTGTAGGCACCTAGATAGGAACAGATTGGAGGTTATTGCCAGAAACACCAAGGTTTGATTAAAGGTTGTAACTTCCCAACCTCCTGGGAGAAAGGAGCTGAAGATTCAGTCAATCACCAGTTGCCAACGATTTAATCAATTATGCCTATATAATGAAAGCTCCACAAACAACCCTAAACAGCAGTATTCAGAGACCTTCAGAGTTGGTAAACACATTAGGGTGACAGGAAAAAGTATCCTCCGCAAGGGCATGGAAACTCCTTGACTTTTGCCTCACACCTGCCTTTTCATCTCTTCCATGCTGTTCTTCAGAGCTTGTATTCTTCACAACAAATCAGTAAATTAAGTGTTACATAAAGTGCCTTCTTGAGCTCTGTGAGCCATGTAGCAAGGTATCAGAACTGAGGAGGGGACAGTGGGAATCCTTGACTTTGCAACCAAGTCAGACAAAACCATGATTATTTTGGGCACCCATTTTTTTATGACTGACGTCTGCAACATGAACAGAATTGTAGGACTGAGCCCTTAACCTGTGGGCATAGTGTCAGGATTAAATTGATTATTGGACAACCAGTTGGTGTCCACTGAGCTGCACAATTCATTACTACAGGCGAAACCCCAGAAATTTGGTGTCTGAAGTACTGAGTAAAAAGTGTTCCCACCAAGTCAAGCACTTCTCCCTCATTGGACTCAGACCCTATGAACTTAGTTCGTGCAATGCAATCTGACACACTACTATTTTATTTCTCTACCCTAATCCTAAAAGAAAAGAAGATTTTGATTCAGCAGTTGGGATTGAGTGCCCAGTGATTGTCACTGTAGCTAAGAAACACAAAGTTCCTATTTTCTCTGGCTGTTCAGGCCCACTGGTGAGTAGAGCGCTATTCTCAGAAACAGGAAGGTAGCATACTGCAGTACAACTGTCTACTTATTCATCAATCTTCCCAGCTAGTCTACAAAGCCCATGAGTGTAGATTTTGTATCTTTTTGTTCACTGACTATTATTTGATAAAACAGCACAAAGGAGATGTTCAATAAATATCGGTTCAATAAATGAGAAGTTTTATCTTTTTTCATTTGATGAATACACTTTTACTAGTGTCGGTAATAATAGGGTTTTTTTATTTTCTAATGAAAGTACTACAAAAAAGTTTCTCTTCCAATGCTTTCAAAAGACCTCACCAGAGAACTGAGAGATTAAAGCTTTGCTTAGATTAGTCACGAGCAGAACTGATTCACTCCTCCCCTCATATCCTCCTTAATATAGATTAATCTCCCACTGTAAGCCAGGATTTCCTAGATATGGAGCACAAAGCATAGGTTCATTGACGACTCAATCACCTCATGAATTACAAAGAATTTTCACTTCGCTTGAAGCTCCACTATTATTCATAAATGACACAACTTAACCAGCCATGAATTTTCCCACTGAAAAATTCCCAACTGTTAAAAGTGTCTCAGAGAGCTTGAAGTACAGTACTAGTTCCCATGTGCGTACATTTGGGGAAGCATACATACATCTGAAGTCCTGGTTTTTACACTAAATGCCTAAGAAAAGTCCTAGGTAATTCTCAACTTAAGAAAAAAAGATATATGATAATATCAAACCTTCTTAAACCCATGATGTGAATTAAAATTCTCTAATAAACATTTAATTCAAAAAAAATTTGCACTAAGGATCATTTAGCCCTCTGGTTATAATAATGTCACTTCATGCTTTCCTGGGGAAATTCCTAAGGGCCCTATCGACTTCATTTTGAATCATTCCACTGAGGTAGAATTTTTTCCTCCAGTGAGTCCAGTTGCATTACTGCAAAAATAATGATCAACTAACTCTTCTGTTCCCAAATCTAAGGAAATGACATCTCCTTAAATCTTTTTCTAACAAGTGAAGCAGACTCTTAGGACAACCTCGGCCTAGAACAACTCTATCTGGGGATAATGCCTGAAAATTCTTTTTTCTTTCATTCTGGTGATTTATTGGTCAGACTATTCCAATAAGCCTGATTGAAAAAGCCTACAGAAAGCCCTCGTTTAATGATGGCTAGGCTTGGTTACACTGTTACAGACCAAATAAGCTGGCCTTGCTAAAGGATCTAGATTTCTTCAGATGTGGATTTCCCTGAACTATACCTGTCAGTCAGTAAGATTTCTCTCCCAAAGTATGGATGATCGGACTTCAAAATGAAAAGAACTTGGAGGTTTATGCAAAGACTAACTGTTATTACCTGCCACAACTCAAGTATTTATTCTTGTCTGAAAGGGGTAGATGGCAGAGACAAACAGAACTGTTGGTTGTTAAGGACCAGCTATTTAGTCGCTAGGGTTATATGGCTAGTGGTTCAATCTTTTGGTCCTTATTTATGTCTCTGGCAAGTAGAACCCAATTTTTGTTAATTCCATATGTCTCTCTTTCCACCTCTTCCACACCTAGCACATACTTAAATAAGAATAATTTCTATCAATACTTATGCCACTTGCTCTGAAAACATGAATACTAGGATTTGTGACAGGAATTCTAAAGGTACAACATTTAACATACTTACCTAAGTGACTAATTTCTTCCAAATTTATTTAGCATGGAACCTGGTAATGCTGAACACAAGACGAAGGGATTAATGAAGTTTTTACACCCTGAAGATTACTACTTTCCTTTTATGGCTTAAATATGTACTTTCCCCAAGGACTCATGCATTTAGGGTGCTAACCTCATTAATGACTTCATACCTGAATGGGCTAATAGGAGGTGGGAGTTAGTTGGAAGAAGTCGCTAACTAGGAGCCTGATGCTGAAAGCTATGTCTCCTCTATCTGCTTCCTGGTTGCCATGAAGTGAGGATCTTTCTTTTATCATACACTTCCATCATGGTATTTTAGTCTTGCTACAGATATAAAAGCAATGGAGCCGGCAAACCATAGACTAAAATGTCTGAAACCATAAGCCAAAGGAAACCTCTTCTCATTTAAATTGTATAGGTCAGGTATTTTGTCCTACCAACAGAAAGGTGACAGATATATGCCTCCTTATGGTTACGATGATTCTAAAAGAAAATCATCTTGTTCTCTTCATTTTAACCTTTGTCGTGGAGGTTGTAGTCCAGCCTAGGGAGGCTAAGGGATGCAGAAGAGTCAGATGGTCACCCGTAAACCCCAGCACTCTAGGAGGATGAGGCGGGAGGATCACAAGTTACAGCCCAGTCTGGGCAAGTTAGTGACTTAGTGAGACCCTGTCTCAAAATTAAAAACAATTAACAAGGGCTGGGGATACAGCTCAGTGCAAATGTGCTGGGTTTAATGGCTTATACTACACAAGAAGAAGAAGAAGAAGAAGGAAAGAAGAAGGAGAAGGAGGAGGAGATGGAGATGGAGAAGGAGAAGAAAAAGGAGGAGAAGGAGGAAGGGGGAGAGGAAGAGGGAGATTGGGAGGAAGGAGGAAAGGGAGAAGAAAAAGGAGGAGGATCCTCCTGCCTCCACCTCATCTTCCCAGAGTGTTGGCCCTCTGACTCTTCTGCATCCTTTAGTCTCCCTAGGCTTGACCACAACCTCCGTGACAAAGGTTAGAATGAAGAGAACAGGATGATTTTCTTTTAGAATCATCATAAACAATAGGAGGTATGTATTTGTCACCTTTCTGTTGCTGGGACAAAATACCTGACATACAGAATTTAGAGGAGAAAAGGTTTATTTTGATTTATGGATTCAGAGGTTTCAGTGCGTTTCAGAAGTGGAGGAAAAGCAGAAGAAGGAGGAGAAGAAGAGGAGGAAGAAAAAGAAGGAAGAAGCCACCTGATGACCAGAGCCTTTAAATCCTGCCCTGCATACCTCTGGGAAAGGTTCTTTTCTCCTCCTGCATGGAGAAACTTCCAGAATCTGTGAGTTTATTCTATCTTAGACCCTCTCACTGTTTCAGAAGGGCTGACCCTTCTTGTGCCTGATTTGACAAGCACTGCTGGTTAGCAAGTCTGTGCAGTGATACAGGAAGAGAAAATAGAAAAGGCTTTCAAAGCTTTTTTCAAACCTAAATCATACAGGCTTATTGACTCTCCTCTCCACCCTTTCTAAATTCCCCAATTCTTTGGCAAGACATAAGTCTTGTCTCTGAAGTTGCTAATATGATCAGACTCTGAGATAATAGTTACTTAGGGTATAACTCTGGCATAGAACCTGGTAGATGTCTTGGAAGTTTGCTTTCCTCTGGTTTAGAAAAGACAGCAAGCGACACAAGATCTAGAAAGAACCACTGCCAAGGTCATCCAGTTGCCAGTCTGGTTCATTTTAGAGCCATATCTTTTGGTTCATAATCTGATATCCCTTCCCCTTTAAAATACAGCTTCATAAAGGAGGATAGTTTTATGTGTGTTAATTTTTTTCTTAAAAAATTTATTCATGATTATGGAAATATGTAAAATTTCTGTTTCAGTAGACATAGTGCCAAGAGGCTCATCTATACGATGTTAAGTATGAATTATCTGCTGTAAGATAACTGAACTATGAAATATGGTGGCTTATGTTATTCTTTTTCTACTTCTGCCTCAGATTTCTAGGAACAGCCATAGTGTCAGAAGTAAAGTTGCCCATTAGTCACTGCGAAGACAATGATCCATGAGGACTGACTTGTAGCCTATGCTGTCAGGAAACCCATGCCTTAATTTAGCATATATGTTATGCTTATTTTACAAAAGAATGGATAATTTGTACCCAATTTCTCAACATGTGGGTATATCTAGTTCATGCTGTAAAACCTGACTATCTGAAGAGAAGTGATCTGTGCTTCACATCTAGGAAATCCTGGCTTACAGGGGGAGAATCTCAAGTAATTTTGCACAGGGGTGGAGAGTAAAAATGAGAAGAGCCTCTTTTTCAGTCCATACTCTTATCAGGCATAATTTTTGATTGTCTTATTGCATAATAACCTCAGTATATTGGTTTCAAACATGACCCCCCCATATGTCCAAGAATGGGCCTTTATTTGGACATGTGTACTTTATAGATCTAGTTAAGGATCTTGAGAGGAGACCATGATGGATTTAGGGTGAGCTCTAAATCCAATAACTAGTATGTATAAGAGAGAGCAAGGGAGGTTTCAGATACCCAGATAGACACAGAGATGCAGGAGAACACTTAGGTGCAGATGAAAGTAGAGGCAGGAGAGGTATGCCCTTAAGCCCAGGAACACCAGCGGCAGCTAGAGACACCAGAAGTAGGGGGAAGAGGCAAGAATAGATTTTCTATAAGTCTTTCCAGAAGAACTAAGTCTTGCTGACATCTTGGTTCTGGACTTCCTGTCTTCTGAGCTTTAAGGGGACTCACTTCTGTTGTTTTGAGACACCATGTCTCTGACAGCCGTAAGAAACTAATTGACTCAGTAACTGTTGGACATCTTGGTTGCTGTTGGTTTTCAGCTCTTTCCTTTTACTGCCTATCACTGTACCTTTTTTTTCTTTCAGCACTAATGATTGAACCCAGGGGCTGCTGAGCTGCATCTGAAACCCTTTTTATTTTATTTTATTTTATTTATTTTGAGACAAAGTAACATTAAATTGCTAAGTTTCTGAGGATAGCCTTGAATTTGTGATCCTCCTGCCTCCACCTGACTATCTGGGGGCTGACAATGCTCTTGAGGAAAGTTCTTTCATTCATTTTTCAACAAATATTTTCCAAAGTCATTTTTTTTGGTGAATTCACAGGTCCCTTCTATTCATGGTTAGGGACAAACCCATCTAAAGCCACAAAACTATAACTGCTCTTAGGGTTTGAGATCCAGGCATGTGGTAGTAGGCATGTAGCTTCTCTTTTCTTCCAGCCTGCTGTTGGGCCCTCAAAGGGTAGCTCTTAACCCATGGAAGCGTGGCCTACCACTTTATTTAATTAAGTTTATTGGCACAATTTAATTATATGTAATGATCACATTCATTATAGGGAATAAAAGGAACCTTTTTAAATATACATATCTTGCTTCTTTTTTTCCCCCGTTCCCTTCCACTTCCTTCAGACAACCCCCTATTCACAAAACTCTGTTTCCATTTTATTTTTTTCTTATTTTTTCTTTTCCCTTTCTTCCTCCCCTCACTCACTAGTTCCTTTTCCTTTTGAACATTTTTTTCCTATTTCACAATATCTATTGTACATTTATGTTCTTACTTACATACTCAGTTTCTCACACCAGAGAGATAACTCAATATTTACACATATGTGTCTGATTTATTTTACTTATGATTATGGTCTCAAGGTCTATCTATTTAGCTATAAATGTCTCAATTTTATCCTTCTTTGTGGCTGAGTAATACTCCATTATATAAAAAAATCTTTTTTACCTATTTATTGATTGATGTGCATTTGGGTTGCTTCCGAGATTTAGATATTACAAACTGGGCTGCTATAAATGTGGATGCACATATATTTCTGTGCTGTGATGTTTTAATTCTTTTGGGAAGACAAAAAGAAGGGTGTCACATTCTATCCAGCATGAAACCTGGGTCAAATAGGACCTCTAATCCTAGTTTTCTGAGAAATCTCCACACTGATTTTCATAGTGGTTGCACCAGTCTACATTCCTAACACCAGTGAAGAAGGGTTCCTTTTTCCCCACATCCCTGCCAAAATTTGTTATTGGTTGATTTCTTGATAATAGTTATTCTTTCTAGAGTGAGATGAAATCTCAGCATTGTTTTAATTTGCATTTTTCCAAATGATTAGTGGTGCTGAACATTTTTTTCATATATTTATTTGCCATTTTTACTTCGGAGAAGTGTGCATTCACATCAGCTGCCCATTCTGAAGGATCTGACTTTTTTCAGTTCTTTGTATGTTCTAGATATTAGTCCTTTGAGGAACAGCTGGCAAAATTTTTTTCCCACTCTTTGGGTTGTCTTTTCATTAGGTTGAGGATTTTTTTTTGCTATGTAAAAGCTTTTTAATAAAATGCAACCTTGAGTTTTGATTCTTTATGATAATTCCTGTGTGATTGGGATTTAGTTCATAAAGTCTTTGTGTACACTTATGTCTTCAAGAGTTCTATCTATTCTATCTTCCAGCAGATGTAGTGTTTTTAACAGATCTTTGATCCGTTTTGATTTTAGTTTAGTGCATGGTGGTAGATATGGCTCTAGTGTTAGTCCTGAGGCAGTGGACAGAACCTGGCCTATTTTATCTGAGTGCTGGAGCCCACAATGACTCAGGCCTTCCAAGAACAACTTGAACAAAAAAACTCAAGGAGGAGGCTAAACCATAGCTGAGCAACATGTCTTACGCACTCTTGGTAAACATAGTATGTCCTACAGAGAGCAGAAAAGGAGCTGCCTGGAATACCAGCAAAAGGGGTGCTTGGATTCTCTGATCTCTAAATCTGCCTCTGGCTCCTGTAGCTTTCAGGAGTCTCGGTTTTGGTACTATCCAGCGTGAAAGTGATCCAAGAGCATCCTATTATGTCTGCTGAGGCTCTAGGAAGTATTCAGGCCTTTAGATGCTCTCTCAAGGACCTTCTTATGATGCAAGGACATGCCCTTGACTCCCAGGTCAACTTGATCAGTGGATGCCCTTGCATGGTGGGTACCTAAGCAAGGACCTCAGTGGGTGAGCCTTGACCAAAGCCACTGACCCTAGAAAAGCCATTGACCAATCTACAAATCTCTGTTGGAAAACCCAAGGGGTACCACCCATGGACCTAAGAAAGGCACAGTCCATTGGTAGCTAGCTCACTCACCCTCCAGTCCCAGCAGGGCCCCTGTACACACTGGTTGAGCTCCCTGCTATCTCCAGTCCCCAGACTTTCCATCAGCTCCTAACTTCTCGGGCATCCATGTGTGACAAATTTCTTCTGTTTTATGTATTTTGGTTTCACCTCTTTGTGTTGTACCTGACAACCCCTACCCCCCACCCCTCACCCCCCAAATTTCCTTCTCTGCTCAGGGGTCTCTTAGGAAGTGGCTGTCTTGGCACACAACCAGTCTGAAAAGAGACTTCAAGATCAAGTTAAGAAAATAAAAATCACAGTGTGCAGTCAAACATTGCTCAGTATTTTTTGTTGTTGGAACACAAAAGCGTTCCCATATTTGGTACATTCCATAAAGATTTTAATTTTTTCAAAATTGTAATGTCACATAGAGTCACGCTTCTAGCTATCTGGAAATTTTCCTTAGAAGAATAACTTCTTCCCCTACCCATGTAGATAACCATGGATTGCGAGGGTGTGCCTGTCCTTCCTCCCCACTTCCCACCGGTGTCTGTATATGTGCTATACTTTTAAAACAAGGGTGAATATGTTCCTCATCACACCCAGAGTAGATGGGGCCCTGTGCTTCATCACAGAGTATGTTTTATGGGCAAGAGGTAAATCAGAGGCATTCATTAGGAAGTGCCCAGGGGCACACCCATGGCAATGACCTTTAAAGGGCAGTATTAAGTTACGTGACAGCCGAACCACCAAGTGAATGATTTTGCTATGAAAGGTCACTAGCAACTAGAACAATATTTCCCATTTCAGGACATAATCTGGTACCTTTTGACACATTTTTTTCTTAGGGATTATATGATTTCTGTAAAATAGACTACATGTGTTTTCTCTGCTTTGTGATAAACATGTCCAGTTTGGGCTCATGGTAAAGCAGTTGTCTGTAAACAGTCCCTGGCTGCATTTGTTGATTTTAATGTTGGACATTAAAAGCTTGCATTTGTATTACTCTAGGTTATCTTGAGATGCTGCAGAATTTCAGATTGTTTAGAACTATAAGGCACCCTGGAAACTTCCTCATCTAATTTATCTGCAAAGGTACTAAGCCCAGAAGGAAGATATTTACCTAAGGATGCACAACAAGGAAGAGGTAGGACCTCAGCTCACTGCTCCCTGTCCTGCTGCAATTTCTACCCTAATATCACATTTATGAATGTCCAGCAAACAGTACAGTGGAATAGCAGTAGTGTATGTTGAAATTCCTATGAAATTTCCTGGGGTGTCTTTGTGTAAGAATCTAATTATTTCATATCTTACAACACCTTAACTTTATCCCTTAACTCCCCTTCTCTCTCTCCCTCTCCCCCACCCACTCTCTCTCACTAAAGCGATCTACAGCTCTACTTTCACTCCCAGCAAAACAAAAGGGGAGTAGTGCGAGGACAATAATTTTAGCACTTACCTGAGTTAAAGTAATTATCATTCCACTTGTTTGCTAAGAAAAGCACAATATCTCTAAGTGACATCTAATGACGTGCCTTCTGACCATTCTGGGAGGTGTTTGAGTTCATTTCAGACAAACTGATTTCCCTGGGCCCTCCGAGTCTGAGTTCTGCACATTTGCATTGAGTCAGGTTCAGAGAGGATGTTCTGACCCTGCCTCACAGCCTTCCTAGAGCCCAGCTCCCTGCAAAATTGCCTCATCCCTGAAATATTTTGTTTTAGGCCTTTACTCTTGTCTATTAACACCTCTGTATTTTAGTTTTCTTACTTATAAAATAGGAATAATGCATGGCTTGTCCTGTTCACAAATTTGCTATATATAATGATAAAACAAGGCAACAGTGCTTTTAGCGTTTCAGAAGAAATAGACTAATTTAATGCTATTATACAAAAAAAGTTATATCACCATATTTTTCTACCTCTTTATATACAATAGAGATGAAAGATAGATGTGGAGGATTTCTCTGGAAAATGTTTAGGGCTCAAACATAGCATTGCTTTAAGGTTTCTTTTCATTCAAAAACACCAAGAAAAATACTATGCTTATCGAACTGTACATTTCTATGCAATATATTGCCACATAGTTGCATATTTTTGATATGCAAATTTTTATGAAACCAAAGATGCAAGCATCTCTCTCACTGATTGCCACAGGCTTTTGTATAATAAAGATAAATACATAGTAAAATTGCAATTCAAAAAACTTTCTTATCAGAAAGAACAGACTGGCAGCATGTTTCCTTGCTTCACAGTCCAACAAAAAAATTTTATGATATTCAGCAAGTTAAATATTAATTTATTGATTTTTGCCATTTTTTGTTCAGAAACACACGGCATCAAAGAGAGAAGTGTATTTGTCAGTATGAGTCAAAGAGCCAAAATATTAATTTCTAGAATGTACCTTTTGAGGTTCAACCAGGTGGTATAGAATGTAACCAGAGAGTTACTCTGCAAAGTGAGTTGTCAAGCAAAGCTTGAGCTTGGATCTTTGTCCTCTTGGCTAAGATTTGCAAAGGAGCAAATAAAGATTATACCTATTGTGAGTAATTTTTTTAAAACAAGGGCATGTAAAGTATAAATACAAAGTAGTAGGGCTGAAATGTGTATTTAATGCAGTGCTCTGAAAAAGAGTATCCATTACTTTGTACAAAAAGAGAATTATTAGATCCTATTTTTATCAAAATCAACAGTTTGTCCAAATTCTCTGTATCATTTACAGCACCATACACTGTATTTTAAGAGTATAACAAAGAAGGAGTGATTTATGACCACATTCTCTCTCATAGAAACACCCCTTTATACCAGGAAGAACAAAAATTTTCTCCAAAAGCTTCTTCTAAGAATATTTTTCTATGCTTATAGCAGTGGGAGGCAACATGGTCTTAGATCAGAAATTCTGTAGGACAGTTGACATCCCCCAAGGGAATTATTTGAAATTTGTGAGGCCACTGTCTTGGGTTGTCAGGATAATATGAGATCTATGATAGTTGGTTGGCAGATACCCAGGGTGTTAAACATTCTGCTCTTTTCAGAGAGCTCTATGCCACAAAAATTATTTCCATATGGCTTTTGAATGTCCAGTGGACATTTATGCAAGTTAAAACCAATTTATACTTACTTGACTCCTATAATCCAACTCTGCTGCAAACATAAACATAAATTATCTTTGGCAAAGTTTTAAGATGCTCTGAATTTTCTAGGAATTCAAGTACTGTGTATATAAAAAGAGGAAAGTTTATACTTTTTTCCCCCATCATTATATCACGATGTGTTTATCAACTCAGAAAGCCACATCAACAATGGTAATCCCAATGGTGGCGCATGAATCACCAATTTAATCTGAGTGCATCAGTTTGTGGTTTTAGTTTCCACTTCTGTACATATAGGTGTGACCATCTGGCATCACATGTCTTCCACCGGTGCCACATCCAAACATTACAGAAGTGTGTATTATTTTATCATGAATTTTCCTTTTCTTTCTTTTTTATGTTAAATTTTAGACTGGTTTTAAGGTACATGTATTTAAATTATATTATGTGTGAATTGCATCTCAGGATAAGAAGAGGGAAATTAGAAAATATCTAGATTAAGAAGGAGTGTTGGGTGTCACAGAGCAGAGACCTCTGGGATACATAAAACAGTGCATCAGGAGATCCGGTCTCCTACTATCTTGGTCAACCATTGTGTGGTCTTTGGGGAGTCACACTATCCCCTCGAGTGTACCCAATAGAAAATACTGGGCTGGACTGAGTCTCTACAGTATCTTTTAATTAAATATCAACTCCCTGACTTTTGCACTCATTCAGGTTTTCTTTTTTTTGTTTGTTTGTTTGTTTTTCTTCCGGTACCAGGAATCAAACTCACGACCTTGCACTTGCCAGGCAGGCACTGTGCCGCTGAGCTAAATCCCCAGCCCCTAGTTTAGGTTTGCGAATACATAAATCCTTTGAAAAAAATGAGAATAGTTAACTGAGCAAAGTGTTTTAGGTCTGGTACAGTGCAGTTCTTTATGACACATGTGTTGATGCAGTTGAGTGGCTGCTGCTGATAAGAACAGAACTCCTAGTCAGGATTCCATAAAGGAATATTGAGTACATGTACTCTTTGTACATCTATTAAAATTATGCAGCCTTTGAAATCTTTGGGGAGACGTTTGAAAACATGGGAAATACTAATGTACTAACCAAAAATCAGGAATCACGAACTTCAAATTTTAGAAAAATATGAATATCAAAACAAATGGCAATCCTTTTAAGACACTAAGAGTCATGAATTTAAAAAGCAAAAGTATTCCCCATTTTCGATAGTTTCTATGACAAATATTTATTATCCAAGGGAAGCATTTTAGTTCAGCCCACTGTAACAGAATACCATACGCTGGGTAGCTTGAACAACAAAAATCTATTTCTCACAGTTCTGTAGGCTGAAAGTCCAAGTTCCAGGTGATAGCTGGGTTGGTTGCTGGTGAGGATCCTCTTCCTGACTAACAGGTGGATACCTTCTTGCTCTATCCTCACATGGTGAAGAGAAAGAGGAAGCAAGCTTTCTCATGAGGACTCCACCCTCCTGACCCCATCACTTCCCAAAGGCCCTTCTTCCTAATAGCTGCACTTTGGGTAGCAGGATTTCAACATAAGAATTTTGCAAGGACACAAACTCTCAGTCCCATACCACTAACTTTGTTACTTCCTAAAAGAGAGTCAATCAGAAAATCTTACTACAAATTTTTTTGTTTAAGAATATTTGCCTGGGTATATACAAGAAATTAAACCTGGCCTTTCTTAATAGTTAGTGAATTATAATGCCACAAGGTCATAACTTTAAACACTACAAATCATCCAAAATTAAACATTTGAAGGGAATGGGAGAGGAGTGATGCTGAACCTGTACTAACTTAAGCTCTAGTATTAGAAGATCAATTTTTTAAAATCTTAAAACATCCATCTTTACCTTGGGCTTGATGAAATTGTTCTCATTTTGTTTGGTTGGGTTTATTTATATATATTGAATTTGTCTATTCCTTATGAATAGTGAACACTAGAAAAAAATCAACCTAGGGTTCAAGTTAATAAAGGATTTAGTTGACTGTCTTAATGAGACAACTTAGATTTAAAATTTTCAGATCAGGTTTGTGTTCTGAACAGCACACGACACACACATGATTACAGACCATAAATGTCAAATAACAGTGATAAGCAGACTCTTTATAACTTGGTTAAGTCACATTAAATTAAAATTTTAGTATTAGTGCACCTTATAACTCTGCACACTCCTGATGAATTGGAAACACAGTAGCCATACTTTGGTTGTATTGTAGAGTCTCCTAGGCATAAAGTCTAGCCAAGCAGACTAGAGTGTTTTCCTGATAAATTAAGGTTGGCTATGATCGGTTCTTAGGGGAAGTACCCTGTGGTCAGTCCAACCCCCAGCCTAAGGTTGAATAGGCAGATTCTTGTATTCTCTATCTCTCAACCTCTACTTCCCCACCCTAAGCCCTCTGTTCAAATTGATTGAATACATAGAGAATAGAAGAAGCCAGCCTTTGAGCCTTTAACAGACCCTACTGCTTAGGGTGACAGATACCTTTCTTGTTCTCTCTTCTAGGTACCAACCCAGTTCCTTAATGATGACTGGGGACAAGCTTGACCATCTCCTTGATTCCTGTAAGCTAGAAGAAAGACTTGTGGAAGATGGGGCTGTCTGGGCTCTGTGCCCAGCCCCGTTGCCGCTGATAGCTGCTCCTGCTTGGACCCGTTTCCCTGCAAGTTCTCCAGCCCCTCCCACCAGAGGGCCCAGGTGCCAATATATCATGTAAACCTTGAGCTTAACTTTAAGCTCTCTGACTTCCCAAGTACAATTTTGGAACCACACTGTGAACTGAAATAGAGTACTGCTATATAACCACCCCTAAAATAAGATTGGTAAGCATCTTACCAATGAGGGAAGAATCCTGACCAGTAACTAGTTGTAGAGCCAAGTGTCTTAACCTTCCTGAATATGTTTTTCTCACTTCTAGCATGTGATTAACATCTGCCATGATTTACTACTATGAAAGCAAAGCTCTAAACCAAAAGCCCTTTGTAAATTGTGCACTGCTAAATTAACATAATCTCACATAGTTCATGTTTTGGTATTCATCTAAATGCATGGACCATAACAGGGCCTTGGCAAACTCTCATTGATTACTTCAACATAATTACAACAATTATTAGTCTTTCTATTGACAAGCCCATAATTGTCTAACATTGATTGGCAATGATGTGGCATACTCATAAAAATAATCCCATGCTAAACTTCATGGATACACAGATATAATAGTGAAGGTTACATATTTGTTTAATGTATCAAATATATAATTATAAATTCATAAGATTTGCACTGGTTATAAATCCACATTCTAGAGCAATCCTATTAGATCCAGTTTACTTAACATGCTGCTTTCCCTTAGACTGGTGGGTCCCATAGAAATGTTGGAGATAGTCGGAAACCCCAGTTGTTTCTCCAATGGTTTGTTTGCATGTTGAATTTTTTTTTCTTTTCATCATTACTCTGCGATTTAGCAGTAGGTGGTTAATGGAAATGTTATTTGCGGCAGTGGTAGACTAAATCTGTGGGAAGCGAGGGGGTAGAAGGGGCGAGTTGGGGGAAAGAAAGAAATGTGTTTACACTTGAAGATGTCACATGAAACAGCTGGAGCCCTGAGCCCTTGATACTGGAACTGGCATGTGCTTTAGAGAACTCATCTACATTATTACACACTCCCTCACACTTAGAAATCTATTAATTTACAATTAGTTGTATTGATTTTCTAGTAGATTTGTAATTTCTGTAATAATTTACAGAGTACTGAAGAAATTAACTGTGCCCCTTGGAAAGATAAGCATTACTGAAAAAAATAGATCCCAGCACGAGTTATTGAACACATCATTGAACGTCTGGAGTTTTCAGCTTTAAAGTCTCATTTAATTACAGCAGGACTGATTGGGGAATTCCATTTTATAACCAAGAAATATGCTTCCTCGTCCTACACCCACTCATATTCATAAACTTCTATTGATAATTCTAACTAGAGATACAGGTGAGAATATGTATTTTTTGCTTTGTGGTTTTTTAAGAATGGGGCTTAGATTCCTCTTAAGTTTTACTATACCAGGAGAAATTTCCAGCAATATACCTGAAATTGCATTTTCCCCATATTACAAGATGTAACAGTCATATTGCACAATAAAGCTTGCAAATGTTTTCAATTGTTTCAAATTATTCCAGTTCCCTTAAAAGTCCTGGAGAGAGTTCGGTGCAGTGAGTGAGTCAGGAGGACGAAGGGACACTGTTAGTGCAGAGAAAAGCATGAGACAACAAGAGACTTCAGGGAGGAACTCAATCCAGGACTAAGAATGAGTGCACCAGGGAAGTGTCTGGAGGAGGTGATTCTGTACTTAAAGGAAGATAGAATTCAGTTTCCACTACGCATGGCAGATCAAACACAACTGAGTTTTTGAATGTGTTTTCCATTTTGAGAGCCATTGTCAATTCAGGATCATTTCTGACAATCTTATGAAATATTTCAGTTCTATACGAGTACTATTCCATTTGGTACTGTTCCCCTCATGATGAAATCTTTTTCAAAATGGTTTCTTCCTTGAAGAGTGAGTGATTACAGGAAAGTGTTCTTATTGGTCCAGAGAGCACAAATTCTGTGGTCTCAACTCATGCTGAGTCAGAATGGAAGAGGCACCATAGGCTGGAGGCTTGGGGATGCTGGCCCCTGGCTTAAGAAATATCAGTGGTCATTCTTAATACAAAATTACCCCTCTTCAACATGCTCCAGTGCTCACAGGCATGGGATAAGATGGAAATGATATCTGTAGCTTCAGCGGTACCAACGTGGTCATATAGAAGTCACATTATCCCTCTGAGTCAACTCCATGGAAACTGAGGGGCTGTACTGGATATCTAAAGCACCTTCAGTGCTAACTTCGACACCGTGACCTAGACACTAGTTTAGGTGAGGCCTGCTGTGGTGACACTCAGTTCTCGTGGATTCATTGAAAAGTCACTGCATTCAGTATTGTCACATCTCCTTAGTGCTCCTTGCCCGCTTTCTTGTTCTGGTTTTAATATTGGGTGTGCAGCTTTCTGTGTTTCAGTGCTCCCCTTCTGTTCTAGAAAAGTGGGAATCAAATTTAAATGAGCCACAGGTGGTGATTTTCCCACTTGATTACAATTTCTTGATAGCTTTTCTTTGATCCTCAACTTTAAGTTCTGCAAAGGCAGGGGCCACACGACAGGATCTTATTCCAGACTCACGTCTGGCTCAAGATAGCTGCTCACTAAATATGTTGTAATTAAAGATTAAGTAAAGAAATATTATAAAATCTAAAGTCCTGGATTGAAGTACCTCAAGTTTGAGATTTTTAAAGAATGTTGCTTTCTTCTATTTGCAAAAAGTTGTAACAGACAAAAATGCAGTGGATATTACAGTAATAGGAAATTAAAGGCAAACCTGAGTTTTGGAGTTATCTAACATGTAACTGACCACTTACGGTGTTTTCAGATTGTTCCTGAGGAAGGATTTTACTCAGAGAGTCAGACTATCCGTTGCACTCCTAGCACTGTTCTCTTAGATGTCCTGAATTGAAAAACATTCTTTTGAATCATCCTTGTTATTACCAGCATTGTTTCTAAGGACTGCTGAACCAGATCACTGTGAGGGAAATTTGAAGGAACAAGTTTGAGGTTGACAGTTTTTTCACTTATGTGGTGCTAAATAATTTGCCTGCAACCATTTTTAAGTTCAGATAGATGTTGAGAATTAAATCACACTACAAGTAACTAGATGGCTGGTATAAAAGAGATTTCCCATGAGTATAATATCCACTGCATTTTTATCTCCGGTAGAGTTTTTACAAACAGAAGAAAACAGCATTCTTTAAAATCATGTGTAGTGTTAAAAGAAGAGTACTAGACAAGAGGCAGTGTATCCTTAGTGTGTTTGTGACATTCCCTAATCACAACACCTTATGAGGTCATGTCATCTCTCCAGTCTCAAAGCAGGCTAGATGAGATAATCTCCTACATTTCCTTCAGGTATAAAATTTCATGAGTTTTACTTCCCTTGAATAATACTCACACAAAGATGAAGGGGAGAAAACAAAACACATGAGCCAATTTTAAAAGTCAGGACATGCAAGGCCTTGGGTTCAATCACTATCACAGAAGGAAAGAAGGAAGGAAGGAAAGAAGGAAGGAAAGAAGGAAGGAAGGAGGGAGGAAAGGAAGGAGGGAAGGAGGGAAGGAAGGAAGGAAAAGAAGGAAAGAAAGAAAGAAGGAAGGAAGGAAGGGAAAGAGACAGAGAGAAAGGAGGAAGGAAAGAAGGGAAGAAGGGAGGAAGGAAGGAACAAAGGAAGAAGGGAAGGAGGGAAGGAAAGAAGGAAGGAGAGAAGGAGGGAGGAAAGGAAGAAAGGAGGGAAGGAAAAGAAAGAAAGAAAGAAAGAAAGGAAGGAGGGAAGGAAAAAGAAAGAAAAGAGGAAGGAGGGAAGGAAAAGAAAGAAAGAGACAGAGAGAGAAAGGAAGAAGGAAGAAAAGGGAGGAAGGAAGGAAGGAAGGAAGGAAGGAAGGAAGGAAGGAAGGAAGGAAGGAAGGAAATTCAGGGCAAAAGTCCACTTTAAAAGTGGCAATTTTTATTCCACATTCAATCAGTCAATATGGCCATGCCTTTCCAAAGGAAAAATGTTTGTTTTTTTCCGAAGAGCTAACAGCAGATATTTAATATGAAAGCCCAGCAACACATGAATATTCTGAATGCTAATGCCAATGAATGTGTGTTGCACATTGGATTATAAATCTCATGCTCCTTCTCCAGTATAAGTCACTAAAGTAAGTTGATCCTTACTGCCTTACAGTATTTGTATCTATTAGGTCCTGGAGAATTTAACTTCAGGAGCATGGCTACTCACTTCAAATTTTAAAAAACTATTGTGGGCCCCAAATTACCTTATGTTCTAAAAGAACAAGAGGACCTCACTGTGACAAAAAGATCCATGTGCTGAACATAACTCATAGCCCCACCTTCCCATCTGGGGTCTCTAGCAGTTTCTTGGGGAAGAAACATAGCTCTATCACCATTAGTCAGTGCCACGGGTGTCTTCTGGATGTGCTTTGCTTGTTTTAGGCCTTCTTCACAACCATGGGACAATATGGTAATGAAGGAGCAATACAGGCCATCCATATCCAAGTTGGTGACCACACCTGAATTAAGTCATACCCCCACTTGGACTGCGTTGTCCTTACATTAGTTTGATTTTGGGCCCACTCTATGCTAATTCTCTGGAGTTATAAAACACATTCTTTCCCCTTGGAGCTTTCAGATTACTTTGAAATAGAAGACAAAGCATAAGACCACCTGAATATACTTAAATGTGGATAGCAAAGTAGCTGTTTGTGGAATATCCACTAAACAGGACCAGACACACTGCCAGGCATGGGACAAATATTGTCATATCCTCAAGAGAAAGCCAGAAGGATGCTGTTCTTTCTTCAGTGCTGAGGGAATTGAGGATCACAGCAGTTTGGAGTACTAGTTTATCTACACAGTGGGCCAGAATCAAACTAATTTGTCTTTTAAAACTCTTTTTAAATTTTTAGGTAAAAATACTTTTAAATTTACAGAAAAACTATGAAATAAGATTCATCTAACATGCTCCATTTGCTTTATTGTTTGAGTCTTTCTCGTCTTCTTATAAATATAGAAAATATAATCCTAATATTTTTAGAACCATTTGAGGGTAAAACCCTTTCACATAAATACCTCAGCATGTATCCCACAAAATAGGGTGCTTCCTTACGTAGCCATGGAAGGGTTTCTCAACTTTCATATAATTAACATTGATATGATAAGCTTATCTAATCCACTATCAGTATTCTAATTTTGTCAATGACCTGATGATGCCCTTTATGAAATGTCTTAAAGAGTTGAGTCCCCTCTCAGGTATTGGATCTTGTTGTCATGCCTCTTAATCTCCTTTGATGTGCAATGGATCCTCAGCACATGTTTGCTTACTATGCTATACCAATGTCCAAAAAAATGTAGACTCTCCACTCTTCTTTGTTTTACATTGAAAGGTCATCCTTTGTGCTCATCTGATATTTCCTTATGATTAGCATTCTCAGCCAGGATGCTCCATATCTAATGCAGTACCGATGTGGTCCTTGCTATGCGAAACACCTGAAGGCACAGGTCTCATTGGTGACAGTAATTTTAATCATCTGCTCAAGATGGGGGTCTGATTGCTCCACTATAATTATTATTTTTCTCCTTTGCAATTAAAAAGCAGTCAATAGAGAGACATTATGAAGTGACACAAATATCATGTTTTTCATGAAAATGGTCCCCTAAATTTAGCAACTCTTGATGATTTTTACCTGATCTACCTCTTACTGTGAAGGCTGCAAAAGGCTCGCTTTTCCAGTTCCACACTTTCTCACTCAGCACTCACTGTGAACGGGAGCCTTCCCTTTCTGGCTATTAGTTTGTCAATTTATTGACGGAATAAAGCATGTTTGCCTATTTTTTCTGCTGTGCAACTAATTACTATATTTAATTATCAATATTCAAATTGTGCTACAGCTAACCATACAAAGCTCTTTAACAGCTGGCTTCTGTGCCCTTGTGGCCATCTTTTTTTGTCTGTTTTGTCTGTTTTCTTTTATACCTCCTTACTTTCCAGCATGACAAGATATTTCAGACTCATCCTATCCTTCCCCACCTACAGTCACCCATTTCTTCAAGGAGCCTTGGTTCCTTTGATTAGGAAATAGCCTTAAAAACTAAAATCTGGGTGTTGTGTATGTTCTTTCAATGATGAGTGAACTAAGAATTACGTGCATGGATATATGCAACTTTGTACACATACCCAAGCACACGCAGATGAATATGAATACATATATACACATATACATATATATAGTATATACACATACACACACAAACATATATAGTTTTTTTTACGTAGTGAGAAATGTGGCTAATTGCAGTCCATGTCTCACAGGCTTCTTTCTTATCATTTATGGGAAGCCACTCAGACTACTTCAAAGCTCAGGGGCATCTAAGGTCAGGGGCACCTACCTGAGGGCATGACCTTGGTTGTCTAGTGCAGGCACACAGTGGATACAGTTGGGTAACTGTGACTTAGCACAGGTAAACACATATGCACTGGTTATAGCACTATGTAAGAATGTAAATATGAGAGAACAACCTGTATAAGAATTATACAATAAAGATGCAGGTGGCTCTTTAGCTCTTGTGCTCTGCTCTGCTCTGTGCTGCCTGCTGTTGTTGCTGATGTCTCACACACATGGGTCTTCACCCACGAAAATCTCCCTTGGGCCCCTCTGAGTGGACTGACATCATCTTCTCCTTCTCCGCCCTTTATAGTGTGGTTGAGAAATTCATCTGAAATATAATTGGGTGTACTTTTTTCGATTTGCCTTTAGTTTTAGGTTGTAGTTTTGTTTCATTTTCATGGTGCTAATAATACAACACCATGCTAAGTGCTCTACCACTGATCTACTCAGGGTTCTTGATTTTTTAACCCTTCTTGTCCTTGATGATTTAGTTTTATTTTCTGAGTACATGCCCTGTTTACTCAGGATGGAAAGGATAAGGAATCATCCTTCCAAATGTGAAAGTGCCCAAGAGGGCACATTCAGAAGAATTTCTCTTTACAGCATCCTTTCTTTCCCGGTCTCTCCCATTCCTGAGAGTAATCAATTTATTTCTGTTTTTCTTATTTTCAGTTTCTTTTTGTAAAGACAAGCAGAGATACATAGGAATTTCCCTCATATGTTGCATAAACTGTCCCATACATTCTTTTGTATATAGCTGTTTGCCCATAACACCATATCCTGAAAAATCACTTGATACTAGTTCTAGAGATTTTTCTTATACTTCTGTTTCTGCTGCATAGTAATCCAGTGTGTTTAGGTAATGATACACTCCACCATTCTCTATGCTTGGACATTTAGATGATGTCCAACACTGTACAATTACAAACAAACACTGCTGCAGTGAACAAGCCATGTGCATGCATTTTTTTGGGGGGGGTATCCTCAGAGTAGGCTCTTAAAAATGGGATTGTGCATTGAAGGACAAATGCCCAGAGATCTAAAAATGGACTTAGGATGACTTTTAAAAATTTTTTTCTTGATATAGGGAATCAAGCTTAGGACCTTGCATTTGCCAGGCAGATGCTGTGCTGCTGAGCTATATCCCCAGCCACCAAGTATCTGCTAATGGCTAGAGTTCACTCACCTGACTTAGCCTTGCCATAAAGAGGGAATTTAAGTACTATTTGTTGGAGAGGGCCTCAGGTATCTCATTTATAAATTAAGAGGTCTGGGATTGGATAGTACTCCTGAAATCTTTCAGTTTTAAATAATTAATGTATTAGGTCTCCAGGCCTAATATATCTATTGATTATAAGAAGGGCCCTAATTCTCCATTTCTTCCTATGTTCCTACATTTTGCAATGCAAGTTGGAAGTTTTTTCTATCAATAAGTAGGATATTTCCCACACCTGAGATTGCGATGGGCATTTTTAACTGGCTTTGGCCGACAAAATGCAGGAGAAATAATGGTGATGCAGGAGGCCTTGCGAGCGGCCAGTCACTTTTGAAACCATGTCCCTGTCATGTGGAAAAAACCTGGTCTAACATGATGAATGAGCAGAGAGAAGTGGCACAGTCCCATCTATCACCCTTAGACAGTCAAGCGAGACCCTTCTAGGTGAGCCCCAGGCCCAACCACACAAGCACCTGACAGCTGATGCATGGGTGGCCCTCCTGGGTTCAGTGGCATCTGACCTAGATCAGCTACTCACCTGACCCCGAGATTCACAAACTGTAGAGGGTCATTATATCAGGCCAATATACTTTTGGATGTTTTGTTACACGGGCATGGAAGTGGTACAGTGAAGGTCATGGCATTGTCTTGACAACTCTGTCTTGGTCTTTTAGAATGTGTAAAAGAATGATCTTGGTCAAAAGGAAAGGCATTTCTAAGAAAGTTGCTATTGGGTTTCCCAAGAAAGGGCATGGTCAGACATGGTTAAAGTATTTTGCTCCACAGATCACAGGGGCATAGAACAGTGGTTCCTACCTTTGGGTTCCAGTTTTGGCTCTGTGCTAACCAGTGATGTTCTCCTGACATATCCCTGAGCTGCAAAGCCCTCCCGTGTGAAGGACGAAGCGCAGCTAAATCTTGAGCCAGTTCTCCTCTGACTTGTCTGCCCATGTGCTAACCTCGTGTGGTTTAAGTCTGTTATTTTGCTGAGTTGACCAGTGAATCCTGACTTTCAAAGATAAGAAGTCAGGTGGGGGGAATTCTCAAAGCAAGAAACACCACTGTAGCATCAATGTACCATGCAGACAAAGTGATGTCTTCAGGGCGCTTCCTGCTCGCTCTCTATAGGGATTTTTACGGGAAAGAGATCATGGAAAAATATTCTGCAGTTTTACCCGTTGTAAGCTTTTCTGTTCAGTTATATGGAGGCCTTTAAAAATAATTTTGCCCAGAGGTAACAGACTAAGTCAAGGATGGATAACGTTCACCTACCTCGAAGGAGCTCATGTAGTATTTGACAGAACGTTCAATTCTTGTGAAAACACCACACAGACATGAATTGTTTCTGAAAATGTGACTAGAATCAACAATTAGTACTCTCTTCCATAAGGTGCACAAAATACAGGTTTTATTTATATTCCTAGTGTGTTGAAGATACTGATAATTGAAAACATCATTACAGAATGTATTTGTAAAACTGCTGATGATTTCTCCAAGGAAAATACAACTGGGCATTAATTATGTGTGTAATTTGTTGTATTGATGGGAAAAATGTCTTTATTTTTTTCTCTATTTTTTTATGCAAACATACTGGCCAACACAAATCATCTGATATCATATAACTCCATTTTATTATGCATAACTGTAAAATATGTCAAATAACTAGTTCAACTGCTTAGCACTCTGAGCACATGCACACTTAAAAATCTTTTGGTCATTCATAATATACACCTTTAAGCCACACGACCTGAGCCTTCTAGATAATTCACTGTAGGTTCCTTGAGTGTGATACAAATTGTCTTCACCATCTTAGAATGAGTGGACATTCTTTCAAGGTCAGTGTTTTAGCTTATTACTTAGCAAACTTTTTCTCCAAGGAGGCAGATAATAAGTATTTCAGGCTTTTAGGACTTAGGCAATTTGCACACAAGGGTGGCTGTTTCACTGAAACTTCATTTAGGACAGATGGAACACAAGAAACAAAGTTTACCAGTGCTGGTTTTACCTTATTTCCCACTAACTAATTTTGTCTTACAGTCTCTTTCAGTCTGTCTTTTTATATGGCAAGCAGACATCACTAATTTCTTTACCCCACTTGTTTTCACAGACACTATTTAAGCATTTTGGAAAGCACGAAGCACCACACAAAGAAACAACCCTTTGGATTTGCTGCTAATATTTCTAGGACTTTGATGTATGAAAGTGATCTTTCAGGTTCACATAAACACACCTATGGGTCGTTGGGCTTCTCCATCCACATCAAGGCCTACTTTAGATGGTTGCCTCATACAGACCTGGTCTGTGTCTTGTATTGAAATTATACACTTTTAATATTGTAGCTGCTTTGCAGTGCTATACTGTCATAACATAAATACATTTCTCAATCTCACCACTAGGGTTTGAACTGGGTAAACACGTTCCAGAATCCTTTCTATCAGCTTGCATGTCAATGATCCCTTTCCCATAGTTTTCTCCCTTTTTTCAGAGTCTTTGTTGGTTTATATCCAGATATATGTACAAATGTGTTTTGATATAAACCTATGAGAATATATACACACAACACATATTTTTCCTCCTCTCCTGCCGCAAACTGTACAAGCCCATGTGGAGACCCAATGATCCAGCTTATGCTAGATTAACTTAATGGGCAATGAATCAGCAGAGGCAAACAAAATCATACACAGACACCACGTTAAGTTCATCACTTGGGTCTTGCCAGTTGGAGAAATGGCAATAAAAATATCCCATTTGTGTCCTCAGTCATAAAACCACAGTTCACAACCAGCACTCTGTCGCATGAGATTTGCACAATGCTCAAACATTCATACACTCATCTTTGCACTCCTGTCCCAGAACTGGCACAGTCTGACCTTGCCAGTATCAGCACAAGACATGGGGCTGCCCACCTTAGGGAAAAATTCATTATCAGAAATTTTGAAACAAGTAGCTGCTAAGCAGAGGTTTGATAATAGAGCTAAACTCAGCTGTCACCTGCTGCTCTGTTTTGCACTGCAGATGTAAGAATACAGAAACATTTTAAGCAGCTTAGGGGCAGAAATAATGGAAAACTAGTGATTTTTGTAATTTACATATTTATAGAGACTGTGGAGATTTTAGTCAGGAAACAATGAAGAAAACAGAGTTGTCAATGAGCAAATGCTGCCTGCCATGAAGAGCTAAACCCAGCAATTTACAGCTAATCTCAGTTACACCTTTGAAATTTCCACACAAAAAAAAAAGAAAAAAGGAAAAGAAAAAGAAAGCACCAAAGATGTGCATTTTGGTTCAGGTTATCTGCTTTAAAGCTCTATAAAATGGATGCATCTGGACATGTGACATTTCATACACACAAAAAATAACAGTACAGAGAATAAGAGCACAACAGAAAACCAAACTGTGCAAATGGATGATAAGGAGTCATGAACTGCTCTCTTGGGAAAGTCTGACTTACTGGAGCAAAGACCTTAATCAAAGGAATGACTGTCTAATAGTACAATCTGAGGTATCAGTGGCAGTAGGAAAGATCTCCCATTGCATTCTGTCATGGCTGGTCGTGGAGATGTTCTTACCATGTCTCAAATTGGCCATTGGTCATCGGTTGTCTGTGCAGTCTGTCTCCCCACATTATTTGCCCTGAAAGATGAGTGAAACTTCCAAATCACCTACTAAGCACAGTACCTATATAAATACAGAGATACGGTGGGTAAGGTGGGGGACACTTTTTAAAAAAAATCTTGTAATCTTTACACAGGATACTCATTTACCTCTCTGACCAGCTTTCCATTGCTGGGACAAAGTATGTCACACCTGAAACTTAAAGGAAGCCAGGTTTATTTTGGTTCATTTCAGAGATTTCAGTGCATGGTCAGTTGGCTGCAAGAAAGAAACTTCATGGCAGCAGGGTGTTAAGGAGAAAGCTGCTCAAGTCATGGCAGCTGGAAGCAGAGCACAGGGGAAGAATGGCAGCCAGAGACACACCCTCTACAGTCACACTCCCATGACCCACCTGCTCCAACTGGGCCCCGCTCCTAACAGCATATCCAGCTATGAATATCAGTGGATTAATCCACCGGTGAATGTAACACCTACATGATCCATTCACCTTCCCAGGAGTCACTTAAGTCTATTGACAAATAAGATCAACTAGGTTAATCTAGGTAGTATAGGTTACCACCAAGTTGTACTGCAGATCAGTTTACTAGATCCCAGTGTTTTGCTTGTACTTTTTTACAGAAGAGCATGAGTTGAAAGTTTGTGGAAAAGGCAGCCTTACCAGGCAAATGCTCCTCTCCTTCAGGCCTTCTGCTCCAGGTTCCATACAGCCCCCAGATTTTTCTCCTGGACTTTATGCCAATTAGTCTTGGCTCTGATAGTTGGCATGTCAGTGCATGGATAAGTAGATACTGGTATAGGTTTTAATTGACTGACTGATTGATTGAATAATTGAACCATGAAATCATTTTCTGTCGTGCTTCCATCTGAAGGGAGAGGGGGTGACAGATCCCGACCGAGAGAAGGAAACAGAGTGAATGAAAAGGGGATGGGAAAGGAGAAGAAAAAGGAAGAGGAGGAAAGGAAGAGAAAAAGAAAAAAGAGCAGGATGAAGTGGTGGACAGGGTAGTGCGTGGTAGGAGAGGAGAGGAGCTCCTCCTGTAGCTGTTGTGGGTGCCGTTCATCCACTTCTCTGACAAGCAGCAGTGTGCAGGTTTCAGTGCAGAATGAGTCTAGGAGGGAGGAGAGGTACTGGGGGCGAGCACTTTGCAGATTCTGAGCATCGTTTCCAGCTAGTTCACTTCAGTTGGATCAATTTTCATTATCTGTTCAATTTTCCTCTTGTCCCCACACAGGAGGGAAGGAATGGCCGCTTCCCACAGCCCTGTCTCCTGTGTTTGTGGTGGGCCCTCCGAGCCTGCGGGTGTGCACCCAAGTAAGAGTGCTGCCAAGGGCAGACTGGGAAACCCCTGGAGCGATAGGAGCAGTCTCTTTCAAACCTCTCCTAATCATGAAACAGTGTCTCCCATTTTTCTACCTACTTCCTACAAATTCCGGAAACATTTAAAGATATTTTTCAATGGGAAACTTAAAAAAGTGCCGGGAGGGAGGGGGTGAGCCCCAGGCCCACTGGTGCCACGCAGTTGGACCTCATGCAGCCTTAGGGTGCAATTGCTTGAGGGTGAGGAGCGGTATCTGAGTGGACTCTGAGTGTTAAATGGGAAACTGTCGGCTTGCACAAGTAGAGATCCACAGAGAAACCTGGGTCCTTCCTGAGGGAGGGCAATATTTGGGCAAACCAAATTTAGGGGAGGCCCTACTCACTTATTCCTTAGATTTCTGTGAAGTCAGTACCTCGTTTTGAGGTAGAAAGAAGATTAATCTAAAGTAGGTGAACCTAAAGCCGTACTCTGTAAAGGCAGAGAGAGGCAGCTACTGAGCTATTACATGCAGATAACTTCATAAAAACTATTAGCCAGGACAAAGCCACCTAAATCCTCAGGCTACAGCTGACAGGCAAACGTACTAAGCTTTTTACAATTATTATTTCAGCTGAAGTTAAGGCTATTCTCCCATGGAATGTCAAAAGATATCTGTTATAGCAATGGGAGAGAAAGACTGAAAATGTTTCCTGTAGCAAGATTTCCCTGGAAGTCTGCACTGTGTGTTGCTTGATCTATTCCTGAGGTAGTTTAAAGATTTTATATAAGTGTGCATACTTATCTCACCCATCAAGAGGCCTAGCTCTTGATATCCTACCCAACCCGATTTACAAATTATCCTACAGCAAAGGTGGTACTGAGAAGCCCTGGGCAAAGAAAGGTGCTCTTCAGCTATAAGTGACTGCCCGAGGCACAGATCAGTGGCCCTCACCAGCTGGGTTTGTTTCTCAGCCCTGGCTCTTTTCTTCCTTGTGCATTTTTAAGGGATGTTCTGTTGTCCAGAAAGAGGATCTGGAGGATCGTGGAGTGCAAAAGCCTGAAGGAAGGAGAGACAGGGGCCATTGAATCCAATCCTCTCATTTTACCAGTGAAGGATAGTTGGCTCTGATGTGGATGAAAGAATCAGTCTATCTTTACAAGTGCAAGTAAAAATCAATTTTAAATCTAACTTTTTGTCTGTGGATGGGCTCTAGGCCCTGCCAATATTGCTAACAGGCAGAAAAGAAGTTAAAGGGAATCAAAATAGAGAAAAATATGTTAGCAGAAAAGCAAGAATAATGATGGAAAAAATCTCCAGAAATTACTTTTCCTTTTGTCCTAGTTAAAAGTATTCTCAGGTCGCAGGCCTTTCCGTATAGGATGCTTGTGGTACCATTTCTCTGAAAAATATTTGGGGACAAGATTTACAAACTGTCCATGGCCAAACTAATTCAAATATATTCCCACACCCAGAAAGTTTTTTCATAGCTCTTACTGGGTGTCACGCGCTGGAATGTAAAATGAATGGAGGCCCCACACAGCCCTCACATTGTTTATAACAGAGCTAGTTTTAAAGCGTCTTGCCAAGAGTGCTTGAAGTAATTATGTGCTCCTGTGGCCTAATAAAAATTGAACCTCAGAGGATGGAGGGCCTGGTGTATAGTCATGCCTAGTAGAAACTTTTAAGAAAATTATCTTGTTGACCTGCTGATTTTGAGAACTCATCTAAAACTTGATTTTTATTTTTACTTAAAATCAGCTTCTTCCCAGTCTCCTTGGTATATTTTGGCCATGTGAAAATGATAAGATCCATGGCTGTACATAGATTAGGGTTTTCATAGATTGTTGGTTTTCAACATCCCCATTTCATATTTAACCAATAAATTATACTCCACAACTTTGACAGTGATCGTCTCTGACTAATGAGATTAAGGGTGATTTTGTTTTCTAAATTTTTGCTTGCCCATATTTTTCTAAAATTGCTAAAATGAACACATGTTACATTTGAAATAAAAATAATAAACTATTTTTAAAAATGTGTGTCCATTTTAAGCTATATGTTAAATGAGAATATATTTATATGATGATGGAAAAGTAGACCTATAAAATAAAATTTCTTTCAAATTCATGCATTTGAATTTCTATCATATTCAAAGAGGTATCTAAGAGCTGGTGACTAAAAGTAGGAAATGCTAGCATTGAGAATCCCAAGCTCCTTAACTTAACTTGCAGGGCCTATGAGGTGATGCTGAGAAATGGAAGATTAGTCCAGGCAAATGAATAAGAGGTGAGTCACAGATTTTATGGGAAAGGAATAAGGAACATAAGTATAATACTTAGGGTAGATTAAATTGCTGTAACAAATAGTCCCAAACTCTAATTTCTCATATAGATATATATTTTTTTCTTTCTCACAACACTTACTGAGGACAATGAGTTTGACAGGTGCTTTCCTCATATCTGTTCTTCAGACAACCGGCAAAGCATAATTCTGCCATTTTTAACCTGTGCCCTCCAAAGGGACTCTGGTAGCTCTGGCCTAGTGATAGAGAACGGGAAAGCATGGAGCTGCACATTTAGAAGTTGTAGGCTAAACCTGTAAATTACACACATCACTTCCATATTCATGTCAATGAAGAAAACAAATGGCCAAGTAAGAGGCTGTTATATAAAGTTGGGCAGCCATAGAAGGGAAGAACCAAAATTGGGAAAACAGCTGCAGGTACTGCCACAGCCACACTGACTAAATAGCTAGTGGAAGTTAGTTAAGAGGCTAGTCCTGGAGCAGAGTGATAACAGGCAATGTGCAACATATGGAGCAAAATTTGATACCATATGCTTCACAGACAAAGAAATCTGGAAAGACTCCATGTTCTAGCATCACCTTGGAAATTCAGAGAGCCTACTGATCCAATGAGTGATCAGAGAAGTTTGGTAACAGATGTGATAGTTAATCTTCACTGTCAATTTGATTGGATTGAGAAACGCCTTGGGAATGAGTAAAATATACTTCTGAGTGTGTCCATGAGGGTGTTCCCAAGAAAACTGGCATGTGGACACTAAAGGAGAAGGTCTGCCTTGAGTGTGGGTGGTGCTGTCCAAAGGGGGACGGAGCAAAAGTGAGAGGAGGAACCCAAAGCACAGGCTCCTTCTCTTTGGTTTCCAATTGGCAATGCAATGGAACCAAGGGTTTGTAGCCTGAAATCATAAAACAAAACAAACCTTTCCTTTTGTATGCTGTTTTTCTCAGGTATTTTGTCACAGTGATGGAAAGCTGACTAACTTGACAAAGAAATCTAATGTTTACAGAAATGTTATTTAAGAAAACCAGTATTTCCCACACTACCTGCTACCTAATCAGATGCCATTTGTGGGTCAGTCTACCATAATAGAATGATGGCTACTAAAAAATGCTATTGGTTTGCACTCTTGTACTGAGAAGGGTAAACATTTAATGAAAATATGCTTTTCTTATTTTTAATCTTATAGTTAGAAAAAAGCTACCCAATGTATTAGACATTGACTAGAATGAGTTTTTATTTTGTTCTATCATTGCCTAAGGATAACCTTGAGGTAATCAATCAGATCAACTTTTTATGTCTTCTTTCTCATCCATATAATGAGGGCCATAATATTGACCTATCTTGTAATGCATTTTACAAAATCAACATAAAGGTTTATATTAATGTTATTCATCAAATTAGCAATGAAATGACTAATAAGTAATTAGCCATGGAAGAGTGACTCCATTGTAATTATATATGCTCAAAGATTTGCAGCCCTTCTTGAAGCCTTGACCTCATAGAGAAAATAATTAACACTACTTCTTATTCTTTGATATTAGAGATAGCAAACGAGGTTGTGGTCTTAAAATATTATTCCTGGGGAGTCAACCCTTGGAAAGTTTATAAAAACAGATACCTCACAATTTAGCTAAAATAGTGATCAAGCACCTATTTTAATATTAGCTCATGAGTAATCTAAAAAAGAATTTTCCATAATTTCTGACCTCTTATAATAATCAGGTATATACTTAATTATGATAAAAATAAGGATGTGTGAGAATAGTTGCTGAAAGTCACTTTTAGGGTATTTAGAAAAAGGATCACAGGGGCTGGGGATTTAGCTCAGCGGCAAAGCGCCTGCCTGGCAAGCACAAGGTCGTGAGTTCGGTTCCC
>NW_004955439.1:13126748-13229021 GCF_000276665.1 Chinchilla lanigera
AAAAAAAAAAAAAAAAAAAAAAAAAAAAAAAAAGAAAAAAAAGAAAAAGGATCACAAAAGTTTTGATAGAATTTCAGCTGCCTTCATAGAATAGTTAGAAAATCATTATTAAGGAAGGTAAAATAAATGTAAGGTCACAGAATATTTCTCACAATTAAAATCAGATTTAGAAGAATAAAATTATTAGCTTTAATCAAAGACAATAGCTATAAGGAAGCAGAAGACTCTTTAGACTGGTTTCCCCAAAGTATTTGGAGAACGCTTTCATGACAGGTTAATGTGGGTTTTGAGATAAACAAGGTTCCCATGGTTAAAAGTGAATCAGAGAAATATTAGGTTAAATAAGGTTAAGCCTGCTTCATTACCTTACATTATGCAGACTATGAAGCTGTGTATATGAGCTCTGTGCCTCTTTAAGAGTAGTATGCACAACAAAAATGTTTTCAAACCTAAACCAAGGCCCAAACTTTCCCAAGGTACATTCATTCACATTACAACTCAGAAATAGTCTTAGCAAGATTTTATAATGTGCTTTGATAAGTAGGTATGTTTAATACAATAAATGTGACAAATTTTAAATGAATACAACTATAACAAGTGTTTAGGGCCATCTTAGAGGTGTGTGGGGCTATTTGGACCAAGAAAGATAGATTTTTATATTGGTTATTAAATTATTCAAGGTTTCAATTGGCAAGTCATAATATGAAGGTAATATAATAACAGAAAATTCAAGCTCTGTGTCACCAGAGACTATTGATTTCCTAACCAGAAACAATATCTATCCAAAGCAGGGCTATTTTGGTTGTAAAAGATGTCAGGCGCCTTTGCCTGAGAGATGCTAAGAGACAGGGCGGGGGTATTGGTGGAAGATTACAAATGAAGTATAAGGAAATTAACGTGGATGCATGATATGGAGAGCTGTTTATTAATGTCCTTCCTATACCAGGCACTGATGAAATCTTAGCAGTGTTTCCTAGGGCTACCCATAGAATCAATGCTAAGTCATGAACAATCGTAACAAAGTTTCCCTTTTATGGAGTTGAGTTTCAGACTTTTTACATGCTTTCTGATCCAAATGCTAATCCTCCTACTTCCAGTTTCTGGATCTCTGCAGAAGGTTATCATTATCTTGACTATAATAGAAATGGCTACATTAGAATATAAAAATGTCTATTTAATCGAACATTGGAAAAACTACCTTAGGGAGCCAGACATGGTGGCACACACCTGTAATCCCAGCACTTAGGAAGGCTGAGGAAGGAGGACTGCTGTGAGTTTGAGGCTGGCCTGGGTTACACTGTGAATTCAAGGCCAACCTGAACTACAGTGAGACCCTGTCTCAAAAAAAACCAAACTAACAGAAAAAGAAAAAGCTACCTTAGAAAGAACACATATTCTCTTAGCACACTACGATGAAAGATGTAGAATTAAATATATAAATCCTTACTCAGCCATGCCCAGTTGTCATTTTTGTGCTCTTCAGAAATGGTACTTGATGAGTTCTCTTATTTATTTAAAATTGTTTGTCACTTACAATTGAGATGAATTTACTTTAAATAATTTACTACTCAATTAACTATTATACTTCTATATGAATATGTAGGTGTGTACACATGAATAAACTATGAATTAGTTGATATATACTGAACACAGAAGATAGGCCAGACAATATTCTAAGTATTTTCTTTCTATGTATTTCTTTATTTACTCTTAATGACATATCTATAATGTTGATACTTCCATTATTTCTAAAGAAATTGATACATATGCATTGACTTTCTCAGTAATACAGCTTGCAATTGGTGAAACTATGATTTGAATCCTGAGCATCACACTCTTAAGATATCAGCACAATTATTTTACATTTGCATGAATATGTTTCCTTCAGAAAAGTAAGATTTTGAGCACTTAGACACTATCCAGTACATAAATAAAGATATATATTATATCTTAGCTTTTTTCTCTTATAATTAGATTAGGCAAAGCATTCATAATAATTTCCCAAGAGACAAGCTAATAATTTTATCCTCTTGAAAATAATAACGTGACATGGCATTTACACTAACCTAGGGAATCACCTGGCCTCCCTCCTTCCTTGGATCTGCCAGCAATAGATTGCCTTGCTGTGAGTGAGTAGGCGAGCTGCCTCCATTCAAAGTGACATAAATAACTGGCACAATTAGTGAGAAAATGGAGAGGGGTCCTGCTTTTCCTGAATTGTCTAGGGAACTATTGCAATTGCTCATTTTCCTTTGGAAGATGACCTGCCGACCAAGCCCCCATTAGCCACCGTTCTCATCGCATTCCAGGGTGGTCCCGTTCATTACAAAGGCTACTTTTACTACCGCAGTACTGCTCGTTATGAATGACCTGTGTGTACACTTCTGCATCTCCAGCAAAATGACAAGAGACAAAATAGCAAAATTGGCTCATTTCCCAGTGAGCTCTTGCAAATTCTATGCATATTTCAGAGAATGTATCATGCCTGATAATCCTTTTTCAACTCAAAATCAAGGAAATAACCACAGTGACTGTTTCATGATTCATTTTGGGGTATGTAAGCAATGTGTCACAATCTTTCTCTCTTTCTCTATGGGTCCTCATAGGTAGGGTAAAATCCTTGCTGTAAACTCAGTCTATGACAGTTGTAATTGTTCCCTAGTACAGGAGTGTGCTAGTTCAAAAGTAAGGACATTTTCTTGTTATTGGAGCTGCAGAAGAATGTAGATTAGATTTAGTCATCAAGACTTCACGGGGACAGAGTCTACCTTAAACACTGTGGGCCTGAGAAACCCAAAGCATGATTTGAGACATCTACCTTCAGCAGGCATCTTTTCTCCAGTTTGTCTTCAGCCTCAGGTCTCACGACTCCTATGCATTTACTTTGCATATGTTGATAGCCCCAAATTGGATCTAGTCCCAGGGCTGGCCATTAGTATCTTTCATAAAGAAAATGATTTACAATTTTCAATGCATCATTAATGCAAATTACCTCATTTGATTTTTATAATGATCAATTAGTATGTTTTTATTATTAGGTATATAGTGACATATCATTTGGTCGATTATAATTATCTATGGTACATATGTATATGTTTACACATATACAAGTATATGGTTACATATGGTATGTATATTACAAACAGTGATGCATAATTATCTGCTATCAGGTGATGCAGTGACAGCAAAACTCCCCTAATTCCTAAAGGTAAACTGCAGAATTTATGTACAATGAACAAGACAAGACTATGCAAAAAGAGAGCTTGAGGATAAAATAGTTCCTAGGTTAGAAATAAGAACAGCAAAACATTGACTAAGATCGACTGTATGTAGAACTTAGCATAATCAGATGCTGATCTTTAGGTGGTGGTGGTGGTTCTGGTAAGTTTGGTAAGATTCTTGTCTCAGGGAAAATGTTCTCACCTAGACCCTCCCAGGGAAGAAAGACTGACCTAATTCCACAACCCAGCCTGTCGTCTCCTAGTAAGATAACTTACTATCAGAAATAGAACTGACTGGTTTACCAGAACTCAGAATCTCCTCCTGCAATTTTGCACTCACCAATAACCTTCTGATCACAATTTGACATTTGGTTTAGATTTCTTACAGGAGATGGATTCATGAGCTAGAAGAAATGGGTGTGGAGTTCCTTTGGAAATCATGTTTTTTACTGTGAACTTATAAATTGGTGATCTGGCATATAACTCAAAGTCCTGTGGACAGGCTTAGGGTCAGTCTCTGAGGGTAGCTTGGACCCCGAAGTGACTGAATCAAGATCAGAGCTTGACAGCCCCTGACTAGGTCTTCTGTGTGTACACCTACCAAGTCAGCTCATTTTCTGAAGGGATCAGGTAACCAGTGACTGGTGTCCTCACATCCTGCCCTAGTCACTTCTTTATAATCCTAATCCCCTCTTGCTAGAGAGGAATCCACTGCCCTGGGAATGGGGTGATTTGCCCTAAGCCACATAACTGCTAAGTAGCTGAGTAGGATCAGGACTCTGATCTTTCCCCTCAGGCCACTTCTCTGTCCAATATCCCATGACTTTAGGGCTTTTCTGGTATTATTGTTAAAAGGAACACTCTCTGACCACTTTCTGCAAAAGTCCAAACAGGAAGGGCTTCTTTGGGCAGCTCAGGGTGACTTAGGGGCTATGTAAGGACCTACGGCCAGTGAAGTGGTTCTAGAAGCACTCCCTGCTCCACCTAGGATGTGTTTTGCGCACAGCCCAGGCAGGTCCCACTCTCTAGTTCGTCTATAAACTAAAACTGAAACTTGGGGTTAGGCATGTGAAGCTGCAGCTATGAATATTAAAAAAAACAAAACAAAACAAAACAGTTTTAGTGAGATATAATTCTCATGTTGCAAAATGCATGCATTAAAAATATAGTTCAGTTATTTTGTGGATATTTAGTGTAATCTAATAATTATATTGTAGTCAGGGTTTGCTAGGGAAATAATTTAACACAGGACACATTACTTACAGGATTATTTTACAGTAGTCATCCAAAGAATCAAATAAAAGAGTGCAGGAAATCTGTCCACACACTAGAGACCCAAAGGATCCAGCTGAGAGCCTGGATCCAGCTGAGGACACAGCAATGTCCTGCATGATTCCAGCTAAAAACCTAGAGCCCATGACAATGTCCCCCATGAGTCCACTGGAGGCCTAGAGCCTACAACAATGTCTCATGCAAGTTGTTTCATGGATCTGTGATAGGAAGACCCGAAGGTCAGTGGTGGAAGCTAGAAAGTTTGTGCCAGCGGATGAAGGATCTGTGCCATAGGCTGAGGGATCTGCACTGGAGCCAAGAAGCGATGCTCGAAGTAAAAACCAGAGCTCCCCCGAAAAGTACCACAGCTGTTCTTAGTGACAACAAGATCCTGAGCTCCTGTGAGGAGGAGGGCAGCTGAGTTCATATCAGGAAAGCCAGCATGAAAGGCCCTTCCAGGAGAACCAACAGCACCATCTTTTCCCCTCCAGTTCTCCTTTTTATGCTGCTGGCAACAGTCCTCATGTGGGCCCTCTGCACCCAGCACCATTCCGATTCAGTGCAGCTGGGCGTTACAAGTTGACCACCAGTTGTCAATCCACACACATATATTCATTTTATAGTACTTGTATCTTAAAAATAAACTTCATGCTATTAACAGTCACTTTTCATCCTACTCCAGTTCTAGGCATCCATCATTCTACTGTATGTCTCTGTAAGTTGGCTTAATCTATAAATTGTATTTCAGTAGAATCACACTGGATGAAATCCTTTGTGACAGATCGTTTGCACCAACCACCATAGTTCTGGGGCTCATTCATGTCACAGCATTGTGTAGGGCAGGGTGCGTACTTCTGTCAGTGATTTCATATTGTACAGAATAGTTCCTTTCAGGCTGACCTTTGTCCTACGTGACTCCATTTCATAAAACAGCAGCCCGCTCCATTCCAAGTACAAACTCGGAGGCAGGATGTCTTAATAACTCATCTGTATCAATGGAGAACCATCAGATGCTGGACACACCAAACTTATTCACAAAACAACCCCCAGATCCACAGCATGATCATAAAGCATAAACTGATGAATAAATTAACCTTGCTAATAAAAAGTTGCCACCTATAAATGTATCAAGTTGAATCAAGGACATATGGGCATATGATGTATGTAAGTTATATCGAAGAAAACCAGGCCTGGGACCTTATTGGATACACCAGATCAACAAACAATGAAAACCCCGCACCGGTGTCATATAAAAGGAGAGAGACCTGATACTGGCTGCAGTGGTGCCATACTGACCTGTCATCTCATTAGACCACCTGGTGTGTAAGGAGGTCAAGGGACCATGATCTCCAGCTCTCTTTTACAGCCTACAGCTCAGCTTCATCCGCTTGGTGCCACCCTCAATGGCCTGCCATCCACACTCCAGCTATCACCAGCTGTGCTGTCAGCAAGCCCCAGGTCTCCTTGATAGCCACCTGGTGACTTCTCACATCTCTGTGGCCTCTTGGCCTTGGCTTTCAGTGCTTCCTCTTCTAATCCTGCTGCCACTGTTAACCCTTTCTTTTGTATTGTGCATAGCAGTGTGTGACTTGAGTGCTATGGATATATATCAGTAATTAAGATTGGAACAAAAGAACCCATGATGGCCAGGCTTACTGACTACTGAGTGACCCTTGAGCACTTGGCCTAATAAGGCCAACAAAATTGATATAGCTCATGAATTCATTGTCATTCAATAAATTCTGACACTGTGGAAAGACACAAATGTGCTCAGTCTATGTTACTGGCATAGCTCATGTGTGACAAGCATGTGTCAACATTTCATTACTGGTACTTTGAAGATGTGGAGAATGCTTGTGGCCCAAACCCCAAAGTTCAAACTACACTGGTGATGTGCTTTTGAGGTTAATGTTCTTTTTCATTATTCCAGTGAATTTTGAGGAAAGAATTCCTATGGTATAACATTTTAGCTAGGAGAGTCTTTACTATTCTCACTTTAATCCAGACAATACTGTACTTTAAAAATTTACAATCTGTTGCTCTTTCTGTTATTATGTTAATTTTTGCAAGCTTTTCCCTACATACTCCCGTCCTCCCCACCACTCAGCTCAGGCTCTTCCTGCTGTGCCGTAGAGACTCCTGCTCGCGAGCCTGGCCATCCACCACCTCTGCCTCTATGGCACTGAGATCATCCTGATTAGCCCCAGGGAACCTTCCTTCAAGTTTACAGCAAAGCAAATGGTCCTGTCGTTAAGCTTCCAAGCCCCAGCTCAGAGCTCAACCCCACATTAGTGGATTTCAGTTATTACTCCAGTGTTCCTGCAGTGATTAGAAGCGTCCTGAGGACAAGGACCCACCCTTAGTCATTTATCCCTCACCTACTCCCAGCTGCCATGCCCTGTAATCAACAAATGTGTTACAGATTGAATTGAACTGTTTCAGCTCAAAAAATGTCACCTCAGTAATCTGATTATTTTAAATTGAAAGCACGTGATGACCAGCAGATGACAGATGGGGAGTTCTCTAAAGTTCCTTTATCTGCTTGAAGACTAGATTCACCTAAGAGGAATACAATTGCTTTCAATCTTACTGAAATTTAATTAACACAGGGAAATTAAATTCCTATCATAGAGAAACTGAAAAACAGACATCACATTTATGCCACAGAAAAATTTGTCTTAGGACATTGGCTATTCTCCCAAGCCCATCCATTTTAAAGAGCATTTATTTCTCTCTATATTTCCCTCACATCCTCTTCCTTTCTCTCTCCTATGAATATGGTTATGTATATTTCTGAATCTCTTTGCATTATTAGGTATTCACCTTCCTATGATGTTTCCATACACATAAACAATGAATACATTTTCTGTTCTGTTAATCTCTCTATTGACAGTTTATTTCAGCAGATTTAAAGACTAAACTTCAGAAGGGGGGAAAGGAATTCCCCTTGCTCTTATAGAAACAAAGTACAAGAATACTAGTGTAATATTTTTGAGGATTTCATAAAGTAACAGAACAATAACAAAGTTCCCCAAAGGTTTCAGATGCACAGATTATCTGAAGAATATGTTAATCACAGAAAAGTTGCATACACGTTGAATAAAATATTTTAGTATAAAATATGTTTGCTAAATCTCTACCACAGGCTACATACTCCCTCTGAATTTTGCTAATCAAATGTTAGTGCTTAATGCCAGCTGTCTTTTTAAATCTCCCAGATGTTGGAGTCCTATTTTCCAAAATGTCCTTTAAAGACAGTATTTCCGGTTCAAGCTTCCTGGGAGTGGGATGGCCAAATTAATATCGTGTCCATGTGGAAAGGCTTTCACCATCCATGTCAAAATCCAACACAGAGCCTTGTAGGGGATCTGATTTCTTAATGTGGCCAAGGTCAAATCAGGCAGCATTTTTCTCTGATTTTTCTAACTCCCCTGCTCAAGGTGCCATGTGCTTTTATTATTATTTTGGGGTGTACAATTGGCAGCAAAGCCAAGGCAGGGCAGTGGAATCCCACCCTTCATTCCTCTTATTCCTCTTATTTGCTCAGCTTTATCGAATCTAAATGATGGCGAGAAGGAGGAGGAGGGAGCCGCAGATGCCACCTGTGATACTCTGTCTTGAGTTTACCGTTTTGCCTTGCCCAGTCTCCCTCAGCCTGAATTCCTTTAGCTAATGTGTCAGCACCTGATTCTGCTTCCATTTTGATTCTCATATTTCACTCTGGGCGCCTGATATGTGGCTAGACCTGACAGGAATAAATTTATAAGGATTCAAGCTACAGAAAACCTTGAATATATTCCAGTTAAAGGTCCGTGTGGGCAACAAAGAAATTGTCTCTAACTCAGTTGTAGAGTACGGTAACAAGGGCATTTCCAGGGGAGAAAAATCATATTTTACTGTTGCACTTGTAATGTTCATAGCTGTTAAGGACTTTACCACCCCTAAATGACAATACATTAAGGATAGCATTTCAGTCTCTGTAAGGGAGGGCCGGGCCAATGTTTAGGGCTGGACTGGGCTCCTCCTGGCAGCTGTACTTTTCACCACCACCCTCAGAAAACCAATTACTATGTATCCAGATGTTAGTGTTGGGCTAGCGGTTTTTAACTAATCACAGTTCATGACAATTCTTTTCCGCAAAATAATTTTTATTAATGAAAGGTGAGATGAGAAAATGCCTTGCCTCGAGCAGTCCGTTGATATGCTAATGTCCTCTACTGTTAAAATACTAATGAATCAAAATTTATACTCCCATAGATAGAAGGGAGCACAGGGTTTCCTATCATAAGACTCAGGTGAGTCCCTTCTCTGCTGCTTCCTGGCCAGGTGGCTTTGGAAGACTGAGCCTCAGTCACCTCACTGGTAAAATGGTTTTTTCTTGAGCATTAAATGAGCACATGTATGCATCATGTGTATTAATTCTGTATAAATATACAGTCATATGTGTCATATCACATGCATATTCATGTCCCAAGAGATGAACGGAGTCTGTTTCTGCAGTGTTTAGCATGGGATTTCCTAAAGAATTGCACACGTGGGGGAATAAATATTGTCTTGTACTGTTGGCATCTTTAGAGAACAGCACTGGGACAAGTCTGGACACTGCATCACTGAGGCTGGGAAGATTTTGAAGTTATTACTGTCACATCAGGAATCAATATGGAAAACTGGTATTAGGGATATGGAAAAGTACAACAAAGTCCACTTACCAAGTGATGAGAGAGTAAAATATATATATATATATAATGGAATGGGGTATACTATGCACCCTTATAAATATGTTAAAAAAATTTACATGATGTGGAAATATATATATATATTCTTGCATTTTTATTTTAATTTTTAAACTTTTTATTTTCTGTACTGGAGATTGAACTTCTGCACTGAGTTACAGCCCCAGTCCTCTTATTGTCCAGTCTGGTTTGAATTGATGATATTCCTGCCTCAGCCTTCCCAGTGCTGGGACTACAGGACCATGGCACCACACGTGGCACACACATTTTCCATAAATATGAATATAGAAAATTTTTTAAAATTAGGAAGGAATACACCACAATTACTCTGCACAGGTACAAAATGGGGAAGATTTGCTCATTAAGGAGTTTTTTAATCCTTAAAAAATTTTGATTATCACAAATTTAGTATAAACAGCAGTTTTACATGAATGTTAAAAACTAATGTACTTATAAACTGATAGGTAGAAGAATAAATGTAGATCGGATCAAGCAATATTACCAGTAGGTTTTGTGATACTCAGAATACAGGGAGCTGAAAGAAACAGTTCATGCAGATTCTTGTCAGCCAGTTTACAGCTAGTTTACCAGTTAATCCCTACACTAACCTATGGGTGACAGTCCCATTTTTGCATGGGTTTTCATACACCTTTAAACAATAACACCTAGGAGACAGAAAAGGGGTTGAGACCAAAATCAGATGTTGGCTTCAAAATATACTAACTCGCTGACTTTGGGCAGATGATGTAACACTTATAACTCAGTTTCCTCCTGTCAAACAAGGAAAATGCCACAAAGACTGTGGAGGTGAAGGGGTGGAACACTAATCACAGGTTCTAATACACGCTGAGTATTTAAAATGTTAATTATTAGTAATAAAAGCTGCCAGAAGCTGCAATGACCTAGAGCTATTGTTTAAAAACCCAGAGAAAAGTATTATAGATGTTGTAAAGCAAGAGGGCTGCTGAATACATTAAGTCCAATCTGACGGAACTTTGAGACATCTGAGCAGCGCTGTGTACCTCCAAGGTGACACTCCCAGGCCTCCTCTTTGTGCTAGGGCACCTTCTCTCCATCCTTCCTCTTTTCCCAAGGTCACTCTTTGCGTTCACTGGCACTGGCGTCATCCACAAGGGCAGGAGTATTATGTAAGCATTTGAAGGGTAGGGGAAAGGGATGACTCAGAGGGGACTAAGTCAGGGCCTATAGGGAAGCAAAACTCCAAATGCAATACTTAGATTCACAGGCCCCTAATTTGAGTGTTGTCACTGAAAACAGAATTTTATCCAGGAAGGTTAATTCATGCTAAGTAAAATGAACAAGGGCTTGGTTTATAAACCAAGACATTAGTTTATTGGCAATGCATGAGGTAAACACTAGTAGATTGCAAGGTGTTTTGGTTTTTTTTACACTCAAAAGTTGGATTTCTGGAAAATGGATTAAGAATGAAGGAGTTTCAGGCTTGAGGGATTTTTCTTTTACTGCAGTCACTTCTGTGTTTCCAGTATCTCCACTAGAATAATGCCGGGCATAATAACTGCTCAATAAATTGTTGTTGACCTGAAAGAAATGAAGAAGAAAGGAAGGATGGAGAGAGAAAGGAAGGGAAGGAAGGAGAGAGAGAGCAAGAGAGAGAGCGAGCGAGCCAGGTTTCTGCACAAGAACTGACATCGTTCACCTGGGGAGGCTGGCTCCTTTGTCCCTGTCACCCTGAGGCTCCCCAGGTCATGTGCCCAGATTTCTTGTCAAGGGCTCACTCGGTGCCCTCCGATGATGGATAGGGCTGCAGAGCCAGTGACAAATCCTTGTTTGAACAATCATTCCAGAGAGAGCCAGAATTTTTTTTTGTACCAGGAACCGAACTCACAACCTCACAATTGTGAGATCCAGAATTTGAAAGGAGGCTGGAGCCAGGAGCAATAGGATATGGCAGAAGACTGGCCCTGTTTTTCCTTTACCAGGCATCAGACAAAGGGACTCTGTTCTCCTGTGAAATTTCAAACTGTTTTGTTGTAATCCGAGCTCTCTCACTGTGGAAAGCACTGAATATTTCCAGCTGATGAGCTCTCATCTTAGATCTGGGGAGAAAGCTTAAATGAATTTAGAAATGGATTTCTTTCATTTTCTTATACTACATGTTCTTACATTACATTTTATAATATTACCTGCCTGTCCTTAACAATAACCAAGAGATCTGACAGCCTCTGCTTTTATCTATGTTTGGCTAGAACTGCTCCTCTTACACATTTAATCTCACCGTTCAGTTCCAGGTCCACGTTGCACAAATCAACAATGATAATTCCACCCTTACAATTCTGTTATCTACCCCTACATCCTAAGGTCCTCTCCAAACAGACCAGGGATGTACAGACTACACTGAGTATTCTATATGACACCCACCTGTCAGTCAGAAATCTCAAAACTGCAACTTCCTTTGTTTCAGTCTTTCGTTCGCTTTCCTTTCCTTGCCTTCCTTTTTTTGGCATGTGATTTCTCCCATATTTTAATTTCAGAATTACAAGAACAATATAGGAGCCTCCTTCATCCACAGAAGATCCATTCCAAAATCCCTACTGGAGGCCTAAAGTCACATATAGTATTGAAACCTGTGTGGGCTCTTTTACCCTTCACATACAACTTATGATAAAATTTAAATTATAAATAAGGTATGGGAAAGGAATGCATGACAAAATGTAATAATATGCTGTAATAAAAGATATGCAACTTCACTCAAAATATCTTCTTGTACTGCATGTACCTTTTTTCTTCTAATGATATGTGGTGACATTTAAAGGAAGCCCTTGATAGCCTCTCTTTGTCAAATCTGAATCGCCAGCACCACTAAGCTTGTGAGTTACTTGAACACAAGCACTGAAGTGCTGTTACAGTTGACCTGATAATCCAGGCAGCTAGTAAGTCACCAGTGGGGTGGGACAGTGTGCACAGTGTGGGCATGCTGATGAAGGGGTGATTTCCATCCCAGACGGAACAGAGTGGGATGGTACTAGATTCATAGCCTTTGAATCCTTTTTATATTTTCTTAAATGGTTATGTAAGGTTATGTTAAATACATAAATGAGAGCTTACTATATGTATTACTCTGTAGCATTTTGCACTTAACAATATATTTTAGTAATAGATATCATATCATATAGGGTCACCACTTTCTTTTCGGTATTTCTACATTTGCTACAATGTGGTCGCAGCATCTTCTGTTGCACTCTCCTTGGTTGATGGTCACTGAGGTTTTCAGTTGTTTGCTTCTAGTTTTATTTTCAGTGACTGCTTGTTTGCAAATTTGTGTGCATGTATGCAAATAGATATAAATACAGGACAGACTGCCAGAACTGGAATCATCAAGTCAAAGTACATGTATGTTTAATCTTTTAATAGAAATTTCTTAAGTTTTCTTTAAAAAGGTGGTGCAAATATGCCCTACTATTCTTGCTTTCTGCAAATGTCTATTTTTATGCATCAGAGGCAACACTAAAATTTACTGAGCTCTTTTGGTTGCTTACTATCAGGTAATTGAAAAAACTATGCCTCATTGACATTACCTTGTAATTAACTAGGTCAAGTATAAGCTTATATGCATTCTAACCATGTATTTACGCATTTCTTCTGTGACTTTGAACATTATTATGGGTGTGAAGGCAGAAATACTTCAGGGCAGCATCAGAGAGGAAAGAGCTACACAGAGAGAGAACTCTAGAAATCTACAGAGGATACTCAGTGAGAATTCACTTGAGTCCTGTTAAACACATGTGTTTGAGGAAAGATTGGAGGCTAGGAAAAGGACCATCCCAAAAGATTCAAATAAACAGTGTGTGAGCCCAGTAGAGCCAAGACTAGTAGTGTTTTCAATAGTGTCTGATTCATAATTACCTCATAATTTGGGAACATGTTCTAGGACAGGCAGAAGGGCTTTGCCTCAGGAGTGGGGAAAAAAATCCTCTGACCCAATTTATATATCAGAAAAAAAGCTCATGAATATTTATAGAAATATGAAAATTCAGAAGGCAATAAGGTAAAATTAAAAATGTCTGGCATCTAATAATAACTGACCCAGAAATAACAGATGATAGAATTAGTACACAGGGACATTGAAAAAATTATTACAGCTGTATTTCCTATGTTCAAGAAGCTAGAGCAGAAACTGAACATGTTGAGAAGAGACATGGAAAATATTAGAAAGATTCAAGAAAAAAACTTTTAAAGGTTAAAAATACATATGTAATGTTAAAATCATAGTTGATAAGATTCATGGCAGATTAGACATTGTAGACAAAAGCAGCAGTGACCATGGAGACACAACTGGAACTGCTTAGAACAAAACAGTAAAAGAACGAACACATCAGTACTAAGGTTTGGACATCAACCTTGTCCCTGCAAGGTTCATGCCTTAGAGGTCTTATCTTGAACCTTTCAGTAATAGAGCCTCCTGGGAGGTGGAGAGGTCACTGGGGCGTCTCTCTAGGAAGGGATTAAGCTTGCAGGACCCCAGCTGGTTCCCATGAGTGTAGGTTTCTACACAAGAGCAAGACCAGCCTCATCCTTCTCTCTGGCTTCCTGTCCTGCCATGTGATCTGTGCTCTTACAGGCACTAACACATGAATGACATCAACCAGAAGTGACACAGCCAAAGCATACCTCACCAGAGGCTGAACTGATGAGGTCCCCTGATATTGGACTTTAAGCCTTCAAAGCTGAGAGCTAAGTAAACCTCTTTTCTTTATAAAGTTCTCAGCCACTGGTATTTTTTTACAGCACCAGAAAATGGATTAATACATCAGTGAAGGGAACAAGTTCAACTGAATATGTTGCCTTGGTTGTGCTATGGTTGTGCACATGTAAGAATTTATCAGATTTCACACTTGAAAAATGCACTTATTACATGCCAATAGATTTTTTTTTTTTTTTTTGGTGGTACTGGGGATTGAACTCACGACCTTACACTTGCCAAGCAGGCACTTATGCCACTGAGCTATATACCCAGCTGCCAATAGATGTTCTAAATAGCATTGTTTTTAAAAGGTAATGGCGACCAAAATTTGTTAGTTACTTATTGCTGCAAAAGAATTTAAGAGTTTAGCAATTTAAACATGAGATAATATCTTCTCATAGTTTTTGTTGGTTGAGTTTTCAAACCCAGTACATGTGGGGTTTTGCCATCAAAATTATATCTGCTGCAATCAAGGTATTGATTGGGCTGCCTTTGCATCTGGTAGTTGAGCTGGAGGAGACAGTACTTCCAAATTCATTGAAGCTGTTATCAGAATTCATTTCCTGACTATAGGGATGACAGCTTTAGAATTTTTGCTGATTGTTGAATTGAGGCTTCCTCAACTCCTAGGTGCTAACCATTCTGTCACATGGCTCCTTCCATAGGCAGGTCAAGTTTAAAGATGGCAGTCTGCTTTATCAGACCACTAGAGGATGGGAGAGGGAGTGTGTCTGCTAGTAAGACAAATTCTTATACACATTGTGAATCAGGAGTGATCGGTCATCAGTTTTGCCAGTCTGTTGCTTAAAAGTCACAGTTCCCACTACACTCAGGAGGAAGGTGCTCTACAAAGCTATGTCCTCCGAGAGGCAGAGGTCGCCATCCAGTCTGTGTGACACATTAGCCCTTCCTTTCTCCTTAGTAATTTTATTGGTAAATTCATTAAAAATTTAGGCTTTGTTTTTGATAGATTTTCTTTATCAAGTTTTCTTTCTAGTATGTGAAACTTTAGTTTCACTGGGGTTTGTGTGGCTCGTTTTCATCTCATTGTTTAGTTGGAATTTGGCATTGAATTATATCAAATGCAATTTTGGCATCTGTAGGCATGAGCACGTGGATTAAATCTTAAAAATCTATAAATCCATATATTTCCAACATCTATGTGATATTAATTTCTAATATAATGTAGTGATTAATCAGTGATGAGTTATGATTGCATTCCTGAGAAATTCCTTTTAAATGCACCTCTGCATTTGATTTGCAAACATTTTATTTGAGATTATTGCATCTAAATTCAGAATTAAGCCTGGATCTTAGCTTTCTTTTTATTTTGCAGCCCTTATTTTCTTATACCAGTTTTTTGTTTTTGTTTTTGTTTTTGTTTTGTACCAGGGATTGAATTTAGGACCCTGTCCTTGCAGGCAGGGGTTGTGCCTCTGAGCTATATCCCCAGCCCTCTTACGTTAGTCTTAAAGAGTGAGTTGGAAACATTCTAGCATTTTCTTTTCTTTGGATTTATTTATGTACTAAGGGAATTATATGTCTTTAAACATATGGTAGAATTTTCTCATCAAACCCTGTAGGCTTTTTTGCTGTTCACAGAGCAACAAAAATAAGAATGGGAAAGGGCTCCTTGGGTGGGCAACTCCCAGTGAAGTTATTGGCCAGCCGCTGTGGCCGTTGCCTCAAGGCTTTTTCCCATTATTTGTATTCATTGCTCTTGAACTTGGAAGGCTCCTGGAAAATTCCCACCCAGTGGTAATCCTCTCCGGTACTTAATCTGAGCTGTGTGAGTGTGTGTGTGTGTCTGTGTGTGCTTTGTTATGTTTTGCTTTGCTTTTGTTTGTGATCTCCTTTCTCTGTGGACCAGATCTTGCTTGCTAGTAAAATTTCTGTAGTTCCTGTCAATTTTTAGTTCTTTCACAGTATACTTCATTGTTGATGAGGAGGCTTAATTCTTATAAATTTTATCTTGAAAGAGTTTGGGGTAAGACAGAAAACCTCACTTTTTATAACTGCCACCTTGACCCAGTGTTATTTTATTTTTCTAAAAAAAAAGGGTTATATCAAACTTAGATGTTGAAATCTACTATTAAATAAAAGCCTCAAAACTTTGCAAACCTAAACTTGTTTCAGATGTACTGGGTTTACACAACGCTACAAAGACTGCCTTAGAAACTACCTGAGAGAAAAAATAATATTGGCAGTGCAGTGGACTTTTAGGAAAGAATGTATTGATAATAATCAGTATGAAATTAATTGGCATAGTACATGATTTTTATAACTTTTTCAAAACATTATTCAAAGTGCTAAATTTTAAGGATTAGATCCTAGTTTTAAAGTAAGATTTGAAGTAACAGTTTCTAAGATAGAAATGATGCTTATCCTATTATTAAGTAAAGCTATAGTGAATAAATAGTTCAAGGTTTATGTTTTCCAAGATGACACTCCCCAACAATGTAAATGTTGTAAAACAGTTAAGTCACACAATAGTATTTAAATGTTGTCATTCAAATCATATTTGTCAGGTGACCCTGTATGCCACAGAATTAAATGCATTTAGGTAATTGGTGTTTATACAACTTCCACATCCAACATAAAGCAATTAAGTTGAAATAAGATAAGACAAACAAAAGCCATTTATGTCATAAAGAAAATAAACAAAAGACTGGAAAATCTTTATGCATCCCCTACCCTTTCCTTTCAGTTCAATGTAAATGATTTATTGCAACATCCCACTAGCACATTCAGCAGTTCCCTGCACTTTGGAGAATTTGAAATTAGTTCAAAGTTTGTGAAAGGAAGGATTGTATTAATTATGGGAGGCATTATGGCTTTGCAGGAAGGTGACTAGCTGGAATACCCTAGATTAGGGTGCCTAGGTTCCTAAACCTGAAAACGCAAGCTCTTTGTTAAGACACTGCAGCTGGGATGGTGGAGGTACTAGAGAACTCTCTTGGTCTAGATGCAGGGCTGCCTTTGTTCCCCATCTATCCACCTGTAAATCCAGGTGAAGGGATGCAAAGAAAATGTGTGACATGCTTCTTGGTTTCCACCCCACCTTGACCATAACTGTTTCAACAAGCCAACCATCCCTAGAGGATGATGAGCTATTTACTGTCTTAACCAACACTAACCTAATATTGGATAAGAGCCCTATACACTTCCAAGTCCTTAGTATCTTGTTCTGAGTCAGAGGAAATTCCACCACTATTTCCTGAGATAACCAAAGGGAAGAAACAACTGGAACAACAACACAAAATGGTCAGAGAAATAAAATGCTAAAAATGTAGTTGTGCCTAATAAAGAAGCCAAAGAGAGGAAAGAAAAGCTTAGAGACAAATGGCTAGAACTCACTGGCTTATATGAATTTGAACTTGTAAGCTATAACCTCTCATTAATTTAGGGCATTTAATAATGCAGATCTAATGAGATAAACAAGAAAGAGGTCTTGTGGTTCAAAATTGGGAAGAGACAAATCCTCACACCAATTTCCACATTTCAGCAGTCTTTATTATTACATTTTCAGTGATGGAACAATAAAATTAGAGCATTAAAAACTGTATCTTTGTCTTCACCCAAGCAACTGATTAATGTCAAAAGGTCACATCCTTTTCACTGTCAATAAACAGAAAGTAGAAGCTGGTTATTTCTCTGAAAGATTTTAATGATACACAGGGAAGAAATAGAATTAATTGGTACCTCTATAATCCTTGGGATTTTCCAACATGCAATTTTTAAAAAGGCTACCTAATCTCAGAGATTAAGCAAAACAAAGACGGAAATGCTTTATAAAGCAGTTTTACTCATAGAAAGAATATATTTTCCTCTGCACTGTAGCTGTGAGGGCAAGGAGAGATGGTCTGGTGCTTTCATTCAGTCCCATTTCTGAGTGTCTCATCTGTTTTGTTCCTGGGATGAAGTCTTTATGGCTTGTATCTTTAGAGCATCATAATGCCAAATTACGTGACTCATATATGTTCTAACCTACTCTGAGGGGCAGCTCTGAAATACAATTAGAAATGGCACACTAATCCTTAGCTTTTTATTATAATTTTATTTTATTTTTAAGTAGCACTTACATTACAACAAAATGCCCCTTGCGTCTGCTAGACTTCGGTATAAATGAAGTGGAAATTAGATATACAGGCATGCATACAACATTCAATCATGGAAAACCTTCATTCTTGTGTAAATTAAAATGATCCTCTGCACAGATGCAGAAGAACTCATCCAAGTAAAAACATTTACATGTAATTTACAGAATGTTTTCTCCCTTGGAAGCAATTGCTTCCCCTAGAATCATAAAAATCTACATTTTAAATGTTGACTAGTGTTCAAAGACACTGAACCAAGCTAATAAACTACAGAAATTGAAAGCAATCCAAATGGGAAGATATAAAATAACCATATATTTTGATCTTCTCAAGAAATGTTTATCTGACAGTAATTTTAGGTACTGTATTAAGCAAATTACTAAAATTATAATTGCTCCTCTTCTAAATTTTGCTTTCTAATAATAGAGCAAAACATATATTCACAAGGTCTATGTCATCTAATGTGGATGTTGAAATTCCATGGTGAGTTTTTGCTTTGAACACTTTTCTTGGCTCTCACACTGTCGTGCCCACATAATGACTTCCCTAACACAGGAAAGGCTAGTTTGGTGAACCAGTGCCATGTTAACACAATGAGGAGTGTTGCCAGGGTTACACAACAACGACAACCACAAGAACATTTTACTTAGACACAGACCATGTACTGTGACTACATGCTACAATTTTTCCATTTCCTTGTTTATTGCTTATAATTTTTATCAATGGCGACAAGTCATTTCACCTTCCTCTTCCTTATTTCCTCCATCTATGAAATAAGGATAATAAGTACATACTCTTAGGTGTGGTTGTGAGACTGAGCAAGATAATACTTACTCTCTCCATGAAAATGCCAAGTAATGAGATAGATAGAGAGTGGGAATAATTATATCCTAATCTTAAGCAAAAGAAAACCACTGCAACTGAGAGGAAATTTTAGCCTTGGCTTTTTGCAGTTCAACCAAAGAGGAAACTATGATGCATGAAAGAGCTCTCATTGTCTTATAATCAAAAGCACATGCTTTTATTAGGAGAAAACCCCTTGGCTAGGTGCTGAATTCTTGAGAATTTGCTTCTGTGTTTATGCAGGGTACACTGACCAAGGTAATTGATAGTACCCTCTGGAGCAGCTCTGCAAGATGCACTGGAAATTTCATGTGATTATTTCTCATATCAATCCCAGATCAAAGACCAGGCCATCAGGTAAAATCCACAGCTCCAGGAGGGCACAGGGGCGGAGGTTCGGGGAGCCAAAATTGTACATTCTGGTATGTAACTTTCTGGTAATCAGACTTGAGGAAAGTGAAAAATTCACTAGTTGATGTTTTGGCAGGTCCCTTGGGCTGTTGCTCTTGGCTAGAATGTGATGGAAACAGACACTGGTGAATTGAGATGCAGAATACAGCCAGCAGCTATTGTGTGTCCTGGCAGGAAAAGAGCTCAGGTGGTTTCGGTCTCTGACAAGCAAGAGTCAGGCTGGCGCTTTGTTATGAAAATCAAGTGCTGGCGGCGCCCCTCCACTGTGAGGAGGTTGCTGTAAAATGACAGGTAAGCGGCAATATTGGCTTTGTGATGCTCTAGGATGCTGATCATGTCCCCAGGGAGGATCTGACAAGGCCAGTGGAGAGGGTGAGGGTCTGATGTACCACTTATCTACCTGTGCCGCAGGCAACCTTTCTGAGGCTTAGAGAAAGCTTTGTTTTGAGAGTAACGCACTGAATTAGACCTGGTGGAATAACTTGGTTGCCCAAGTTGTCTTTGGGCAATGAACTGCCTCACTCTTTTGTGTTGCTGTGTATCCCTCACCTTCTGAACACTAAGAGTTCCTGCCAAAAACAAAGATCTTGGTTTTTCCATAATTGCTGTGGAGCTGTCATTTCTGCAAACAAATAGCTAACCAGATTCATTGCTTGTTAGGGCCACTCCTTGGATGCAACCAGAGAAATCAGGACGTCCATATGGAATCGGGGCTTATCATCCTGTTTGCTATGGCAGGTGGATGTGCTTCTTGATTTCTCCACAACCTGTATCAATCTACTTCAGTACAATTGAAAAAGGGAGAACAGCACCTATGGTATTTAGGCCTGCAGATTTACATCCTTGTCAAAAAACAAGATACTTGAAAATGAGAAACATCTCAAGGATTCTTTTTGTAAAAAGACACCCCTCATCCCTGAAATCTAGCCTAATTTACAAAGAATCTTACCAACAACTTGATTCCTATTCTAGAACTGCTTTCAAAAAGTCCTTGCTGAACTAGTGCGATGATAGAAATCATGGGTCAGGTTAAGGCAAAGGAGGAATGAAGGACTCAGGTGACAGTGGACAGCAGCTGGCAGAGCAGCTGGGATGTGAAACCTGAAGGTAGCAGAGGGAGTCAAAGGAGCCAAAGGTTGCAGCAGCCCTGTATTGGGTGATCTGAGTTGTACTAAGAAGGCTCCAGCCCAAAGCAACAGTCTCTACCAATTGGAAAAATCCATTTACAAGGCAATTCTTTCTATTAAGATTCACCCTCTCCCTGCCCTTTTATATTAAAATGCCTAAGAAAGGTACACTCATTATATTGAGGTTCTAGAGACCAAATGTGTATGAATGAGTTTATCAAATGTTTTCACTCAGTATCACAGAGGCCTATAAGTACAGAAGGAGGCAGAGGGGGTATGTGTATATGTGGTGTGCATGTGTGTGTATGTGTAGCCAGGGAGGGGGGAGATTTGTATTTATAGGACAGAAGTAAATACAAAGACACAACTTTACCCATGTGGACAACCTTGGACTTGTTACTTGATATCTTAGAGTATGTTTCTTCCAGACAAATACAAATTAAAATGGTCTATATTTCTTCAATAAAATATGTAGAACATATTTTAGAATATCTGCTATAGAATATCTATAGTATGTGCTCTAGAAACATCCATTCTAGCAGTTATATTGGTTTCCATGATTTAGTCATTTTGCATAAGGGTTCTCCTACAAAGAACCAGGACATGTGCAGGGTGACTAGATGGAGCAGATAGAATGTTCAGTTTTCTAGCTTAGCTAGTGCTATGATGTGTAAAAGAAAAGAAACCACCTCTAGGTGTCCAGTGTCCCTGCTTAGAATAAGCTAATTTATATTTACATACAATGTTCCAACAGGGAGCCAAAATCCAGTTGGTTTCTAGGAGAACATGCTTATTTGCACACCATTATTCTTTAAACATTTGCTGAAAGCTAGCTGGTAAATGGTCCTTTAGGACATGCTTTTAAAAAAACAATCCCCTATTGCTTTTTTCGCACTGTTTTCAAAAAGCCTCCATTAATAACTGCATTTTGATCAGATCTCTTAGCACAAATGAACCTCCCATCAAAACTCTAAGGGCAACCCATGATATTATCTTTGCCAATTGAAATTCTCAAGGTGAAATACATATGTGCTGTAATTGGCACCTTTGAAACATCATTTTCCCATGGAAAGCTTTCAGAGTTGCTGCCAGCAAATGCAGCCTGGCAGGTCCAGAAAGGTGAGGTCTGAGTATGAATCCTTCATTACCAACAGGGTTTTACCTGAGTGACAGAGTTTCAGCTACCTGTCAATCATGCCCATCTCTGGTCTCGCAGGCATCTGCAGGCACTAAGCTGGAGTCATCAGCCTGTGCCGATAAATAATTGCCCTAGCGGAGCCATTTCACGGAAAAGCAAAACTCTATCAACATTGCCTGCCCAGAAGCAGTTGTGAAATCTGTAGTTTCCTAGCACAGCCCAGTGTGAACAGAGAACAGAACAATGTGTCAGAGGTGAGCAGTAGCCAGTGCATGATGCATCCTGATTCTACACACATTCTATGTTGATCTGCACCTTTTTGAATTTCCATTATCAGAAAGCGGTTATAGGAACTATCAAAAGACTCAACATGCAAACTTTTACTTCAAGTAAGTGGATTCCAAAATACTTATTTTTGTGAGCCAAAATGCTCAGTGAGATATTTGGGTCTCAGTGAGATATTTTACTTTCTATGTGATATAGAAAGTAAAAATAATTACTCTTCTATCAGCCAGGGTTTTCCCAAGAAACAGAATCAGTATATACATTATTGCCTGTAAAATTGGATTGCAAGATTTCAATTTGGCTTTCATTCCTAAGTTTTTGTGTTTCTTAAGTTTTGCTTGATACTAAAAAATGAATAACACTGAGCTCATACTATGATGCAGTAGGATTTTTAAATTGACATATAGTATTTGTGCATATTTGTGGGATACCATTTTATAATTCAGTACACACATACAATGTGTAATGATCAACGCAAGGTAACTAGCATTTCTGTTCTCCCAAGTATTGTCATTTCTCTGCCTTTGGCACTTCAAACTCTTCTGTAGTTATTTTTAAATGTGCAATTAATTTTTGTAGACTGTAGTCTAGGAAGTCTAGAGAGGAGAGAGGATGGTGAGAGGATGGATAATTGGTACGAAAATAGAAGAAAGGAAGCAGGACTAATGTTGCTACACTAGGAGTCTACTTGGATTATCTCTTTAGTCCTCATAACAAACCCACACAGTAGAATCTATTAATATCTCTCTCAGGAGATTTTTTTTTAAACCTAAGGTTTGGTGGGGTAAGGGAGAAATTTCCAAGATCCCACGAGTAAGTGATGGGTCAGGATTCAGCTGAAGCCTGTCTGCCTGCAACTCAGTCTCTTGACAACTAAATCCCCTGGTCTGCCCAAAAGCTACTTCAACAATGGCTGATGGCTGAGTCAGCTGACTTTAATACAATGATCTTTATCATTGTAACTGAACTTTGCAGTGTCACTGGTGGGGGCAGTGATTGGTTTAAAGTTGCTTCATCACCCATAATTGCCTAACCCAAACATTCCCTTTTCTGTCTGTGAAAGCTGAAATACTCATAATGAAATCAGAATTCCCAAAGGAGTAACTTCTTGACCCCAAATGAAGACATCGCTATCTTCTGCCAAATCAAAGAGAGCTCTTCTTTAGTACAAGCCAGTGTTTTTGTCCTCTGACAACACGTCGCAAAGTGTACCAGAGGTAATACAGTTCATTTTCTCTTGTTTTCATTTGTTTGGTTTTGAGTCAAAGTCACTAAAGTCATAGCAATATATTTGTCAGTTCAGAGGTACAATTCACTAGTCAGAGGTTCTCAGCCTTTAATGAACTCTGCGTCATAGTCAGTCTGCGAAAATATAGATTCCTGGGCCCTATTGCTGAAGAATGTGAGCAATCAGTGCTAAGGAATCCACAATATTTGGCATATGCTTGTGGGGTACATATTCATTGACATGTTTTTGGTACTAGAGGCTAGGGACTAAGTAATCTAATATTAATGATGGAGTGAGACATTGGAGGACTTAGGGCCTTCTCAGATCCTCTTATCGCCTTTCCTCCCAGGAGCAGGAGGGAAGAAGGTAGGGGTCAGTGCAAAATGGAAATGCAAGGTCCTTGTTTAAAATTACTAGGGATTTCAAGATGGAGGCAGCAGGGTATCCAAGTGTGGAAGCCTGGAATGCATAGGACTCACAACCATGAAAGTGATCTTGTGTCTAGGGGTCTAAGGCGGGAGGCTCAGTCACAAGAAAACGGAAGAGAAGAAGAAAGCTCCAAAAAAAAATTAGATGTAATACTTGACATATCTGGAAAGGCTACATTTGTAGAGATGTTAAGGTCTCAACTCTCAGTAAATTAAATGGGTCCAGTCCTTGGTCAACCCAGTGACTGGTACAGGTCATTGTACAACAGTATTTCCAGAACCTATGAGTATGGTGGGTTTAGTACAACCTGACAATCTAGTCACATAACCACATAATTCACACTCCTCACGTGAAGTTATTCGATCTGAGGGGAAAAATTAGTGCAACAATTAAGCCAGAGTAAATCTGACTTACTGTTAAAATTTGAGAAATTCACAGTTACCACAGGGGAATTTGAAAAATATGATTCATATTATTTTAAATAAAGAAGAGTTTAAAACTCAGCTTCTAAAAGCAAAGCCAAACTTGAAAAAGTAAATGAGTAAACAAATTACACTTGGAAGAAATAATGCATGGGAGAAGTAGGAGATAATTAAGAGACGCATTCCTTACCATAATAATTAGGTCATTCTCCAAGTTTTGCTAAATCCCGTAGATGAAATCTGTTATTACTGCACATGGGCAATCATAAAAAAATCACTTAAAGAAAAATCAAATGCTAAATATTATCCAATTTATTTCTGTGAAACGTCCCAGTGTCCGTGCAGACCCCTCCCACACCCAGACAATTCTCCATCAATGTTTTCCAAGGTGAGGTGTCCTGCATGCTCGCTGCCAGAACACGGAGCCCTCTTCACAGATACACATTTCCTTTGCAGAGGCACGTCTCCATCTTTCCTTGGGGTGCAAATTAAGACACAAAGCCTTGCTTTTGCTGAAGACTTCACAACAAGCAGCAAAGAATACCGGGCCCAGCGCCCCGGCTCCAGCCCCAGCTGTCTGCAGAACAACCGCCCTGAGCAAACACTGAGCCCCAGGCATTCCACGAGCAGCAATGCGCTTTTCAGCCTTTGCACAAAAGCTTCCATTTAATGTGGGCTGTAAAGCGAGCTTGACAGTAAATACAAGAAAAGGTCATTTGAGATTGAACACAGCTTTTCAATAATAGGAATTATCTGATGCAACACATGGGCATGTTCTCCCTTCACCCAAGAGAGCTGGAGACATTTTAGATCAATAATGGGATGAAGAAATTTAAGATCTATTATGAAATTATGAAGATCGCAAGTGTTAGTACGTACTGTTTAGGTAATGAGTAAACTGAGAACCCCAGGGTTATAGAAAATAAAGCATATCGGACATTTTTTCCACCCTTGGAAAAAAGCTTTTATTTTTGCTAAACATTGTCCAGAGTTTTTTAAAAAGGAGTGTAGTTAATATCTGGTTCTCTAGGAGCCGACAGCAGCTGAGATAGATTCTCAATATATATGGCACATTTTTTAAAAATGCAGTAACTCTTGATAACTTGTTCTCAAGAGACTGTAATGCTGAACAATTCACTGACTCAGTTCTCTCTTTCTTACATGTAAGTCTACTGCTAATTTGAGGATTTTGAAATAACATTGGTGATGCATCGTAAAACACTTCCTAACTTTTCAGAAGGTATACAGCACATTAAGAGAATCTATGCATGGAAACTACTGCAGCTAATTTAATTAATAAAGAAGTAAAAGATAAATCTGATAAAAGAAAGTATTGAATTTGTAACTACAAGGGAAGGAAGCCAAATTAAGTAGTGAGTCATTATTTTACCTCAGGTACTTTAAATCTCTCTACTTATAAAATTAGAACCATTTAATAGAAAATTTATACTTTTAATGAATAATCCATTATAATAATGAAGCACTATTGGTATTAGCACAACATATACACACAAAAGCTTCCTACATCATCTGGACAGATTTTTAAAGAATTTTATATGTACACATTGGGTTATTCATTTTTCTCTTTGCATGAAACTGACATTACAATTAGTAGCAACATTTTTTTCAGACAAACTCTAAACTATTTAAAAGTCAACTAACAACATAGTGAGATAGTTCCCACATAAGTATGTTTACTTGTTTTCTACATTTGCAATGTATAGCTATTTTCAAAAATGTTTATGAGTGTATTATTAAGGACAATGCTATAGGGCCTAAATTAGTCAGTTTACCAATAATGTGTTGATTTTGCACCTGTGCAAGGTATTATGCCTGGCCCTGAAGCTTTTTTTTTTTTTTTTTTTTTTTGGTTTTTCTCCAGTACCGGGAACCGAACTCACGACCTTGCGCTTGCCAGGCAGGCACTTTTGCCGCTGAGCTAAATCCCCAGCCCCTGGCCCTGAAGTTGATTAAAGAAAATATGTCAGAAAAAATTTTAAAAATAGACACACTTCCTATTTTAATGGAACTCTGAGACTTGGTGAGGGAGCATGAATTCTTCCCTGAGTTAGTTTTTTCAATATGGTGCCATGTTGTACTGACTCACCCATGGGTTCTTGTTTGGCCCTTGTGACCAACTGCACCACCAGATGGAGTGTAGGTGATGGGAAAGGGATTTTCTTCATGCCCCTTCCTCCAGGGATCATGAGCATCAAGTCAGACTTCATTCCACACTCCATCTGGGGAAAGCAGCAGAAAGGAGTGCTACAGCCCTGGGTTCAAATCCAGCTTCTGTCTTTTTCAAGCAGAAATCTGATCAAGTTGTTTTCTCATTTGCAAATGAAAAACCCTAACTTTTTCTTATTGGAATTCCCAGTGCCCAGTGTACAGTGTGTTCCCAGTAAGTGCTGATCATTAGTGTTGATCAGAACACAGTGATCAAATCCTGGGGAAGAGCCCAATCTTCTTAGCGGGAAAGACTGCAGTATTTTCCCCTTTTATACTTAATTAGAAGTACAGTAGCTGAACTCCAGCCAATCAGAGGCTGCCACCCAATTAGACCATCCCCATCTAAGTCAAGTGCTGAGTAATCAAGCTGCTTCTGTTTGTCACTTCCTTTTTTGTACATAAATACTGTCCATGTTTGTTAATGGAAGAGTTCTCTGTACCTCTTCTGTTCTGAGTTGTCTCAGATTCATGAATTGTTTTTGGTTCAAATAAACTCTGCTAAATTTACTTTGTCTAAAGGTTTTCTTTTTAGCAATGTGTTTCAGGCACTGTGTTAGGCCCATACCACAGAGATTTATACATGCTAACTTATCCTCAACACCACCGGGAATGTAGTTTGTTATCCTGCTCATTATGTAGAACTGTACAGCCCAAGATGGTAGTCACTAGCCACAGTGAGTCACTGAGCACTCAAAAGGCAGTTTGGCCAAGCTGAGATGTGCCACGAGTATAAGATACACACTGGATTCTACAGACTCAATATGTTATGGTTTAAATACAAAGTGTCCCCTGAAGACTTAAGAACTGAGGGCTTGATCTCCAATGCAGCAAGGGGCCTAGAGAGGTGACCAGGTCGTGAGGGCATTACTCTTACAAATGGTAACTCTATGGCTAAATGGGCTATTAGGAGGGTAGGCTCAGTTGGAGGCCAGACAGGAGGCGTGCCTGTGAAAGGTGTATCCTGTCCCCAGACTCTGCCCCTCTCTCTGGCTCATTTCTTTTCCTCTGATTCCTGGATGCCATGAGGTTAGCAACTTTCTTCCTCCATGCCCTTCTGATATATTTCTGCCCTAGCATCAGTGGACCATGGACTGAAACCTCGGAAATCATAATGCAAAATAAACCTCTCTTCTTTTAAATTGTGTATATCAGGTATTTAGGCACAGTAATGAAGAGCTGATTAATATACTCTATTAAAATAGGAAAAATTCTTTCCTCAAGCTTCATCCCAAGGCAGGATGAAGGCAGGAGGCAGGACCTGAAACTAGCCACATGGACATCTACATCTCCTCACAGCTCAACAGGAAGGGCGGAGACTTAAGAGAAATGTCTTCCCAGAAAGTTAAAGGGATCTTGGGCTTGCAGATCAGAGGCTGCTCTATTCTGGATCCACAATTGGATGCTAACTCTGAGAGTAAGAGTGACCCCTGTATTCGCAAATTGAATCCATTTAGACCTTGCAGAATGTGCATAGTTCACTTGCAATTGACTCACATACTATGAAGCAGCAGATCCTTACAGCATATTTCTCGGGGGAATTTCTAGGATGAAAAACGAAGTGAACATTCCTTTCTTCTTTGTTTACTTAAACGGTCACATCCCCCTACCCACTGCAAAGCCATCACCATCTGTTTTCTGTGATCTAATTACAAATGGAATAAGCTCTTAATTCCCCTTTCCATCACTTGAAGATCTATGACACGAAAAGGCCTCTGCAAATACTTCCAGAGTACTTATTTTTGTCATGTCTTTGATACAACTTAGAGGGGGCAAAGTTATTTGTTTGTGTAGAAATAAATTTCACTCAGAGGTGTTTACAGGACAAAGATTGATACTTGTTTTATATCTGTACACTGCCTGGTTTCCCAATGTGTTTACTGTTGCCTATCTCAGTGAAGAAATGTATTTAACAGCAAGTTAAATGCTTTTTAAAAACATGTAAAATTCTCATTCTTTAAAAAAATAATTATCACACACTTAAGAGCTTTCTAAGCCAAATGGTGCAGGATATGCAACTTGGTTTCATATTTCCAGTACACCACTGAGTGGCTTTTCTCTCTGTCATAGTTGATCTTCACCCTTTACCATCTGGGGAATTTGAACTCTATTTTTAGCCATTTCATGAGTTGCCAATTTAATGCATTTAAAAGAGTGCAGAGCAGATGTCTAAAACATTGAAGGTAATTAATTAAGTCCCACAATTTCCAGACTACACAAAAACAATTTGCCATTGCCTGTAAAATGGTATAATTGAGTATTATAAATGTTTCCAGGCCAAGATTTGCTATGAATTATTTAGTGCATCTGTCCTAATTAAAGACCTATTGGAAGATTAATGTCTCGTAACCTGACAAACTACTTTACTTAGTAACAAATTATCCATATAATGACCTCAAACTAAATTTATATAACCCAAGAAGCCATCTGAAAGAACTTACAAGCACACTTCAGTAGAAGGAATTTTCCCTGCACATTTACCTTCATCTTCCCAATATTCTTTTGACTTTGAATGGTTGTAAATGCAAATCAATCTGTTCCAAAATAAGTTTTCTAATGACATTTCCACCTGTAGTAAAAATCCTATGTGAATATGCAATTCATATTCTTTTCCAAGTCCCTTGCTATACCTGACAAAAAGAATTTGCACTAAAGACAAATATAAGTAAGTTTTAAACATTAAATGTGTTGGCAATGATAGACAATCTTTTTACTCATTTTCCAGGGTTGTGTTTTTAGTATGATATTACTGTCAAGAGTTTAGAATTATTTTTCAGAAATAGGAGAGACATCAAATATTCAGCCTGCAATATCTTTTACTACTGGGTTGTTGTCCTTTCAGAGCTAAATCCCAGGGGATCCCATGGAATTATAACACTGAGGTCATTGAAACCTAAACTTAAAAGCAAAGTGGAAGGACCAGTCCTCCTCTGGCATTAGGGATCTAATGTGTGTACAGTAGCTATAATCTCTATAACACTATTTTTAAAAATCAGTGGTGTGCCATGTATCTCACAGACAATGGAGAAAGGTCCCCTTGGCCTCTGCTGATAGCATCTCATGACGAAAAATGGCTGTGAGAGGGAAGGGGCAGGATCAGCAATGGCAAAAGTTAATACATTTTATTTTCACAAGTAGAAAGCATTCCTTCTCTTTGCAAATGCATTACCCTTACCATGAATTTCTTCAAAAGGCACTTTACATATTAAGTGAAATAAATCAAATATGCAAGCTTAAATATCACATGGTTTCTCTGATATGAGAAACCCAAAATACAAATAAAGAGCAAAGCAAAAGATAGGTAATAGGCAGTAAGGAGATCTTTTTCACATGAGAATGAAAGCAAAAGATGGAGGGAGGAGAGAGGCACAGGAATGAAAAGGGGATTAAAAAAAATTGAAAGAAAAAAATGGAAATGGAAATAGAGTTTTTGCAAATGGGAAGGAGACCGAGAAATGGAAACAGCTGGGAGGGATGGGCAGGTTAGGGGATGAAAAAGAATTAAAATGTGTTGCATACATACACCAACTCCCCATGATAAAAGTAATTATTATACACTACAACTGTACTAATAAACAAAAAACTTCTTATAAAAAGGCATTTTACATCTTCTTCTTAAAGCTTTCAATAAAAGCTTTTCACCTAGATTTAATAGGAGATTTTTGAATATTTCAACAAACCTGAAGATATTTTTCACTCTACCATAAATATTCTCTGGTGGCCAAAATTTAGAGCATAAAATACAAAAACATCATCAGTACTAAGTAAAAAAAAAACAAAAAACAAAAAACCCTAAGAAATACACTAAAATCTAGCTACTTGGCCACAGTTGTGAGAAAATACACATGACTGTACAATACATAACTGTAGAATGCAACTGGATATATCATAGATACATCTGAAAAAGTATTTGGCAAATGTTTCACTATCGTAAGGCCAATAGCAATTTGTCTCTAAACTATAGTTCACTGTCATCTGCCCAGAGAGATAATAAAATAATTTTTTTCTCCCATCTTGGATCTTAGTATTCATAAAGTCATTGCTCTTTAGCAGTCCCTCTGTAGAACTTTCTTTTCCACATAGACTTCGTCATACTGGATAACAACTCAGTGACTTTTTTAATAGCCCTGCTTGAACTATATATTTTAAGACATTCAAGTCGTATGCTTTTATAGGAAATAAGCCAAATAGGGTCAGATTGGTAGAATGCGCCCTTTTTCAGCTTGTGCATCTGCAGAGTATTTGGTGTTCTTTTACACTGATTTTCACCACAGTCTACCTCATCAGAGGTGCATAAATTCCTCTAGTTATATGCAGTGGGCTTTCTGCCTTTTTGCCTTGTTGGAAGAGGAAGGTAGTGAAATTGAGTGAGGAAAAGAAAGAGTCCTGTATTCTTTTAAAGCATCTGTTTTCCTGGGGCTGGGGATTTGGCTCAGTGGCAAAGCACCTGCCTGGCAAGCGCAAGGTCGTGAGTTTGATTCCTGGTACCGGAAGAAAAACTACAAAAACAAAAACAATAAATAAAGCATTTGTTTTCCCATTGTAGAAATTTAGAACACAGGGGCAAGTATAAAGAATATGATTAAAATTGTCCATAGTCCCATCAACCAGTGATAATCATAATTCATTAACATTTGGGTACACTTCCCCTTTTTCCATTTGTGTACTCATTACATGATGGAATTTCCACTCAGAGTTTTATAACTTGCTCATTATTACACTGTAAACATTTCCCAGTGGTCTTGATGTTGTATCTGCCTCTTTTCCATTATAACTGTACATATTATTGGTGTCAGGCAGAGGAAATGTGTCCTTCCCATGTAATTAATTCTCGGACTTCTCAGAAATGGGGATTCAAGAAATTAGCTCTAACCTGTGCACTCACATTTCTGCACAATAGTGGATGACTTATAAACTGATTGGCATAAGACAAATTTAAATGTATGTACATGTGTTTGCAAATATAGACATGCACTTGTACTTCTACATTCTTGGAAATAGTTTATTAGGAAAAAATCTCATCTCATTAACAAACAATGACAGTTTTAAAATAAATATGAAAATAATATAATTGAAAACCTTGAAATCTGATTTGTTCAATGTCATAGCTTTAAAGGTATGAATGTTTTATTATTTCAATGAAAAATCAGAATACGAGCTCAATTAAATAAAGCTTTAACATACTGTTACAGTGTACTTACTATTGAAATAGCTGTTTTGGAGAATGATTCTTATTAGGCTAATAGATTTTCAGTAGGCATAAATGCATTATTGCTTAGAGTTGACAATAAATTACTTACTCATCTGTTTAAACATATTTTTGTACTCAAAGCATGTTAGGTTTTAACAAAACACAATGAAAGAGTATTCTTGTTCTCTTTCCTTGAAATACCCCCTGAGATAGACACTGAAGGCTCAGCCTTGCAAACAGTCATAATAATTACCCTTAGTTGGCATCCCTGGGTCCCTAGGGACAGATTCATTTGAAACCATTTTGGAAAATATCAAGAACACATACACCAAAAAGAGGAAAAACAGAATCTTTGAGGCATTCATTCATAAATATGTGAATCCACCCAACAATTATCAATGTTAGGCACTAGAACAGAGAATTTCTAAACTTGAGAATGTAATAGGAAAGTGAAATAGACCAGTGTATTATATCTGTGCAGCCAAATATTGCGGGACTCCTACGTGCAAACAATCAGATGACCAGATTACAAGTCAGTCTTTAATCTTCCTCCTGTGTTCTTTTATGTCTCTGTCTCACCCCACCCCATACACACAGCCCAGTGTTTATGTCCATAATTTAAGGCAATACTCTCAACAGTCTATGTAAATAAGTCTCAACATGCCTTCCACTGAGTCCAATCGCAAATCACTTTACTCCAGAGAGGAAAGTAGAATGTATAAAATACTGGATTTAAAACTGAGGGATGCCCGCCCAGCTCATAGCTCCCTGATGAAATAAGTTTGGAAAGCAATATGTTTTCTTCCTGTAGTAGTGGTTTATGGTACATGTTAGCACAGTGTAGACTCTGAAAGAACCCCTGCAATAAAGAAACCAGTTTTAAAGTTTTTTCCTCCAAAAGTTTCAGAGTGAAACCATTTGTTGGTTTGCTTTACGTTATCAGCCCTAGGGAACAATCAATTATATAGAACACAGCATTTTAGGGTTGGGAGGTTTCAAATATTGCAACTGGACACGTGTAGAACTCAGTAAGATTCACAAAGTCACCACCTGTTATGATTTGTGTCTAGATATCTCCCCCACAAAGCCTCATGCAGCCATGGGGGTGAGTTTTTTAGAGATGGCTGAAACTAGAATATGTAATTGATTCATCCTGCAGTACTTGGATTAAGGGTGCTAGGACCAAGAGTGGGTGATTGCTGGATCAGTCTACTGATTGGATTGGCACTGTCCTAATTCTGGTAGCCTCCATATAATATAAGGGACAGAAAGAGGCTTGTCCTCTCTCTCTTCCCTGGTTTGCTTTTGGTATCTTCCACTACTATGAATGGTTGCCCTTCTGCCATGTCACCTTGCCTTAAAGTCAGCCCATTATGGACTGAAACTTCTATAAACCATGCACTAAATAAACTGTTCCCCCTTTAATTCTGGGTGTTCAGTATTTTGTCTCAGCAACAACAAAAGTAGCCAAGACAGAATTTAGTACCAGAGAAGTGGGATCCTTGCTGTAGCTATACCTGACCATGTGGCTCAGAAGCTTTGGGAATGGCTTGTAGGAAGAGTTTGGAATGATTCAGGGATGCTGCTTGAAAAAGTAGAGGTGGGAAGCCTTAGGCTGTTCTGTATGGCAGATTCTGCTCAGAGCTTAGAAGACCAGAAAGCTAGTAAAGACCAGGCTCAGGAGGTTTCTGATGGAAAGAGGGACTGAATTAGTTGTGGGACTCCAGATGATGATGTGCTATGGCTTGGAAAAAAGTCCATCTGCATTTTGCTCAGGTCCAGAGACTTTGCCGAAAACTGAGATTAAGGGCACTGGACTAATTAACCTTGTAGAGGAAATTTCAAGGCAGTGAAATGTTGATGTAGTGGCACAGATACTGTTGGGGGTTTTTAGCCAGATATATAATGAGAATCAAGAGCAGAGAGCCCAGCAGAATGATTTAAAATGTTGTGAGTTTGGCCAGAAAGGAAGATCCAATAAAGCTGTGGACTGCAGAGAAAGAGCAGAGGAAATTTTGATTGTTGAGAAGAAAGTCCCAGTGCATCTTGTCCCAGAATGGCAGTGGCCTAGAGAATTTGTTCCTCAGAATTGGATTCAGAGTGCCCAGTGAACCAGGCCCTCAACCCCTAAGCCAAGAGGGAGGGAAGCCTGGCTACTGCTCGAGCTGGCAGCAGACATTGGCATCATCCATGTGGCACTGGTTTTAGGTGCATGGAGAATGCAAGAGTTGTGGGGTCAGGAAGACTTCCACCTAAATTTCAGAAGGCCTAGGAGGCCAAGCAGTGTGCCCCTGAGAGGGAACTGCATGAGTGTAAAACCAAAGGTACACTGAAGACCCCAGAATTTGGAGAAGCCAGGTACATGGACCATCTAAGGCAAACTGCTAGGAGGGAGAAAAGTGTGCCCCAGAGAGAAGCTATGGGAGCTATAAGCATCAGAAGTGCCATAGGGGCAGAGTTAAAAGCCCTTTGGAGTTCATACCTTTCCACAGATTGCGCTGGATGCCGCACATTGAACTACAGGATTTAACATTTACCCTGCTGGATTTTGGACTTGCTTTGGTCCCATTCCTTTGTTTTCCCACTTGAAACTTTTGGAATAGAAATGTCTATATTTTGTGCCACTGAGTGTTGGAAGTGTTTGACTTTCTTTTCATTTGTACCAGAGTTCACAGCTAAGAGCTTGCCTTATATCTCAGAAGACACTTGGGACATGGACTTTTCAGTAATGCTGAAACTATTAGGACTTTGGCAACTCTTAGAGATGGACTAAATGCCTTTTGGGTGAAGGAATGTACATGAGTTTTTAGGGGGCTAAAGGCAGAATGTTATGATTTGCATCTAGATGACCCCCCAAAGCCTCATGCAGTCACGGGGGGCAAGTTTTTTGGAGGTGGCTGAATCTATAGTGTGTGATTGATTGTAGTGCAATTCTGGGATTAAGGGTGGGTGATTGCTGGATCAGTCCACTGATTAGGTTGGCACTGTTCTAATCCCAGTAGCCTCTATATAATATAAGGGACAGAAAGAGGCTTGCCCTCTCTCTCTTCCCTTGCTTGCTTTTGATATCTTCTGCCACCATGAATGACTGACCTTCTGCCATGTCACACCACCCTGCCTTAGTCAGCCGATTATGGGCTGAAACTTCTACAAACTGCGAGTTAAATAAAACTTCCCTCTTTAACTTTGGGTATTGGGTATTTTGTCTCACAATGAGAAAAACAACTAAGACACCATTTCTTTCTCTAGAGTTAGTTATATAATAATTATATAAACTGAAAAGTTACAACGTAAAGCACTGGATTCAAATACTTAAATTGATAAGTAAAGCAAAAATGAAGTGAGGCTTTCCTCTGTCACAACAAGATTCCTTAACAGGTCTCTGATTTAAAATACTTCGCAAAAGTTCTGGTATTTCTTTCAAACATGGTATTCTGGGATCTTCCTCTCAAAAATACTTTATGAAAAAGGCATCTATTTGTAACACTTTCCTGTTTAGGAAGCACCATTCAGTGATATACAAGATGATAAATTTGACAATAGCATTTGCCGGCCAAATCGTTTCATTTGTTTTAGAATATTCTTAATGGAAAATATGAAAAGGTTTGTTAAAGCTAATTGCATCCACTTCAAATACACTTAGGTTCTGACACTTAGAATTCTCAAACAATGAAATTGGCATTTTTAGCCACTTCCCTTAGCATGAAAGACAATCAAGACACTCCCTCAGGAAGGGGATTTCAAGTTGTATGACACACGTGGGTAAAGATGATGTTTCTTCTGTTGGGTAGCAGATCTCTGCATAAATCTTTTAAAAGAAGAAAGAAAACAAAGAAGGAGACTGAAGAAAAATAAAGTGGCTACTTTTCTACCATCAGTGACAAAACCTAATAGCAGAGGATGGGTTGGGCAGCTAAACCAGTAGTGTCAAATAAACAGTAGAGGGTCAGACCTTAGGCCCTATTTGGTTTTTTTGTTCTGTTTTATTTTGTTTTTTATTCCAGTACCGGGAATCGAACTCATGACCTTGCACTTGCCAGGCAGGCACTGTGCCGCTGAGCTAAATCCCCAGCCCCCTTAGGCCCTATTTGGAATGATGACATACACATCACCTCCTGTAAGTGGCTGTATGGAAGAAAATGCTATGAAAGTGAAACAAAAGGGGGAAGAAAAAGATGTTACTCAACTTATTCCTGAACTCCATTTTACAACTTCTTGATAAACAACTTTCTACTTAAGTTTTTGCTTTAGTGGCTTTTACAATAGGTAACAAAATCTCTAAGCTTTTCATCATCACCCAAGGCAGTAAAATGTGCTCTTAAATGGATATTCAGGTATTTTACAACTTATGTTATGATTTTTAGTTGATGAAATTCTCAGCCTTATAAATTAAGGCAGTTAAAATATAACAGAGAGGAGTTTTCACCTGGGAAACCCTTGCTCTTTCACCAGTTCTTCTTACTAATGTGAGTTAATTTTAAAACAACATTCCTGAGAATCTACATAAACTTGGGCCTTTAAAGCGCACTATTAGTTCAGAGACTGCAAAACTGTGAAGATGCTCAGTCTCTAAGGATTTCACAGACATTGTTTCTAAAAGTATGAACATTTACCTGTGACCCCAGTTCTGCTAGGTGAATATTTCCTTCCTCCAATCCTTGTTAAAACAATCAGTAGCGAAGAGAAATAATTTCCAAATATATTGAGAATTGCCATAACCTTTCATTCCCTAGCCTGTACCTTTTCCTGAGATCCCTAAGCTAACATTCGTTGGACTTTGGGGAGTGCTCTCCAAAGCTAAGACTAATAGTCAGCATACGTTCCATGCAATGTGTAATTTCTGTATGGAAAATTGTTCTTTAAATCAGAATAAAACTGACCACAAAAATCTCCTTTTTGAGAACATAAACCATTTCCATGTAAAGATACAAAATCAAGCAATCACTTTGTGATTTCAAAGAGTCTATTTGTGGAAGTGACAATAAAAGAGAGTTATGAATTTCACCTAACATAAAATTTTGTTTAATGTTTACTTCTGCATATGAGGTCTATTTGATAACATAAACATGCTATGTTTATTTTATGGTAAATTTGTTATATTACTGTATTGGATACCAAAAAATAAAATTCTGAATAGCAAGCAACTGTTCTTGCCTCAAATCTAGTTTTTCAAACTCCATCTCAGCTCCCAGGGTGCAAAGGAAGTTTCTGGAGGATGTCAGAGGCTGAGGGTGAGAGACGGGGGCATTTGGTAGGTCTTCTTACACTCTGATGAGTGTGAGGTGTGTGCTTTGTTGACAGCACACACTTTTGGAAAACTGAAGAAATAAAGAAAATTCAGAGTATCAGCCTCAGTGAAGAGAACTGATTAAATCTCGAAAGCCAGATGTTGTCCAAGAATAGGATCCTCTGGCAGTGTTAAAGTCTGGAAGCTAAGTGACACCATGAGTTAAGTGGGGCTTTTTTGTTTTCATTTTGAGACAGGATCTTGTTATGTTCTCCAGGCTGGGCTCAAACTCTTGATCAATTATCAAACTCCTGAGTAGCAGGGAGTACATGTGTGTGCCACCACATCCAGCTGTGTGTGAAGTTTCTTGCATACATCTGACAGGAATTAGAAACACACCTTCCAAAGGGTAAAAGGCAACCAAAATCTTCTCTAGAGCATTCCAACCACCAGAAAATCTCTGTATTTTGGTCTCTCTCTCTGTCTCTTCTCTTTCTCATCTATAAATCTAAACTGAACAACAAAAAATATGAAATTCCATCTCTTATCTCATCTGTCTGTAATGTTCAGTAGCTTCGAGGTGACTTTTCTGGACAGTTCTAAAGCAAGGTAAAAACTCAGGAGGGCACAGTATAGCTTCAGAATCCCTGGCAAGGATATTTTCTGGCCCCAAACTGCACCTCTCCCTTCTGAGCTGTCAGCTCCATCACAAGCCCGGAAACATGTCTGTTTCTGTGCAGACTGCATACTCAGCTGGGCTGCTCTCGGTGCGGCGTCACTGAGTAACAGCTGCTGTCACGTCGCCGGGGAAGAACATCTACCCTAAGTTCACACAAGGGGCAGCCTTCCAAGATGATACTTCCCAGGATTTATCTCAGCATATTTTCTCTTGGATTTGAAGGGCAGGTCCTGGAAAAGAGGATCCAGGTTAGAAATGAACCCCAGGGAAGGAGGTGGGGCTGGAAAGTCTGGCAAAAACTCAGTTACCTCTTGCAGAAACTCTGCTTTCTACAAAAATCTATAACTTTTTCAGTGGTTTTTTTTTTTTTTTTTTTTTTGGTCTTTTTGAGATAGGGTCTCGCTATGCAGTTCAGGCTGGCCTTGAGCTCACTTTGTAGCCTGGGTTGGTTTTGAACTCGCAATGATCCTCCTGTCTCAGCCTCCCACGTGCTGGGATTACAGGCGTGCGCCACCGTGCCCAGCCTTTTTCTGTGTTTTTGAGACGTCTAGTAACGTAAAAGTGCTCGTTGACCCAGGGGACCACCAATCAAGAGCTAATGCAGGGAGAGCTGAAGCTGGGTTTGCCAGGGCAATTTTTGGAAAATTCATAGTCATTCTCAGGAATGGAGAAGGATTGTTCTGTCTTCTTTTAAAAAATATCTTTCATTTTTATTTAACACCTATTAATTGTGTGTATTAATGAAGTTCAATGTAGTACACACTGGATGCACTAATTCAGTCCAGCATCCGTTTATCCACTCTCCCTTTTCCATTCTCTTGGGTGGCGCTGAGGATTGTACCCAGGACCTTGCACACTTGAGGCTTTACTCCTGGGCTCCACCCCCAGCTCCAGAGAAGGGCTTTTCTGTATCTACAACCCACCTACCACTGGTGTGGAAATGATAGAAAAACTGGAAATGTGAGTAATACTTTCAGCAGGAGAGGCCAGTGGCCCAGTTTCTGCTTCATTTTTTGCACCTTAACAGCTGGAAAAAAAATCTTAATTTTTATGTAATCATACAAATATTTCCTACAGTTCAACAGTTATTTATTTATTCCTGTTATCTCTTAACTATCACTTGATATCAAGAAAAATATGAATCAAATAATTCATATCATTCAAATAATTCATTTTCTTTCCATGTGCAGTTATGTATCCCTATGGAAGTTGTGACTATGAATTGTGACCATCAACTTGAGTAGATTCAGAGATGTCTCGCAGACTAGCAAAGCTGACCCTGACTGGGGCTGGTGCGATTTAATAGGCTGGCAGCCTGCAAGGAAGGGAAGAGCACGAAGGAGGAAATCAGCCAGTACTTGAAAATCTCTGCTTGAGCAGCTGCATCTTTTGCTACTGCCGTCGTATGTGGACATCAGACTTGAGTTTCTTTTCATGGCTGTCCAGGGAGCATCCAGGCCTTCCATCGCAGACTGGCGCTGCATCTTAGATCCCCATTGTTCTGTGGCTTCCAGCTTGTTGGACTGAGCAGCTCTAGATCCTCTGGCTCTCCAGTGCCATTGTGGAGTTTCCTATGTCTGACCCTATAAGCCTACCGAATACATTTCCTTGCATAGTTTCATGTATATATAAAATATATGTATTAAACATAGAGGCCATTCATATAAGAAAGTCATATTTAAGGTCTTGGCAAAGCAAGCTGGTAAAAATATGTGGTTTTATTAAAGCAAGCTACCTTGCAGTTTTCTTAACTTTTGTATTTTTACTAAGAACACACACTGGGTCAAGCTTCTGGGTGTTAGATCATCAGCTTCTCTTCCAGTTTGTCCAAAGTGCACACAGGGATACAACCAGCCTGATGAATTATAGGTGCTAAACCTATTGCTGGCATTTATAAAATCATTACAGTTCAAAGATGCATGAACTGTATTCAAATTCCTATGATTTCAAAGTAAAGAATCACCTTTTTCTGTGAGTCATTGTCTTAAAATATTTGACCATTTTAAAAACCTGCTATAGTCTTTTGTAAAACAAGGTCATTAGTTAAAATACTAATTGCTATGGGTTTAATTACATTCTAAGAAGAGATCTGTTGTAGTCCTAACATCCAGTACCTATAACTGCATTCTTATTTGGAAAGAGGGTCTTTGCAGAAATCCAGTTAAGATGAAGTCATATGCCGTTAGGGTGGGCCCTAATCCTCTACTACTGGTGTCCTTAGACAAAGAGGAGAGCTAGGTGTGATAGAGTGCACTTATAATTCCAGCACTCTGGGAAACTGAGGCAGGAGGTTTGCAAATCCAAGCCCAGCCTGACCAACTCAGCAATTTAACAAGACTCCATCTTAAAATTAAAAAGAAAAAATTAAAAAGGGCCGGCGATGTAGCTCCGTGAGAAGGCCAGGGGTTCGGTCCATTGTAATAAAAAAAGAAGCAGGGGGAAGAGAACCAGGAGGACGGGGTGGAGGAGGAGAGAAAGGCAAGGAAGCATGCCAGGAGATGGCAACAGAGGGGGACATTACAATGACGCATCCACAAATCAAGTAAAGACAAGGGCAGCCAGTAACCACTAGAAGTTAGGAGCAAGCAAGGCAGGAGCCCTGCCCAGAGCCTTCAGAGGGAGTGTGGCTCTGAACTTGGTTCCAGACGTCTAGACTCCAGAACTGTGAGATCATAAATTGCTATTGTTTTAAACCACCCACTTTCTGGTGCCCTGTGAGGGCAGTTCTGGGAAGGTGATGTACTAGTTAAAAATTGTTTAAACAAATAATGGTAATTAATTTGCTTACAGGATTTTTTAGTCGATACATAATATCTACATATTCAAATATAAACAAATTATTTTCTGGCCTAGGCTGATATAATTACCTTAAATTTCAGTCTCTGAATGCTAGAGACAAATTTTCAGCAATTTAGTAAGAAGAAACAAATAAAGGATAAAACAGAATAAAAACTAATGAACATGTGTCAACAAACCATGAAAACATATGCTGAGATTTAGTTGTACCTGTAACTGAAGAAAACCTGTCTAAGTGTGCTGTGTTATTGATTATCATCAGCATCAGTTCCCTCAGTGGACAGCTATCAGAGAAATGCAAAGGTAAAGAAGTTTTATAAACTTCATGTGAAAACTAGAGACCTGCTTTACCTTTTGGCCACCCGAGTACTGATTGCCTAACTGAGGACTTCGTCGGCTTCTGAAAGAGAACCAACAAGGTCTATGGTGTCTACTTCATCTTTCCTTGAAAATAGCCATTCCCAAATCAACAGCCATCAAAACTGCTACATTAGAGACTTTCTTCTACCTTTTTATCATAAGAAGCTGGATGTTCTGTGAAACAAATTTGCATTTGTTGTTTATTTTACCTCTTTTCTTTAGGTTGTTTTCTGTTGTAGATATCTTAGTTTGTTTTCTTTTGCTATAATTGAAATATTTGGCTTATAGTTCTAAAAGCTGGGAAGCCCAAGAGCTTGGCAAAGGCAGTAAGAGCTTTCTTGCTGTATCATAACATGACAAAATGGCAATACATGCAGAGACAGAGCTCACTAGCTCACTTATAAAGCCACAAATACCGCCATGTGCTCCTCATGACCTCACATAATCCTAATTCAACCCAAAGGCCCCACTCACAGATACAAGTAACATACTAACTTGTGGAGTATGGACTTTTGGGGGCCACATTCAAATCATAGCCACATACAGGGCCAAAAGATCCAGGTGCAGGTGGAAATAAAGCAAGCCAGAGAGTTGAGCTCTTACTATGAGAAGGGCATTCAGGACATGCATGCAAATCCCGTCCACCTGTGATTTCAGCTCTACTTGCAGATGAGAGCACAAAGGGAGCTGCATAGGGCTTGGGGAGCACTCTGGCAGAATGCTGTTCTCCAGTGATCACAAGCACATTCTCTTCTGGACAATTCCTGCACATATGAAGGCCTTTCCTCATGATGCACCTTCACAGCAAGCCCCTCCCTGGTTCCCAGTGAAAACTGTAAACTCCCTGTTTGAGAATTCAGTTCTCTTTCCCTGCTTTTCTTTTTTTCTTTCTGTATATACAGCTACAAAATAGTATTTTACTTACACTGTTTTACTGCCTTTCTCCCAACTAGAATGCACATGGTTAGAGAGACTTTTGACTCCATGGATCATAGCTACATTTTCGAAGAAGAGCCCCTGGCATTTGGTAGACACTCTATGTATTCACTGAGTAAATGAACTACTGAGAAAAAGTCCTATGCTTATGTGTATCATGGAGCAGAAGAAGTCCTTAGAGGATTTACCTAACCCCAGGTTCTGACCACTGTACAAGAGTAAATGGAATTCCGGCTTAAGTTCATATATTTCAAAGGCCTAGTGGAAGCATTGAGTGAGTAGGCAGTAGAGCTAGTGGGGAATTGCTTCTCCAGCCACCCAATCAAGAATCTATCATCAACTGAACATTATAAACATTTTATCGATTTGGGGAATTGATTATTTCCAACTGTCAAAGCCACAGTTTGCTTACTTTTGAAGCATGTATAATGGTACAACATCTCAGGGCTTTATAAATGCACTGCAAGAGGGTTTGCAGCACCTGCAGCACCCCTAAACTGACACAATAAATTACTCAAAAGGGACAAAATACTAAGCCTAAATCAAACAATCCTCACTAAAACCTTTAACCATAGTGACCTAAGATGTAGACAGAAAGAAATGAGCACTGGAAGATGGTACAAATCTATGATAGCCCTGAAGAGCGTGAGCTGGAAACCTGAATCTCGTCTGTTACCAGGGTGTTGACAACTGACCAATGGCAGTTTGGCCAGGCAGCATCCATAGGTTTGTGTAGGAAACACCTACGTGAAATGTTTCACAAGAAGAGGCGGGTGGGTACGCTGCAACCAAGGCAGGCCTACCTCCAAATTCAACTCCAAAGCTATTGCTTTATGACCAATAGGCAAAAAAAACACCAAAACTCAAAAAAACAAAAAGGCCCTGGATTGCACGCTGCACGCAGCATGCACCCTAAAACATAATGAGACAGGAATTGGTGAGGGAGGAGTTAGACTATTTGGCAGTAAGGATAGCAGCCCCAAAGTGGAGTCAGGAAGCACAAAATAAAGTCTGCTGAGTCATGACCCTCCAGGGATCTTACAAGTATCTAATGGCCCTCAGGGACCTCCCCAGAGCACGATCAGACAGGCCCCTGGCTCAAGGGTACATGGCCCTGCATGGACACTGCACAAACACTGCATAGATTGGACCCTGATGTGTATGTAGTTTCCTAAAGCGTAGTAGCATATCGCTTACACGATGGTCCAGGCTCCCTTCTAAACCACTTAAAAAACTTTAGACAAAGAGCCTTCATGGGTATCCTGCTCAGTACCTCCTCCTGGCTAACAGGGCTTCTACTCCCTCACCTTTATATCTTTTAGATAAATTTGCTTGAACCCTACTTCCTCTATGGGACAGAGCCCTGGTGTTCCAGGGTCAATGTGGTGATATTGTGATGGGGATGAGCCATCTTGTAATCAGACCCAGGACAGATCTACAGCTGGGGTTCAGGTGAAAAGAAAAGATGCTATCACTAGACTTCCAAGGCTGTAGTAAATGTACCTGGTTGGCCAGTAAAGGTTCTGGTATCATAGAGAGCTTTTCTGTGAACCACCAATAAAATTTATCTTATACATATGTTGTGCTATTTAGTTAGTCCTTCCTACATTATTGATAACTATAAAATATGTAATGAGGCTGGGAGTGGTAGTATAAAGTCTATAATCCCAATTTTCCAGGAGGATAAGTTTGAGCCTGCCTTCAACAACTTACCAAGACCTTGTCTCAAACATAAAAAAAAGTAATTGTGTGCGTGTGTGCATGTGTGTGTGTGTGTGTGTGTGTTGTGGGGGATGTAGCTTAGTAAAAAGGCCCTGGGTTCAATCACCAACACCATAATAAATAAATGAATAAATAATATGTGTACTGAATCTTTCCTATAGTGTTAATTCCTAATTACTATACTTCTAATACTAAAAGAAAAAATTCTACGGTGAACTTCAAAGCCCATTTACATGCATGCATATGATATAATTTCTATTGATGTACTGGAAATCCTCCTGTGATTGCAGAAGTGGGGTATAAGAAACTTAATACATGCAATCTACAGTTGTATTATTATTAAGCAGACAAAGTGACTGATATGAACATGGGGGCTGGTGCCAGGGAATTCCAGGGCTCTGCCTTCACCACCCAACTTTGTGGTATTCCCTACTGTGGTTGGTAGCATCAGGTGGCAATCATCTTCTCTGTCTTAAATGTTGATAGCAGGAATCTCTGATTAGATGCAATTATTGGTGCCCATTTGCTTAGCTTCCCTTGTGCCACCTCCTGCTACCCTGCAGAGCTGGAGAGTGGGGTTAAATGGGAAAAGGAAGCTAATTACAAACTCTTAATTCAGATTCACATGGGATGTGTTACTGAAGAATTTTTGCCACTAAAAAAAAATCACAGCATCAATCCATAGATAGAGAGCTTTAAACAAAAAGTAGCTTTCTAACCAAAATAGGTGGCTTTTGAAGACATCAGTCAGCAAGCACCCTATCCCAATTCTTGGCCTATTTGGTGGTTAAAAAATAAGAAGAGGGAGATGGTTTTCATGTATTAGGCTTTAGGAGAGCAGGCTTTGCACTACTGGGCTCAGTAATCACACGCAGGATATGGCCTGGGACTGTGCAGATGATTTCTCATACTAGTTCTCAAGCCTCTGTCCAAGGGTCATTCTTGAGGGTCTGCCACCAAGTGTAAGGTTGCTTTTCTGTTCTAAGCCTCCTGTCCTATCTTATGGCTCATGAAAGAAAACAGTTATATTTAAGATTTGAGATTACTTTCTACTTATTTGGCTACTTTAATTCTTAAAAAAAAAATTCCTCATAATGGCACATATTTAAACCACCTGCTTTGACATAATATACACACCACATGAACATATATATCCTCTCCCTCCTGTTGCTTCCCACCTACCTCTAGCCACTACACCACCACACCCATCCCCAGGCAACTGAGGATTTCAAGTCTAGTTCACACTTTCTAGAATTTTATATAACTGAAATTTTACCATATGTTCACTTCTTTGTCATATAGGTTTACCCCATATCATATTTATTTTGAGATTCATCATGTACCAATATTTATTCTTTTCTATTACTGAATAGTACAGTATTTCATTATATAACTCACAATAGTTTGTCTGCCCATTCATTGGTTGATATATATATTTGGGTTGTTTCCAGGTTTATTAAAAATAAAACTTCCATGTATAGTCATGTAAAGTATTCATATGGAAATATTTTTTGCTTGCAATTTTTCTGTTGGATAAATACCTCACAGTAGAATGACTGGATATGATAAGTACATTTTTGTTTTTCTTAAAGAAACTGCCAAACTAATTTTCCACAGTGGTTGTACTGCCTTGAATCTATAACTTTGAAGAGAATTGACATTTTAACAATAATGTGACCAATGAGAATCATCTACTTTTCCTTATGGTTGAGTTTTTAATTACTTTCAGCAATGTTCTATTGTTTTCAGCATTTGTACCTTTTTAGATTTCTCCATAAATATTTCATAGTTTTGTGATTTTATCTGATATTTTTAATATGTTCAATTGATCAGCATTAGCACATTGATACATTCTAGGGTAATTTATATTGGTCATGTATACTGTAATTTTAATTTCAATATTTTTAGTAGTTATTTTATAGATTCCAACAAATTTTCTTTGCAGTTGATCAGGATGTTAGAGGGTAAAGACATCTGTATTTTTTCCCTTCTAATCTGGATGCTTTTCTTGTATTTACTGTTTATTTTATTGCTCAGGCTACAACCTTAGTGAAAGGCTGAATAGAAGAAATGACAGCTGATAAGGTTTTTTTTTAGAGTAAAAGGAATTTACTGGTTTTTGCTTATATTGTTTTGCTTTTGTTTTACTGGGGACTGAACCCAGGGCCTTCACATTTACCTACTTTCCCAGACAGAGTCTCTCTAAAGTCACTAAGTTGTCCAGATGAGGATCAAATTTGCAGTCATCCTGCCTCAGTCTCACAGAGTACTGGATTACCGGCATGCATGGCACCTGCCTAAGAATTAAGTTTTTGTATGCTTAAAATTAATGTTAAGTGGAGGTATTTTGTAGATACGCTTTATTAATTTGAGGACATTCACTTTGATTAGGAACTTATCAGTAGCTTTTTAAATTAGGAATCGACACTGAATTTTATCAGGTGCTTTTTCTCTACATTTTTTAAGATGACTCTATGGTTCTTCTTTTTTGATATGGTGCTATATGGTGAATTTACTAATTGATATCCAAATGTTAAGACAAACTGTATTCCATTAATAAACCCCACTTGGTTGTAATGTACCATCCTTTATTTTTTTTTGTCTTTTGTCTGAATTATACCAAACATTTAAGGAAGAAATAATACTGGTTCTGCATAAATTTTTTCTAGGACCTTGTTGACTGGGATTTACTACAGGGTCTCTCTATGCAGTTCAGACTGGCCTTGAGCTCACTTTGTAGCCCAGGCTGATTGAAAAATCGCAATGATCCTCCTGCCTCAGCCTCCTAAGTGCTGGGATTACAGGCATGCGCCACCACACTCGGCTGTATCATCCTTTAAAAACACAGTTGAGATCTGTGGAGCACCACCTAGATGACTCTCCTTGAAGGAGGAGCAGTTGTCTCCATTTTAGCTAAGCCTGACCCTATTTCCACATATTGATATGTACAGATCTGGCTAGGACATTTTCCTTACCCCTTCAGTTGGCTTTAAGCAATGCATATTGGTCTAGTGGAGGTGCTGATGGTAGTCTTTGAAGATGGCAAGTGTGTATCTTTGGATCCCAAGAGTGAGACAGGATGAGGCAGGATGTGTGAGCCAGTGCTTCACATTGTCGGCTGGGATTGAGCCTCAGGATAGAGGCTATGACTTCCTGGAGCTTCAAACATTAAGCATCAGAGCTGAAGCTCTGACCCCAAAACATAAGATACTATCTTAATTGTGCTATGCAGATTACTCTTTCTGCATATCCTCTCTGCATAGGGCAGAGGTGATTTCAGGCCTCTTACCTAGCCCAGCTCAGGGCACTCACCTACTTCTCACAGTTCTCAGTCACTCATCCTCAAGCCAGTCTCTTCTTCATGAATAAATAAAACTTGGGTAGGCCCTGGGTGGAGGCCTTTGTTCCAGGTAGCCAGTATCATGGCTGGACTTAGGACTCTTGGCTCTCCATAACTACATATATGCCTTAGTGTCTTCATTCTCACCATGTGTTGCACTGGAAGTGGTAGATTGGAATTAACTATCTAGAATTTCAATAACTTTTCATGGGATTACAAATATAAACTTCCTGGGCCACAAGGAGGACCAGGAAGAGCTCTCTATAGAAATCCATTTGTTAAAATTTGTTCAGTTTTATATTTACATTCATGAAGAATATGGGCTTATTATTTTCTTATGCTATTTAATTTCTTTTAAAATATATATTTTTATGTTTATTGAGACAGTGGTTGTACATATTTATGGCTTGCGTACAGTATGACACTTCAATGCGTATGTATGAGGTATAATGACTAGAGAAGTGACATATCCATCACCTCAAACATTTTTCACTTATTTATGATGGCAACATTTAAGATCTTTTCTATGGACTTATTTTTGGTACGAAGTTATGGCCTCATAGAATGCCTAGAAAGTAAAACCCAGTCAACAAGTTCCTAGAAAAATTTGTGCAGAACCAGTATTATTTGTTCCTTAAATGTTTGGTATAATTTAGCAGTAAGCCAATGATAATTGGAGATTTATTTGTGGAAATACTTTCAATCATAAATTTCTTTAATTGACATAGAGCTATTACATTCTCTACTTCTTTTGAGGTGAGCTTTAGCAGTTTTCACCTTTCAAGAAGTCTGTCTAGCTGGGCGTGGTGGTGCACACCTGTAATCCCAGCACTTAGGAGGCTGAGGCAGGAGGATTGTTATGAGTTTGAGACCAGCCTGGGCTACAAAGTGAGCTCAAGGCCAATCTGAACTGCAGAGTGGGACCCTGTCTCAAAAAGATTAAAAAAAAAAAAAGTTTGTCTATTGCATCTAAATCAGTGATTCTCAATGGGGGGCAATTTTATATTTTCTTGATGAATTGTGTTCTTTATTCCTGGAAAATTGTGTTTTTTATTTCTACTAAAATTCTTTGCTCTGAAATATGCATTGTCTGATATCAATGTAGTCTCCATTTTTCTTTATGTTAGAGTTATTATTACATACATTTTCCCATTCTTTCACTTTTAATCAACTTGTTCTAAGTCTGTTTCTCACAGGCAGCCCTTAGTTGAATTATGATTTTTTAAATCCAATCTGAGGATTTTTTAAATCCAATCATAAAAATTATGATTTTTTGAATCCAATCCAATATATAATTCCTATATTGATATCCATTCAATTTATAGAGATAATTGATATTCTAAGCAGAAGTACTCTGAATTATTTTTGGCTTAAATATATCCAGGTAAGTAAAACACATTCTAACATTGGATACCTACCCTGTAAGAGTTGGAATAAACTCTAAAGTTCTTCTAGCACAATGTTATTTTATGCTTGAAATTCCTCCACAAATCTTTTCCAAACTCAAAGATGATTAAAAATTATTAGCAAAGGGTGCCATTTCAGTGTACATGAAAGTATACTTTTCTTTGGCATGTGTTCTTGTGCCTAACTCACCTTCCTAGCAAGTCATACAATTTTCTAGTTAAAGGTCCTGTCAGATATTTGAAGATATTTTCTTGTCTTAAAGTTTGGTTTCTTTAAACAACATGGTTCTGATAGCATTCAAACTAAAATATTTGATTCATTTGTCATGGACCTCTATATTGTATTGTGTCTTTGTTTATCCTGAATGTCCCAATTATACTATTATTCAATCCCAAAACTTAACCAACTGTGATTTTTATAACCAGTTTCATTTATTTATTCATTCAATAGTAACCAGAATATTTATATTGTATAATACAATAAACATTAACCAAATAATTATCGAGAATACCCTAAGAGTAACAAGATATTTCCTTGTTTTCCTTGAATGCTTCTTTGCTGCTGAAATTTCTATTTATTTTTAATTTTTATTTAATTTTTTAATTCTGACAAGTACCATACTTGTGATCTATATCGTACTATTGGTACATAATTGTGCACTATTACTTCAGATGGGTCAGTTTTGTTCCCTCATCCTGTAGGTATCTCCCACTATACTCTCCACAGTGAGCAGAATAGATTAGTCAATTAATTCACATCTATTGAGTGAATATTGATTTGTTTAAAAATAAGTATACTTGACTACTAAATATTATATTTGCTGTGCTTTAGCTTTTCTTAGCCTCTTTGATACTGAGAAATTGGCTTGAAATTCTGAATTGAGGATATTATTTTTAACTTCTAGGCATAGAATTAGCATGATATTTGCAGCACATTTTAAAATATGCACAAGAAAGTATGATGTTTATTTAGTCATCCAAATAAACATTGGAGAAAGTCGGTTTGAGGTAATTATAATCTATCTTTATCATTCACTTAAATTAGGCAAACACTGCCAATTTTAAAGTTCTCATACTCTAATACATTCTCTACAGTGCAGCTTTTTTCCTCTAAAACACATGTCTGCTCATACTACATTTACTACTACAAAATAGTAGTAGTAAAATACTACATTTACTACTACAAGGATACAGTGGTTATGCTTAATCACATGAGTAAAATCCAACGTGTCCCAATTGTTTTGAGCCCATTTTCAGGGTACTCCTGACCAAATTTGATCCCCTTTGGTCATTGCCTTTCTTAACTATCCAGAAGCAGATGGTTCTGTCCTACCAAAGTTCATCATAGGTCAAACCTTGTTTCTTCTGTCATTCTCCTCATCCCTCAACACCTAGGAAACTTCTATTCTCTATTCAAATCTATCTCATTTCAAAGAACTAATCAGGCCCAACCATACTTAGCTTTCAAGACAAGGTTAGACACGGAGAGGGATGGCTGTAGACTCTTTGGGCCTAGCTCAAATACCTCCTACTCTGGAAGCCTCCAACCCTGCATAAGACTCAGGCCTCTTGGGCAGTGACTTTCAGCCTTAGCTACACATTAGAATCACTTGGAGAGGTTTTTAAAAAATCTTATGTCTAGGCTAGTCATTCTAAGTCACATAAATGCACAGTACAGAATGAGACCTTAATGAATATTTTTAAACAGTCAACCTATACAGTAGAAACAAGAATTTACTTTTTAAAAAGGAATAAAATTAAAAGGAATTTTATGTAGAAAATTAAGGAATGAGATTATTAGAAGCAAACATGAAAAAATTCTCATGCTTTTTAAAGGGTAATTTACCTAAAGAAAAAGTATGTGGATACAGTTGATATATTTTGGATTTTCGCTGCTTGCCTTACTTTAATATTCCTTTAAATTTGATCAATGTACACTGTATGCATATAGGAAGATACCACACTGAACCCTATAAATATGTGCAACTAATAAATGTATCAACAGAAAGGAAATTTGAAAAGAATATACCTTTGAAAGTATACTACTTACTGCCCCTTTTCTTCCTGATCAGAGTGGGGGTATAATTTACCAGGTTTATTCATTTGCTGAAATATAAAAATCACCCCAAAGATGCTCATTATTTACTTAGCCCTCTGAATGGCTTACAGGCTCATAATGACTTTCAAAGGAGCTAGAAATGACCGACAAGGAAAGTGTTATCACCCAAATCATTCATAGATTGTTTTTTTCACTTCCTTGAGAAACAGTTTTTTCTTAGCTCTCTGTCTCAGGACCCCAGTGACAGTCCTATTACAGAGCCTTAGAGGAAGGAAGTCATGGGAGAGATTTGTTGTGTGCGGCATCAATATATCTGTGTGGCCTGCACAGCTTTGACCTGTCAGAGAGCATTGCTTCAAAAGGTCTATTCTTTAGAAAGAAACTGAAGGAGACATCAGAATCTGTACTATCTAACAAACTCTGAATTAAACTTAAAGATATACAATCTGGTGTTTTCATTACTGATTCATTACTGATTCATTACTGATTTACTGGGGACCAGAAGTAAGTTGCCCTTTTTTAATGTAGAAAAGTCAAGAAAGATGAAGAGTTGTTTTATGGTGCATAAAAATAGATGTAGATGCTCTGTATGACTTTTATGCTTTAAATTATTTCCCACAAATTACTTACATTGACTGTAATTTAAGGCAAGCAAACAGATGCTTGGTGCTATGCCGGCATCAACAGAAATGGGCCATGTATTTGTTCAAGGGGGAAAGGGCAGTTCTCTCACTGTCTCTGTATCAGCGTCTTTAATTTAAGAAATTGGTTGTCTTCATTGTTCATGGCAAGTACTGCTCTTCTGTTAGGTATCAAACCGAGGAAATCAGGTGAGAATTAGTGCAAAGTGTGAAGTAGGTCTTTGGTGGGTATTTTCAATAAAATGAAAGTCTGTATTTATTTTAAAGCACTGTTGCTTGCATTCTGCTTCACTTTGCATATAATCAACTCAGTCATAATGGAAAATTTCCCAGCTAATTGCCTTCTTTTAGATGGGAAATTATATTGTTAGTTATATGTGTAGTGAGAATTTATCAAAAGAAATTAAACATGTATTCATAATATACTATGTAGATACTGAAGAAATACCACACACTTATTCTCAAGTCTTCAAAAACTTCTCACACTCTGTCTGGATAGAAAGATGCTATTAATTAGACATACATTAAAGATTGTAGATGTTATTTATTATACTGACTATAAATATAGCTCTATAGGTACCACAGGTTACCACAACCTATATGTCATAGGTTAACATAGCTATAATGTATAGTCTACAGAGATATGTTATATGCATCATATATGTATGGTATATATGCAAATACAGCTGAGTACTGCATTTTATACACCAAATAAACAAATCCTTACATAGCAGCTAATGTTGTGATTGTTTATGACTTCTAAAAACCGGGATTACATTTTTCAATAAATTTCAGGGCTTTGCAAGACATGCTAATAAAGATAAAAATATAGTACAGTACTTGTAGATCTGTTTTAGAGTTTTGCTATACTGGAAAAATAATTTGACTAGTATTTGTATCTTGGACTAATAAAATGCATCTAAGTAAAACTTTACCATGATTCAGAAAACTACCTGTAGGTAATATTTATTTCCTCTCAACAATATAGAAAGGTTTCTTTTTGCTTCACTGGCATTTGCTATTATTTGATTTCTCGATGATAACCATTTTATCTGGAGTAGGATGGAATTTCAATGTTATTTTCATTTGCATTTCTCTAATGGTCAGTGACATTGAGCATTTTTTATATATGTATTGGCCATAGTACTTCTACCCTTGGAAAATGTCTATTCATTTTGGTTGCCCATTTTTTTAGTTGCCCATTATTTGATTGAGTCTTATTTTGGGGGTGTCTGTTTTGAGTTCTTTATATAATTTAGATGTTAATCTTGTGAGAAATAACAGTCAAAAATGTTTTCCCACTCTGTAGGTACTTTTTACTATGTTGGTTGTTTCATTTGTTGTTCAGAAGCTTTTTAATTTGATAGGGTCCCATTTATTGATTCTTGGTACTATTCCTAATACAATGTAAATGAAACTTTTGCAATACAAAAATCAGATTTTCTTTTTTATTATACATTTATTGGGATACTCTAACATCTGTTGGGTAGACATTTACCCTCAGATTTAGAGCCAGGTGAGAAGGGAAGCAGTTGATCTTATTTAGTTATCTATTAGTACCCTGGATAGTGAATATATTCTCAAAAGTTAAAAAAAAAATCTAAGTCTAAAGCATTCCTTGGCTGTGGCTGGAAATAGTGGAACAATCTTCAGCAGTGTGGAACCAAGAGCAGATGGGAAATAATTACCCGGCGCTTGGCTGCAAAAAAATTAAGAGGTGGTGAGAGTGAACTAGGGGTACAGAACACTACAGCTTCTTTTTGTTTTTTTTTGGTAATGAGAATCAAACTCATGACCTCAGGCTGGCCAGGGAGGCGCTTATGCTGCTGAGCTGTATCCCCGGCCCAAGGACTCTACAACTTCTAATTCTCTGAGAGATACTTTAAGATTTGGTTCCAAAGCCTTCATCTTGAAGTTCTACTTTCTAAATAAGGCTTATCTTCAAAGATGACTCAGTAAAATGGCTAAATATTCAGAATATAGCACAACATTATAATAATTAAAACCAACAAAATACAAAATTTAGGATTGAAGAATTGATACATTTATTTTTCTTACAGTAAAGATGCTCACTTGCTGAGAATATATTACTACAGTATTTTTTGTACCAAAATTGAAATATTAACTCCCTGTAATTAAAAGGTCCTTTAAAAAAGCTCTCACACTGAATTCTATTTCCTCTAGTCAAAATGATAGAAGTTTAATTTTAGATATACACTGGTTCATTTAAAGCCAGTTAATTTTCATCTGTAGCAAGCCACAGATTTTGTACATTTATCATACAATGCTTTTTGTTGTTGTTAAAACAGGCATTGTTTCCATAAAATTGCTTTGGTATGTTATCATTTAATTAACTCATAATAAGCACATTCTATGTCACATTCTCTTTTCAAAGCAAGGAAATCATAAAGCTTGCTGGGTTTATATACATACATTTTCACAAGATCCGAGGTTCATTTAAATTACACACAACGTTATAAGCTTCTGTGAGTTTTTACATAAAAATAAAGGAATGCAAAGGCAAGTTTAAACAAATGTATTAAAGCATACATAGTAAAGAAGCCAAACAGGTTAGACTGCTCTTAAGTCATAATATTTGTTTTCACTCATTTTCATCTGAATACATCCTAAGTTACCAAAAGAATGTCACTCTTATCTTTAAACAAATGCCTTTGTCACTGTGTGCCATGACCTAAGTAAAAGCTGAATACAGCTGCATGCAGACATTGTCTTTGAATGCTCTACCGCATACCAAGTATCTAACCCTTGACCCCCTGCCTCCACCCTGAGTCCTGCCCTTCCCTGAACAAAAGCCTCAGGTGATGGCTGTGTTCTTTTATAGGAGATGGTGATTGTGAACACGCTTTCTGCAGTGTGGTAACATACGGTGTCATGAACCTTTTTGTTCGCATATTGAGGCTTGCCTTGAACTAATTTGGACACTTAATCCTGAAGCTGCACACATCAGCAATAATCCACCATTAGTGCTAAATCAGGATACAAAAACATAAAATGCTCAATGTCCATTAAGCTCTTTAGTATCAACATAACACAAAACTAACAGTACTAAAATATGACCTTGAACATTACTTCTGAAGAAATCAAAGTCGCTGTATCTGAGCCATCCTTAGGAGAAAGGATTATATATTTCTTTTAAAGCAGAAGAGCAGAAATCATAGAATAAGAAAATGAGCCTCCTACATAAATTTGGAATATTTATTAATAAACTGAAACATCCAGAGAAAAGTTTTTAAAAATAAATTTTAAAACAATGTCCTTATTATTAGACAGCACTGTGTTTCTTAATAATTATATTTGACTCATAAATGGTGCCTGTGAGTTTTTCTCAACATTTTGCAAATTGTGCTTTGTATGAATGGGAAGATTTTTCAAATGTTAAGGAAGCATCTGATTATGATCATTAAAATATGGCACTGAAATTTAATCAAATGGAGCATACTTTCGACTTATCCAAAGCAACAATCACAGACAATTCAAGTCATCTTAAAAGAAGGTATGGCAAACTACAGTGAGCTTATGCCTGCCATTATAGAAATGGAATGACCCCAAACACAGAAAATATGGTTCCATCATATTAAAGTGATATAGCTGATGTGAACTGTGAGCTGTGGCAATAATATACTAAACAACACTGCTTCAGGTGCTGGAGCGCATATATGACAGCAGTTCCATAAGATTATGATGGAGCTGAAAAATTCCTATTGCTTAATGATGTCATAGCTGATCTAACATAGTGGTGATGTTGATGTAAACAAACTCCTGTGCTGCCAGTTATACAAAGAGACAGTCCATAAAGTTTGTACTTGATAGTGGTAGAAATGACTGTGCCAGTGGCTTATGTATTTATTTTAGTACACTTTATGCCATTTATGTTTCATTTTTGTGGTGCTGGGATTGACCCCTGGGGTCTTGTGCATTTGGGGAAAATCTTGTACAACTGAGCTACATACCCAGCCCTTATTGTTATTTGAGAGTATGTTCAGCCTGATGTGAAAAGTTAATTAGTGGTAAAACAGCCTCAGGCAGGTCCTTCAGGAGGGATTCCAGACAAAGGTGTTACCATAAGCGATGACAGTTTCATGTGTGTTACTGCCCCTAAAACCTTCTGGACAAGCTGTGGTGGTAAAAGACAGTGCTACTGATAATCTTCACCTTCCATAGGCCTATGCTCATGTGTATGTATCTTAGTTTTTAGGAAAAAGAACTTTTAAAAGGTAAAAAAACTCATTTTAATGAAAAAGTTTATCGAATAAGGATATAAAGAAAAACACTTCGTACAGCTGTGTTATGTTTGTGTCTTAAGCTAAGTGTGATGACAAAAGTGTCAAAAGTTAAAAAAGGAAATGTCTATAAAGTAAAAAAGTTACAGTAACTCAAGGTTGCTTTACTATATTTATTTATTTATTTTTGTCTTTTTGAGACAGGGTCTCACTATGCAGTTCAGACTGGCCTTGAGCTCACTTTGTAGCCCAGGCTGGTCTTGAACTTGCAGAGATCCTCCTGCCTCTGCCTCCCGAGTGCTGGGATTACAGGCGTGCACAACCATGCCCGGCTGGTTGCTTTACTATAAAAGAAAGAAAACAATTATGAATTTAGTGTGGTCTAAGTGTGCAGAGCTTGTAAAGTTTACAGTAGTTATGGTGATGCCTGGGCCTTCATATCAATTCAACTTTACTCATTCACTTCCCCAGAGCAACTTCCGGTCCTACAAGCTCCATGCATACTGTGTCCTGTACATATGCACCACTGTTTATTTGTACTGTACTTACAGTTGTGTTAAAACTGCTGACAGTATTCAGTACAATTACATGTGGTGCACATTTGTTACCTAGGAGCAATATCTCTGCAGCATCCACTTTTGTGTAAGGACACTGTAGTGTTCACCTAATGAAGTTGCTCTCTACCATCCATGTCTGTGTAAAGACAGAATGGTGACTACTTGATGAAACCACCTCATACTATCCATGTTTGTGTAAGGATACTATGTTGCTCACACAGTGAAGTCACCTAACAAAGCCTTGCTCAGGGTGTATCCCCATCATTAAGTGACGCATGCCAGTACTAAATTATGTCCAGCATGTAAGATATATACAGAAAATATCAGCTACCACTGACTTCTTAACTCAAAGTTCTGAGTGAAGCTAAGATCCAAGCCTTTAGGATTGCAGGAGATGACAATTATCTCAGATGTCAGAATCCTTAAAAGAAAGTGAAGTAATGGAAATAACTTCAGAGCTTATAGAGCCCACCCTTTTCATTTCCTAGGCAATGAAACAGGCAAATAGACAGTGATTTGGGGGCACATGGCCCAGTGCTGCAGGCTTTAGGGTGTAAAAATTCACAGTATAAAGTACGATTAGTTACTTTCCTGTTGCTGGAACAAAATACCTGATACAACTGAAAGGAGGAGAGGTTAATTTGGCTCCAAGTTTCTACTGGGTTCAAGCCATGGTCTGCCACTTCCACAGCAGAAGCAGCATGGTGGAAGGTCCTGGTGGAAGAAAATTGCTCACCTTATGGCAGCCAGGAAGCAGAGCGAGCAGGGAGGAGCTGGAGACAAGAACACACCCTTCCAGGTCCTGCCCTCAGTAACAGTTGCTTCCAGCAAGGCCCCACCTCCAAGCATATGAAGCTTTGGGGGAACACATTAGATCTAAACCATAATATACTCCTAACAGGATTTTCTACTTTTCCTCTAGGTCCATCTATGGTGCAATTTCATCAAGCATATTTTCTATTCTATGGACAATATATTCTATTCTATGGACACAAAATTTTGCTGTAGATAAGTGTGTTATGAGAAAATAGAACAATTTCCTGGAGAAAAGGAAAATCAGTGGATCCTGAAAGGATAAAATTAAATCTAATTTGCCTCTGTCTTAGAGATTCTGTGAAACTGAACAAAGCCATATCTTGACAGTGGTTGAACGACAATAATATTTTTTTTCTGAGTAATAGTTGGACCTCATATTTTTCTTGAGATGAGAAATTTAAAAATGATTTTCTTTTAAATTTAGGAGTTTGTTTTAGGTATCAATTGTTAAAACTTGTCATTAGTCATCTATTTCACTAAGATAGGAACACTAAGGTGGACTTTTAGAATTTTTTAAAATAGGAAATGCTTCTTATTGACTGTTTAGAAATCTTAGAATAGCCTGGTATGGTGGTGCATACTTGTAATTCCAGCAATTGGAGAGACTGAGGCAAGAAGATTGAGAATTTGAGCCCCACCTGGGCAGCTTACCAAGATTCTATCTCAAAATAAAAAATAAAAAGTGCACTAGGGATATAGCTCAGTGTGAAGACCTCAGGTTCAATCCCCAGTACAATTCAAAATAAACTAATTTTGTTTTGATCAATAAAGTGCATGCTGTATTTCAAGCAGAACCAGTTTCTACTCAGGGTTAGCTTCTAAAAGGGAAATGTTAGAATTGGAAAACTGCATCTAAACTTTTCTAGAAATTATACATAAACCTTATATATAAAATTATATATAAAGCAGAGATTTCCCACTAAACACAAAAAGGAAAGGAAGGATGGGAGGAGGACGAGAAAAATGGAGGGAGGCAGAGTAGCCTCAGGCTTTACTGGCTCAAGCACCAGTGTGCCGGTCCCCATCCAGTGCAGGAACTGCCATTGCTTGTCTGCTGGTAGGTAGGAAGCACATGATTTTATTTTGAGGAAAAGCATGAGTTATTCAGCTCCTTTGTTTGCACAGATCTGGTAGTTGTTTACGTATAATAGGAGCTTAGAACAAGTTTCTGACCATTATTTTTTGTGCCAGGGACAACTTTGATAGTCAAAAAACATCCATCCTGAAAATAGGGTTTTGTTTTGTTTTGTTTTGTTTTTCATGTTTTTTACTTTGTAGAAAAAAAGAGAAAGGTTTCTTCTTTGAAATAATTTTAGGATCATAGGAAGTTGCAAAGATATGTACAAAAATTTCTGTGTATCTATTAAATGGCTCACCCCATTGTTAATGTCTACAATACAAAAACAAGGATACTGACGTTAGTATTATCCGCAGAGCTGTAAACAGATCTCACTGGTTGTACATGTACTCATAGGACATGTGTACATCATTGTGTGCAACTTTATCAAATACATGACTTTATGTAATAACTACCGCAATGAGATCAAGAGCTATTCCACTGGCTGAGCCTTACTTGTGTTACCCCTTTTGGCCACGTATTCTCCAAATCCCCAACTTTTGGAAATTAGAATGTATTCTTCATTTCCATAATTTTTAATTTCACATATGTTAACTAAATGGTATCAAACATTATGTGACCTTTTCAAAATGCATTTTCTTTTCATTGCACGTAATCCCCTTGAGGTTATTCCTTTCAATAGTTCACTCCTGTTTGTCCCTGAATGGGAACCCATGGTATGGATGAGCCACAGCTTGTTTCATCCTCCTCATCTCTGTGGACATCTGAGTTACTTCCACCTTTTAGCTCTTGAAAACAAAGATACTGTGAACATCCACGCACAGATTTTTGTGTGAACATAGCTTTTCACCTAAGACAAACGCCTAAAAGTACAATTGCTGAGTAGAATCAGTCCATATTAATTATATAAGAAATTGCCCAATTATTTTCAGACTAGCTGAACAACATATCTTTCCACTTGCAATGAGTAATCCAGCTTCTTCTCCTCCTCATAAGCATTTGGTGTTATCACTAATTTTTGTTAGTTATTTTGATAGTGTGTAGTGAGATCTCACTTTGGCTTTAATTTGCCTTTTCTTTATTGCTAATGATATTAAGCATCTTTTCTGGTACTTATTTGTCATCTGTATACACTCTTTGGTGCAATTACTTTTCATGTACTTTGTCCACTTTCTTTTTATTTATTTATTTTTTATTCTATTTGTCCATTTTCTTTTTAAATTATTAGTTTTGAGAGTATTTTGTATATTCTCTGTATAAGTCTTTTGTCAGACCTGAAATTCACAGATGTTTCTCCTTGTTTGTGGCTTTCTTTTCCTCTGCTTAACAGAGATTTTTAGTTTTCATGAGATTCACTTTATCAGTTTTCCCTTTTATAGATTATGTTTTGGTATCATTTCTAAGCACTCTTTACTCAGGTATAGGTCCTGAATTTTTTTTCTAAATCGTATAGTTTTAGTTTTTACATTTAAATCTGTCATCCATTTTGAATTAATTTTGTTTAAGCCTATCTGAAAACTATCTTTGAAAGCATAAAATGCATAGGATTAGAAACAGAGCCAATCTCATTAAAACAAAGTTAATTATTCTAAAACATCTTGTGACATTTAAATATACTTACTAACATCTAACAATATGATGAGTATCAATTCAAGAGGTAATGAATATAAAACCTATTTCAAAATATGTGCTATAACTAAAATTTTATGAACATGTGTGTGATTCTGTTGGTTCATATTCCTGGGCACACTACTCTGTTTAGTTGCCTATATTAATAATCAAAATAAATTCTAATGTTTTGACAAATACTATTGAAACTGAAGGTGCATTCTTTTCTGACCATCCAATTCCAAGGATCTCAGGTTAAGAATCTCCAATTATGAAGAAAAAGAAGAAATGAATTTATTCCATACAGTTCTAGACATAAGGGGAGATCTGTGGTCAACTAATAGATAGTATACTACGTGTCAATATATGATTTATATTTCAGTGTAAATCCTAAGGGAGCATTAAATAATTAGCTGTCTGTAAATGCTCTTCTGCTGCCTATAAGGAAATGCAATTCCTTATCCAGAGAATTCTCCAATAATCTTCGGGCCTTCGCCAGGAACACACTGGCGAGGATGGCAATGACAATGCCTAAGAATCCTCCATGAGCCAAGAGTTCTGTTTGGGGGAGAAAGTGTGCTAAGTCTTTGTAATTCTAGACAGTTTTCTGGAATCCCCTAACATTTATCAGATCAATGGGAGGATAACTGCTCATGCAGTCTAGTTTTGAGCCACCCAGCCAAAGGTGTTTGGAAGTGGCTGTTATTTTTTCCTCCTGGTTTTCTAAAGCATTTAATAGATCAGTGACCAGTTACTATCAGGGAACTGCGTGACTTTCATTATCACATGTATATTAATCTACTGAAAGAGGAAAGTACAAGCATTTAGTTGCACAAGGTTGTCCTATTTTGACAGCATTTTAGTTATGGGTTCAACAGTAATTACTGAAATAAATCATCAATAGGTGGTGGTGATATTGATTTTGTGTCAGCACCTGAGTAAACTATAACCCAGCCTCCGAGTGGAGCCATGTTCATTGTCTTTTGTGCTTTATTTTCGAAATGCTGTCTAAAAACAAGGCTTTTTAGCTTCCACATGAAATTGCCTACTGAGGTGCTTTTCTCAGGAAACCTTCCTGCCCACATCACCTCTCCCTCCCCGGCTCTCACCCTGAACAGTCTCCCCGGACCATTTTACCATGCTCTCTTAACTAGTGTGAAATGCTAATACGGATTGCTGTGATTTTCCAACAAAGCAGAAGGAAAATGTGATTACTGGTCAGAGGGTTTCATATTAGCACTTGATTCTGCTAATTTAAAAATAGGTTGGACTGCAGGAAAACCAATTTCCTTCCTTAACATTAGTTTCTTCTGCTGTTCTTTGTTTAATAAATATCCTCTGGGCCCAAACTAATGTGAACAGGAGAAAGAAAACTCAGCTCTCATTCTATTAAGGCAAACTCGAAATCTGGAAGGATTTAATATTTTTGAAGACCACTTTAAACTCGCTCTTCAAACTAAAATAAAACAAAGTCCACGGTTTTACGTATGTATGTATGAATGTACGTATACATTTATTTATTTAGCCAGCTAGCTCAGATAGAAAATCTTTGATGCTCTGATTTTATTAAAGGTGACTCAGGTAACTCTGAATAGCAGGGCACCGAATCAGAGTAATCCAACCTTAAACAAACTCAGATTATATAGTTTTCACTTCATAACGGGAAATGCTCCTCTGGCTGATAACAAAAGGCAGGTAATGAAGCAGAACATGAAATAACCAAAGCTTCTACAATTGGTGAGTCACAAATCTCCATCTCACTTAGTGTTGTATCTTAAATATTGAAAAGGGCTAGCTTTGTGTTTATTCCAGAAAAATAATTCTTCTCACTTTTTAATTGTGTTATATATGTGAATAAACATTTTTTAATTTTGTAGTTCAAAATACAGACTCCTTTGCCTAATTTTCAACTACTATTTTGTTTACAGATATATATTTTGGTGCTACATATGCATAAACAAACCTTCCTTTCTTCCCAGGTCTGGGGGTTAATTCCTGGTCAGTCATCAACCGTACATTATATCTATTTATTTTTTTAATTTTCACTTTTATTACTATATGTTTGCAGTACATAACGATTGCATTCTGCTTGGGGACTTGGTACCTGCATACATTACATCTTAATTCTGTTTTCATCCCCTTCCTCAGCCCCGCTCCTCTGTCCCTCCTCTCTCTATTTCATTATGTATTCGCTTCTGCTCATTTCCAAGATTTTTCAGAGCATCAAAGACAGCCTAGACTGAATATTAATAACTACATTGTATGACTATGCCACTTCCCACTTTACCAAATTGTTATTAGCTCACTTGAAAGAAGTATCATTTCCTGTATTTTACTGGAAAGGTAACTGAGCTTCACATAAGTAAGTCAGCAATATGCCTGGGATGAGTTATTTCTTAAACAGCGGGCTTATTTCTTGTATTCTTGTTTTTCACTTCATAGTTTCCACCCATGCAGTACTATAGATAAACCACTTTTGTATTATAAATACTTTCCAGATTTCTTTAATTCTCTTATTGTTCCCGTTGAGTTCTTTTCTTTTTTCTGCCTAAAGCAGGGACTCTCTGCTCCTACTCTAATCTTTGTGTTTGGGCTGCTGGGACGGTACCTGGTTCTCACAGATAAACTCCTTATATACAGCTACATGCAGTTTTGAACCCCTGTCTAGAATAATTCTGTACGAATGGTCTCCCTTACAATAAATTTCCAATAGAACTGTACCTAAAAACACTTAATATGTTTCACCCCAGCACCTACTGATTATTCAAAAGATGTTTGTAGAATGAATAAGTGAATATACACTTAGAAGTCTCTGACATGCCATCAAAACATTTCCAAGCCTGCTCTAGGGATGTCAGGCTAATGTAAATGTGAGCGGAAAACTCAGCAAATGTCAACAGGCTATAAATAATCACTTGGTCTATCAGCGCAGAGAATTTACATATACAGACATTTCCTTTGATGAATGCTAAAGCTCATAATGAAAAGGAACATGTATTTTGAAAAATTAAACATCAGAACTAATACAGTGAAAAAGCATGGGCTTTGGATCAAAGGGCCGGCTTCCCGTGTCAGCTCTGCCACTCTGGTTAGATTAAGTTAGTGAGCATTTCTGAGCTTCAGCTTCCTCACTTTAAAACGGGCTTCATTATTTCCCTTATTTGATTATTGTGAGGATCAAATGAAATAATGTTGGCCAAGTGCCTGTGGACACAGAATGGGCACTTTGTTCTCTGCTCCCTGTCCTTGTTTCTTGGAAGCCATGAAGGCAACGTTCAAGTTTTACTGTTTAAGAATTAACAAGCCTTTAAATTGACTCTGATATGAAATTCTCTACATACAGATCACAAATTTGGAAACTTAAAAAAAGCATTCTTTTAAAGATTTATTTAGGGACACAGATACTTCTGAAATTCTGATCTGGCAGAAACAGATCTCTGTCTTCTTAGAATCCTTGGACATATGTTCATTCATGTAAATCCTAAGTGCAGCTCTTGAGACCATGAAAAGCAAGAATAAGATGTGGTATAACCAGAAGTTCATGTGGGGGAGTTGGAGGGCACACATGAGCATTCAAATACAAGAGGCAACTGGGAGTGTAGACACAAGGACAGGGTGGGAGAAAGCTCACAGGTAGAAGCTGCGTGGTTGGGGGAATTGCCAGTGGAACCTCAGAGTCTGTAACATTTCAACCAATCTAGAAATTCATTCAAATGTCTTCACATGCATAAAAACATTAGCGGTAAACACCCCACTGTGTGATTTATTTCAGGCTCTACGATGGCCTTGACTTTGACGCAGAGTGCTCAGTTGTTGCCCTGACTCGTGCGCGTACATGGTCTTTTTCTGCAGCCTCACTGGCCTGGATCAGGTAGCCGCTGTGGCACACCTGTGACCCACCAGTCCGCGCTTAGTAAGGTTTATTCTTCAACCCTGAGCCTATATACATCTCAACACCCTATCATCCATTCCTAGGATATGTCAACTCAGAGATGCACAAATCTAAGGTTGGGGAAACCCTATTCCTGCAGAAAATGGCATTGAGGGCCAAAAGGTTGAGAATTGACAATTATCGCTTAATGATAACACCACAGACAATAGTAATAGTAACAGGAGGAGCCGACTATGTTAGGCAATAATCTATGGACATTCATATTCTCTTTACATTCTTACAACACCACTAGGTGCATATTATTTCCCAGTTTTACAGATGAGAAAGCCTGGACCAGAGGTAAGACCAGGAACTGAACACAAAAGTCTGCCTGATTCCAGTGCCCATGCACTGGGTCTTAACCATGATGAATTCTGCCTGCAGGTTCTTATCCACTCTCCGATCAGCCATTCCATATTTTTATTTTATAATATTAGTCAGAAAACCTCAATGGGAAGTTCACACATGTCTTTCTCAATAGTTCCCTGGTTTTAAACTCTCACATTCCACACTTTTCAAAATGTATTGGTATAGGGCTTCCAGCCACTCAAATTTCCCCTCCAAATTCCTCTATTCTTGAAGATCCTAAATTCTTTTCTGGTCTATTGAATAACATAAGCACTGGACAAACAAGCTCCTTAACACTATACATACTTTGAGAATTCAGTACCTTTACTGAGCATGGACTATTATACTGCAAACGTCTTAAGGCAGTGACTGGGAGAAAGAGAAAAAAGAAGGAAGGCTCTTCACGCAGAGGCCTGGCAGTGCTGTTCCTTTGATTTCTTGGCTGATTGTCCGATTTGCCTCCTGTCCAGAGCCTTGTTGACTGAGCACTTGAATCGATTAGCATATAGTACAGTACTGTCATTGAAATGCTTTAAAGCATGTTTACCAGAAAAACCTGTCTCAAAGGGTTGGCTTATAAAACAGGAAAGCCTAGAAGTAGGCATAATATTGAGTGGGCTCCTTGGTGATAGTGCCAGGGAGCCAGTGGTCTCCTATATTTCTGCTCCAGTTTCCCTAGGATCAGCTTCTTCCTAAGGCTGGCTTCCATTATAGAGGGCATGATGGTAGTGGCAGTTCTACATGTCATAGCTGTGTAGAAACTCCCAAAGGGGCCAGGATAATGTTCTTTAGCACCGTACTCAGAGGCCAGTGTTTTTCAGCTTTCATATTTCACTGACATGAATAACATCATGTGCCCTTTCTGAAACCAATTTCTGTCCAGACTGGCAAGAGGAATACTACAAGCTGATTGGCTCATGCCTGGGTTACCTGAACCAATCACCATGGTAAGAATAATAGGGCTTTCCTGACAGGTTTAGACTAGCATATTCCCACTCCTTAGCTAAGGAGAGTGTTGTCTTATCCTAGCAGGCATGAGCTTTTGATGGAGGTACTTAGAAAGGAGTTAAAGGAAGTGGATACTAGGTAGACTACCAACAACCAAGAGACCCCTCTTCTGTCTTAGGAAATAAACACAAGAGTGTAAGAAAATAATTACTGAATTAATACTCTTGGCAAGTGAAATAGGAGACTATCTCTGGAATGAGCATATTAAAACTCTCAATATGTCTATCAGTGTGTTGTTTGTAACATATACTTTTCATATATTTGGTCTAATTCTCTCAAGTTTCTTAGAGAAATAAATTCTAAGGGTATTTTAATCTTTCTTTCTCTCTCTCTCTCTCTTTCTCTCTGTCTCTCTCTCTGTCTCTTTCCCTGTCTGTCTGTCTGTCTGTCTCTTTCTGATTCTTCCCAGCAGCCACCAACAATGCTATATTAATGAAGGAGCAGCTCCTTGTGTAGATGCTGCCCAAGCCCAGGTGACAGGGAGTGCTCCAGTTCCCTCCTCCCTCTGCAACCCTCTCTAGAGTGTCTTTTCATCTGACAACCCTGTAGGAGGCAGGGCTGCTGAGCCAGGTCTGGGAAGCAAAGCAGAGCACAGAAAAGTAGTGGAGGTGAGGGAGGAATCTGGGAGCAACCAGAAGCAGTGATGGCACAGTAGGAAAATGCAAGGCCATACCATCAAGCCTCTGCTGTAGCCCCTCTACAACCAGTGACTGAGGCCCCTGGTGAATCTGAAGAGGGTGAAGGCAGGGATGGATGGTTATGTCCATGCCTGCAGCCTGCACGTGTGGACTGGGGTGTAGTAAAATGAGCTGGAGAAAGTCTTTCCTCAAGAACTCTTTAAATGAAATAGAAACAGACTGGTGGATGAGAGGAAGGATGCCACTATGGGAGAGATTGCCCAACAGCTTCCCTAAGAAACCAAATGATGAAAGTGATCCACATAGAACAGTCATCCACACTTCCACAGGCTTCCTACTGAAGGGCTGACTCATTTTTCATTCCTGTGTCAAAATAGTATAGCATATACTGTACAGGTTTAACTACATATTTAAGGGTCCAGGTTAGGCAGTTTCCATGCCGGAGTTTTCCCTTACGTCCAACCAATGACTCTGTTTCTTCCTGAGGGCAGAATCTCAGATCTTAAGAACAGCTTTCCTAGCACGGCAGGTCAGCACAAATCTTTAAATACAGCTGGAATATCAAGCACAACCATAAAGGCCACACCGTGTTGTCTAATTCTGATCATATTTCATAAAAATGGATACTATAAATACAGTGGCAAGAATGGGATAGGGCGAGGGCATGCAGTGCAACACCTAGAAGACAACCTGAGGGAATACAAACGAGTTTGCTGCTCAGCGTCCAAACCCCAACAAGGTAGTGACTGTGCGCCTTCTCTTCTCCTCCTCCTCTAATCCCTCTCCCTCCGGTATTCCTTATCACTCTGGTGATTTCGAGTCTCGACCCATAGATTAGTCTATTTCAACAGATTCTTTCAAATGACTACACTTAATATAATCTCTTCCAAGAAGATGAATGCTTCTTCAAAACAATAACACTGCTTTTGGGGATGATTGTAACTACCTATTAATAGATCAGTCATATGACTGACTGCACACCCAACTCTCCTCTTATGTCAGTAAAACAAAGAGGGATCTAGGAGCCTGTTTGATGTACACTTCATATACTATAACTCTCATGAAAAGAAACCCTTATTTATTCATCTCTTTTAGTAATATGCATTTGTAAATGGCCTGCTCTGTGGTTCATAAATTATTTTAAACTCTTACACTACTGCTCAAAAATATAAATGTGTATGTTAATATTGTAGACTAGGACTCAGCTGCTGATAATACAAGGGAAATTTAACTAGCTTATAAATGTTAAAATGTAAAAGCAAAGGAAGTCTTGCTATTCATCTTCTCTGCAATATTCAGACATTCATGAAATTGAAAGTTAATGTACCAGGGACTTTCATTATCTGACCCGTTCCATACTATCTATTAGATTCTCAAAGCACTGGAGACAGAGGACCAATATGTCACCAACATAGGACTGGAAAGGTCACAAAAACGAAGCATCAATAAAGCACTTCTGAATTAAATTTCACAGTGTTCAGCAGAAAATATGTTCCACAGACTAAGAATATTTGTAATGGGACTGATAGCTAGATACAATTTGAAGAAAACACAAGTATATTTTTTGATTTTAAATATTATGTTAAACTATGTTTATATACACAGGAAAAAGCTACAAGTTTAGATGCCTAATAAGGGGGAAAAGAACCACAGATTGGAACAACAACAATTTTAACATTACAGAATTTACTAGCAAATGATGCTGACTTTGTTAAACCACTCTCTAAGTTTTTAATATAATACTACATAAGGCTTATAAAATGGATGTGACTTTGATACCTTTCCATAAATCACAAGTGATATGTAATTTAGTCTTTATCATAGTTTTTGTCATTTTTACTTTCTAAAATGTGTAATCATAATTCATTAAATAAAAATGAATCTTCCCAAATCCATGATTTCTTTTAGTTTTCCAAGTTCGGAATTATTCTGAATATTTGATTATGCAAGAAGCATGCTTTTGAGGTTTGCTGTCAAAATTTTAATTAGAACTCAGCAGCACAAAGTAGATATAAAATAAGGCATTTCTACAAATTAGCTGCAGAGACAGAAAAAGATATAGAAGGATAAAGAGCAGTACAAATGACTGGGTGGTCCGTGCATGGTACACAGATGCAGGTCTCAGAAGGAGCAACTGCCAGGGCCCCACAGGGGATAAACTGTGAACCAGTGGTCTGCAACTGTGATTTCAATTTCAAAGGGTTTGAAGGTTTGGCATTGAATTGTTCTTTTATTAAGCAAATTAAAATAATGATTCTGCCATTTAAAATAATCATTATTTCTAAAAAGGATATTCTAGCACTAAAAATTTGAGAGAATATTATTTGAGAATAAAAAAATCAGGTAACTTGTAGTTTCTTATGTTACTGTCAGGTTTCCTCGCATTTTGGAGGAAATATTTTATAGGCTAGGATTTTGGAGCTTTTCGTTATTTTTGAGTGCTAAAGGTGTACTACAAAATAGAAATGATACAAGACTGTATTCCTGGCCATAGGAAGTTATAGTCCTGAGGAGGAAGTAGCATATATTAGTGTGATTAGGTAGCAAAAAGTATTAATTATGCACAAGGCTAATTAATTTGCATCTCTTGAGTGACTGGTGATGTTGTACATTTTCTCATATATTTATTTGCTGTTTCCACTTCTTCATTTGAAGTGTCTGTTCAGTTCAGATGACAGTTTTGGGATTGGGTCTTTAAATTTGGGTGTCTGATTTTTCTGAGTTCTATATATATTCTAGATATTAATCTTTTGTCTGATGAACAGTTGGCAATTTTTTTTCCCCTCAATAAGTGTTGTCTTTTCACTCTGTTGGTGATTTCTTTTGCTGTGCAAAAACTTTTTAATAAAATGTGATTTCAGTTGTTGGTTCTTTGTGATATTTCCTGTGCAGTCAGGGTTTTGTTCATAAAAGTCATTGCCTACACCAATGTCTTCAAGAGTTCTACCTATTCTACCTTCTAGTAGATTTAGTGTTTCTTTTTAAATATTTAAATCCATTTTGATTTTAGTTTACTGCATGGTAAAAGATATAGGTCTAGTTTTAATCATTGGCATGTGGAAAGCGAGTTTTTCCATACCATTTATTTAAGAAGGTGTTTGGATCCTTTGTCAAAGCAAAGATAAGGTGGCTGAGTATGTTTGGAGTTGTTTCTGAATCTTCTAGTCTGTTCCATTGATCCTCAGGTCTGTTTATTATTATTATTATTATCCTCATCATCATCATCCTCATCATTATCATTATTTTGACAGTACCATGCTGTTTTTATCATAGTAGCTTTGTACTATAATTTCAAGTCAAGTATTGTGATGCCCCTTGTCTTTCCTTTGATGTCCAGAATTGTTTTTGCTCTTCTAGGTCACTACTGGTTCCAAATGAATTTTAGCATTGTTTTCTCTAATTATGTGGGATATGGGATTGATATTTTGATTGAGACTGCATTAAATCTGTCTAACAATTTTGGAAGTAGGGCCATTTTCACTATATTGGCTTTTTCTACCCAGGAATATGGGATCTCCCTCCAGAAAGAATGGCTCTTATCAAGGAATCAACAAATAACAAATGCTGGTGGGGTGGAGCTGTGGAGAAAAAGGAAGGCAGTGTTGGTGGGAATGTAGGCTGGTGCAACCACTGTGAAAATCAGTCTGGAAATTCCTCAGTGAACTAGGATCATTTGACCCACCTATTCTTCTTCTTAGTATCTTCTCAAAAGATTTTAAAGCCTTATACCACAGCAATATACACACACCCATGTTTAAAGCAGCACAATTTAAAATAGTCAAATCTTGGAAATAGCCCAATGCCCATCAGCCAATGAGTTTGATAAAGAAGATGTGCTTTTTTATACAGTGCAGTACTACTCTGTAATAAAGAAGGATAACCTTGAGACATTTCTAGCTAATAAAGGATGCACCTTGAGATCATACTCTTAAGTGAAATAAATTGGACACATATGCTTGAATACCACCTTATCTGTCTGGTGTGAGAAACCGAAAGTATAAATAAGGAAGAAAACATATAATAGACACTGGGGAATTAGAAGGGGAACAAGGGATGGCGGAAGGGAAAAGGAAAGAAGAGGCAAGGAAAAAAGGAATAGAAGGAAAAATGGAAACAAAGCCTTTGTAAACAAGGAGGGGATGAGCGGGGTGAAAGGGAGGGGAGGGGAATGGAAAAAAAGAAGCAGAAAGATAGCTCATGTACAGGTAATAATTCCCTGTAATAAATGTGATCATTATATGTATAAAATAAAAAAAAGAAGTCTAATTTAAAAAGTACTTAGAATGAGTGTGGAGAAAGCCGAGGGATCCAGTCTGGGATGGGATGGGATGGGACTTAGCTAGAGAGAAGGAGGATCACTTAAGCAGATGGGCCACGGTCAGGGATGAGAGCTGGAAAGAACAGAGAAGATGAATGGGACGGGCCACCAGAGATGAGATACTGCAGGGACAATTTTACATTGTGCAATATTGGGGGGATTCTCCTAAATGCATTCTTGTCAGGAAAATCAATTGGAATGAAGTATACATGAAAAGATGGGGAAATCTACCATTTTAATGTACAGCTCAGTCAATAAAAAGAGACAAATATCAGTTCAGACAACCATACAAGGAAATTCAAAATATGAATATTCATTCTTCTCTCTTATATTTTAAAAGAAAACTCAGTAAATATTAAAAAGAAAACTCTTAGAAAAAATAAAAATGCTCCAAGGAAATTAATTTTACTTTTATATCTAAAATATTTGTATAAGTCCTACATGTATTTACTAGCAATTATATTTTTGTCACATCTATTGTTTTTCTTCTCCTCTTTTTATAAATGAATCATCTTTTCTGTTCCTTGTCTTTGTTACCATATCACACAATTCAACATAAAATATTTTTAGTATTAGGATTGTTGGACTGTTGAGACTTCACTAAAATGTAATTGTTTTAAAATCCAGGACATAACTTCTTGAAAAAAAAAAAATACAAAACCACTTCCTGTAGATTTTAATTAAAAAAGAGACCAATATTAGGATTGTTAGAAATAAAGGAAGAACTATCCAGATTTTCCCTCAAAAGAAAGAGTCTTGCCTTCTTCCTCTCACAGTCCGAATGTCACTGGGGTGTACAAGTCCTCAAACATCTTGGTCCATTGAATTAAAAAAAAGAAAGAAATCAGCTGGTAAATGGTATATACATTGATAATTGCTCTCCTAAGTGATGTCCATTCCTTTCATGATCATCTATGCATAGGCAGCTCCTTCCAAATATTATGAAATATCTGCCAGTTTCCCCCTAACTAGCCTGAGGAATGAAGCCCTCACAGACATTTTAAAAATAACTCTTTCACTCTTTCTTACAGCACAGGGCAGCTACACTTCCCAAGCCTACAGGTCTGTTTTAAATTCAAATGGAATCTGAGGATCTTGACAGAAAGGACCCCAGAGAGGACTTGTCCAATTGACAACAGAGAATCCAATAAGCCTTTTCATCTTAAGCCGCGAGATGTTATGTTGGGAGGAAAAGCGGAAAGCGGGAACAGAGGGAATGCTAATAACCTGAGCAGGGTTGCGGTGCTGAAGTCTCTTTTTTTTGCTCCTCACCACTCACATATACTTACATTCACCACTAAAAGTTCCAAATGGGTAAGTGAAGCAGTTGCACAAATGGGAGAAGACATCTGAGTTTAACGATTTGATGTATCTGTTCATTGGCTGTGGAGCTTAGATATATTTATAACACAATAAAATTTTTTGGTTTCAATTTTAAGACTAAATCAATTTGCATTCCTCTTCAACTTTTGTGACTTGTTTCCCTAAAGGCTAGGGGTTTTAGCCAGACCTAGATATTTTTAACAATATATCCACACCAGATCAAAGGAGGAAATTTCTTACATTTCAACAGGAACTTGTACACGGACCAGAAGGTAAAGTTATTGTGTTTATAAGATGTATGTAACTTTGTACTTAAATAATTCTCTTTTTCATAGATTGTATATTTCTTTGAGCAAGGTGCATTGGAAAGCTTAGAAGAGGTAACAACAGAAGAAAAATCCTTGGCTAGGAAGAGCCTATTTAATATGTTTCCTATTACTATTCCCCATGACTTCATTATGGTTTAATTAGATCTTCCTGACAAAATTCATTACAAAAAATCCTGCCTTACTGAAAAAAACAATAAACTCAGTTCATTCATAACCTATTAGCTTTTTTTTTTTTTTTTTTTTTTTGCTTGTAAGGAAATAGAATGGTTTTCTTCCTATTTTTTCTTTTGCTAAATTGAGAAGACTTAAGTGGAATGATACAAATAGTTAAAGAGAAGCAGGTGGTAAAGAAATAAATAACATTCACCAATCTCCCTCTTTCATCGTCCACTTGATCAGATAAAAATGTAAATGGAGTGGTTGTGACGGGAAAGAGTGGAGTAGGAAAATACCCTAAAACCATGTGTGTCCTTTTCCCAATCTCTACTACTATGGTAATAAATTCAGGCCCTCCTTTTTTCTTTCCCATATTAACAAATCACATCTAAACTAAGATCCTGTAGACCTCATTCTTGCAAACAACTGTTCTCTACCCAGCTTCCAGATACCAGCTCAAAGACAAAGTCCATCATGTTTCCTTGTACTTTCGGTGATGTCCTATTGACTGTAAAACAATGAACACATCTGTAATACAGCTTCCAAGTCCTTTTGTCCTTTACCTGACAGCTACTTAGTTCATCACCCTCATTATTCCTTTTTTTAAATTTTCAAGCATTGAACTATATTCCAAACCCTTTAAAAAATATGTTTTGTTTTGTTTTGTTTTGTTTTTTGAGACAGAATCTTGCTAAGTTTTCCAGGCTGGGCTTGAACTTCCCAACCTCCTACCTCAGCAGCACCACTGTAGCTCCACTCTGTTATTCTGCATCCTCCTATTTCTGGAAAAGCCCACCACCACCCAGATAGAACTATCTGTAACTCCTTAGAATGAAAACCTCCCAGGCAGTTTTACACATCCGGGAATCAATTCACGTGACTGCTTTTACCTGAAGTGTCCCCACCTCCATCTTACCCACCTAGAAAGGTGGAAATCGTGGATGAACCACTAGGACATGTTACCCTATTGATCTGTGTGCACACACACACATACATTATATGAACACATATCTGTATATACACATACATAGATATATATGTATGTTTTTCTATGTATGCTCATCCTTTGATAACGAATTACCATCTACCAGCTGTTTACTAAAAAAAGCAGAACTTTCAGAAAAAAAATTTTTTGAGAAAACTTGTTTCTCCCTTTCATAAGTGTAATTGTGAAATCAGGTACAGAAACTACAAACTGGGATCATGCCACACCTTAAATCCATTGTTTGTGAATTAGAAGACCATTGGTCTGCCTCAGCTGTAGAATGACAGTCCCTCCAGGGGATGGAATCTACGAGCCACAGAGATTCCCTCCACTTCTCAGACAGAGCTGCCCGTCACAAAGCTTCCAGAGCCATGGGCACAATCAGTCTACTGCATTCACCTCACTTGATATGAGCTTCACAAGTCCAATTTACTCAGACTCTGACAGTAATTAACCCCAGAGAGCAGCTTCATATGGAAAGCAGTCCTTCCTTTGGGCCTCAATTCACCTCCCTACAGTTTCAAGGAAAGTTGGTTCTCCCATCATAACTGTCCAGGACTAAATGAGCAAATTCAGTTCATCATATTCATGTTCATGACGGGTTTTAGACTTTGACCATAGTTCTGTCAGTCTTAGTCAGTCTTAAGGACTAAGGGCCTAAAATAGTTTAACCTGGTGTGTTGACTGGGCGATAGTCCCAGGCGCATTCTGGTTAGGTGATCTCTCTTTCTCAGCTTCCCTGGGCTTTGAAGCCTGCGTGTTCCATTGACTTTAAGATTCTGTGGTCAAAACTGCACAAAACTTCTGAGGTGTGGCCACACCGTGCTGTTTCACAAGGGCAAGGCCATGCTTTGTTTTAGATTCTCAGTCTTTCTGACGATTCGAAGCATTTCTCTGGCATTTTAGGAAAAGAGCCTGCACAGTCTCTTTCCAGCACTCATGAAATTTACTTCGAATTCAACTCAAGAAATATCGACTGAGCAATGACCATGAGCTCAGTGCTGTCATAACCATATTTAAACAGTGGCTAAGAACCACCATTTTATAAACTTATTAATAAAGATTGAGGTATAGACTATAATACTAGTGAGTAGGATTTAGAAAATAAACACTCTCAAAACTTTCCAAGAAGCATTTTCTTAATAATAATCCAAGAAGCATTTTCTTCGATGATACTCATTAGAGGGCTCAGCAGACACAAGTTAAGACAAAAATATTTCCTGTGTACCTTCTGTACTAAATTTATACACGCAATCACAAAATTCAGAGTGGGTAAGCTTGGCACAGCTTGGCACAGGCCTGTCGTGTTATTTACAGGAAGGCAACTGAGGAGGGGAGGCAGTGGGAAGGCTCAAGTAAGCGGGAAACCAGGATTGTCTCACTCCCGGTCCTGTGCAGGGTCCACTGCCTTCCTTGCACTTTCCTCTTGTTGAGAATCACTGACAATTTTGCCCTTCCCTTTTAGTGACATTATTCTGAATTGACTTACTAAACTTATAATTTCACAAGTCTATATTTGTCCTTCTTCTTTCCCTCCCTCCTTCCTTCCTCACACCTTCCCTCTCCTTTCTTTTTTTCTTTCTGTTTCTTTTTCTTTCTTCTTTTTTCTTTCTTTCTTCCTTCCTTCCTTTCTTCCTTCCTTCCATCCTTCCTTCCTTCCTTTGTTCCTCCCTCCCTCCCTCCTACCCTCTTCTTTCTCTTTCTTTCTTTCTTTCTTTCTCTCTTTCTTTCTTTCTTTCTTTCTTTCTTTCTTTCTTTCCTTCTTTCTCTTCCTTCCTTCCTTCCTCCCTCCCACCCTCTTCTTTCTCTTTCTTTCTTTCATTCTTTTTCTTCCTTCCTTCCTTCTTTCCTTCTATATGAATCTGCAGACTTTCACATCACTTTATATTTATTTAACTTTCCAAACCCTTAAGTTGGCAGAAGCCTGAGCTCAAGCTTCTATGTTTCCACTCAGACAAATCAATCTCTATTTGCACTCTGAGTCAATCTGTCATAAATGCATTCTGAATGCATTTACTTGTTCTAATTCTTTTAACCCACCTGATCTTCCTTCATTCCTTTTTCTGATCAAGGAAGATGATCTGATTAGGTTTTCTTCTGCAAGCAGCCTTGTGGTCTCTGAGAATCCCTTTGATATCCGTGTGGGCAGAGGATGATTGGCATTAATAACAGTCCCTGATCAGTCTCTTTAGATTGTGAGAAGCCACTGTGGCTGCTGCAGACTCTGCTGCATGTTCTGAGCCCTGCAAGCAGCAGCAGCAACATGCCGGCATGCCAAGCGGGGACTGATGGATGCGAATGCACATAACAGCAGAGAGAACATAATAACAAATAATGACGAGCCTGGAGTCGCTGTCACAGGGAGACAGCCCACTCTTCGCATGGCCTCAGTTATGTATGTTACATGACACAAATGAAGGATGATCACAGAGAGAACTTGGGTCACTTTAATTTAAGAATTGTCAACTTTTTTACACTGAAAGTTAATTTAAGAGATAGCGAGTCTAGGCAGTGGATCAAAAATATAAAAACTAATTCACACCTCATCTTCATGATGTCTTCTTGTGGAAGCCCATGAGCTCCTTTGGAGTAAAGTATATGTGAGGAAGTTGAAGAACCATTAGTAGAATATTCTGTAGCATTAGGGACCCCCAAGATTGATGCTGCTCTTTTAAAAGACAGCCTGCTGAGCTGGGCCAGATGTTAGTTACACATATCTTCCTCACAGTTTTGCTTTATCACAAATAATCATCCTGATGACGTTGACCATTGATGATTTCTTCACCACATTCTAGGAAGCAAGTTAAGTGAGGGGAGGGTAGAATGAGGGGGAAGAGACTAAAAAAACAAAATTGCTCTTATTTCCTATCTCAATGTATTGTGACAGTTAAACTCGAAAGAGACCTGTTCACTGCAAACAAGAATGATACTGCTGCCCACCATGGGACTGCCTGTATTTCTAACAAGCACATTAACTATAGTAATATCACAACTATCAATGCACATATTTAAAAGAGACGCCTGGCATATTCTGTTCAAGTTCTATGGTCCCTGAACAAAAATGTTGCCATGGAAACCTCTACCATAAGGCAGGTGTAGCTCTGCAAAGGACTATGGGCTATGAAATCAGGTTCCCATGGCAACATTTTGTTCAAAGCCTGAAGAATCTTAAATACATGTGCCAATACATATTATTACCCAACAGGATGCACAGGTGGTATTAATAAAGTTCAATATTTGCTCAACTAAAAGTTGTAATCATAGTAAAAATAAATGAATTAAAACCACTTCCTATAGATAGCTTATATAAACAGAATTTGGAGCTGTAACACTTCACCACATGAATAAGTAAATATATGTAAAGTATTACTAGAGTACTTTCTTTCATGAAATGTATAGGGTGGGAAAATATTCACGAAAATTATGCGATTTTTAAACCTTGAGATATATTTTCAGCTCATAATTTACTGGTGAGATTAAATCACTCAGATTTACCAAAGCAAATTAAGTACAGACTACTCACCTGTGATAGAACCAATTATTATGGTGACCAAACAGCTAAAGGAAAAAAATGTCAGGTTGATTCATCTGCATTATGCGAGTTCATGCTAATAAAATGTGCCAGTTGGGATATTTATGATAATTGCCATTCCTACAGCCTCAAAACATCCATATAAATATGCCAAGAACCAAATTAAGAAAAGCTTTTCCCTTTATCTTTTACAAATAATCCAGAAAATAATAATCATCCATTATAATGATATATTTCAGAAAGTGCATAAGAAGGGACACTATACCAGGCAAAGATGTTGTCACATAGAAGTGCTTGAGCAAGTTTTTAAAAGAAGCACTTCTTTATCTACGAGCATTTCACATTTTTAGTTCATAAAGCTTCAAAATAGAATAAATAAACACAGATGCATGCTCTATGAAGTTAGGGGCTGTCTGGTTTTAGAGTGTCTGAAATATACTGGACATTTAATGAATATGCATTGGATGAGTGAAGGAATGAATGAATGAAATACATTAGCAATTTGGGTAACAACTAATCTTAGATTGCCAACAGCACCATTAACTAAATTATATAAATAAAATTGAGTAATCCAAAAGAAAAAATTTCCATTGTGTTTTAAATTCAGATATGCACATAACCCTTTTTGATTGTTTTGCATTCCCAAACCTTAGCAGTTTTTCTGTTTTTGTCCCTAGCCATTTAATCAAGTGGTTAATGATCTATGATCAAGCATTAAATGTACCAAGAGAGCTGAGCACATAACGGAACCCTGGGGATCTAATTTTATAATTAATCCATTTTTTAAAAATGCAATTAGCCAATTCCTGATACACCCTTTATTATGAGATATTTTTCTTATGTTAGTATGTTTTTGAGTTTTATACCCACAAACTTTTGCATATTGAACTCTGAGTTTAACCTTTAAAACCTTTAATCCAAATTTCATAAATTTTCTTATACTTCCCCAAAGATGATGAAAATGTAAAGTTGTAGAATGTGACCATAGTTATCAACTTATTTCTAAAATTCCATGCATTAGAATTAGGTTCTTAAGAGATACCAATTTGTCACAACTTTCCAAAGCAACATGTCAGTGGCAGTTTAAAAACATAAAATTTAAAAACTGGAAGATAACTTTAAGTGGCAAGGACTTTTAGATGCCTACTGTTGAAGATGTCCAGGCTCTAGTACTGAGGAATTCATCCAGTTCTGAGGAATGGCTGCATCTTTGATTCAGTATCTCTACTTTGCTGAAACGCCTGGGCCAAGACAGTCCACACTTGGCCCAAACTCTCTCTGCATTTCATATAACCGTAACAACAACTCTCAGTATAGATGGGTTTCGTGAGCACCAAATGAGGTGATGTATGTGAAAGTGCATCACAGAATTGTGTTATTTACCTCTGAGGACACAGATGTAAGTTATTGTTGCAGTCAGCTTACATCTGTATTTAACATTATGTTCAGTTCTTCTGGTGTCCAGTTGTCTTCTAAGAGGTAGTACCCAGGTACTAGACTACAAATTCTATTACTGGCATTTAAACACTAGAGAGTTTCAACTATTCTTTGAGACTTTTTGTTTTATTTTGTTTTTTAAAGCCATTACAATTAAACTATAATGATAACAAAAGTTAAAGCAATTCCAGTGATTCTTAATTTTAGAAATTTCTTAACCACTAGGAAAATTTTGCTGGAAAACCAAATGACACACTTGAACTAAAAATCAGAAAGCTCAGATATCTCCAAAAGTTTATTATAAATACATGCTTACAGTATTTTCCAGAAATTCTCCAAAGAATCATGAACTTATTTTTAAAAATCCAGCTACTTGGGGTTGGGGATTTAGCTCAGCGGCAAAAGCACCTGCCTGGCATGCGCAAGGTCATAGTTCGGTTCCTGGTACCAGAGAAAAACCAAAAAAAAAAATCCAGCAACTTTATTACTCCCATAAAATCAGAGGAAAAAAGAACATAAATACAAATAAGTCAAAAACACAAGGAAATTTCCAAACTTTTATTTTTTAAATCACCTTCTAAACGAGGTCACATTAACGGTTTTCACTCATTTAATCATCGTACATGGTCTGTGAAGTTCCTTTAACCTTGAAGCAAGGAGGATGGGATGCATGATTGCTGGTTGTGCAAGTACTAGGAAAAACTGCAATTATGCATCGTTAGGGTGACTGCTTATAACCACACAGTCATAAAATTATCCACACTTCCCCTAAAAAGAAAACCTCATGAGAGTTGAATTCTCACAAGGTGGGCTAATCATGGGGAGTGCAGAAACTTTTGCCGTAGTTTCCTTGTATTGTGTTGGATCGTGTTTACAATGTCAACTTCATATACTTTGTTTCCAATAAGAGTAAACGTGAACGTGCAGTGAAGGATTTCCCACTTATGGTATTTACAACATAAATGTTATCTTATGATGTGTTCCCTTGAGGTAATCAATTTATCATACAAATAGTGATTTAATTTTTATTCATTGTTAAAAGGAATAATAATCTTCTAATACAATCACGATGATTCAAGTGATAGTCTATCATATTTAAAGCTGTAAGACTCAAACTGGCAAGGGAAAAAAACCCCTGTGAACGTATACTTCGAAATCTGTAAGCATTAAACCAGTTTCAACAAACCACATCAGCAGTCATATGAAATTAACACTATTAGCACAAGCGGGGTGAATCATATAAATTGGTTTGCACTGAACATGTATGTTTGGTTTGATCTTATTCCATATGAGCCTTGCACACAGAAGTTCATACTTAGCAGATTTGTAGATGTAGAGTAGGTTCAAAAGAGTACTATTAGAAAATAAATTTTGGAGTTAACACTGAAGATCTTCCTTATTTTCTTTTTTAACTTTCCAAAGCAAATTTCTATTACTTTCTTCTGAAAAATGTCTACACTTCGTGGTAGGCTGTAGGGAGACGGAAAGCATTGCACAGATTTACTCTGGAGGAGCATGCAGGCTAGAGATAGAGGAAGAAGAATCCACATAAATACAGAGCGCTTAGAAAATGCATGGGACTCTCCAAGAGGAAAAGACTAAAATCTACTCTTTCAATCTTGTAGCAACCAAGTGAACAAAAAGATAATACATTTTTAAAAGATGCTATTAGCAAGTACACTGCAGGGTAACTTTCCCAATCATCTTCTGTTTTACTAGAAAACTAAAAGTGAAAATTGCAATCTGTCTGCTGTAGAACACACCAGAGCATGATCTCAAACTGATTACAGACTTGGAGAATTGTATCAGTATTGATTTATAAGGCAGAATCTCTTGCATGTCAGTGTGGCGCTGCTTCATAAATGTAGCGCTCAGCTTCTCTATTTGATTCTAGGGCACTCCCAGGAGAGGTCCTGCAGGTAGCCTTTATGACAAGCAGGTTGCTGCTTTGAAATTTTAGGGACTTTTGCAAAACCATGTGTGTGGGATGCTGGGTGGGTGTTCCTGTAGAACACTGGCATTCTTCACTGGGCTAAAGTGCTCTTAAGGATATAATAACATCTGACTGCCGACACTGCAACATTTTATTTGTAATCCTATAAAGATATCTCCTCAAATGAAAAAGTAGATGTACATCATATCCATGGGAGAAGACTGAATTTTTGCATTACAAGAAGATTATAGGAAACCCAGATTTTTAGATCAAAATAAAACAAGCTTTCTTAAATAGCATAATACAGTCAAGCAGTATTATTTTACATATTTTGCTTAGAAGACATTTGGTTCATTCATTCACTAATAAAATGCACTATTTATTGTTCCTACTATGTGCCAGACACTATGATTAGAAACATTACATGAAATAATGCATTCAATAGCTATAACTAACAAAATTTAACACATTAAAAAGAGGAAAATGCTAAAACCCAGATGAAGTAGTACTTTCCTATTTACTGAACTTGCTTGCTGCTTTTTAAGTAAATCAGTTAAAAGATGCTCAAACTTCATCAGACTTTAGTTTAACAAAAGTAGTGATTGAGGCTACCACAAAGCAATGCTATTACAAAGCTTTCCGGTGTCAGCGGAGACACTCAGGAAACATTTCTTTCCTTTGACCTTTACATCTGCTAAGTGATAGAATTCCCTGGCACAGCTTGCACCTCAGGCCTCTCTGACACTGCACAAATATCATTCAGGAGCAAATGCTCTGTCGGCCAGATTGATTACATGGAAATTGGTTTTGTACAATAGAAGTCTTTTTGTTCAGGCTACTCTGGACTCCTACCATGTAACTTTCTTTACAGAGTTAATAGACTAGGGGTGGATTTTGAATTTCACACACATACACAAAAGCCTCATTACCATTTGCATTTGCGCATGACTAACAAAAATTAGCAGGAGTTACCTCAAATTATTAAAATGAATAAATGAAATTGAACTGAGGTGCAGAAAGCCTGTTTCTTAAAGCCCATTTAATGTGGATTAAAGTTGATTATAAAAGGATATTTCAACCTACAAAGAATAATTGTGCCTTCTCTTTTCAGATGTTCCAAAAAGTAGATGACTGTTTAATTTTAAAATTCTTTTAAACATTTGGGTATCGGGATGTTCGTTTGTCAAATATGTACTTCTAAAAAGTGAATCTGGACTTAAAATATTGATTCTGATTTGAAGTAACACAAAAAGACATTTTAGACATTAGCAGGAGGTTAAGAAATAAGGAATGTAAAGAAAGGACAAATTTCTTTACCTAATTTCTATAACTGAAAGTAACAGAGAAGTTCTGAACTGCCCTATTGGGTCCTGAGCTCACCTGTATCCCATGGGTTTTAGAAATGCTGCTGTCTTCCTGTCTCTTCTGCACTCCCCGTAAACAACCCATATTCTGATCACTCAGCCTTTTCGATTTCCATTTCTCCTCACCTAGGGGCCCGGATGTATGACATTAAGAGGGGACGCCCCCACCATAACTATGGGAATGATGGGAGTTGCACACCATGGAAGTCCCACTTCTTAGCTCTCTCTAATCCTCAGGTCCTCTCGTCCATGATCACCACTATCCCAAGCTATATTTGGGCTTGGCTCCCACAGGAGGGGCTCCCCAGAGATATCCAAGGATGAGGACTAAAGCAGTTGAAGCTAAGGTCCAGAGCCTCATATTGGGGAGCGGAAGACTGGAATTCATGACCATAAACTTATCTCTTTTTTAGTTAGAATACTCATTGTCTTAGTCACTTTTCTCATTGCTGAGACAAAATATACCAACACTGAAAGGTAAAGTAGAGAAAAGGTTTATGTAACTCACAGTTTGTACAGGTTTCAATCCATAATTAGCTGGCTCCAAGGCAGGGTGGCACATGACAGAGGGGCAACAGTTCACAGCAGCAGAAAACAGAAAAAGCAGCAATAGAGAGAAAAAGACAAGGCTCTTTCTGTCCCTTATGTTGTATCCGGTCTACCAGGATTAAGACAGTGCCAATCCAAGCAGTGGACTGATCCAGCCGTCACCTACCCTTAATCCAGCACCCTTAATCCCAGCATTGCACTATGAATTAATCACACATTCTAGATTCAGCCACCTCCAAAAAATCTCTATGACCACGTGAGGACATCTAGACACAAGCCATGACACTCATCCACACACAATCCATTGCCCTTTGTTAAAACGCACTTGCACTTTGTAAACTGTCTCTCTTTTGCCTTATTCCTGCAGTACTGTCTGTGTCATTTCTTGTGAATAAGAAAACAATATGAATACTCAGCTAAAAGTGGTGACTCTGACTTTTAAATATTTGAAAACATTAAATTAGAAGAGTGGCAACAGGTAATTGTAGCATGCTGCTGTGACTAAATCGGGATTCTTGATTATAAAGGAATTCCTAACTTCATCAGTGATAGGATACCTTGGCATCTCTCCCCAGGCCAGCAACAGGTCCAGGTCAGTGGTGACCTGGCCCGGGTGCTGGATGGACACACACATGTTTAGCACGTTTTCTGCAGCTCAGAGCAATGTTAGATGGTGGGAGCAATGATGTGAGCACTTGCCAGTGTCAACCCACTCGCCTTGAGCTAGTTGGCTCACACAATTCTCCATGGCAAATGTACATAGGTGCTTTCTAGTCAGCACACTGCAGTTGTTTTCTTTTTATTTTAAGTAATAAGAGGCAAAGAATAACTGCACAGACTTAAAGTAGTTTGGTAAGCCTTGCCTTATATGCGTGCCTATGAAATCAAAGCTACAATCAAGGTCCTTGCGCATATGTACCACCTTCCATGTCCAATTTCCCCGTGCACCTTTGCTTAGCACACAAAAACATTCAGCTTTATTTTAAGGGAAGAAACTATTAGTGTCATGCTCCGAAGGTCACCACAGTGCACATGACATTACTTTCCACTGGAACTCCCTTGAGGAAGACCTGAAGTTCTAATTGTCCTGGGTTCAACAAGGTTTCCCTTAGTCCATTAAAAAAGTTTGCATATGCATGTGCATATGTGTGTGTGTTTGTGTGCTATGTTCACATACCTAGCCACACTCCTTCATAGTACACCTCAATATGTTATGCACTAGCAGGTGTTTCTGCCAAAAACTAATCTACACTTTTAACTGAAGTAAATTTTTGGAGAAAATCTCTTTCTATTAAAAAGAATCCTCTTTTCACCAAATGCAACCCATTTTTCTAGCCCATTCTACTTACATGCTTTAAAATTCTACTAGGAGAACTATAACCAGTCATCCAGATTATTACGTAAAAGAGTCTACTGCATGGGGCTGGAAGGACAGAAACAGATTCAAACAATTAGCTCTTGTCACTCTTGCTGTGTGAAAATTGAATGATAGCACTCCCGCCAGGGGCAGTGGGCCCTGGCAGCTGAGAGTGAGTCTACTGCTACTGTTGCAGTTCCAGGACACCCATCAAAGCCAGGCTCCTTTGGAGATTGCAATAATCTAACCTTCCACAATCAAGTGTTCTCTGTAGCATCTTTTTGCAAACCATGCAACTATGATTTTACAGAGAGAGGGTTTAGTCTTTCCACACAGCTATGTTTTTTCTGCATAAAATAGCTTGACCTTAGCTGATAGATAAGATGGGTTGTTAAGAAAACAATACTGTGGTGAATGCCAGGGGCCAATAATTTTATGAAGACATATCTTCCTTGCCACATGACTCCTGGAAGAAACATCAGTCAATCAATTAACCAGTTCTGCTGAGATCAGATACAAATACTTCCTTCCCATGTAGTTGCTAGATTTATAAAATAAGTTTGGTTCAGCCTGAAATGAATTATTTTCTATGACTATGTATAACCTCGCTTCAGGGTGGACACTAGGTTGTTGTGAATATCTATAGAATTTCTACTATGTGCAAGGCATTGTGGGACATGCAAATATACAGATGATATAATTTGACTCTCCAGGAGCTTCCACCATGGCAGAAATGCACATGGCACTCAAGAGGACATGGAACTGTGATTACAATGAAAGAAGTCAGAAGCACATACTTTCAGACTCAAAAAAATTTGTGGTAAGTGAGGCAAAGTTTCCTTTGTAATTAACCACTTTGTAATCTGCTCAGATATCCTGTATTAAGCCTATAAGCTGTCTTTGTACATTTTTTAGCCCTCTGAGGCCATGGACAAACTTCTTTTGCATATCTTGGCACTAACATACAACAGGTGCTCTTACAGATACTGAATGGATGAACAGAGTAGAAAGTGCCTCATCTTCAAGGTGTGAATTTGGGTGAAGACTGTCTTATAGGCAGGGCTGACAGTATCCCTACCATCTTCTCCTGAGAGATGATTCTGGCTAATTCGCTGTCTTCAAAATGTACTTGCTATGAGAACAAAACATGTTTCCTTTCACAGAACAAATATAGCTTCACTGTATACAGTTTTGTGAAAACACAAAAAATACATAGAAATAAACAATTGTCTTTTATAATATTCTGTGCCAAATAACCATCATTAATATTTCTATGTTTTGTTTTTGTATATGATAATATTATATGAGGGTTCTTATATACTTAATATTTTGTACACAGTACACATTCTGTACACATTTAATATTAATACCACTTTTTAAAGAATAAACTTTATTCTTTGATAGGACACCAAGGATCCCTTTGATAGGATCCCTGTCTCAGGGATCATCTGCATTACAAAGGACTTCTTGGTCACTGTCTTAGTTACTTTTCTTGTTGCTGAGACAAAATATTGAACATTCAAAGTTAAAGGAGAAAAGGTTTATTTAAAGCTCACAGTTTGTAGAGGTTTCGTTCCGTAACGGACTGGCTCAAAGGGTGACTAGGCAGACAGGCATCACAGAGGAGAAACAGTTCATGGTGGTCAGAGGTAGCAAAGCAACAAGGGAGGACCACAGCTCTTTATATCCCTTATATCTTATCCAGGCTACTTTGGGCAGGTAGAACTCACACCCTTAATTCTAGTGCCCTTGATCCTAGCATTGTACCAGGAATTAGTCCTAGCATCACACACTCTAGATTCATCCACCTCTGAAAAAGCCTCCCCTATGACCACACAAGGCTTTGTGGGGACATCTAGACACAAGGCATAATAGTCACTATTACTACTTGGTTGTTTTTTTTTTTTTTTCTGGTACCGGGAACTGAACTCACGACCTCGCGCTTGCCAGGCAGGCGCTGTGCCGCTGAGCTAAATCCCCAGCCCCGTCACTGTTACTACTTATGGTAGAATTAACACTCCCTGCTTGGTGTCCTCAGTATTCTTATGGTCAGCAATGAAGGGCATATACCCGTGGTGGTCCTATAGGATGATAATAGCACTCTAAATTTCCTATGGCCTAGTTATGTCTTTACCCTCAGAATGTCAAAGTGCAATGCGTTGCCCACACATGTGTGGTGACACTGATGTGAACAAACATACTACAGTGCCAGAATACCTACAATTACGTACAGTGTGTGATACTTGATAATAATAATAAATGATCCTGGTACTGCTTTATGTGTTTACTGTTCCACATTTTTGTTATTTTGGAGAGTGCACTCCTTCTACTTCCTATAACAGCAAAGTTTACTGGGAAGCAGCCTGATGCATTTCACGGGCAGCAGCCACATAGGTCTGGGGTTTACTACTTCTCTTGACTGCACCAAGAGGCTGTGTCAGTGCCTGAGCCCAGGAGTTCCAGGCCAGCTGGGGCAACATCCTGAGATCCTGTCCCGACAAACAACAAGAGACCATGTCAAGTGACTGACACTTGCCATCTAGGTTTGTGTATCTATAATGTTTCCACATGGACAAAATCTCCTACGTCACATTTCCCAAAACACATTGTTAAGCTATGTAGGACTATATTTGCTTTTATAATCTTGCCTTGGGCATCTGGATATATTTTCCCTCTGCAACTATAGCATCTCAAAAGGGTTGTATTATCACATTTTTTTTTCACATTCTGGTGCTCATCATAGCACCCAGCACACAGTAGGCACAATTGGTATCTATTGAGTGAATGGCTGGCAGAGAGAACCTTAACATGGATGAGAGAAAGATTTCAGTGGTCAGGGCAGCCCTACTATATGGTCAGGCTCACTGAGCCCTTGGAATAGTCGGAAGTCACAACCCTCAGCATGAGGTTTTGCATCACTGCCTCACTGTAGGGCCAGGCACTCTGAAACAATTTGCTTAGTGTTACTGGAACTCATAAATAGTCACTGGAGCTGGCCTACTGAATGGAACCCAGGCCTCGAAGCTCTTTTCAACACAAAGGCTGACTCCTATTTCAGAGCCGCTCTTCAGGTGTCAGACTGTCCTGAGTAGAGATCCTCACTCAGAACCCCCACCCCCACCCCAGTCCCTGATGCTGGGCATCGAACCCAGGCCTCCTAGATTCCAGGCAAATTCTACTACCGAGCTACAGCCTCCTTCCAGAACTTCCTCTTCTAAGGATTCTTGCCAATTCTCCTAGAACTCTCAGATTTTGTGGAAAATGTTTAAGTCTTCCTTTTTTGCCAACTAATCTCCCTCTGGTCTACTCACTGTTAAACATTGGTATTTTCCTAGTAAGGTTTACCAGACAAAAAAGGGCCTAAGGAAATTTGCATAGCAAAGGTACACAAATCATTTTAGGCATGCAAATTATTGTTTTTAGAAGAATAAAAGGCTGTAAATATTTTGAGAAGTGGGCCCCTAGTGCCTCTTAAGTATTCTAAACTACACTGTGTGCTTCATAATTATGTAATATATAGAATACCAGCTGCTTTGAATGGTGCTCTGGAGGTTTGGATGGTATCAGAAAGCTCTCCTCCCCCTGTGAGAGCCATAATCAAGCCAGCATACCGTAAAGCCAGATCCAATTGACATTGAGTTGCTGGATTTTAAAATGCCTTAAAACAGATGTTAAGTCTGTGTGGTATGGCTGAAGAAGAACATATTTTTGCCTAGAAAAATAGAGTCTCACAAAGTTGTATACCTGTAAAGTGTATTAATATTTATCATCTGATTAACATCTGTCTAAAGGGATACATACATTGCATTTGGGTGCATGTGAATATACTTATATATTACATATTTAAATATTTATATATCTTTGCATTCAAATGCACACATAGATTTAGTTAAAAGATAAAACCCTAGATGCTTCTTTCAACTATGACAAAAACGAGACATATTTGAGCTTCCACAGAAAAATAAATAAACCATACTAATGCCTCTCACTAGGCTTTATGCCTGACACAACAATAGGCATCTTTTTGAAGACTTTACAAAGGGACAGGTTATTTTTCCATAGTCTTGGAAGCTCCCTTCTGCTTGCACAGGCCCTGATCAACATGACCTGTGTGAGAAAAGAACCTTGGGGCTAAGAACAGAGGGGACACTTGACTTCTTTTTCTAGGATTTCACACATAGCTAAGTCCAATCAAAAAATGAGCAATGTAAGAAAATGGCTTAAAAGCAAGAGAAAAATAAGAAATCAAAAGTGCCACAACCTTTACAATTAACATTTAGACATGGATCTGCGCATCCCCTTAGAAATCACCAGGACTGAGTTCAAAGAGTTGCTTCAATTTCTCTTAGAAAAGTGGAAAACTATAGCTGTCCCCATAGGCTGTACTGAAAGAAAGCCTACTGCTACTTTAGGAAGAAAATATGATCTTTATTCCAGTAACTCAGTGAAGCAAGTCATTCAGGGCTTAATTTGGCTAAAGCTGCCTCAAGACACAAGTGCTGGAGTCAGACTGTATTAAATACCAGCTGTGTAACTTATGAAGTGTGTGACCTTGAGCAGTTTTCTTGACTTTTCTGTGCTGCAGTTTTCTCATCAGTCAAAGGGTAGCATTGCTCATCTTGAAGACAGATCTCCCGATACAGCCCTTGTATCTTATTGGGGAATAACACACAGGCAGGACACAGAAAGGCTTGACTCCAGTGTCCCAACTCAGTAGTCACAAATTTGCTCAGTAACTGACTGATCTGTGTGTCTAGACTTACACTCTTTGTACTTTCCATTCGATTGAGCTTGAGCAGAACAAATATCCTTAAAAGACTGTGCCTGAAAATGAGAAAAAGTAAACAATTGGCAGAATGTTAGGGAAATAACAGGGAACCCTGAACAAAAACACTTCCTGTGCTGCTACTCTTGTGACTCAAGTAAAGTTTAGGTTCTGACTTTAACAAGCAAGAAATTTCACAATTTTTAAATGTATTGCAAAGGATAGATAAGTCTTACTTGTCCACTCAATGATGTCACTCTTAAAATTCTAATCATTACCAATGTTCAGTGGCACTCATATAGTAAGAAATAGTGCAAATCAATCTTTGTTCTACTGTCATTGTGCTTTACCAGTGCCATGAAAACATCACACTAATAGGTGGTAGGAGAAATCTGCCCACACAAAACAATGGGAGTGTTTCATAGTTTAATTTACCAACACTTGTTAGCTACACTTTCTATCCATGACACGTACTATCACAGGTACATTATATGAGAGGTACATGTTTCCTCCTATCCAAAAAAATTCTTCCCATAACCTTGTTCCTCCTACAACAATCACCTGCTGCAAATACCCCGGACAGACCCTCTCTTCCTCTTCAGAAAAAACCTTCATGAACCCATTGTCTGTACCAGTAAATGCAGCCTCCCGGGCGGTGTACAACCTACAGATAAGCTTTATTTGGGTTGAACAGGGTTTTTAAAACATTGAGTCAACAGCTTAAAACAAGCATAGTTCACATCTTTTTAAAAAGGAAAAAACGGGGGCTGGGGATTTAGCTCAGTGGCAAAAGCGCCTGCCTGGCAAGCGCAAGGTCGTGAGTTCGGTTCCCGGTACCGAGAAAAACCAAAAAAAAAAAAACCAAAAAAAAAAAAAAAAGGAAAAAACTAGGTTAGCTATTTCTTTTGAAAACACTGACAACATTGGGCTTATAGTCATTCTCATACAGCAACCATCAACCAAGAATGAAATAGGGCACTGGCTCTCCCTCACCATGTTCTTCTCTTCTGTACATGCCACATTCATATACATGTGGGCACACACATTCATGCACACTTGCACACACACTGTACGTCAAAGGCCAACTCCTTCGGTCTGCAAGTCACCAAGGGTGGTCTTTGAATTTGCCACCCTATTGCATATTACATGGCAGGCTTTCTCTCAGTTCATTTCTTCCTTACCACTATAATTCCTATTCTATTGCAGAAGAGGATATTTTCTTTCAAAAAATGCTCTAAGTGTCTTGTCCCACAAGTAGCCCTTATGGTTCTGCTCAGCCTCTCTGGACAATCTGACTCCTGGATTCGGCTGCTTCCTAGACTCACCCTCCATCCTGGAGCTCTGGGGCTCTCTTTGGTTCTCAGCCCTTCTTCTCCCTTCTGCCTTTCTGGGGCTTTGCAGGCATCCTTGCTCATTGCTCTGTACCCATCTCGGTGGAAGTGACTTCTTGTATCCCTTTCTTCACTTCTTACTCTCACTCCACCTAAATAACTTCTGGATTTCTATCTGCAGCTCAGATTTCTGTCCTGGAAAGATCTGCTTGTTGTGTATCCCCAACAGATGGCTTCTCTAATTCATGATGTCGAAAGTAACATCATTAGCAACAGTGAGCTTCCAGCTGGGTTTGCTGGTTGCTCATTATTGCCTCATATCCACCCAGTTACTCATTATCATATCTAAATCTCATCTTGCATCTTTTCTGTCTAGCAACAAGTCCTTCATTTCCATGGGATCCAGTCAATTCTATCATCCAAACGACCCCACTGTCCCCTTTCCCTGCCACTGTCATAACAACAAGCACTTTTAGGGATATCTGGCAATGTCTAGAGACACTTTTAGTTAGCATAGCAGGAGTATGTCATAGCAGGATGCTCTGACATCCCATGAGTAGAGGACAGAGATGCTGCTAAAATTCTGTAACACACAAGGTAAGTCCCATAATAAAAATGATCCAGCTCCAAATGCCCATGGTATCAAGGTTACCCTGAGACAGATGCAGGGAATTAAGAACTGGTGCTGTCAACCTGAATCCAAAAGGAAGGTGATATCAGTACATCCATAGTCATATGCCAAATTGGAGAAATGAAAAGGAAGAGCATTGCTCCACATTTAATTTCATAATCCCTTCCTGTAATTGATTTGTTGCCTGAATTTTTATACCTCCACATTTGTGTTAACTGCATTTATGCTTTAAGAAAATGATCTGAAACATCATTTCCTCTGTTTTTTTTTTTTTTTTTTTTTTAATTTCCCAAGTGACATAAGCCTTAGAAATTCCACTTTACTGAGTTTCAATGGTTCCAGAGTGTGGCTATGTGGTACGTTCTGCACAGTGTTCCTCTGGGAGCAGGTGGGGTTACCACCTCCAGGTCAGAAGCCTAGAGACATGCAGTCTGTCCCAGAAGTGACTTTCTGAGGAAGACCTCAATATTCACCTGCATATAGTAAAGTACTGAGATTTCTAGATTGTGGAAATACTAACTACTGTAGAGAAGCAATGGAGGAAAATATGTACACATAAGAAGTAAAAAGGAATTCCCATTTTTACAAGTGGCCAAAAAATAATCATAGGTCTCCAGGGCAGATCTGTGAGGCTGGCAATAACTGTCCATTTTACTGTAAGATGTTCTATTTTCTTGCCATAACACACTACTGATGGAATCCAAGATCCATTAAACTAAATCTTAACAGCATAAAGTTCATTTTTTTCCACTTACAAATATAAAGCCAACTCGGCAGCATTATTTTCTTTCCAAATGCCTACTGAATATGAGTTAATTAGGCTTTGGTTTGGGCCACATACATCCTAGGAGGGAGGGCATTATTCTGCCATCATTACCATTTGTGTGCCTGGATGTTCTCAGCTCAGTTCTCAGACTGCTGACTCAGGCTCCTATGAACCAAAAGATGGATAGGTTTATCAACAGCTGATGAAATAACACTAAAAGAACTATGATGAGTCCATCCATTTTATATTTTACTTATTTTTTTTGGCTAGTAAAATAAAATAGCTAAAATTTTGCTCAAAACTCTGATTTAAACAAGCTATTTGCTAGAGATAGAAAGCTAGTTCTGAACATTTCTTGGGCTATACCCTCTTCCCTTCAGTGATATGAAAATCAACACTCAGCTGTCTGGAGCCCACAGAAAGTACAGGACACAGTCGCCAGCCATGGTCCTGAGTAGCTGGAGGTGGAGGCCTGTGGTCCCTGATGGAACCAGTCATGGGCCCCATCACAGTGCTCTGAGGAGTGACACAGCAGCTTGGCTGACTTTCAAGAGAAATACCTCTTAATTCAGAAGACACGTGCAAGGTAACTGAGGGGAAAATGAGAACCAGATTTTTATATATATTTTCCTGCTTGCATATACCCTTTTACTTAAAGTATGACAAAACATTATTACAAACGTAGTCACACATTGGTTAACAATGGCAGTACATTCTAAGAAATGCATTCCTTGGGTAATTTGAGTGAACATCACAATGTAGTTATACAAATATCCATGGTATACCATCTTATATGCCACTTCAGTAATAAAATGTTTAGTATGAGGATGAGACAAACTACCCAGTTTTTAATGCAGGGTGGTAGAGTGGAAAGAGAAAAGATTTTTAGTAAAATGAAATACTATTTAGCTAAGTTCTGAAACAAAGTGTCTATGTTCTCTGACTCTTGTTTTCCTCATAGATAAGTTCCTCTCTATATTTGCTACTTGGGTTACCCTAACAAAGTACCATAGACTGGGGGGCTTAAATGGCAAGTTTATTTATCACAGTTCCGGAGTCTGGGAAGTCCATTTGTTTTGGTTTGTACTGAGGGCCTTCTTCCTGCCTTTCTGCATTCTCACATGGAGCGGGGACAGGGAGAGAGAAGGAGAGAGGGAGAGAGGAAGAAAGAGAGAGAGACAGAAAGAGGGACAGAGATCTTTAATAGATGAATTTAGGGCACATATAATTCAGTCCATAGTCCTCTCAGCATTGCTAAGAGGATGGCACACAGCTGGGCATGGACAAATCTTAAAAATTGGTCTAAGTAGAGCCTACAGAAAAACACTATGAGCAAAGAAATGTGAGAAAACAGAATTGGGCTTTAAACAAGAATTTAGTTACACAGTGTATATCAGATAAGAGCTTAGAAGCACTGAAATGTGCGGGCCACAGAGGCCAGGGCAGGCAGGGAGGCTCTGTTCCAGAAACAGACAGGAGGAATAGGCTCCAGAAGCCAAAATGAGTCAAAATAGACACAGGGCACCACAGAAAGATGCTGCAACCCAAGGAACTGATACTTCTGTCAGTATCTTTACTCTGACAGATGATGGTGTTTGGGGAATATGAGTAGAAGTAGCAACAAATATAGTGTGTGTGTGTGTGTGTGTGTGTGTATGTTTTTGGTAAAAGTCTGCTCTTTCACTCTATACTGGAGTGGATTTCCCTGTTAATCTAGCTGCAAAGGTTTGTAATCCAGTCAAAGGCTATCTCACTGGCATAAACATAGCCCACCGACTCACCCAAAAGCAGACTGCAGGGCCTGAGAAGGGCCAGCGTGTTAGCATCATCTCTAGGACTGGCTTCTCTGTGGATCTGGCTCTGTTCCCAGCAGCACCTCTGGCTCCCTCCAATCCCTCCCTCCTTGGCTGCTGTCAATTCTGTCCCAACCCCACAGGTGGTTCCCTGCCTGCTGTGGTGCACAGGTGAACCCATGAGGCAGATCACAGTGATGACACTAAGATGGAGAGGTATAACCTAGGGGTATTTATCCTAGGCCTATTCTTTTCCCCTTAAATTTCAGAACTTTAAGTGGATATGTCACTCTGTATCTCTCACTTCTCATTCAATCTCAGGTCAGTGGATTCTGAGTTAATTTTGTTCTATTTGCCCAATGCCTGTTGAGAAATTCCTACACATTTCAGATCTTAGCCCACGTTCTTCATTCCAGCACTAGCACACCGCAGTCTTTCCTCGAGATGTCTTGTCGAGCTTATTGAAAAGTCACTCCTGTGTTCTCCGCTTTGTATTTGTGCATGTCTGCAGGATCTAACGTGAATCTTGGAACACAAGTTCAACGTTCAAAAAATGCTGGGTGGCTTGGAACAATCCACTGATTAAAGACTTTTTTTCCCCACTATTCTTTATCTTGTCATCAACTCTCATTTTTATTAGCAAACTTTGCCTAAACTAGGTCTGTTCAAGCCAGTTGTTATTATTTCAATAAAGAAAGTCTGATTTCCATTACCACAAGATAACACCATACACAGAAGTGAGTCACTTTAGCTATGCAGAAACACAGACCAACATCAGGTAGGGTAGTGGGTGCCGCTGACAAAGACAAGACACCCACTGCCAACCCTTGTCATGGAAATGGGAGACACTATCTCTGCACGTGGGTAGTCACAAGATACCCTGCTCATAGTTGAGGCATCTGGTCAGTAATTAATATTACCAGAAGTACAAGAAAAATTCTCTTCTCAAGTATTGTACAAGTAGACAATAAAGATGTTACACCGATAAAATTAGGATAGAAATTGTTACACTGACATGCAACTGCCTCTCCTTTGCAATAAACCCCATTGGCAGGGGCTGAAATGGAGAGATTACCAAGACCACAACTGAGCTGCACAAAGGTCTATGTTGTAGTACTTTTAAGATTTCAAGTCTTTTATTTAATTTCTGTGTTCATTCATGGAAAGACTATTTTAACTCTCCATAGGTAGTTACTGAATACATCTTTTTAATCTCAGCTTCTTGTTTATAACAATTCTTTCTTTTTCATTTCACTCTAATCAAATATGCCATTCAAGGTCTAGGATTTTATAGAGACATAACAGTGGTTATTTATATGCTGGGAGCAATCCATTTTCTGAACAGCTGGCAAAGCAGCTTAATATCTTAGCCAATCATTTTAAGCTCTGAAAAATTTAACATTCTACAGCGCTGTTTAATAGTAACCTCATAATGTTACTCAGCCTAAGAAGCAAGATACCCCCTGCCTTTTTTTCTTTTTGGCTTTTGAGCTTTCAGTTAAACTCTAAACCATTTTATTACTCACTGGCAGATGATTTACAGTGGGAGATCAAAATTAGGCAGAAGAAACTTTGATGCTACATTGTCTGCCAGTAACACATTCATTTTGTAAACAAACAGTTATTAGGAGCCTTCTCTGTGTGCTAAGAACTAGAGAAAACAAAGATGAGGAAGGCAGTCTTTGTTCTGGAGAAGCCCTAAGGCAGGAAGGAAAATACACAAACAAGTGTTCAAAACACTAGAGCAAAATGACAAATAAGAATGTGGCTGAGAAGTCCTGTGGGTGACATTGCACCCAGACAAGTCACAGGAAAGCTTCCCTAAGGAAGTGGGAGTCGCGTGGGAGTTTGTGTGGTCGAGGGTCTACACAGCCCGAGGGAGGAGGAGCGCCGGAGGGCAGCATGGAAACAGAAAGGTGGAGGGATCAAAGCACACAGGAAGATGGCCGTGGAAGAAGGGCACGGGCCAGGGCTGAGTCCGAAGACAACTGTGGCTAGAGAGGACCAGAGGCTGACTCTGCACAGAGGCGATGTGTGTTGTGGATATGTATCTGGCTCCAGAGTCAGATAGTATAGATCCAAAATCTGACATTGCCCTTCCTACTTTTGTGTCTTGGAGCAAGCCACTTCACGAATCCTCTATTATCTCATCTTGTGGGAAGGTAACTTCCTTCCCTGCGGGGCCCCGTAACAAAGATCTCAGGAGCCAGGTGCAGTGGCGTACATCTGTCATTCCCGCTACTAGGGAACCAGAATCAGGAAAATTGAAAGGTTGAGGTCAGCTTGGGCAACCTATGGAAATTTTGTTTCAAAATAAAATTTAAAAAGGGCTGAGAGTGTAGCTCACTGGTAAAGTATCCTGGAACTTTAAGAAATGAGCATAACAACAAAAAAAGATAACACGGGATTATAAACAAAGCATGTTTGCCAGCACATTTGAAGTTTACCTTCATTGTAAAGACCATTATTGATGAAAAGGTACAGGCACACGGACAGTGAAAACCACAGAAAGTTTCAATCAAATGCGTCGCATAAACACATTAGAATTTTTTGACTTTTATTAGTACATGTTTGCAACACATAATGCTCACGCTCACTATAGGGAATTGGTACGTGCACAAAGCACATTTCGATTCATTCTTCCCCTTCCCTCCAACACTTCAGCATGAAGGAAGACAGAGGAAGGAGCTGATCAGAACAGGAGTACTGGGTAGGAGACTAAGGTGATATCTGGGAGAAGGATGCTAGTGGTTGAATGGGGTAGGGATAGAGGTGAGGGAATGAACTAAGGATTTGCAAGTGGAATGATCAAGACTTTCTAAGTGATTAAATTTGGTAGAAAAAAGTATCAGTTAAGAAATATACATACTCTACAAGTTATATACTAGCTTATTCAATTATACATATATTACCTTCAAATATAAAAAATATATATATATCTCATACACAAAGATCAAAAGTCTTGTTTTATAGAGAAAAAGCTATTTAAAATATGCTCATTTATCAACATTTAGCGATTTTTATTGATGTGGTTTGTATACAGTGAAATGCGCAGATCTGTAGCATACAGTTTGTCGCAGTGATGCATTTATATTATACATGCCCAATTAAAACATGGACATTCCCAGAAAATTCCTTCCTGCCTTTTTCTAGTCAAATGATGACCCCCAAAGGGCAACCATTCATTTGCTTTCTGTAAAAACAGTGATTTTTCTTGCTCTAGAACTTTATATAAATGGAATACTATACAATGTGTATACTTTCAAATCCGGTTTATTTCACTTAGCATCTATTTTAAGGTTCTTCTTTGTGTTGTGTGTGCTAGCAGTTAATTCCTCTGTATCACTGAAAAAACTCTTATAGGAATATATCACACATGCCTAATCCATGCTCTACTTGATGCACATTTGGACTTCTTTCGGTTTGAGACTGGTATAAATAACGCTGCTATGAAGGTTCTTGTCTAAATCTTTCATAGACGTACGTTCTTTCTCCTTTGTATGCCAGGGGTTGGAGCTGGTGATTCAGAGTACGTGAACGCTTAACTTATAAAGAGACTGCCAAGTGCCTTCCAAGTTGGCTGTAATATTTTATGCTCCCATGAACAATTTGTGAAATCTCAGTTGTTCCACATCCCTGCAAATATTTGCTGCTCTTGGTCTTTTTAATTTTAGCCATATTAATGTTTTACTGGGTACTTCTTTGATGACCAATAGTATTAAGCACATATCTGTGCAGTTACTGTTCATTTGAGTATTTTCCTTTTGTTAGGTTTTCTGTTCAAGTATTTTGCACATTTTTACTTTAAAAAAAAAAAAACAGTATTTTTGTCTTTCTACAGTTAGATTCTAGCAGTTCTTTATATCCTAAATACAAGTCCTGGGGAATGCATGTATTTTATACATTTTAGCTAGTGTGTGGTGTGCCTATTCATTTCCTAATTTTGTAAAATCCTGTTCATCAGTTTCCTCTATGATGCTTAGTAATTCTATACCCCAGGGAATCTTTGTGTTTCCCAAGGCCATGAATATGGCCTTGTTTTCCTTCTAGAGCTGTACAGTGTAACCTTTGTATTTAGGCTTATGATTCATCTCAAATTAATTTTGGTGTACAGCATAAGGATTAAGATTCTTTTTCCATAGGGATATCTAATTATGCCAGTATTTTTGGTTTACAATTTTTTTTCTTTTTAAATTGAACTTACTTGTTACCGTGCTAAGAAGTAATTGACTATCTGAGTGTGGATCTAATTGTGTCCTGCTATCTTGCTCTGCTTGTTTATCTCCTCTAATGTCCACACTGTGGGCTCCTCTCTTTTTAGGTCCTGCTTCCCTGTGATACAAGGGAAAGTCCATAGAGATACATTGAGTGAGCAGGAATTTTCCTTCTCTCAAAGAGCACACCCTTGTACCATGTGCATGTCCAAACACAGTTGCTTCACCTGGAATGCCTGGCATTGCCCTTCTAATGGGGCCAATGCCTGCTCTTTCTAAAGGCTTCAGTCTCCCCGCCTGATGCACCCCTGTGGACACAGGGTCTGCCCTTTTGCCTCCTGAGCTGTTCTCTGCTGATTTCTGTCACTGCTAATAACACAGGATTTGCACCACATCTTTCTTTACTTCTGTCCCCACCATGGACTACAAACTCCTTGATGTATTTGTTCTTGTGCAACTGGAGCCAAGAAGACTGCTGGCACAAGCCGCAGAAACTCAGAATACAGCTATGAAGTGGCTTGAAGTGATAAAATTAGGGTCCCATAAAATAAAACCATTAATTTGTCCTACAGGGTCTGGCTTGTCAGACTTTTTAATAATTATAGACTATGTGGACAATATTAATACTTGTACTGTATCATGCTTCAATATTAGGTGCTATATAGAGTAACATGTGAGATAATAAGCTTTTTTCCAGCAATTGTAATAGAAACAGAAATGTAATTCTGTAATCTAAATTCTAATGAATGTAACAAAACGTGAATATTTCATGAAATTTAACTCAAATCAAATAATAAGAAATATGCTAATTGATAAGTATTTTTATATATCTCTATTAATAAAATAAATTGTAGTTCAATGCTGTAAAATTTTAGAATATCTTCTTTCATTTTATGAAAGTAAAGACACTTGTTACAGTAATACACATACCTTACTTAAATATTGTAATTCCCTTATCAGTGGATTGTAAATATCACTTATTAGTGATTTATGGAAAGGACCAATGTAATTGGTGCTATTTAAAAAGATTAATAGCTCCTTAGGTTTATTTATTTATTTATTCATTTATTTATTTAAGACAGGGTGTCGCCATGTAGTTTAGGCAGCTCTTGAACTCACGATGTAGCCTAAGGTGGTCTTGCACTCACAGTGCTCCTCCTGCCTCAGCCTCTTTTGGCGTTAGTGTCATCCTGAAAGGTTGAGCCCAAGAGAGCCCAAGAATGACACATTGAAATGGGAAATCATTCCCGGGCACAGTACTTAAGGACACTAGAAGAAGTCACACAAAGTTACTTTATAGCTCATGGGCGTTCAGTCTGCATGCCTCCTACGTCTTGTCCCTCATGAACATATCATATAAACTCCAATTAGCAAACATTTACATGGAGAAATCTGTATAAGTTCTCAATATTTATAACCTTATCATATTTAAAAGTATGTGTGCTTTTAATAAAAGTTGAATACTTCCTCAAAATCCATTTACTTTAACATTACAGATATTTAATGCACATAAGGTGAAATTAAATGCATTTATAAGTCAGTAGGGTTCTTTATATCATGCAGTATTGTGTTTTAAAAGTATATGATGTTGACCAATATTTAAATAATTGATAAATCTTGTAGCAGACTGCTATGCAAGGTTAAATTCTGCAGAACAATTTTTTAAATAAGAAAATGGGTTAACTATACCAATATGTGATATTTATTGAGTACTTTTTAAATGTACACATATTTAAATCTTACCAGCATTCTGATTTAACTCTCCCTGTAATCGTGGAGGTAAGCTTTACAACCACTGTATTATATGTGTATCAAAGAATAATAGGATTTAAATGTTCAACTTTATACATTCAAATAAGTATTATTTATTAAAGAAAACATCTTAGGAGGACAAACACAGTTTTTACAATAGTATTGCAATTGCTCAGATACTTTGAAGATAAATATCCTCACAGTGGAGGCAAATTTTGGAGAAGAGATACAGGTCACTGAACCAAAAACAGTAGTTGAGAATCAAATATAAGAACTGAAAAGGAATAATAACTAATAGACATTTTGTAGATTAATAAATTGACTCTAAAATATATATGGAAAGACAAAGGGATTAGAATATTCAATATAATATTAAAGAAGAACCAAATTGGAAGTCTCACGTTATACAATTTTAAGACTAACTGTAAGGCTACAATAACTAAGACAGTGTGGAACAGGGGAAAGATTAATCCAGGACACAGAGCTAAGAGCCTAATATTGAACCAAAGAACACAGTGGATATTTTTGTGCAAAATATCTGTAATGACCATTGCAAACAAGAATTAGAAAAAAATTGAAACAATCCAAATAGAAACCTATACATATACGGTTCCTTATACTTTTCAGTATTTTCCATCCATACAAGAGAATAATACCCAGTTGTAAAAAAAAAGACAGATCCATTAAGATATGTTATTTATGTGTATCAGCTCTCCAAGATACATGTAATCATTATGTACTGAAAGCATGTACTGCCAAAAATAAAAAAAAGATGTATGAACACTGGTGTGGAGACTGGCATACATGTGCATGTACAATTGTATACTCATGTATAAATTTATTTTAATAACTAAAATCCATTTGGTGTACAACTAATCTTGACTTCTACTTAATGGCCAGGATCTCCTCCAGTATCACACGACACTTAGTCCTCGTGCAGCCTTAGTCTCTGCTTAACTGACAGTTGCTCATTCTTTCCCTGATTGTGATGACTTTGACAGTGTTGAGGTGCAGTGGTCAGGCATCATGTAGAGTGTCCCTCAGCTTTGGACTTTGCTGATGTTTCTCTCATAACTAGGCTGAAGTTACAGGTTCTGGGGACTCAGCAGGAACAGCTCATTTTTATCACATCCCATCAACGGTACCTGCAATCAACAAGGCTTAACGATGTTGTTGTCATGGTCACCCGGCTCATGCAGCGGAGGTCAGGTTTCCCCACCACAGGTCTCCCCTCTCCCTTCTCCCCACACTTCACTTCTTGGAAGGAAGTCATTGTGTGAATCCTACACTCGAGGAATGGGGAAGTTCATTCTACTTGTTTGAGTGTGAATTATCTCCATGAATTATCTGAAATTCTTTGCATGGAAGACTTGTCTATTCGTTGTCCATTTCTTCCTGCCTTTATTTAATCATCTATTTATTCCACTGTAGATTCATAGATATTTATTTGATGCTTTGAATTATAATGCAATATTTCCTTTATTTGCTCACTCCAATTATTCCATCTTTGACCCCTGGGAGCACTTTGAGTTGGTTCTTGTGTCCCTTTGAGTTTCCAGGTCATTGTTGTTGGTTTTAGTTTTTGTTGACATCATTATTATTTTTGGAGCATTTCACAATTTCTTACTATAGACTACTCTGTGTTCATCTTACATATTTCCTGCTCCAGTCCCAGTATCACCCATTACGTAGGAATGCTTGGTTCCTTTTCAGAGAATGGAACTAGGAACCAAGAACTGAGTACTGGGTACAGTTATTGCTACTGTGATACTGTTGCTTCTAGATTCTCTTGAGCTAAGAAGACATGGAAATAGTATGTGAATTTGTATACATGCACATGTGTATAAATATCATACTCCACATACTCTAAATATACCTTCATATGTATCTACCTTAAGCTGAAAGGGAGTTCAATAAATGATATCTGCAATTCTAATCCATTACCAAATGGGTCATTCTAGTTTTTTCCTCCTGCTTGTATGTAACTCCCGTGTCTCACAGGGAGAAATCCGGCTCCTACCACTCACCATTCCTTTGGCTAATTATTTTACTTTAATGCATAAGTGTAGTAGTTTCTGAATTGGTAAACTTTTGCCAATTTGATAAAAATTCTTCAGTTCCTTTCACTTTTAGTCTTTCATTTCCAAAGTTACTTAGGTCAGCAAATTTTCTCCCTATCTCCTTCAATAAAATTATTTCATGTATTTTTAATAATCCCTTCATCATTTTGTATTCCATCCTGATTTCCTAACCTCGTAAATGATTTTTAATTTGCATACATGTCATTGTGCTTTAAAATTGTATGGGTTTTGACAAACAATATGTCATGTACAGGATCATACACAATAAATAGTTTTATTGCCACAAAAATCCTCCATGATTCAACTCTACTCTCTCTTCAAATCCCTGACAGCCATTGGTTGTTTATTGTGTTTATAGTTTTGTCTTTTTCCAGAATGTGATATAATTTGAAATCACACAAAATGTAGCTATTTCTGATTGCCTTATTTCACTTAGCAATATGCATTTGAGATTTGTTTATACCTTTATATGGGCTCTATCAATACCCTTTTCATCACTATATAGTATTCCATTGTGCAGATGTGTTATTTGTGTATACATTGTATGCCATCTAGTTTTTGATGACTATAAACAATACTTCTACAAATTGTTGTGTGTCAATTTTTGGACAACTTTTCAGATCAGTTGAGAAAATATCTACCAGCATAATTATTGGGTTATTTGGCTACACAACATTTACTTTGTAAGAAATGGTCAAATTGTCTAAGTGGGTATCGTATTCTACATTGACCCCAGCAACAGCAGAGAATTCCTGTTGCTTTGTATACTTGCTAGTGAATGCTTGTTTGTTTGTTTGTTTGTTTGTTTGTTTTTTGAGGCAGGGTCTCACTATGTAGTGCAGGCTGGCTATATACTCACAGCGATCCTTCTGCCTCAGCCTCCCTGCTGGGATTATAGTCATACATCACTACATCCGGCTAGTGATTGATCAGTTGTTTCAATTTTAAGCATTCTAATATGTGTGGGGTAGCATCTCATCATAGCTTTAATTTGCACTTCCTAATGAGAAAACACCACACAAATCACACTTGAAGGACTGGGATTTTGCAAAATCACTGACCAATAATTGTCAAAAGTATCATATTCATCATAAATAAGAAAAATGTGAGCAATTGTAACAGAGAACAGGAGCCTACGAATATGAGATGACTAAAGGTGAGATAGCATCTTGGATGGGACCATAGAATATAAAATGGACAGTGAGTAAAAATCCACATAATCTGAATAAAGTTTTGGCTTTAGTATAATAATAATATACTTATTACTTATTAATTATAATAAATATACCAAATCATAAGACATTAGTAATAGGGGAGATTTGTGTGGAGTATATAGAACAGCACTTTTGTAAACTTATCAGTAAATCAAAAAGTATTCTAAAATAAAAAGCTCATTGTAAAAATCACCTAGGATTTATGTCAAAAAAAAAAAAAATACAGGGGAAAGTATGAGTAGGGAGAGCAGTTGTAAAGTTAAAGTTATCTGTGCTTGGTTTTCAGTGGCCTCTGAATCAAAAGAAAGTCACTGGTAAGTATTTTTATACCTCCATTAAAAGAGCTAATATTCATGCACTACTTAATATATTCCAGAACCATTCTAGAAACGTCACACATATTTTTATTCGCCATATTCTATTACCTCTTAAATGTGACTACACTGAATCAGGAAATTTTATTTATTTATTTATTTATTTATTTATTTATGACTTTTTGAGACACGGTCTCACTGTGCAGTTCAGGCTGGTGTTGAGCTCCCTTTGTAGCCCAGGCTAGTCTGGAACTCACATTCACCCTACTGCCTGAACCTCCTGAGTGCTGGGATTACAGGCATGCACCACCCCATCTGGCCCTGGAAAATTTTATTTTGAAGTCTATGCAAACTTTTATCCAAACAAGATAGATTCCTGTAGGTATAAGCATTGACATGTGTCTATATTTTTAAAAGGGTCTTTTTACTTATAGTCACATTTTAAAGCTTCTAGTAGCCTTCAGGGAAAAATAATTTCAAATACTTCATCATCAATTTTATGATCAACTTTCATTTCTCTTTCAATATTCTATATTAGGTTCATGAATATGATATTTTACTCAAGAAAGTGATATGCTGTGTTCTCCAGTAAGACTCTGTTTTAGCATTTTGGGTTACATTTTATCGCAACTCTCTGCAGTTCTCATTAGCTTTCAACGTAATATAGGTAGCCTTAATTATAAAGGCATACACTTACATATCCATAGGGTTCTATTGTACTATAAGCATTACACCCTACATATTTTGAAAGTGAAAGATTTAGAATTGTAAACCTTCAGGGCAGACATCTGTAGTTCAGTGTCTGCCATCTCTAATAAACCCATTCATGCAACTCATATTCCTTAATCAAATAGCAAGCTCAGCTGCTGGGGCTGACATCCAAGCAGACTTGTTCAAACGATTGTTTCACATTAAAAGAAGACTTATTATCCATTGTGTAATGTTTACAAACCTCTTGATGTAAAACAAAAATGCTCCTCTTTGAAAGCTGATAAAACAACAAAAATGATACCTGTAAATCGTCCAATGAGTCATGTTGCTAGTGATAGTGTCCTTAACTTATTCTGCCTTCACTGTATAAATGTTCTGTTCAACAGAGACAAAACAAACACTGCAAAACCAGGATTAGCATATCCTTTGTTTTAGAAAAGTCTATGCTTAGTCTATACTTGACCAAGCAGAGCGGGGAGAAAAGAATCTTATATCCTACAGAAGCAAGAACAAGACCTATATATGTGTGTGTGTGTGTGTGTGTGTGTGTGTGTGTATATATATACACACATATATACATGTATATATGATATTTAAAATTTTAGTTGATGTAAATATCATAAATCTACCACACAGGGGCTGGGGATTTAGCTTAGCTGCAAAAGCACCTGCCTGGCAAGC
>NW_004955439.1:13229133-13264072 GCF_000276665.1 Chinchilla lanigera
AAACTGGTCACAAAAGCCACAGCAGGAAATTCCTCTCCGCTTCCACCACGGGATGCTGTCATTACTGACGACACTGAGAAACCTGTCAATGACAATTCAGGACTCAGTCCAATTGTGGTATCCAAGTCAATATAAGTGGATTTTTTTTCCCTTAATGCTCTATTTGTGGATCTCTTTGATTCCTGTTCATGCCTGCTGGCCCTTGACATATGAAAATTCAATGCAATAAAGGCTTCAGCTCAGCTGAATTCAATTTCAGAAATCATCAAAAAGTAAGATTAATAAAGTAATTTTTAGAAATCTCGCTGAATACCCCAGGTGATAGAAATACACTGGGAGGACTTGGCACTTGCTATTTAGAAGACTGTCCTCCACCGCGGAGGACATCCATTCCCTTTCAAGTTAACGAGGCTTCATCCCATTTCCATGGGCAATTGGCAAGAATAAATTAGCCACATCATTGAGACCTGTCTGTAACAAAACTCTTTACGATTGGAGCCCATGCCCCAGATGGTCCTTTCTAGGGACATGCAAATAACCCTATCAGAATAATTTTTGAAGGTTATTTGCCTAACATTACCTCACAACTCTAGGTTAAATTTCTTATACTGGTAGATTTCCTGAGATAAATAATTTTTCTCCTCCAATGAACTTACATGAAATTACTTAATTCTGTACTCTAGGTGACCAAAACTGAAGGTAAACATCCTTGTAAATATTTTAAATGTTGGTCATTCAATATTTTAAGAAATCAATCTGTCTGCAAAGTATAGCTGGACTTAAACTATCAAGTCAAACATAATGGACTATTTCAGTGCAGCTGATGCTCAAAGAAAAGACCCCATCACTCCCACCTCCTGTCTTAGAGAGCTTACAAAAGACTGAATGACTTCAAAATAAATCCGGAAAACACTGGCACTCATACTGGATAACGCCAAAATGAGTCCAATTCACATAATTTAGGACACACAAATGAAACGATGTCTCTCATGTTAATAGTCTGCTGAAGCCTAAGCCAGAGGAAAAAAAATTTTTTCAGCCCTTCACCTTTCAGAAATTTGAAGGCAAGGCCAGTACACATTTTGCCGGATGAAATTCAGAAATGACAATTTTGCTTCAAGGTCTCTTAACTAGGTATGCATGAGATATTCTGAAGCAATGAGAATATTCATTTAAATTTACCACAAGGGAGGATACGAGCTTACATTTGCCTCACAAAATGAAGTTTTGAGTTTCCAGATGAATAAATTAGACTGCAGATCACTCTGTTCATCCACATGGAAATAACGTAACTATAATACAAGCTTCCAGTTAAAAAAAAAAAATAGTGTTTTTCAAGGATAATAGATTATTATGGAATGTTACCAATTAAATAAACAAAAAGCATAGGCAATAACAGTACATCAGAACCAGATATTTCAAATTTTAGTTGATGTAAATATTATAAGCTTTCCACATCTGCTAAAACAATAGGCAGACACTTGAGAAACATGTTAAAAATAAGCGAGCTGGAGATGCATAGGCTTAGGAAAGATTTTACAGAACCTAAATGTCTTGGTTTTCTAAAACTGAGCTTCCAAAACAAACAGAAAATGTAAAAAAGTGAACATACATTCCTGATGAAATTATAGAGGCAATTTAGTAGGCTGGAGGGGATCAGCAGACTTGGAGAGCGGCCAGGATATACATGTTCACATCACTGTCACCACAAGAACGACCCAGAGAATTCCACATAGTAGAGACTACAATTATGTGACTAATTGAAGAAGTGATTGTTATTTTTAATTCTGAAATTCAGAAATTAAGAATTTATCAAAAGTCATTATCTTGCAGAAATCAAATGCTATCTTGAGACTTTCCTATAATAATACTGTTAGTAAGTGGTGACTCTTTTCCTTCATCATTTTACTTTGTATCTCAAGAAATCTTTATTTTAAGCATCAGCATTGTACTTTTCATTCATTACACTCATTAAGGATTCCCTCAAATGTATCCACACCACAGTATTTATATATTCAGCTGACATAAGTGGCTCGACATAGCTGTAAGGCATGTGTACACACTTCTAAACTTTTTCTGTCCAATAGAAATTCTCAATATCAGAGAAAGGCCCAGCTTTGAATATTGGCTCAAAAGGTTCATGCCTGGGTGATGTCAAAACCAGGGGTGATTGAGGCTCTAGCAGGGACATCCAAGAGTTAAAGATCAGAGAGAATTTTGAAGATGTGGCAAGGAAATCAGGTTAATAAACCAATAGGAGGTGGTCCTTACCAAAGCTGATCAAGCCAGGTGGGCAGTAGTGGCCACAGCACAGTGTCTAGGACATCCACAGGCAACAGATGAGCTTGTGACAATGAGGGGTACCAGGACAGGATTCCAGTTCTGAGAGGAACTGAAGCAGGTGAGGAAGGCAGGCAGGAGGAAGGCACACTAGAGCTCGAGGTACTCTCAGATGAGCTCACACAACTCCAGACATGCACACCCACAGGCATGGTGGGGAGCTTGAAGATTTTGGGGTATATTGGGGAGAGGGCAGTCAATTTGTTTATACTTTTTTAAAGAAGTAGATAGAAATAACCAAAGCATATGTACTCAGCAAGGGATTCTCAACTCTTAAATAATTTGGGGCAATGAACTTTATAATCTACTTGAACAATTTATTGAAACTAGCAAAAAAATATTTCTGACCAAAAACTCATGATCATTTGACCACCACTATAATCATTTCATCATTTGAAATTAAGCAGTTAAAAGGGAAACACACTATCTTTATTACCTTAATTTTAGAAGACGTTTGTACTCACACATACAGTGTAGTTTGTTTTAACTTGAGCTACGGACTTGACAGACCAGACTGTTACTCATTTGGTCTAATGAAGTTCTGGGGGATAATCTAGATGGCCAATTTCTTCCACCCTGTAAAAGGAAAGCCGCCATCTCGTTAGAAACTTGGTATTTACTGGCAAGAACTTGGCTGGTGGCTAGTTATCACTGGCATTGGACAGCGAAATTTGTATTGTCTTAAAGAAAAAAAATCCAGGGAATGGCCTCTAAAACTGAATTCACTGCAATAATTGCTGCCTTTGCAAATTTACCAGGCAGTTTAATATACATGTATCAATAAAGTTAGGGAGGCCTGGAAGTAAATGGAACATGTATTTAGAGGTCACAGGGGTTAATGAGAAACATTTTAGTTTTTATAGTAATAGAATAATGATAAGATTGTATTGTTTGGGCAGATAATGCAATAAAGCTACAAGTGGGCCAGAACAACATTTCACATGTATTTTATGAAATGATTGTGACAGCAAGGAGAATTTACAGAATGTTGAAGTGTTTGTGCATGTGTGTGTCATTTAGCTAGTCACAGTTAATTATTACATGAGGATACTATCCATCTGCACTTCATATAGGCAAGACAGAGATTAAGCTTGTTTTCTAGTGTTTAGAAAATCTCCTCAATTTAAGAAACTTAATTTTGTTTCACACAGAAATAATTTTCAAGTAATTTTTCTCTTCTATGACTACTTGCTGGGATGGATGGTGGTTTGGGAAATATTTATAGATGGTCAGAGTGAGGGTCTTATTGTTTTGTTTAAGTATCCAATTAAGTATGAGGAATTCCATATTTTAGACTTCAATTACTTACACACACACACACATGCACACACACACACACACACACACACACACAAATCATCTCAAATAATCAGCTGGAATTGTTCTCATAGGTCCTAGATTAAAGAGATACCAAAACACAATGGCAGAATATTACTGGAAAACAATTATTTGTTTAATGCTAGTTCAGAAGTTATCAGTTAACTGGAAGAAGGCTTTTTTATTGTTTTTCTGTTGTTTTGTTTTTGTCTATGTTGTTATTTTGTTACCTTTTTATTCTCTTTAAAATTAAAAAAATTTTTTGAATAAAATGCTTCTTCCTATAGTAGCCTAATATCATTCAGATTCTCTTTCTTAAGTTCTAGGGAGTTATGGCACATGATTTTTAAACAAAGCTTCTACTATCTGCCATTAAGCTTTTTCGAATAAGCAAATAAGTAATCCTTTTAATCAGGAGGGCTGATCCAACCTCATTGGTGAGACATCAGATAGTCCCTTGCTGAATTCTGGAGAATAATTTCCACAGCTAAGGACAAGTGCAGGATAAACATCTCCGGATAGGATGTCAGGGCTGAATTAAAAAGCACTGTGCTAGGAGCAGGGATGGATTATTATTTTATTGCATTATAATCCACAGCACCATTAACTTGGATGGCATCTCCTATATTCATATTCTCCTTTCCAGCTATGGTTGAGTGCTGATAACTGACGCCCATCTGTACAGCTACATGAGAATGAAGAAAGAAGGTATCTGAACACAACCGTAAAGCATGAAATACTGTGCCTGCCATAAAGTGTTGGAACTTTGTCACATTCTCTAAGTGGAGCCATTTAAATTAATCTTTTTCAACCTTTAGGCCCAGTGCTGAACATATTTATTTTCTTTGACCTCTCTCAATGTGTGACTTGTGGCCATCTATCCTCTTTTTGGTTGACTTTTTTCTTATCTCAAAGAGCTCAGTGGGATTTTATAAAATGGAAGTATTAAATTTGAATGCATTACATCAACAGTTCTTAGAGCCATTTCTAAAAAACGACATAAATATATTTTGGCAATAAAATTAAAACCTACTTCCTCTGAGTGTTGTATATTATCTTCCACTGCCTATTATCATTTTGCCCATCCCGGTTAAAAAAAAAAAAAAAAAAAAAAAAAAAACCACAATGGCCAGACTTTTTTTTCTTCTTGATGTCTTGGGAGGCTCTGAACACCTCCATCATCACCACCACCATTAATGTCACAGCTAACACTTTAAGAGCACATATCAAGTGGCAGGCACTATTTTCAGGACAGGTGTGTGTGTGTGCGCGCGCGTGCGTGTGCATGCAACTTATTTATAATATATATGAAGTATATGAGTATAGTAGACATATTAGTATTTTCTGTGTAAATTACTTCAATCCTAACAATAATTCTGTGCCAGAGCCTCTATTACTATCCCTATTTATAGATGAATAAACGGAGGCAAACAGAGGCTAGGGCTTTGCTCAAGATCACAAAACTAGCAAGCGGAGAGCGGGCTCGGGACTGCTGACATGGTATAGATAAGAAAAACTTTGAGAGTTTGCCTCTGAGTCTGACAAATCTGTCTAAACTGAACAAGTCCCCTGAGCTACAGATAGAGTTCCATGGTCATGATGTGTATAGATCTAAATTAAACAAGAAGTTTGCTCTTGACGTCTCAGAGGTAACATCAAATTTAAGGCACAGAGCAAAATTATTTCCTATTGTGTACAATTAAAAACTCAGAAAACTGTGAAACACATTGTATGTGTATTTCCTTTTCTGTTGGCTGCACAGCCAAAGAATTTTTCTTTATAATGAATAACAAAACTTATTTTCTTGTATTTAACAAAGGCTAAAAATATTTTATGAAGAACAATGAAATATCCAGAGTGCATTTGAAAGAACGAATGAACGGATGATGAATGAATCAGAAAATTGGCTTGTCAGGTTCAGCAACGCCTTAAGTCTCATTAAAATAGGGCATCAAGTTTTTTATTTTTGGGGCTGGGGATTCAGCTCAGCGGCAAAGCGCCTGCCTGGAAAGCGCAAGGTCGTCAGTTCGGTTCCTGGTACCGGAAAAAAAACAACAAAAAAAAGTTTTTTATTTTTGTTTTGTTTTTGCAGTACTGAGGATTGAGCCAAAGGCCTTCATACTAAGTTACAACCTCAGTCCTTTTCATCTTATTTTATTTTATTTTAATTACTTCATTTTATTTTTATTTTGAGACAGGGTTTCACCGAGTCATTCAGCTGCCCCAGCCTGGGTTTGAATTTGCAATCCTCCAACTTGCTCCTCCAGTGGGCTGGGATTATAGGCATTCGTCATCAAACCTAGCTAGTCTTCCAGTTTTTAAAAGTACAAAAAACAAAATTGTTATATTTTTCTCCGAGCAGCTTCCACTCCGTAAAAGGAATGTATTGTTATATAAAGTTAATTATTTTAAAATTTTAGTAGCTATTATCTCACTCTAGGAAAACAAATTAAAATAATCTAGATACAAGATTATTCCATTTCTCCAATTTTCAGATTTAATAATTCCAAAAAATGACTGCTTCACACTGCTTTGTTTCTTAAAAAAAATTGATCTATACTAGACTTAGAGGATATTTCTTTGAGAGATTTTAAACTTTAAAATATAATTCAAGGATTAAGTTACAGATGAAAATTCTGAGGGAAGCTATATGTGAAGATCATGTGATCTAATAAAAATTAAAATTAAAAGAGACAAAGTGTGCAGACAGACCTGGTTGGATGCTGGCTCTGGGGCTGGAACAGTTGGAGCTCAAAAGCTTAGTTTGTTTTACCTGAATATATGTCGTGTCTTTCCTGTTATTCTTGGATTCTATAAAAATGAACTCCTTAAGAGTTATAATGTTACTGTAAGAGTCATATTGGATGCTACCAATATCTGCGTTACAGTTTATAACTTATTTATGTATGTTTAAAGGTAGGTGTCCAACATGGAAACAGGAAGAGCAAGGAGCCCACTGTTCCTTTTAGTGTTTTACACTTCCATTTCAAAAAAATGATCTCTCCAGAGCTGCGCATCTGGTACATGCTAAACCTTGAACTCACATCTGTTTGAGCAAAGGAAAAGGGAAATTTTCCTTTGCAGAAAGAATCTGAGATATTCATCTAGCAATTATTTACTGAGTGTCTGTTAAGTAAAGGGAGAATACAGAGTTGCCCAAGGCATTGTTTTGCCTGCAAGGAGCCTAAAATTTAATAGAATTCTTAATCATGAGTACATGCAAAACAATTCTGTGGTTATAATGACATAATTATGTACTATTTGTATGCCACGAATTTTTAATAACAAAATGTATTTCATATTTTAATAACAACATTTCAAAATGTATTTCAAATTTTATAACAGCATTTCCCTTCCTTTACTGAATACAAATTTCTTAATGAATTAACAGTAATATCAAAAGAACAAATAACCATATGGGAGGAGGGCCTCAACAATGTGGGATTCTATGAAACTAACTATAGCCTTTGTCAAATAATGTATGTTTGTTATAGAAATAATTTCTGACCAGGTAGGTTGCCAATTGCTATGGCTTATATATAAAATGTCCCCCAAAACTCTCACGTGTTTGGAGGGTGATTGGCACAGGGGGCATTGTACTCAAAAGTGGATTCGCCATTGATCAGAGCTCTGTAGTTGAATGTGCTGAGATGGGCTTGTTTGGAGGTTGGGTTACTAGGGATATATTCTTTTTTTTATTGTAAAGAGAATAGTAAAAAACAATAACAATAGCAAATATCAATATCACATACAAAAACAAAACAAAGCAAAAACATTAAAAATGATATACAGTTTCAAAACAGAATGATAGGAATTAATAATGGTGGTTATATTACATATTGTTATCTTCAATGAAGCTGCTTGGATTACCAGATGCAAGAATGCAAGACTGATCACACTATTAAAGAGAATAAAAAAATGATAATAAAAAAAACATTACAGAGGATACAGTTTCACTAGACTCACTTCATAGCAGGCCGGAAGCAGAGACGGAAGGAGGAGCTGGAAGCAAGTGTCTATTAAGTAAAGGGAGAATACAGAGTTACCCAAGGCGTCGTTTTGGAGGGTGATTGGCACATGGGGCATTGTATTCAAAAGTGGATTCACCATTAATCATTGCTTCTGGCTCCTGCCTCTGTCTCTGCTTAAGGAAGTGGCTTTCTCCTGCTGTTTCCTTCCTCCCTGACGTTTCTGTCTTTGAGCCAGCTGACCATGGGACTGAAGCTGAGCTGAAATAAACCTCTCTTCCTTTACATTGTGGGTAGCAGGTATTTTGCCCAAGTGATGGGAAAGTGACTGAGATGCCAATATCCTTTTCTTCAGAAGGAAAGTCTCCACCATATGGCAAAATTGCTCTCAGCTCAGTCACATTTTGGTCACATGATGAAGCAGGATATATTTAAGCAAAAATCCATATCTCCTGAAAAAATACAGGGAAGTTGAAAATATATCTACATATTTACATATGCATATCTATATTACTATAAGTACATACATAACATATTACATATATATATATAAAATCTTGACCTTATTGCTCCTTGGGGGCAGATACTACATCTTTCACCTATTCAATCATCAATTTAATAATTATTTATGGAATCAGTACTGCTCTAGTCAAAGGAGATAAACCTAACAAGTCTGTTCTCTCACATTACGGTTCAGAGGACACAAATTAACAAATGCATATGGTGTTAAGAGTTCTGGGGAACAGAGCAGAGTAAAGGGACTTAGAGGTGGGTCCAGCAGACACTTTATATGGAGAAGTCCTCTCTGTGTAGGTACCACATGAACACAGGTGCGATCAAAATTCTGGATGTGTTTTACAATTAGAACCAACAGAATTTGTGGGTGGAGGTAGAGGGCCAGGGAAAGAGAAAAAGAATAGATGAAGCCAAGGTTTGAGACCTGAGAAACTGTTAGGCTGGAGAGGCCATTGGCAGATAAGGGAGAAGCAGGTTCAAAGTTGTTCGGGGAGGAGGAGCTCGGCACACAATTTTAGTTCTAGACACTCCATGGTTGAGATGCCTTCTGAACAGCCACATAGAAAGGCACACTAGGCCATGGCGTGTATGATCCTCTACCTTATGTAGAGCTATATGCATCAGTATGTCCATGGTACTTAAAGCTAGGGGTTAGAGGAGATCCCCAAAGGAGTGGAGCAGATGGAAAAAAGAAGGTGTGAAGACTAAGTGCCCAGGTCCTCCAACGATGGCAAATTTGGAAGACAAAATTGAATAAATAACAATGAGATGCCATGTACATGTGTTAGAAAAGGAAAATAACAAATGTTAGGAGGTAGAGAAATGGGAACCCTAATTACTGATGAGAGAGTTAAACAGTGCAGAAGGCATTGTGGGAAAGTTTAGTGGGTCCTTAGTAAAAAATAGCCCAGTCAAAAAACGGGCATCTGAGATGAAGACACACTTCTCAGATGAAGAAATACAGATGGCAAATAAATATATGAAAAGATGCTCAACATCACTGGTAATTTAAAAGATGCAAATTAAAATAACACTGAGACTCCATCTCACCCTAGAAAGAATGGCTACCATCAAGAAATCAACCAACAACAAATGCTGGAGGGGCTGTGGAGAAAAAAAGACACCTTCTCCACTATCAGTGGGAGTGTAAACTGGTGCAAGCACTGTGGAAATCAGTGTTAGGATTCCTCAAAAAACTAAAATGAGAAATCCCATTTGACCCAGCTATTCCTCTTCTCGGTATCTCCCCGGAAGAATTAAAAACATAATTCCACAGCGATATATGTGCATCCATGTTTATAATGGCACAATTTCTAATAGCTACATCTTGGAAACAACACAAATGCCCATCAACCAAGGAATGGATAAAAAAGATGTGATATTTTTATACAGTGGAGTACTACTCAGCCATAAAGAAGGATAAACTTGAGAATTTTGTGGGTAAAAGGAAGCAACTTGAGACCATTCTCATAAGTGAAATAAATCAGACCTGCATGTGTAAACATAGTATTGTCTCCCTGGTGTGAGAACTGAGAGTAAAAAAAGCCTAAAATGCATAATAGATATTATGAAATAGGAAGAAATTTTTCAAAAGGAAAAAGGCACTAGGCTGGCTGAAAGGGGAAAGGACAATAAGGAAAAGGGAAAAATGCAACTCAGTTATACTATTAGTGTCTCTTAGTTCATTAAAAAGGAAAATTTGTGCTAATATTGATTACAGAAATTTTTATGCCCATATCTTGTACCCTGGACAACTACTTTAATAACAACAACATGTAATATATTAACTATTGTTATTCTCCTATTATTTTATTATGAAATTTTGTTGTACCTTTTTTCCATAAAATAAAAAAGAAGAAAAAATAGAACTACTATATGATCAAACAATTTCACTGCGTGTTCATAGAAGCATTATTCATAGTAGTTCAAAGGTAGAAACAGTTCTCATGCCTGTTGACGGATGAATGGATAAAGGTGAGGTATTAGAGACAATGGGTTATTATTCAGCCATTAAAAGGAAGTTCTGGTACACACTAAAATGTGGATGAATCTTGGAAATATGCTAAGTGCAGTAAGAATAATTATAAATATAAATTTTGTGTGATTCCACTTATCTGAAGTGTCTACAGTAGGTAAACATCCAGAAGCAGAAAGTAAGACAGATGATTACCGCTATGAGTTGTAAGAGGGAGGAATGGCAAATTGTTGCTTAACAGTCACGCATTCCTACTTTGGGTGATTACAAAGCTTTAGTGTAGACAGTGGTAACGATTACACTGCACTGTGAGTGTACTCAACACCACTGAATTGTGCACCTTTCACAGCTAAAATGGCAAACCTCATGTTATGTGTGTTTTACCCCAATAACAAATAAACAAAAAGAGAACCAACAGAAGAAACCGAGAAGGAAGAGCTAACAAGGTAGGAAGGAGTGAGGAGAGAATGGAAGCTGATAAATAAAGTGTTTCACGGAGAAGGAAATAATCATTTGGGTCAGAGGCTGTGGAGAGTCAAACAAGATGAGTGAAATGATGGTGAAGGTGCCGAGCAGATAAAAAAACCTTACATATTCACATAACTAAAATAGCTGCTGCTCTTGAAAGGTTAATTCAGTTTTCATAAGCAATACTAATCTTAATATTGGGGCATAGTATGAGACACGACTCACTGCTTTATAGAGACAGAAAATGCAAGAGGAAGGGGACGGAAGAGAGGAGAGAGAACAATCAAAAATGCTGTAGCACGCGCACCATTTTTACTGGGTCTAACAGTCATGCTTTTATTCCCTGACCTCATAAGTATGGAATTCATCTATTTTAAAAGAAAATAGGGGACAGGATGCTGATTGAAACTAATCAATCAGGTTGGGAGGTGATTAATAGGAGGCAGTCTTGTGTGTGCTGCAGGCGGATCTACAATGCAGGTTGAGAAGTGATCGTTTTATAGTTCATTACATATCTGTGTGCTGTTATTTATTGTTTACTTAAGCAATAGCAATTGAAGCACAGGCCAATTCCTGTGAATTAATGACCCGCTGGGAGAGGCCATTACCTGTAGACATTAACCCCAGTCAGTTCACAGTTCTTCTAGGAAAATTCCTTTGAAGAACTATTGGTTCTTCATCCCTTGTCACATTTAAAAATAATACTTTAAATATTCTTTAATAGAATGTCATGGAACTATACTAACAGTTTCTTTAAGCTAATAGGAGAAGGAGCCCATAGTTTCTTTAAGATAATAGGAAGGAAGAGCTACAGAGACATCTCTTGAAAGCCTTTCTGAGTTCTACCCTGTGTAGAATGCAATCTACGGGATCGAAAGGAAAAAGCAAAGTATGAGTCAAAACACTTTGAATTTATCTCACTGGGGTTAGTTTTGAAGCTAACATTTTAACTTAAGTTTTTTTAGGGCTTGTGAACTCCCAAATATGTCCTCAGTGGGCTGTTTAGGAGTTCATAATTCTGGTTGTTTCTCCTGGTGGAAGTATAAAGAAAAAAATCTAAGATGATAACAAAAAGAATCAATGTGATTAAAATGCCAGACCGATTATAAAGCACAACCTGTAAGTAACCAGAAGACTGGCCCCAAGGCTGAAATGGCTCTTAGAATCACATTTGTAAAACTTACACTCTACTTCTTATTTCACCTCCCAAAGCAACTACATAACTACTATTATCTAAGCAAGGCATAATCCTGATTGTTATCAGGACAAGGTCTCAAGAATGCCAAAGTGGAAATATACTCAGTGATCCCCAAAGACAGGAGGGGTAGTGTCATTTGTTCAAAGAAAAAGATAATTTAAGTCTTTCAGTGTCTTATCTAGAACTACTTTTACCTTAGCTTTGTGGATACAGATCTATGATATTAATACTCTAATAGTAATAATCACACACACACACACACACACACACACACACACACACATGCTTTGTGCCAAGTTCTCTTCTAAGATCTTAACTTATGCTGACTTAATGTCCACAATCACACAATGAGCTAGACACTGCTATTCTTTATGCCCATTTCATAGATGAGGAAATGGAGGTATAGAGGTGTTAAATAGCTTTAACCAGCTGGTATTTGGATGAAATAAAATGTGAAAACTCAGTAAATGGACTCTCAAACCTATACTTAAACCACTATGCTAATGAAAATTGGGGGAGGACTATCAGCAGTATATTTCCAGTTACCTATTCTGGCATTTAAAAACAATTAAACACTTTGTCTGATCCATAGCGTTAAGCTCACCAGCGTACTCCGCCATCTCCCCCTCCTGCAGTCTCAGACACTCAAACTCACGCCTCTTTTATCCTATTCGTTCCCCTTCCTCCTTCCATTTCCCACGTGGCTCTTGATCCTCCTCTGGCAGCTCATTACCCCCACACAAAAAGAGAGCACAGAAGAAAATTTCTGAATATTGAAAGCATTTCCACTACATTCATGTGCATTTATTTGATACGGTTGTGGGATCACAGTACCGTAAGATGAGAGAAACAGGCGAGGAGCCAGAAAAAGAGAAAGCGCGAGGAGAAAGGGAACACTGAGAGCTTGAGTTCCAGCTCTAGTGAGAATGACAACAATCAACATTTGTTTATGAAAACTTTTCTGCAAGAAGTTTACCCTGGCATTATATAGACACTTTTTGCTTGTGTAGAGTAATTTTTACCACAGTCTTTGAGGTCAATACTATTTGAAGTCTCATTTCACAGGTAAGAAAATTGAGGCTCACAGAGGTCAATGAACTTTCCCAGCTAGAGGGGGCAAAGGGAGGACTTGAGCACCAATTGTCAGTGCTTCTGTGGCACAGTATACCTGGCCTTAGGGACCCAGCCAAGGCTTAGGACCCCCCGGTAAGCCTGTTAGAGCCAAGGACCAACACACAAAGTGCAATGAATCAAAGGTCTTCTCAAGCTCTTCTGCTTTCCAATCTTTCTTCTGAGATATGCCAAGGCTTATTGAGGCAAGAATTGCCCTTTCCTGGCTATGTTTAGGAACTTGGTTTGGGGCCTCTCCCCATAATCTCTCAGCTTCAGATAAATGAAAGAAATCATACACGTTGGTTGTTTAAATTTCTATGAAAATATGACTTTTAATAGTGTATGTAGGGGAGGGGATAGGATTAACTTGGCTTAGATTTGAGGGTACAATTATAAGAAATATCATTTTTAAAGCATTCTTTTATGAAGCCCTTATAGTATGCTAGGTACTATACTTTATAATATGAGCTTATTAACTTTTCTTGCTAAGGGTTAAATATTTATACCATCCCACCCCAATCCCAAGTGCATATGTTGAAATCCTAACCCTCACTCCAGGTATAGAGGTGAAATCTTTAGGAGGTGATCTGGTCATGAAGGTGGAGCTCTTATGACTAGGATCATGTCTCTTATTAAAAAAAAAGAGTAGTCCCTTGTCCCTTCTACCATTTGAGGTCATAGCAAGAAGGTAGGAAGGGGGCCTTTTATCAGTCACAGAAATAGCCAGCCTTGATCTTGGACTTCTGTCCTCCAGAACTGTCAGAAATAAATATCTGTTGTTCACAAACCATCTAGTGTATGATATTTTGCTATAGCACCCCAAATGTTCTAAGATACCTGCCCACAGTATTTGATCATTGTTTCTTTTCCCTTTTACAGAGAGTAGGACAGCATTTGAAGATGTATAGCAACTATCCCAGGTCACATCACCTTTTCTGATGGACCACGTTCTCGAACCCAGCCCTTCTGTGTGGAATGGCTATACAATGGCTATACAATGGCTATACAGTAGCACGAATGGGTCTGTTGGGAACTGAGGAATGAGTCGTTGTTAATACAACTTGTTAATATTTATACAGTGTGTGCCCCAGGGTCTTCACACACGGCACCCATCTGATAGGAATGCATTCTCGAACATGTAATACAGGAGGGGCGCTGACAGGTCATAAGGGTTCTTGGTATAATGGTGGAAATGGCTGATGTTTGAGAGTACTTGGTTGGTGAGTAACTTGGTCCGTTTCACCTAAGACAATGCCACGTGGTTTGGTGGACCTTCCTTTGAGAGTCACACTATGCGTCTTTCAATTCTGATGGATCCAAACACAGCATGGTAAGTTCTTGATGCTTACTTCCTAAATCATATGTTTTCAAGAAAACTTTTAATTTAGACATTGTTGTGGGCTGAACTCTCAAATATGTTTGCAACCTTAACTCCAGTACGTACGAAAGTAGCTCATTTAGACAGAAGATCATTAATGAGGTGATTAAGTTGAAATGAGGTCCTGAGAATAGGCTTTAGTCCAGTGGGACTGTTGGTCTCACAAGAAGTGGGAATTTGGACAAACACAGACACCAGGAACACAGGTACACTGAAGAAAGACTGTAAGGTAGCTATCTATGAGACAAGGAGAGGGGCCGGGAACTGATTCTTCCTTACGATCCCTAAGAGGAAACCAATCCTGCCAACACTTTGATCTTCGACTCCCAGTCTCTAGAACTACAAGAGCATAGATTTACATTGTTTAAGCCACCCAGTGTGTGGTGTTCTGTTATCACAGCCCGAAGGGACTAATACAGACATCAAATTTAGTAGTCTCAATATTTACTTTTAATCTAGACTCCACATAGCTAACATAAGTATGAAATAAATATTTTCAAATTCTCTGATATGTCACCTTAAGATGGAAATTCTTCCCTACCCTTTCTTGAAGTTCTAAGCACCTTGTATGTCCACTTGACTTCTAAAAGTTCTATGGCACATCCTGTTTCATTTGGTATGGACTAAGCTTTTCCCCTCAGGAAGGTTTTTAAATTAAATACCTGCTAAGTTACCTGGAGTATTCCCAAATAACGTATTTGACATTTCAATGCAAATTGCAAGTGAATATTTAATAGTGGAGCCCACATCCTGGAACTCAATTACTAGCTGTGAAGGAGGAAAGGAGACATAAGGTGTCTGAGACTCATGAAATTAAGATTGGACCTTTGCGCCTCTGTGATAAGAGAATATATAGACTTCTTTTTTCCAAGCAAAACTTTCAGATGTCTGAATCAGATCTCAATATTTCAACAAATGTCTGCTGAACACTTAGTATGTATGTGCAAGGGGAAGGCATAAAATATTTTAATGTACCCATTACAGCATGAGTCCATTGAGTTTAAGCAAGTTTACATTGACTATGAAGCATTTTAAGTGGAAATAAAATACGGCATTCTTTATAAAAAAATCTAGTAAGTGGACAGTCCATATCTCACCTTTCGTTTTTGATAAACACGAAGGTAAAGAGAAAGACGAAGGTAAAGAGAAAGTGAGCTAGAGATGGGCGGAGCTGAAGGATATGGGACAGATATCAAGCAGCAGGCGCAGCTCAGAATTCCAGTCAGAGTCATTCTTCTGCATTATGGGATGATAAAAAGCTTCGCATTTTGACTCAGCTGTATCAAAAGAGCCCATATCTGAATGCTCTGTTACGGCCTGCACAGTTACACTAGCGATGAGCCAACGAATTATACTGACCTGACCACTGAGACACAGAAATCGGGTAGATATCCTCACTATATTAATCCACTTATTTGATATGGATGGATGCAATTCTAATTGACATAGAAAAAGAGGAAAGACAGAAAAAACGTGAGGTGCTTTCCAAGCTATGATTATCAGATCTCCATTCCTGTTACAACCAGGACAGAGAGCTGCTGCTTTGGGAAATGGGATGAGAGTGAGAAAAAGAACAGAGGGCGGGAACCACAATGATAACCTTTCAAGCCTTTACAAGTGATGGGCTGCGTTATTTTGGGCAGCCCCACTGCTCATCCTGAAGGAAGAAAAGGTCATAAGGGCAATTAGACCACAGAGAGCATCCTTGAGAGTCAGCACAGATGTGTTACAGACCTGTCTTCCACAGGGCTGACAGAAATGGAAGCCTTCAACTCGCAGTTACCATTTCTTACACCTTTTAGAGACAACAAGCACCATTCAGAAGCCCTGACTTACCCTTAGGGATTTACCTGATAAAAGGTCATGGAAAAAGAGGTTAGTATCATTTGCCCCAAGAAACAGCTGCTATCATAAAATAATTTTAAAGTTTTAGAAAGGACATTTTTCCTCATTCTGCAAGACTGTGATGACTTCAAAAGGCTTCACAAATGATAATTTTTTATGATCTCTGTTGAATGAACTTAGCTTGAGTAACACTCACTAATGAAGTACTAAGGAGCACTAGTTTGTAAAGTGTGAACATCATCCCAGCCCACTGAGTTGTTCAACATGAGAAATTTCCTTTTAAAAAAATGTTTATTTCTCAAAAAAGTATTGCAGAGAAAATATTCATAGGCCCATAATAATTATTCTTTAAGAAGTCAATTATCTTGGAATCAACATCTCAACTTCTCCTTCAATCTATTCCATGTAAATCTACTCTGTTGTAAAAGCAAAATTAAAAGGAAGTCCCCTTCAAGTAGTCAATGAATTAGATTTCAAAAAAATCCTCATAAGCAGCCCCATTTCATATCAGATTTAGGATTAATACTGCAAATGGAATGGTGAATAAAATCATTCTGGCTTTGTGCTTAACCCAGTTAGTCAATTAGTAGCAAAAGACTCAGCCAGAGTCAGTAGTCTCATGACTTAAATAACACTGATAGTCATAAACTTGTGTGGATTTAGGCAGAAATTGTTGCTTTAAGCAGCTCTATGATCCAGACCCTTAATCTCTTTCCCTGTGTGCAGAAAGAGATCCCCCTTTGCTGTCAGACCTCAATCTAAACTGAGGCTGGGGATTTTTGAAATTGAAATACAGTCAAGCCTAATAGAAGGTGGCAGGGACCAAGATAACCTCCAAGGGCAGTTAATCCAAAATGTGTTCTGCTTTGGCTAAATGGAGATTTCAAATGGATAAGCTGGGGCTGATCTGATCATAATCCCCAGTTACATACCCAAGCACTTCTTTTTCAATCTTAAAATCATCCTTGGTTCCAACTAAAGAAACTAAACTCAAGCCAGTAAGCACTTTGCTATTTACCAAGAGCTATCATCCCACAGTTCACAGGAAGAGGGCTCGTCCTCACACCAGGTGTCAGCTATTCTAATGGCTCTGGTCCCCACAGGCCACAGGACTCGCCCCCACTGTCCCCTTCTCAAATTCTCAAAACAATTTTCTTTCCTAGGACCTTCAAAATAGACCATAGTAGGCAGGGAACACATCATTTCCACTTCTAAGAGTGAGACAAACTATGGAAACAAACACACTCTGGCTAAATGTGACTAACACAGTCTAATTCTCTAAGCTCTGTAGGCAGAAAATACAGGGTTAAGCATGGCAAATAGAAATTTAGCAATGGTAAGTGAAAGCCTGTTAATCTACCAAAGTGTGTAAACATTATCACTTACACTTTGGGAATACATTACTAACATGAACCTAAAAGGTTATGAGATGCTGTCTTCTTGCAAAAGAATGTAAACATGTACAAATGATTATAATTTATTAACCTTGTTTTCTCTTCCAAAAGTAAGGCAGGAGGAGACTAGCAGCGGCATAATACCTGATTCCATTATCGCTGAATAATAAAGTTATCCAATGTGTGTGAGAGGGAGAGGGATGAAAGAAAACAAACACAGGGCAAATACATAACTAAAGCAAATGCCTTTGTAAAGCTTAAATGTTACACACTTCTATATTCAAGAAGGAGGAGAAAAACAAAACTAAAAAGATGAGGGACTGGAGTGTAGAAAATTGAGGACATGTAAACTAGTAACGGAGCTTTGTTCTTTAGAAGCATTCAGGAGCACTGGATTATTGAAACTGCTTTTTTTTTTTTTTTTGAGAGAATGTCACACTGGCTAATAGTGACCGGTACCTGCAGAGCGCCAGGCACAGGGTCTGAATCAGCTTCATCCCCACAAGGACTCAGCAAGGGACGCAGCAGTGTTATTACCCGCTCTCTGAGCTTAAATCCACAGTGTGTGTTTAAGAGACTTTGCCCACTGTGACACAGAACCAGAACGCAGCCTGACTTTGAGCCCTCCCTCACTTCCGATGACAGTCCCTTCTTAGCCCATCCATTTGGCCCAAAAAGGGAACTTTTCTGTGTATGCCTGATACAGGATTTTTTTAAGTGCTGCTAACCTTTAATACAGAAACAGAAAACCAGAGGAATAACATTCACAGCTTCTTGGTGGCATTTAGCATCCTACAGCAAGGCAACTATTGGTGGAAGGCCGTGCAGGGCACCAAATAACTGACACATACATACTTTATAAGCTATTGAGGATATGGAGATGAGAGTGATGTTTAGTAAAAGGGGGTTAAGAACTCACCTCTGACTCCAGATCTGAAATCAGACACTAGCTCTATCATTTGCTAGATTCTTTGACCAAGAGCAATGAATTCTACTTCTGTAACACCAGTTTCGGCTTGAACAAAATGAGGATAAGCCTCCTTCGTAGGGCCATAGATGGCATAAATGAAATGGGTACAAAAGTCTTTTTGCATGATGCTGGTTACCCAGCAAGAGTTCTATTTATTGTTTTATTGTTGTTATTATCACCCTTTTAAGAGCACATCTCCACCTTCTGCACAAAAAATGTATTGGTGTATGTATAACAGATACATATTACATAGGATCAGTACAAAAAGCATTGTACTGTACTTAACATTTTGCTTCCATTAATTGAGTACAGTGTTATCTCTAATTTACTTTTTAAATCAATTATTAATTTTATCAAGGGTGTATGTGCACATAGCTAAAATCAATACGTTAAATGGCTTTTAATAGGAAGAACTTTTCTCTCCCGCACATACCCACTTCCTTCTGCTGGTTCTAAGTGTTTCAGCAGCCTTCTGTGCCATTTACCTCCCTAAGTACTTCTTTTTTTAATTTATCAGTTTTACATAGTGAATGGTATATGTGCCACCCGGGCTCCCCTTTCAGACAGAGGCATTCATTCCATTCCCCCAGGTGCTAGAGTGTTGGTAAGTGCCAGCTGAGCCCAAGAACAGCCATCAGTCCTAAGGAGCCATTGCGCCCAGAGTCAGGCTCCTTTGTATCTTGGTCAGCTTGGACAGCTAAAACAAAACACTACAGTCTGTGTAGCTTAACTAACAGATACTTATTTCTCACTGTCTCAGATCAAGGTGATGGCAGATTCAACCCCTGGTGGCTCACTTCATAGATGCTGAGTCCTCACTGGACAGAGAGGGTGAGCTTTGATGTCCTTTCCTTTTTATAAGCACAGTGGTTCCACCATGAGGGTCCCACCCTTATGAGCTCACCTAACCCTCATTATCTTCCAAAGGCTCCACCTCCAAATAGCTTCCCACTGAGGATTGACAGTTTCAATATACAGATTTGAGAGGACACAGACATTTCGTCCTCTGTGCCTTGCTCCCATCACTGGTGGGCTCTGGGTTACAAAGGCCCGGCCCCCTGGAGTTATGTTAGAACTCAAGGGGGATGAAGCTGATCCAGACCCTGTGCCTGGTTCTCTGCAGGTGCCAACTCTGGCAGCCATCTCAGCTCCAGGGTGAGAGTTCTGCTGTGACTGCATCACCATGGCAAGCCTGCCTCCTTCATCCTCCACAGTTGTTGACCTTAAAGATAGATTCCAAAAAACTGCCTGCCCAGAGTGTATTTCCTGGGGAGCCTGATCTAAGACTTTGTTTATAGACTTTCTGTCATGTGGTGAACCTAGTGCATGTGTGTGCGCACGCACGCACGCACGCACGTATGCACACACACACATACACACACACACCCTCTTCTCTTCCTCTGATCCTCTCAGTGTAGGGGTACTGCAACTTTTAAGTCAATAGGCACTGTTTATATCTCTATAACAATGAAAAATCACCCATTGCTGAGCCAAATAGCTTCCTATAAGTACCATTCCTCACATATAAATTGTGTTTGGTCTTGGAAGTAATAAAGCTATTGTTTTTTTCATCAGCTTAATTTCTATGACCTTTGTTTTTTCTGTATGTGTCAATGGATCTGTTGTCTGTCCCTCAATAAATTTTGCAAGTCTTATAGAAAACCTCTGGTAATTTTTGCTTCTTAGATACGCTCTCATGAGCCTTCCTGTAGCAGCTGTCTATTGCTCTGTTCAGAGGTCATCCTGGCAATTTCTTCTATCATTCTTCTGTCAGAGGCGCTATTTCACAGAGCTCACACATTCACCTTTCCTAGTTAACACTTTGGTTCTGCTGAAATCGATTCTTCAGTAGCTTCCTCTAAGACATGATAAAGGGGAGGTACATTTTGAGAGTACATCCACATCTTTTATTCTTCACTCCTGTGTGACTGGTAGTTTGGCTGGGCATAAAATTCTGGCTGAAACCATTTTTGGTTCATGTTTTTAAGTTTTTTTTTGATTCAGAGTTCTTAGTAAAAAGACCAAAGTCATTCTGATACTTTCTTTTGGGTGTGAATGTCTAAATCTCTCTCTCTCTTTCTCTCTCTCTCTGTCTCTCTCTCTTTGTCTCTCTCTCTCTCTTTCTCTCTCTCTCTCTCTCTCTCTCTCTCTGTCTCTCTGTCTCTCTCTCTCTCTCTCTCACACACACACACAGGACTAAACCGAGTTTTGTACTGAACTATGTATCTCTAGCTTTTTTTATTTTTTATTTTTGAGACAGGGTCTCATTAAATTGTCCAGGCTGTGTTCAAACTTGTGAGTCTCCTGTCTTAGCCTTAGCCTCCCAGAGTACTGGGATTACAATTAAATGTCTCTTGAAACTTAAGAAAATAATCTTTTATTCCTGGTGTTCTAAAATGTTTTTAGGTTTTGTTTTACCCAGTTTTTATTCATTTAAGAGGTGGATAGCAGATTTATTTAATCTGGGTTGGGGTGTTCTTTTGTTCTAGAAAGAAGTTTTTTCATTATTCCTTTGATAATTTCCTCCTCCTTTTTTCCACTTACCTCTCAGGAATTCATTATGATGGAGATAAATGACTTCTTAAATTTATACCACAATTTAAATTTCTATTTCAGTTTTGTCTTTTTTCCTACTTTCTAAACTAGTTCCTTCATTTATTTGTATTTGAATCCTTTTATTCTTTTTCTTCCTCTGTTGATTATCATATTGTTGATTTTCAAGCATTTTTGTTATATTTCTTTTCAGAGCTTCCTGTTAGTATGGAGATACTCCTCAAGTATCTAGATATTAGCAATATTTTTGGGTTTTTTTTCCTGCTGTCTGCAAAATTCTAGTATTTCCTTCAATTGTGTATCTCTTTCCATTTGAGGATTTCCTAAAATGTTAGGTGGCCTTTGGCAATTTTTATCTTACTATTTACAATAGATGCTTTCATTTGTCTCTGGAGCTCATGTCAGCCTTCAGCTGGTGCCCTGAGTTTTCCCAAGGGAAAGAGCCAGAGCATCCTCCTGGATAATGGGCTGGCACAGGACCAACAGACACCCCTGTGCACCTTTCTACATGGCTGATCTGTCCAGCCCCATGCCTCCCCTGGCGTTCAGTAGATTTAGAGAACCCAGCCAACCACTTCTTGATGATACTGTGCTTAGTAGGCTTAGTAGAAATTACTTCTTCTTTCATAAGTTCATTTCCATCTGCAGTGATGTTTGTTAAAATGCTTCTCTGCTCCTGCTTTCCTCTAGCTCTGTCCTGTGAATGAACATCCTCTTGGTTTTCTTCTGAGTTTGAGGAGGGGGGAAATGCATGTGTGGACACACTATCATTTTAGGTAGAAGGGCTGTGTTATGTCTCATTCTCAAATATGTATTTATCATCTCAGAGGAATGTATAGGGAAACGAGAATCATTTTTAGCACAAGAATTTAGCCTCTCCATAAGGTGAGAGTCTTTGTCCACTAAGCTTTGGAAAGAATGGTTCTCATGGTATCGTGCCACTAAAGGAGAACTCATACTTTTGAAACAGGAAAAAAAGGGGGAAAAGAAAGAGTACAAGTGTTTAGTGGCACAGAGTCACAGTTCTGTCATATATAGTTTTATCAGTACTATTTTTATAATGTGTTCTTAAATATACCTTTCTTTATGGAGCCATTTTTAGTAGTTTACTTAGGCAGAAATGTACATTGTGCATTTTGTATAGCCAGACAAGCTCAGAAAAGTCTTGACATATATTATTTCCATTAGGCAAATTTCTTTATGGAGATACAAATTATAAACCAAACATGTCACTGTTCCTTGGAAATTTATTCTAGCAATTAGAACGATGATATCAAACTACTATGCACACAAAAAGAAGGCAAAAGCTCAATCTCAACCTCAAAAGCAATAGGCAAATAATTTAACGGACACAATCACATGATTAAATTATATTGTGTGCAAGATATATAAACAGAAAACAAGAAATTAAGCCCTGTGATGAAATAGAGTCTTTCAAAATTTTGCTCAAAATATTGCTGTGTTTTTATATATAAGAAAAATGGTTGTAAGAGAAACTCATATGAGGGCACCAAAGAATATGGGATGCATGTGGGACATTAAAGTCATCCTTTTGGCAGAGTTACTATTCTTCCTGACATAATGACTTCTATAAATTGTTGCAACTTTCAGCCTTGTAGTAATGATTTGGTAATAAGTCTAAATGCATCAGGGCATGAGAAAACATCAAAACATTACACTGAGTGTTAAATGTTATTGTCTAGCCCAGACATTATTTCAGTAAATAACATCTGATAATAATTATCTTGCATTTAAGTTGTAAAGTGATGGGATGCTTTGAAGATCAGATGCAGACTTCATGGTACTTGTTGCAGGAATTCAAGAATAATCTTAAAAGTTAACTTGAGAAGTTAGTATATGTGCTGTGAGGGAATAGACTGCCTCTCATTTCTGGCTTTTTGGATTTATGTGTTCATTCAATTTCATTTAAGGCTGATCTGGGAGCTCAGATACTATGCACATATGGAAGTTTGGTTATTTATAGTTAGAAATGTGCAGCTTCTTCCATAAATACCAGTTAACATACCTGATTTATTTACAAAATGTTCTACTTTGCACCGGATCCTAGAATCACATATTTATCCTAAAAGGCTTTCTTTTAGATGATAAAAGGTGTTAAATAAACATCTCTTACAAGCAAAAAGAAGTGTATGGATATGTGTCTCAGATCTAAGAGGCGGCAAGCAAGATTCTCCTTCCAGGTAAGAATCTAAATGAATGTCAACGATCTCAGAACTCAAAATAAATACTGTTTTTTTTTTTGTTTTTGTTTTTTTGGTTTTTCTCTGGTACCGGGAACCGAACTTACGACCTTGCGCTTGCCAGACAGGCGCTTTGCCGCTGAGCTAAAATTAATGTATTTTAAAAATAAAAGTTTTAAAAATGTAACTCTATGTGGCACAAATAAGTAAAGGTCATATTGCATTTTGAACATGATCTTTGAATATAAAAAAGGACATTAGGTAAAAAGTAAGGAGATGTAAATAAATGTGGACTTTAGTTAATAAAAAAGTGCACAATGAACAAAATGTAAAAATTTTATTTTATCTTATATTTTGATACTGCGAATGGAACTTAGGACCTTCCACTTGCCAGGCAAGTGCTGCACTGCTGAGCTATATCCCTGGCCCATAAAAATTATACATAAAGACAATCATAATGATTTTTCGTTTTGCAAAATTGCCAATAAGGCGTGGCATGGCACGGGTATGTCTTTGTGTATTCGTTTATCAATCCTTTTGTTTTGTTATATGGCTGAGAAATAGACAAAAATGAACCCATGACGATTGTGCGTAAAATACAAAAGTTATGAAATTCTACCAATGCCTACTCTTACATATCTACATAGCTTATAAATTCTTCAGCTACGGGTCACATTCTTCACACACAGTAAATACTTTTTATTTTACTATATTCATAATAATCCCTAAAATTTTGATATTTTACATAAAGTACTAAGTAAATATCTTCCGAGAGGGCGGAGCACTGAACTAGAAATAAAGAGCCCCGCATTCTGCTTCCGGTTCTGCCGCCATCCCAGACGAGACGTTGAACCGCACCGGAACGTGGAGCTCTCAGTTGCGAAGTTGGTTGAAGTACATGATCTTTAAATGCCCATTATTGTTAAGAGTTTCTGGACTCCTGAGTTTTCAATTTAGTTTTTTCTCCCAACCGCAATTAATTAAGAAAATCATATTGAAGAAAACATTGCAAAATAAAACTATAAAACAATTGGTTTCCCTTATTTATCTGATGTCGTCAAAAATTAAATTAAAGAGAGTATATTATCATAGAATCCACCATTTCTTAGTAGGCAAAAAAGAGTTGTGGCTATAAATAAAAAAATCTTTAGGGATGTGATACTAACCAAAAGAGTCAAAATGCACAAATAGACTCCTAGTAGCACAGATTTAGACTATGAAAGGAATTTTCTTTTAAGAAATGTAAAAAATATGTGAGAGGGAGTGTAACTGAATGGTAGAGAATCTAGAGAATGTACTTAACAGGTATAGCCCTGAGCTCAATGCCCAAACCCAGCAAAAACGTAAAAAGTAGCTGTGTTTTGTTTTGCTAAATAGTCCATAAAACTTTTGAAAGTGATTGGCTTGATATACATATTTGTATAGAGTCCAACAGATTTATAAAGTTCTTTTTTGGGAAAAAGATACTTAAATTTTAAAATTAGCCATGTTTTGAAATATAATATTAACTGTACAATCATTACATTATAATTAACTGTAAGTGATTTTCTAGAAATAATTCTATAAAGCACTGTAAGATATTACAAGAACAATGTTTTTACATCCAATCAAAAAGTTTCTGATTCAAATTTGTCCAGTAATGACATATTTGTTGGAAAAAAAAACCTCATTTCTAGATTCACAATGAAATAAAATAAATGGCAATATGCCTCCTATCACCCATTTCTAATAAGCAAGTCCTGACATTTTAAAGCACTAGCAAAATAGTTCACAGTCAGTCATATGCTTCATGTCCTGCAGTGTGTATGCACACAGATAGCCCCTAACATGCCATGGTTTGACTTATAAATTTTGTGCCTTTGGGATACTGTGAAAGTGATAAGCATTCAGGGAAACCTTACTTTGAATTTTCAATTTTGGTTCCTCCCTAAGCTAGTGATCTGCGGCCCAATCCCCTCTCAGTATGCTGAGCGGTGCAAGGACCTGCTGTCCCCAGTGAGCCATGTGATCACAGGGGAACAACTGACACTGTTCAGTGGACTGTGTGGCCAACATCTTCCGGATCCAATATTTAGTAAATTACATGAGCTACTCAATGCTTGCTTATAAAGTAGGCCTTGTATTAGACGCTCTTGCTTAGCTGTAGGTAGAAGTCAGCATTCTCAGCACACTTATGATAGGCTGGGTTGAGCTTTGACCTTCAGTAAGTTAGGCCTAGCAAATGCACCATTGATTTAGGATATCTTCAGCTTACACCAAGTCACCAAGCAGCACCAGTTTCTAGAAATGGAGATACTAAGGTTGAAATTAAATAGAAGGTTTGAGTCAAAAAATTATTTTTAAATGAAGTTTCCTTCTCCACAAAGGGAAGAAGTTCTAAAGAATTTTATTTGGAGAATTAAGAAATTATTTATACACAGAATGAAATTTGAAAGAAGTTTTAAATGTATTATTCATTTTTTCTGCAAACAGGAAAAATGTCATTTTCAGACTGTGAGTTCAAAGTAATTTACCTGTCAAATTATCTCCCTCCCTTCCTCAAACAGAAAGGTAAATGTATCTCTACTCATTTAAGAAAGTTTTTCCCAGAAATTCTGGCTGAAGAGAAGACTATAGGAATTGTGAAGGCTGTAGATCAGTGTAGAAGTTCAGGCAAAGCCAAACATTCATTCTAGAGGTGGATGTGCCTGACTACACTCACCTGTATTCAGAGGACCTTGTCAGGGTGAAAGTTCATCATCAGTGTTTTCAATATCATAAAAAGGAATGCCCCCTTCTGTGCATGCTTCTATTGGAAATGGGACAAGATGCCTTAACAAAAAGGAGGGCTTATGGCAGGTAACTTGTACTTAAAACATCAGCTCCTTAGTTTTCTTTATTTTAAAGATTTAAAAAACTAACAAAACAACAATGAACACAAAATCAAAACAACACAAAATGATACATGACCTCAAAACAAAATGATAGGAATTAACAATGGTTGCTACATTACATACTGTTATCTTCAATGAAGTTGCTCAGTCTACCAGATGTAAGAATGTAAGATTGATCAAACAATCGAAGACAGTAACAAGTAATTCAAAAACACTGGAAATGATGCAGAGCTTCACCATACAAGATGGGAGGAGTTCAACAATGGTTCCTATCCTGCATATTGTTTTCAGATCAGTCATTCTGATTACCAGATTCAGGCATGCCAAATTGGTCAAGAAAAAAGAAAATTTTAAACATTGACTATTCCTGTCAATAAACCACAGACATCAGCAATACACCTATCTCAGCTATCCTTGCATATACTCATAAATTTTATTTTTCATTTTAAAGAGAAAAGAAAAAAATAAAATAACAAAAACAAATACATAAATAAAACAGCATAGAGAACAATAAAGATGGTACAGAATTTCAAAACATGGTGATAGAATATTAACAATGGTTGTTATATTACATCGTGTTATCTTCAGAATGTTGGCACATATAACCAGATATAGGCATGTAAGATTGATCAAACAATTACACATGAACAGTTCCTTTCTGTAAACCAACACATATTAATAGTACAATTATCCTAGCTATCCTGTGTATACATATACATATTTTTTTCCTCTTCCTTCTTTCCTTTTCCTCTCCCCTCCTTCATCCCAGTTGCTCCTTCCTGTTTGAGCAGTTTCTTTTCCCTTTCACAAAATCTATTGTACCTTTTGGATTTTATTTACTCTTTCAGATTCATATAGTATGGAGGAAATATGATGTTTGCACATGTGAATCTGATTTATTTCACTTATGCAGCTCCTTAGTTTTGACTGACTTTGGCTCCACTTGGCTTACTTAATTTATTAATTCCTTTCTTGTGATATTTTTTAAAAAGTTGTATGACCAAACACCATTTCATTTTCCAAGACCTCCCAGTATAATAAAATAAACCCTATAAACTTTTGGGTGATTGTGGTAGTTTTAGTTAAGATGTGCCTTCAGATAAAGCTATTGTTAAGACATCCAAACCTATACCTTCACCGTTCACCACTAATAGGCAGACGGTGGTGAAAGGGAGACTTGTCATCTAAATGAGGCACCATTTTCATCAATATGCTTCTTGGGTGCAAAACAAAGCTGAGCTACACCTCAGTCATTACTTTCTGGCTTAGAGTATGAAAAATGATCCATTACTCTATGTAGCTACACATCTAGTTCCTTTTCTAATTCTGTATGTTTACCTGAAAAGCTGAATTGTGTCATTTGTAATTGAGCCATGCAGAAATATTAGGTGTAGCCTCTTTTGTTTTTCTGCAATTTTGAGATATAGTTTATATGATTCATTCATAGGGAAGAGTGTAGAAATGGAATTTTCATGAAGTTGTAATTCCATTCAGAAAGAATGATGCTTTGAGAATTCATATATTTTGTGTAGTGTATTATTAGGAGAAAAAATGAAATTGCGTTTGAATTTTTTTTTTTACCTCTAAAATCCATTTGTGCTTTGATCATAAAAGAAGACTGTACTGGAGTCTTGGAAATAATCCATATAGAACACACTGATGACTCCATTTTGAGAATATACTGCCAAATGCTGACTTCCCTTCATTGACTCCAGAGAACTCTTCCATTACTCGTGAATTGGAAACCTGGTCTTTCAGAAAGAGCTGCTTATTTTGAGAGTTGGTAGTTTGCATTTGTTTCATTAAAAAAAATGTCTATTTATCTCACCAATCAGGACAATGGTTTCTTCTTCTGATACATCATTGCCATCTGACCATTGTTAAAGCCAGAGTTACTGGCCCCAAATCATGTAACCTGGCCTGTGTCAGTCACAGCTGCAGCTCAGTTTTGGCCCCGTAGCTGGGCCCCATCTGTAAAGGTTGGATGCTTGGTGACACTGGCCAGTCTGAAGCCTATTTAAAGAAACCCGAGAAAGCTGGGCAGACAGATGGTAAAGCAACACAGTAATGAGGAAAATTTAGCTTATGTTGATGATGTATTTTTCCTTCCAAGAGGATGTTGCAGCTACCAGGCAACATTGCTTAATGGGACATCTATCACTCCCAGGTGGGCAAACATTTGTGCTCAACCTCAAAACGTCAGCTAAGGGGTTCATAAATTTCATCACACTTAAATGGAAGACAACATCCAGATAATATGATGATTAGCAACACACATTACATAACACAGTTATTAAGTGAATAATTTCCAAGTCCATTGGCTTAGGGCCTACATTCTTCTTCTCTAAAGAAGGTTTTGCTGTTGTTTGTTTTGGGTTTTTGCTATATGACTTAGCTCTCATGAAACTAAACATATTAGAAGTAATGCATTATACCAAATGCAGATTAAACAGCAGTATGGTCTCAAAACTCTAAAAGGAGGAGGGAATGAAGCTGGCCAGCGTGCTGATGCATAGGGCCCTGAGTGAGGGAGGTGCTGGACTGCAGCCTGACCACACTGGAGGGCACTAATGAGTTTTGATTAGGAGGGATGTTGTGACTCCATTTATATTCCAAGGTTATCCTTCCACTTGCTGGGTAGAGAATGCATTGGAAAAGACTACAAAGGCAATTGTAGCAGAACAGATTAGGAGAGTGTTGTATTTTCCCGCAAAATGAATAGTCTAGTTTGAATTGGGGTTGAAATATCACATTTGCAGCCTTAGCTAATGGGCTCAATGGACAGGCGGGCACCAGCATTGGCTGCCGGCTCTCCCTGGCATGCCTCATTTCTTTATGAAGTCTCTCTTTGCGCCTTAAATCTCCATGCCATTATGATTTATGACCACATGAAATCTTTTAAATTAAGATTTGTTTGATTGTCTGTTTCTATTAAGGTGACCATAATAGCAATTTTCCTTTTCCAAACAAATGTTTTGCCTAGCACTGTAACTCAGAGTCTGTGTATGAATCGTGACAGTGATTAATTTCTGTCGCTAAATTCTTTATTTTCTATAACTAATTTAAGATAGCTGCCACTTTTTAATAACTAAAGGAGTATAAATCCAGTGGGGTATTTTTCCTTAGGTAATTGATATAACATCTTCATATTAGTGACTGTAAATTATGAGTCTCTTACCCCATTCTGTCACCCGGCATGGCTGCTAAAAAGACACACAGTCTAGGCTATGCTATGCAGTGGTGCATAGATTTATCCTAAACAAAACAACAAATTATACAGCCAAACACAGCCAAACACAGTAATTTACTTAGGATTTCATTCAGGCAAATGAAAAACTCCCTGATCTTGTGATGCTGCTTTGTTTAGTAATTTTTCTTTTTTTTTTTCAGTTTTAAAGGGAAGGATTGACCAAATTTTGGCAGAGCCAATATCGAGGTTAGTAAAGAAGATATCATTTACCTATTTTATTTCACCAAAGAAATGAAGAAATAATAAGGAAACAGGATCCCTTAAGATTTCTGGGGACTAAAACATTTCAACCCTCATGACTCAATTCTTCTAAGTGAATGCAATTTCTCTAGGTACATTCAAACATCACTTCTCTAAAGATAAAAGTCACAGGCATCTATGACGCTTAAACTGAATCCATTTCAGTGATACAAACACTAGCAGAATGCTGAGGTACCAGAATTGATGCCAAGTGTATAAATGATTTTTGGATTATACCCCTGTTGGTTTATCTGTAACATAATTCTGTCTCTTAACCAACTAGTGGGGGAAGTGCTCTAACCCATATCAAACAGCATCTGAGCCACTCAGAGAGAATGAGGACATCTGTGAGTATTTATACCCACAAAAACATGTAGTACATTCTTAGATCAAGGAATCCCAGCTGCAAATGAATGAAGGTTCTCTGATCTCATGCTATCAACCCCTCTCAGCCACTGGCAGCAAAGACACCCCAATAGTAGCACACTGAATATTTCTATACAACTGTAATTGATTACATTGAACTTCATATGATTTGGAGATAGATGATGACTGCATGTTTATGCAAAGCGTCTCTGTAAAGCAATGCAGCTAATTTTCTTCTTGAATAACTTGTGAAGGCAGAAGAGCAATCACACTACAGCAAGAATATATGGGAACATGTTTCAGCAAGGAGCAGCAGTATTTCCAAGTTCAGCCAGTCAACTGTCATATGCTAACAGCTGCAGTGAATATCATTTGATGTCAGAACAAAAATGGGTGATCACTTGAAGCAAAAATAAAAAGGAATGTTGAATTCTGTGTGATACATCTCCAGCATATCCACAAGACATGCTAAAATAAGCTTCTGGGAATGAAAGAATATTGAGAACCACAAGTTTAATGGCAACATACTTTTTTAAAAGGTTGTGGAAGATGTTTATATTGCCATGAAATGATTTTCTATCTGGTTGGCCTCTGGTATTCATTCATAAAAATGTTGAAAAGGTCAAAGAGTTAGTTCATGTAATAAAGACAGAATTGGTGGCTAAGGACTTATGTTCGAGGAAAGAGCAAATACCTATAAAATAGTAGGGTTGAAAAGGATATTAAAGTCTATTCAGTCCGACCTCCTCTTTTTTGTAGATAGAGACTAGGACCCAAATCCATGACTCCTAAATGGTAGAATTAAAACTACTTTGTACTCATTCAGAAAGTGATTACATCACAAGAAATGTTTCTGGAAATATGTTGTGCATATTGGTGGCAAATTAAAATAATTAAGGTAGATTATTTGCATCATCCTCAAAAAATTAGGATAAAATGTATTTTTTAATTTTTAAAAATATGCTTCATTTTAATATAGCTTTCAAACAAAATTTTCAGTAGCTTTATAAGAAACCACTGAAAGTCCCTGAGTCAGGAACTATATGTATCAAAATTATAATCTAACACCAAGGTTTCTTTTTTGATATTGGGTTTTGCTGAACTAGCAAATTCTGTGTATTGGTTAGCTTTCTGGTTGCTAGCACAAAATATTCAATACCTGCAACCTAAAGGATAAGAAGTTTAATTGGACATCATGGCAGAAGGGTTTTATGGAGCTAAGTTGCTCAATTCAAGGCAACTGGGAAACAGCCAAGGAGAAGATCCCTAGCAAGAAATACACCCTCCAAAGGTACAACTCCATGACTTACTTCCAATGGAACCCACCTCCTAACATCACATTCTGCTGTGAGCATAGGGTCCCCAGGATCCAGTCACCTTGCCAGAAGTCTCAATTAAGTCAGTTTGACAATTAAGATTAACTGGGGGCACATCCTGATTTCTCTGCATGTTGCACATTGGACTACCTTGGCCAAATCAGCTTTAATAGTACAGCAAAATGTTAAAATTTCTTCAAGGTGAGGCCCACGTACACTCAACCAGCTGCCTACAGGCCCCAGAGAGGTGGTCTATGTCCAGCTGCCATGGTGGTTCACAGCTGAGGTCCACATGCTTTCCATCAATGGCCTGGAGACACTGGCACCTAAGGCCAGCACTCTGCTGCTATTGTGGTTGTGGTCTGAGTTGTGCACTCCAACTACTGCCTGGGGATCCCAGACCCAGTGGCCTACCATCTGCTACCATCTTGGGAAAAGCCTGAAACCCAGGAAAACTAGGATCCTTAGAAAAACTTGGGTGAGCTGCCTGGGAATTGTGAGGCTCAGTGCTTTGCCTCTGATGTCCAAAATGACAAGGTGAAGGAGCAAAGTGCAATCTCAAAACTCAACCCACCCAGAACAAGTCCAGGAGACACTGACGTAGGAGAACTTGGAAGTCATACACCTGAAATCTCTGAAATGATGGCAACTGAAGTAAAGCAACAACTCCATCAGGCCATAGAAGAAATCAGATCAGAAATAATCTTCCAGGTAAAAAACAATGACAACAATAATGAAAGAATTGCTCAGCACATCTAAAGAAGACATATATAGAAAAGATGAGCACAGGAAAATGATGGAAATGTTAAATGAACAATACAGGAAAGAACTAGAATGCATAAAACAGATTCAAAGAGATATCTAGGAAATCAAAATTTCCATCAAAAGCTGGCAAAACCACTTGAGTGAAGCTAAAGACTTTCAGATCTTGAAGACAGCATGGCAGCTAATGATTGTGAAAGGAAAGATCTCTTCAAAATAACAAGAAACCAGGAAATATCAGTCCAACAACTACAAGACAATGCAAGGAGAAACAACATAAGTCTAACAGGTATCAATGAAATAGCAGGAGTCAACACAAATGACATAAAAAGAATATTTGCAGAAGTAATAGCAGAAAATGTCCCAAACATGGAAAAAGAAGCTGACATACACATAAGTGGGGCATATAGAACTCCAACTAGCCATAACCAAAATAAAACTGCACCCAGAAATATAATAATCAAGATCCCAGAAATCCAGCAAAAGAACAGAATTTCAAAAGCTGTTGAGAAAAGAAACAGATCACCTATAAAGGAAAGCCCATCAGAATCATGGCAGATTTCTCAACATAAACCACGTAGTCAAGAAGACCTTGGAGTGAAGTATTTCAGGTCCTGAAAGAAAACAACTTCCAACCCAGATTGATATACCCTGCAAAACTATCCCTCAAATTTAATGGAGAAATAAAATATTTCCATGACAAAGAATAACTAAAGAACTTCATGAGCGCCAAACCAACCCTACAAAGACTACTAAAAGATATTCTAGGAAGAGATGAAAATGACCACAATTTTAAGAACAACAATAGAAAGGAATGACCTAGTAGAGCAAGCAATTAAACAGAGTAAAAGTAGGAAACATTCAATAGCAGGTAAATAACATGACAAAGATAAGCCAACACATTTCAGTTGTAACCATTAATGTAAATGGCTTCAATTCACCAATCAAAGGAACCAGACAGTCAGATTGGATAAAGAAACAAAATCCAATAATCTGCTGTATATAAGAAACACATTTAACTCAAAAGGAAATTCATAGACTGAAAGTCAAAGGATAGAAAACAATCCTCTATGTGACAGGAACCCAGAAAAAAGCAGGGGTAGATATTCTGTTTGTAGACAATGTGAATTTTAAATCAAGAATAAGCAAAAAAGATAAAGAAGGTTACTGCATATTTGTCAGGGGAAAACTTTAAGAGGAAGAGTTAGCAATCATAAATATCTATGAACCAAATATCGGAGAACCAAACTATATACGACAAACTTTAATGGACATGAAAAACCAAATAACTAATAATGCTATTGTAATGGTGGACCTTAACACCCCATTCACACAAAGAGTTCAATGGGACAAAAAAATCTGTAAAGAAATAAAAGAAATGAACAAAACTTGTGAACAAATGGTCTTAGTAGATGTTTACAGAATGTTCCAACCCACAACATCAGAATACACATTCTTCTCAGCTGCACATGGGACTTTCTCTAAAATAGATTACATACTAGCCCATAGAACATGGTTAACTAAATGCAAAGGAATTGAAATTATGCTACGCATATTACCTGACCATAGTGCAGTAAAATTGGAAATTAATGACAAAAGGAACCACAAAAACTCCATAAACACATCGAAATTAAATAATAGCCTCCTGCACAACCAATGGGTCACAGATGAAATTAAGGAAGAAATTAAACAGTATCTACAAGCAAATGAAAATGCAACTAAAATTTATCAGAGTCTGTGGTATACACTGAAAGCAGTCCTCAGAGGGAAGTTTATAGCAGTGAACTCACATATTGGGAAAACAGAACGAGAACAAATAAATAGCCTAATGCTGAACCTAAAACTTTTAGATAAAGAAGAACAAGTCGAACCCAAAACCCAAAGAAGGGAGGAAATTTTAAAGATCAGGGAAGAAATAAATGCAATTGAGACAAAGAAAACACTACAAAGAATTAATGATTTGAAGATTTGTTTCTTTGAAAGAATAAATAAAATTGATAAACCCCCAGCCAACCTTATCAAAAAAAAGGAAAGAAAATACTCAAATTCATGCAATAAGGAAACAGGTGAAATCACTACATATCCTATAGAAATTCAGAAGATCATCAGTACCTACTTTGAAAAGCTTTACTTCCATCAGATGGAAAACACAGAAGAAATGGACAGATTCCTAGATCTATATGCATTACCAAAGTTGAATCAAGAAGATATAAAAATTGTGAATAACCAAATATCAATTAATGAAATTGAAAACATGATTAAAAACCTACCAACAAAGAAAGGCCCAGGTCCTGATGGATTCACAGCTGAATTCTACTCGATGTTCAGAGAGGATTTAATGCCAACACTCCTCAAACTCTTCAATGAAATTGGAAAGGAAGCAATTCTCCCTAACTCATTTCTGGAGGCAAATTTTATACTCATACCAAAACCAGAGAAAGACTCAATCAAAAAAGAGAACTGCAGGCCAATCTCCCTAATGAACATAGATGCAAAGATACTCAGAAAATACTAGCAAACAGAATTGAGCAAATCATCAAGAAGATAATACACCATGACCACATAGGATTAATCCCATGGATGCTGGGATGGTTCAATATATGCAAATCAGTCAACGTAATACACCATGTCAACAGAGCCAAAGACAAAAATCACATAATCATCTCAATAGATGCAGAAAAAGCTTTCAACAAAGTCCAACATGCATTCATGATAAAAATCCTACAGAAAATAGAAATAGATGGTCTATTCAATCTGATCAAAGTCATCTATGACAAACCACAGCCAACATCATACAAAATGGACAAAAATGAAAAGGTTTCACTTTAATATCAGGACAAGACAAGGATGTCCACTGTCACCACTCCTATTCAACATAATTTTGGAAACATTAGCC
>NW_004955439.1:13265877-13412710 GCF_000276665.1 Chinchilla lanigera
CTACTCAAAAGGAAAGAACAACTGGAATGAGGGAAAAGAGAAAAGAAAGAAAGAAGGGAAAAGTATGCATATATGCATACACAGGATAGCTAAGATAGTTGTACTACTGATTTCTATTGATTTATTGAAAGGAACAGTTAATGTTTCATTGTTCGATCAATCTTACAAGCCTATATTTGTTTATCTGGGTAACCAATTTGAAGATATCAATATGTAATACAACAACCATTGTTAATTTCCTATCACCTTGTCTGAAATCTGCAGTGCTTGTATTGTTTTGTGTTATTTTGTAAATGGGTGTGTGTTTGTTAACACATCTTCATTGTTTTATCTTTAAAATTAAAAAAAAGTAAAATTTCTTCAAACACTGAAGGAATTCTACAGGACACAAAAATATTGAGGAGGGCCAGTGGTTATCCCCTTTATTATAGCAATGTTGGACTAAAAACATGATTTTTAAAAATTTATTCAAGGGGCTGAGGATTTAGCTCAGCGGCAAAAGCGCCTGCCTCGCAAGCACAAGGTCGTGGGTTCGATTCCCGGTACCAGAGAAAAACCAAAAAAAAAAAAAAAATTTACTCAAATCTAGTGTTAGCCTCACTCATTGTAGCTCTTATCACGACGTGTTTCTAAGTGATTTCGGTTATTTGCGAAATTTTGGCAAATGACACTTATTTTCCTCCTTTGAGAACACTCAAAATGTGACAAAGTTTCCAAAACTGTGTTAATAAATGGCCCCATTACTAGACAAATTTATATTATCTGCTCAAGGAGACCACTTTGGGGTAGAAAACATTCATTGAAGGTTTTCAAAGTTTGTTTTAGAAGGCAGTAATATAATTTATGTTTTATAATTAAACTTCTTCATTTATGTTAGCCCCCTTTCTATGGATTAGCTAAGAATTTTGAAGCATTGCATTTCCTTTATGGCTCTTCACAGTCCCAGGCACAATGAGGTGTTCTATATCCAGGCTGCACTGAGCAAACGACCTTGACACTTGATCTTACACTCCTCTAAGTTAACATCTGTTCCTGAAGCCTGGAACTGCATGGAATTTGTATTAGGAATGAACACACCTGCGCTTAGATACTACTGACCCTAGCAAGGCCCCTACAGGGGAGAGGAGGTAAGGGCTGTTACAGCTGAATAGCAGTTAGAAGATTGGGTTTGACTTCTGTATCTGCAACAGAAAATATATTCGGTCTCCGAGAAGCAATTTTCTACATTTTCCAACTTTCTAAAAGGAAAAAATACATTAAATTGTTAACGATTATGAGGAATGCTATATATTAACACATATAATACTAATTAATACTTTAATTTAGGGATACTAATATTAATAAATACTGTATTTGCATTTTCAACTCACATTTCTTAACGCTAAGAATACTGTACAAATCAGAGGAAAGTAGCTATAGCTATAGGTAGGGGTCTGTGTGTGTGTGTGTGTGTGTGTGTGTGACAGAGAGAGAAATTCCCATTCAAGTACCTCTCTGGTGTGATAAGCACTGTGTTATGTCCCAAAGTGCCCTGTCCTCCTTCCCAGGCTGCTTTACATACCCACCACATTCTCACTGTGTGCAGGTTTAAGTCATGCTGCAGCAAAGGAAAGGAGCTTTGGCTTTCTGAATGTCAGCATCAACACTGATAGCAGCAATGTTTAAGCAAATGCACTGAGTGCTATGTTTCGCTTTCAAAGTTAAATCGGTCACTCTCTTAGTGAAATCAAATGAAACATGCATCACATTCTAATTCTGTTGTATTCTGACAGTTTACTGCTACAGGGCAGTAAGGCAAAAATAAATGCAGGAGCCCACAAATTGCTTCCAATTGTCTGCGAACTCCTTAAGTACACAGTAAGTAGCTCTAAAAGCAGAAATCTGGATTCCAAACAAATTCCAACATGCTTCAAATGGCCTCTTAACAGATTTCTTTAGGGAAATGCTTAAGTGCAAAGCACTGAGGTCTCCTCTGGTTAGCATAGTTTCCCATGCTTATTTTTGCCCTAACTGAGGCATCATGAAGTCAAATCCCAGAAGAGTGTCACCAGAGCACCTCTATGGTGTCGGCTTCAGTTCCAGTCTATGTAAATATGATACAATTTCAGGGAAATATGACATAATTAGAGGCTTTTATTATGCAGCCCTCTCTGAATCCTAATTTGCATGCTTCCAATAAAAGTACACAGCTCACAGTTAGCACACACAAGCTGTCATTTTTTTCAATACTATAATTATTACTTGCAAGGCTTGAAAAATATCTCTATCAATTCCAGAAAAGGGTTTGAGAGAGACTGCTGCAAATGATGATAGAATAATTAACATTTCTATCTGCTTTCCAGAAATTTCCATCATAGCAATATAATGAAAACTTCATAAGTTTATAAATCTGGGAGAAAGATTCACATTATTGGGCTTAAACTTCAGGAGTTAAACAGATACCTCAGAAGGATTGAGATCTAAAATTACAATGAAATATAACTGCGTTAGTTGGCCATCCCTGTGTTTTTGATTTAGGCACTAGTTCATTTTAAAAGGTGGAAGTGTTTGAGCGAGCTTATGCATTTATCAGAAGGGCATTACCAAGAAGATTATGTATCCAGACAATAGCAAGATACTATCTTTGGAATGAGGAATAAAAGAGATATGTCTTTATATCTACACATATTTCATTCTATTTTATCAACAAATTTAAGCATGGAGTTAAAGATGTGGCTGCTTTTAATGTTCTAACAGTACAAAAAATCCAAACAATTATATCTAATATGCAATGACAGTTTCTATCGTTAGTAATTATCACTATCTATCACATTATCATATTTTTGTGTGATTATTCACACACATCCTTCTACTATTATATGTATTTATATTTACTGTAAGTCAGTTCAGAGCTCTTTTGGAAAAAAGTGAACATTAGTAGAAGTATTATCCTTTAACTCAAAGAAAGAAAGAAAAGTCCTGGTGAGATGAGATCTAGCTTCTCAGCAACAGGGACCTTACCTCTTCTGATCTCATCAGGATAGCAGGCCTCAGTCATGTGTACAGTGGCATCCAGTTTGATCATTTTCTTTATGGGAATTAAAAATCTCATGTCTTTCAAGATCTGATCTGAAAAGTGAAGATTTTCTCCAACCTCCTAGAGAGCTGTAGGTCTTCAGCACTTATTAATTATAACTGTCATTAACTGAAGCATTTTTGTGGCTTCAATAGTTCTTTTGGAACTAACCTTTTAGTCTTGGTCATTCCTTCATTTAACAAGCATTTTTGAGAACTATTGTATACCAAGATCAGTTCAAGGTTCTGAGGACACGAAAGGAAAGCAACTCACCAAATAGGAATAACCCTTGCACTTGGGAGCTCAGGGAGGCATTTAAAGAAGATATAACAGTATGTTTAAGTAAACTACATATGTTCAATGAGTGAAAGATAAAGGTTCTTCATTTAAGGACAGAGAATATTATGGAACAGGGGAAAGTTGCAACTTTAATCTAGTGGCCAAAAAGCCCTCTTGGGATGATAACATCTAAGAAAACACCTGAGGAATGTCTGGGGAAGAGTTCTCCAAGAAGAGAAAGTTGCAAGTGCAAAGTGCCCAGAAATGGGAACAAATCTGTTTGCTCCGGGGTAGAAAAGAGGAGATTGAGTTGGAGTAGCGTGTGCATGGAGCGGGGTCCAGCCACCTGTTTTATCAGTTCTCTTCCCTCTCCTGTTATTCTGTTCCTCATCGAACTGTGAGAACCCTGGTCTGAGGCCATGTGGCCACAGAGAGAAAGTTGGAGAAGGAAAAGACCCTTATATTTTCACTTTAAAGAACAAGGGAAATCAGGAGGTGCATGTCATTACAAAAACAAACACATAACTAAGTAAGGGTGACTGAGATAAACTGAGCAATGTAAAGAACCTGGTTGGGAATACAAAGCTAAATAAATAAGTAGATTAGCTTCAGGAAATTTAGGCTTATGTTTGCATTCATCTAAAAAAGGTGCATATTTTTAATTACTCTACCTGTTACTTAAAGCACAGTGCATGTTGGCTTATGGGTAGGGAAACTGCCATCAATTCATGTTCACATTTTCACTTTGAACAAGCAATCATTTTGCTTAAAAAAAAATCTACTTCTCTGTATATTCAGACGTCAGCTGAGCAAGTAAACACTGTGTTTTCTATAATTTCTGTAAAACACACAATTCCATGTCTCCTACCAGAAAATAGCCACATGTGCCAATAAACTTGACGTATTTTATTTTAAGCCATATAAAGAACCAGCTCTGTCCATGAGAGATGTGATACGCAATAAACAGAAATGGAATAAGAAGGTAGAAGAGAATAAATTTATCCTTGCGCCTCTCTGTCTGAATGACAATAGCTTGCAACAATTTTTAGAGTGGTAATAAGACTTTATCTAAAAGAACTATGATCTAATTGCTGTTTTCATATATACACTTAGAATTACACATAGACTGATGAAGTAATAGAACAGAAAAAAATCACTTTTCCGTCTTTGGGGATTAACTTTCCTTATTGTAATCACGGAAAATGAATACCAAGATGCCTTCATAACTCTTCTTCACCTTTTATCTTCAAGGTCAATATATTTCTTGGCATACAGTTCAAAGAGCTCCTGGTTTTTTTTGTTACTCACGATTATCATACTTTCTATATGGTCATATTAAATTAGGCATTGTGGCATAAACTAACTAAAATAATCATCATTTGTCATGAACCTATATTTACTGAAACTTTATAATATGCCTTATAGGTTCTTCATCCTCCAGCCACAGCCTTTCACACATTTATAGTATTTTTTCTATTAATACAAATTATTCACTAACAGCCACAATCTCCTCTTGAAAACTTGGGGAGCAAAGACAGTTATAATATGAATGCCAAGGAGATGCAACTCAAGATGTCAGCCAGTTGAGGTTATTAGCATAAAAATATCATTAAATGTCATTAACTAAAATGCAGCTTAGACAGGAGGCTTTTAGCCTTTAAATTAGCAACAGTCAATAAATGGAGACTAGCTTAGTAGCCACCTATTGACTAGCTGTGCTGCCAGATCAAACTGCCGATGACCTGGGTCACCCAGATTGGTTCGGTACCTGCATGGATGCTTACGTGTGAAATTTGTGATAATAAATCAATGGCGGTTTGTACAAACTCTAGAATCTGTTTTTCCAGGGAGTTGTTGTCTATTGATACTCCAAGGACTTCCTTTCTGGTGAGGCAAACAGTGGAACAGTCAAAACTGTCCTCTCCTTCCCCCCTTTCTTTTCTGCTGCTCCATTTTCATAAACCTACAGTAAACTAGCAAACCAGGAGAGGAAACAAAGAGCACAGGAGAGTGATTAACCTTTGATAACCATGCCAGTAACTACACTTGCAAGACTGGGTGGAGCAGAGTTCCTGTTTCCAAAGGCTTTATATTGATAGAGACGATAAGGCAAGTTTAAAAAAAAATCATCATAATACCAGGCAAAATTACCCCAGAGCAGTATAAATCAAAATGAAGAAGAGATCATATTCAGTTGTGTGCAATCAAAAAAGCATTTATGCCTCCTTGGTCCTCCGTGTGTAATCCACCGGCTCTCTTGGTGTCTTCGTCTCCTGCACAGCACCCTGCTGCTCCCCTCCCCCGTCTCTCAGTGCAGATCTTCACCCTTTAGGTCTGGACTACTAGAGACTTCCTTTTCACAGAACTCCCAGATGTGTTTTTATCATATCACTCTTAGCATAGTGATCCCTGGGTAGCAGTTTCCAAAAATTTCAGATAAGAAAACACTGCTCTCCATTTTCAAAAGGTGTAAGACACTGTTCGTGTACTCCATCAGGATCTTTTTCTTTAAGCTAAACATCCCCAACCCATTTCATTACTTCACAAATTATAACTTCAGGACTTTTCATTGTCTACATCCCTGTATAAAACTTGTACTCAGACTGGAGAAGCCCTTTCTTTAGGCATCATATTCAACAGGCTGGGGATATTACTACACATGGTCCACAGGGAGAAATCGAACCACTTCATCTTGAACCACTGAGGTTCTGAGAGGGTCACATGTATTGCAGCCATTCCCTACTAGTCTGGTACACCCATAATAAAAATACTTAATTTGTATGCTTTGGTGAATCTAGGATGTCTTTCAGGGATTGGTTTATTCCAAAAGTTTAGTAAAATGCTCTAGTCCTTTCTTCTAGCTTAGCCCTATGAATACTGAGGAGCTATACCTAGTTTCTAAAATCTACCTTTACTCACTTTGGATCATTAGAAGTGTTCTGAGACCTACCACACTTTCTTAAAGCTGACTACAGATACAATTAGGCCAACTCTTTCCATATCTTTTGACCTCATCTCACTAAATTGTGTCTGTTTCTCGCAGTATTTTCTTATTGTAGACTTACATTTTAGCTATGTCGGTTTCAGTAAAGGCCACTCTCTTTGACAAAGTACACGAAATCACAACAGAAAGTGGGGATCACAAAACTTGGACTTGCTTGAACTGTTGATGTTTTAGAAATACTCGTGTGTGTGTGTGTGTGTGTGTGTGTGTGTGTGTGTGTGTGTGTAGTCAGCACACAGCGGGGGAGCAAAGCAGTCCCAGATCACTTCACCTCCACTTTTCATTCATCCATCATGGTCACTCCTGAAGAGAGAAAGCCTAGGTCTTGCGAACCTGAGCGGCCAAGCAGACCCTGTCAATTTTTCAACAGACTCAAAAAAAAGGAGCAAGAGAGGCAGCCAGCAAAGACACATTTCGTCCTATGCAGTGCTCTGAGGATGAAGAGGAATGAACTTCTCTGCTTAGAAAGTCTTTTTTTGAGTCACCCATTGTCGTAACACTCCAATGCAATTGGTGCTCAAATAATAAATGTTCCTGGGGAGAAACCTGAAACTAGATAAAGAAGTAACCTGCTCAAAACACAGAACTAGCATACAACTTTCCACTGTGCCCGAGCCATGACCCACTCTTCTAAGTCACTAGGGACACTCAGTGGCTGTAATCAACATGCGATGCACCTGCACAGTGGGCTCCTTATTGAACACCCCTGCAAGAGTGGGGCCCACCTGGTTTATTCTGGGCCATGCTCAAGATGGTCAGATTCAGGCATCCATAGCCTTGGGAAGACAATACCACCAAAGAGCAAAGACTATGTCTGCTTATCTTCTCTTAAGTAAGTGTAATGCCAGAACTATCTTATAGAGTTGCCTCAACATTAAATGAAACGATCGCTAGTAACTATCAGATATTGTTGACCCTCTCAGAAAAATTTTCCAATAAAGGCTTTCTTTCTATTTTAAACTCTTTTCATTATGGAAAATCTCAAACATGCAGAAAAGCAGAAAGGGTAACATAATGAACTTTCATGTGACCATCTCCCAGCCTCAGTGTCTATAAACTTATGAACTTCATCTCTGGTTACACACACACACTCAGAGTTAGTTTAAATAAATCCCAGGCATACTCTCATATGTACGTATTTGTGTCTATATCTTTAAAGTAAAAGGAATCTGTTTCTAAAAAAGACAAGAGTACTATTATTCACTTAAAATTCTAACAGTAACTACTTAATGTTATCAAAGATTAATTAAAGTTTATCTTTCTCTACCATCTCATTTTGTAGTTACAGTTCAGTGTGGATCCAAATAAGGTTCATACTTTGTGATTGCTATGTTTCTTTTTTTTTTTTCCCCTGGTACTGGGAATCGAACTCATGACCTCACACTTGCCAGGCAGGCACTGTGCAGCTGAGCTAAATCCCCAGCTCCAATTGTTATGCTTCTTACCTCTTTTAATCTATAGTTTTCCTCTTATCCTTTCTTTCTTTTTTCCTTATAACTTTTTGTTGTTGTTGTTGAAGAAACTAGGTCAGTTGCTTTATCTATCTGTCTATCTATCTATCTATCTATCTATCTATCTATCTATCTATCTATCCATCTATCTTTTTGAGACAGAGTCTCAGTATGCAGTTCAGTCTGGCCTTGAACTCACTTTATAGCCCAGACTGGTCTCGAACTTGCAAAGATCCTCTTACCTCAGCCTCCCGAGTGCTGGGATTACAAGCATGTGCCACCACACCCGGCAGGTCAGTTGTTTTAGTGGACACAATTTTCCATAGAATCCTGTGAGGTCTGTAAAAATCATTTCTCTGTCACAGGCAACAATCGGAATTTTTTCTGTCAAACCTCAAGGGTAATTTTCCACTTGGTATAATTCATAATCATCACTTCTGTCCTTGTACAAAAACCTCACTTAAGAAATGCACACACTTTCTTTTCTCCTTTCTCTCATTCCAGTTGTTCCTTTGTTTTTAATGTTTTTCAAATTATTTTTATTCTTTTGAATTCTTACATCTGGTAATCTGAGCAACTTCGCTGACGATAACAATATGTAACATAACAACCACTGTTAACTTTTTATCACCTTGTTTTGAAATTCTGTATTGTTTTTGTGTTGTTTTGTTTTTGTCTTGGTTGTTGTTATTTTGTTTTCTCTTTAAAATCAAAAAAGCAACACACATTTTATGTAAATAAATAATGAGCATTTACTATGTGTCAGGAACTATTCTAATTTTGTCACAAGTTCTACTTAACCTAAGTTAACCTAAATAACCAATAATGTTACTTTTGCCTTTTCACAAATGTGACGTGTGAAGCCTAGAGATCCCATGCAAACAGTATAAGGTGACACAGCTTGTAGATAGGTGGGCAGCTCTATTTAGAAAGGCAGGTTGGAAGAACATTAAGTGTTCATTTCATTGTTTTCATTTATCGTTGCATAGCTGATAAGGCCCCAGGCCTGGGTGCAGACTGTGCTGCTCCATATATTAGCTTGAAGACTCTGAGTAGAGCACTTACACGTTCTGATTTCTTGATACACAGTGAGCACACGGAATATTTAACAAACACTAAATATGAATTCTGTCCCAAGAGGAGTGATAAGGGTAAACATGAATGTCTTTTTCTGAATTTCATCTTATAATAATGAACTATATCAGTTACAAATGCAGGACAAGACACTGCAAAGTTCCAAACGTTTCAGCAGTTCCTCCCCCAACAATTGGGCATGATTATTGTGAATCAACAAATTTTTACTAAATTGAGACTTTGAGTCACATCTAAAATGTCCAGCATGAATTAATTGCAGGGTAAATTCATTAAAGAGACATCAATTATCCCCTGATAAAAATACATAAAATATTATGTTAAATTAGTTTTGATGAAAAAGTAAAAAATCAATTAACAGTTATAATTATATTTATTTGCTTCAAGTAAAATGATTGAACTTTAGATGATAAATGTGTTATTTAATATGTTTAATAAAAACAATATATAGCAATGTGAATAGTGGAGGAGTAAGTTAAATAGAATTAAAGTTAAACTATAACCTCAAATTCAGATATAAACTTATTGATCTTATTGAGCTTGGGTGTTAACATTCCCAGAACAATTATCTCTAATAAATTGAAATGTGTGCTTAGACTACTTACATAAGTTGATGGATCGTCAAAATAATGGAATATGTGGTACTCTTCAAAATTCCCTTCAAATTTAGTTTTATACTAATATAGCAATTTAGAGAACAATGGCCTTCTTATCTTTCCACATGTAAAGGTTTTTTTTTCAAAAAGAGTTTCACAGATAGGAGAGCACTGATACAGCAACTCTGGTTACTTAACACTACTCAAGTTAATCTAGTTTATTCTTTCTTTCACTTTTTTAGTGGCAGCGGAATCATAAATAAGCATTGTTACGGTTTGTGTCTGTATGTCCGCCCAAAGCCTCATATAGTCATGGGGCGGGCTTCTAGAGTTCATGATAGATTCATGGTCCAATGCTGGGATTCTGGGTGGGAGTGCTACACCGGCCCTGGGGTCGGTAGTTTGCATACAGTGTAAGGGAAGGAAAGAGGCTGCTTTGGGCTGCTCCTCCCTTTTTGCTCTTACTGCTTTGCTGTCTTCCGCTGCCATGAACTGTTGCCCTCTGCCATGTGCCGCTCTGTGTTGGAACCAGCTGAGTATGGACTGAAACCTCCACAAACTGTGAGCTAAATAAACCTTTCCTTCTTTAATTGTGGGTATCAGGGATTTTGTCTCAGCAATGAGAGAAAAGTAACAAAGACAAGCACTTAACCCCTTCTTGAAAAGAGAAAGTAACTTTTAGTTGCTCATCTGTCTTTTATTAGCCAGGTGTGGTCACATATACCTCTAATCCCAGCACTTTGGAGGCTGAGGCAGGAAGATTGCTGTGAGATCCAGGGCAGGCTACGCTACACAGTGAATTAAAGGACAACCTGAACTAGATAGAAAGACCCTGTCTGAAAAAAGCCAAAACAAACAAACAAACAACAACAAAAATTTTGCAGAGGTGTTCAGGAAGAAACCTCATTATCTTAGTCTTTTGGAAGTCTTTGTTATGTCCAGTGGCAACTGTCCCTTTTGTCACATTGGAGAGGGGACTGCCCCATTGGTTCTTACCGGCTAGAGCATCTTCCCTTTCACCTACTCAGAAAGCAGAGGAAAAGCTTTCTTTAAAGGCTATCTGAATTCTTCTTGCATAACTCTCCAAGTACAAAGAAATATCAAAGGCCATTGTAGTTCTAAATAAAAAATGGAATATTTTTCTGATGAGATTTTTTCCATGTAATAGTAATTGTATATATCATAGAAATTTCATGATAAGTTTACAATACAAGAATGGGCATGAGATTATTTTCTACAAACATGCAGGACATATGCAAAGTATAATTGCTAAGCCTACCATATATGGCCAAGAATCTTTTTCAGTTCCACTATTAAAAATAAACCAACACCTAAATGGATCTGGAGGTGTAAAGCAGGCAACTGCTGCTGCACACATTGAAAGGAAATGCATATGCACACACACTATTACACTATATACACAAACCTACACATGCACACAAGTGAACTACCTCAGAAATGAATAGGGCAGATCACTCCAGCCACACGAATCCACCCTGGAGCTAAATATGTGCAGAACTATTCAGTTGTGTCTGATGTATATTCTAGGTTAGAACTCACTGATTTGGAGTCTGTTTCTTTTAAGCAGGTAGCAATGTATGACAACTGAAGAGATAATTTAAAATAAAGCAAGTACTAATATAATGAATGTAAATAGTTCCAACTAATGTATATAATGGATCAGGTAATTCTATAGTTGTGCTAAAGGCTTGGTCCCAGCCAGCGGCACTGGGAAGTGGTAGGATCTATAAGAGGTAGGGACCAGTGAAAAGATGGTAGGCCATGGGGCCCGGTATGAGAAGGAGCTATTGGGAGACCAGGTGCACCTGTTCCTCTTCACTTCTTCACTGTCATGGGGGAGCTTCCTTCACCATATGGTCCCCTCCATGATGTTCTGCCTCACTACAAACCCAGAAGCAATGTGCCCAACTGACCATGGACTAACACTCTCAAAACTGTGAGCCAAACCTTCCCTTTTCTTAAATTGATTGTTATTATTTATACCTAGATGTACCCCTGAAGTCTCATGTGCTCACAGGTGGGGCTTTTGGGAAGTGATTGGACCCTAGGGATGTCATACTAATCAGTGGATTAGTTCACTGATGAGTTTATAGCTAAGTGTGATGTTGAGAGGTAAAGCCTTGTCAAAGAAGGGGGGAGTGACTGTAGGTAGGGCCTGGAAGGGATTTCCTTGCTCTCTCTCTGCTCCACTCCCGCCTCCCCTCATGCCATGAGCTGCGTCTTCTCTGTGATGTCCTTCTGTCTTACCATCCTGCTTTGCAGCCAGCCAACTATGACCTGAAATATCTATAAACTGTGAGCCAAAATAAAACTTTCCTCCTTAGAATTATGGGTGTTGGTATTGTGTCTCAGTGATGAGAAAGTAATGAAGACAGTGATTATCTCAAGTATTTTGTTATAGTAAAGCAGAGTTGATTAACAAAACTAAGTAATTAAAAATAGTATAACTGAGTTAAAACAATATAACTAAAATAACAAATGAATGTAAATAACTGCTTATTCAAAATGATGCCCCATTTGCTTAGTAAACAACATTGTTTATCCTTCCTTTCAGAAGAGAGCATGATATTGCTAAAAATCTGTAAGGAACTGGTAATATTTATAGTGTAGTAAATCAGTTTATCTTGATATGCTCTTTGACAAATAAAACTATAATCTGTAGTTTTAGTAGTATAGCTTTAGTAAGTTTCAGATTCATGTATGTTTAATAATGTGTGTTAGACTTTCCTTTATTATAACAAATACCCAAAATGATCAACTCATAAAGACAAAAGGGTTATTTTTGGCTCACAGTTTTGGAGGTGTCAGTCCATAGTCAGGTATCATCATTGCTCATAGTCAGGTTCATCATTCCTTGAAAGGAATGCATCACAGCAGGGAGTGCACGGCAGAGCAAAGCTGTTCACCTCATGGCTGGGACACAATATACGGAGAAAGAGGAAGGATAGGTCCCACAGTCTCCTTCAAAGGTTCAATCCCAATATCCTGAAGATCTCCACTAGGCCCCCTACCTCCTCCCAATAGCATACACTGTGACCAAGCTATTACAACATGGACTTTGGGGGGGACATTTAAGATCTAAAAAGTAGCACTAAGTATAAGAAAGAACTAAAAACTGTTCTTTAATATGGTCAACGAGAAACCTATCTTGATTAGCATGGTATTTATCCCTAACACTATCCTGGAAAGGCTGAATTTTTAAACCATCAGATGTCTCCCAAAGAACCCACTGAATTCAGTTTGCCCACGGTGTTGTCTCACAGGCTTGATGCTGAGTTTGTCATTCTATTGAGGCTTGAACTGGGAGGTGGTCCATAGGTTGTGCTACGCCTTCCATGACGGTTAAAAGAAAAGCTTTGAAATTACTTCAAAGAAATTTAAACTCAAGTCATCTTATATGTCTTCTCTTGAAAGACTGGAATTTATACCATCCCTGAGTCATCAGCTCCAATGTGGTGGCCTCAAAGGGACCTGTCCTCAGTGTAAGGTTTGTTGGGCTTCACTGAACCTTGCAGACCCTGAGTTAGCAAAAACTGTAGACAGTATGTTTGGATATATTTCTCAGGTCCTTTTGTAAAGCATTCCACCCACTATGGGGCTTGAGCATAAAATCTCTCACTGTACTCTAAATGTTTCTGACCATATGTAAAATGCTTAGAACAAAGCATATCATAAAAATCCCAGAGCATGTCATACCATACCCCATCTCTCCATCTTCCTTAGTTTTGTCCAACCTTTTTTGTAGATTTTTTTTTCTCTGCTGGGGATTATTTTAGGAAATAGCCAAAGTCATGATTTATGCATAAATCATGATTTATGCAAAAATTTATGCATTTTTATGATTCTACAATATGGAAAAGTCTGGTGGGATCTCTTCCAGCTGAGGAGCAATGAAGCCCTACTCTAGCTCCTTTGTGATGCTTCCTTTGTTTCTGTTCCAAATATATGGTGAGTGGTTTTTGGCTTTTGGTGTTTTTGAGATAGGACCTCACTGTGTAGCTCAGGCTGGCCTTGAACTCTCAGTGATCTTCTTGCACCAGGAGCCCAAGTGTTGGGATTGCAGGCATGCACCACCACTCCCAGGTACAGTGAATCTTTAAACAAAAATTTTCTGCCTTGTAAAAAGCATTACGAATAATCCCCCTTAAAATACTCTCCTCACTTCAAACACAGTTATCCATTGTTCTTGCCACTTCCTGAAGCAGTTCTGAAAATCTTCTTTCACAAGTGTCTTTACTTGTACTGTCATGGCTGCCTCAACACCCTGAATCGATTCAAAACATTTACCTTTCATTGTAATTTTGACTTTAGGGAACTGCCAGAAATTATATTGTGCCAGATCTAATCAATAAGGTGGGTAAGGACATACCATGGCATTTTTATTTGACAGAAATTGCTGTAAACATTTTGAATTGATTCAAGACATTGAGATAGGCATGGAAATACACTCATGAAAGAAGACGCTCAGAATTGCTTTAGAAAGGGACAAAAATGTTGGAATAAGTGTGTGTTTGAAGATGGGGTGGAGTATGCTGAGGGGGAGAGTGGTAATGTGTCTCTTACTGTAATACAGTTTATCTCCATTTAAACATTCACCATATTTTCTAATCATGCCATGTATACCTTGTGTTCTTTAAACCTCCTCTCCATAATTCCTTTTATTTTAAAACATCAACTCGAAGAACATTTACTGAAAGAAATAACTTACATTTATCATTGTCCTAAAAGAAGAAACTGGTTTTTATTTGGATGTGCTACAATACAAACAGTTCATTCAGTATTCTGGCCAAGCAAAACACAATAGAAGCAAAAATATGTTCCAGAGAAATGTCAATACATCTTATTATAGTCATCCTTCAATAGCATGGGATTGAGATGATTAAATTCACAGCTCCAATAAACAGTACCCAAATTACTTCTTGGAGGGAGCGGCATAATAATACCTGGAGCATAAAAGGAGGAGAGGAAGTTTAATTAAGTGCTGCCCACTGAAATCATTTGGGTAAAGCATGATGAAAGGTGAAAACAGAAAGTTCAGTCTGCCAAGGATGTGATGTCCAGGAAAAAATCCTGACCAAAAAAATTGTATGGGTCTTCATATAATATATGTGTAATACATAACATAACAATATGGAACATCTATAAGGATATGCATTCCAAAGTTAACCCAACTACAAATCAAGCTCCTCCTTTTCATCTTTATTAAAATATCTATTTCTTTTAATGTCTTCATGACACTACAGAATTCATCAAGAACAATTCAAATGTCAAATCCAGCTAGTATATCTTTTGTAGTTAATATAAATAAATAGATCATGGATATCAGACACATCTGGTATGCCTCCATTAGCAATATAAAATCAGTGAGCTGGAGAGAAGGCCCCAGATTTAAATTTAAATCATCAGTTGGGACATCACGTGTTAAGAAAGAAAAAATGAGACTGAAAAGAAAAATTCAATTTCAAGACTACTAAGACACATACTTAAGAATTAGTTTCTGAAAATATTTAGGTTTCCTTTGGTCAAAATGTGAAAACTTTAGTCTATTCAGAGTCCACATGCTGTTCATGTGGTTGTAGTGCCTCTGCAAACAGGAAAACAAATAGGAAGTTTTAGGTTAGAAGAAAACTCCAACACCCCAATCTTTCTAGGAAATACATCAGTTCCGCAATGGCGACCCACTGGGCAGCTGAATAGATGACCACTGCACTTGAGAGTCCAGTAAAACGTCTTAAGTAGAAAATAATGAGTAGGTTAATTTTTAAAGACTATAAAATAGATTATATAATCCCAGTAACTTTTAAAGCTTCATATCATCACTTAAACTTTAATTAAATCAGTTATATATCAATCAACTACAGTCAGCATTATTAGCTTTTATTATGGAATTTCACCATTTCCACCTTGATTACAGATCCTTTTTCACTCTGTCTTGAAACTGAGAGGTCACAGTGACAATTCATTAGAAATACTCAAGGGCTTTAGCTGATTCTCAGACTACTATAGTTACAACACAGTGAGCACTAATGGAATCAGGCATTCTTTCATAGAAAAAAAAAGTTATTTCCAGTATCAATCAAAAGCTACAATAAAAACTCCCTTTTCTGACATTCTATGTCACTACAATAGCAGCCTTTGACAACTAAACACCACGTAATCAAAACAAATGTTAATTAGTACCAAGCACCTACCATTCATACAGTCAGGTCATTATCTGTTAATTATCAGACCAATAACAGACTATTGATTACAGTTTGTCAACTTGGAAATAATTGAAACCAGTTGAAGAAGAGTAGAATCTTTCAGCAAACAATAGTCTTTCATTTCAGATATGCTTAACCAGCTTTTCCATTGTACATTATCCTCTTCATCAATAAATGCTTTTCATGTAATTGTCTCTCTCTTTATTGTTTTTAAAATAAACTCTTGTGATTTGGTGAGAACATATTAGGCACATATATCATCTTGGCAGCCAATACGAAGTCCTGATGGTATAAGGAACATCAATACTTTGTAGAAGTCATGACATAGGTGCTTCCTACCTGTGTGCCTTACTCCTGTGTGCCTTACCTTGGAGCACTGTTACCTACTTTTCATTTTTTATCTACTTAAAAAATTTATGAAATGCCTATAGTGTACTTTCTGCATCTAATTATTCAGACATATGCTTTTGCATTCTAAGTCTTAATATTCAATGTAAAGAGACACAGAGCTGTTATCCTCACAGAAAGAGTCAAAAACCATTGTTTCCTTAGTCAACCAGATCAGGTTTCAGTCTGAAGGTTCTACTGGAATCTGAAACAGTCCTTCATATATTACTCTTTCGATAATAATTTCTTCCAAAATTTTCAGAGTAATTTTGCAACAAAGTGCAACATGTGAAGACTCAAACTACTTAAAGGATGGAATTATGAAACTCGTACAAATAAGATCTTACTGAAACCTAGCACAGTTCCCTAGCTATCTCCATTTAAATGCTTTATGTCATGAAGAAAAAAATCATCTCACAGGGAGAAAATAAGGTTTCAGTTGTAAATATGAGTTAAGATTGAAATGCCTAATTTTACCTAATTTCTGGTCTTTTTTGTTCTGGACAGTAGAAACAGCACAAGAAAAGTTTAAATTTCAGGAAACTGGAGACTTATTCAACTTGCTGGTGAACACTGTTCAAAGGAGTGGCCTATTTTCAGAGCAAGTGTTTAAAGGTGCAAAATCTCAGCAGCTCACCTAAAATTGGCTTTCAAATAGCCTTTCCTCAATAACCACATGTGCCTATTTTCTGCCTAAAGAATTTCCATCAATTTAAGTTCCAGAGAAACATGAATTACAAGAGAATTGTGTTTTAACTTACAGCGATTCTTGGCTAAAGAAGGAAGCACACAAAATAAATGTAATGGCGATCACATTTCTACCTGGAGAACTGACTGGCTAAATGGATTACCCCTTGACTTTTCACCTTTAAGATGGTAGTTGGACTCCAGGCTTGACTGGAGTGACTTAAAATCATTCTAATCACTGAAGTGAGAAAGGCCAGAGTGAAATGCGAATGCTATGTCTCGGTCCACTTGTTCCAGTGCTGTGTTTCCAAAACCCCGAGCCACAGCAAAAGACTCACACAATACCTATGCTTCTTGGGAGAAAAAGAAAAGTTTAAAACAAACTACAAAGTAATATTAATGAACTAAGAATCACACAAATATATTATGTAAGTGTAATATTGTTCCAAAACATGTATACATTAATTTTAAAAAGTCATTATTTATTGGCATCCTTTAAACGCTATGCTGTTTCATCATTAAAGCTTTTGTTATGACCTACTTAATATTAATCCAGGAACAGACTAAATATGTTCAGATATTTAAACAAGAAAGTTTCTGTTTTCAAGTGAATTTACTTCAACTATAAAAGAGATAAAACCTAGAAAAGTCCAAATGCAGGCAACCTGATAGACCCAGCTATGAGTGAAATGTGATCAGTTGAAATCAAAAGACACTCAAGATAACTATGTAATATAGCAACAACTGTAAATTTCTATCATTTTGTTTTGAGGGCATGTATCATTTCTGTTGTTTTTGTGTTGTTTTGATTTTGTCTTCATTGTTGTTTTGTCAGTATTTTAATTTTTAAAATAAAAAAATAAATAACAAAAAATACACTCAAAAGCTTCGATAATGCTCAGGCCTTCCTTAAAGGAAAGAGTTAACAAAACTAGCAGATTTCAAGAAAACTACCTCACTAAATTACAAATTACAGCCAGTTCTGTGTTTTGTTTGGAGTGAATAATTCATTTGGGCCTTAAATTATTTCTCTATATCAGATTTAAAACACTACTTCCAACAACAGGTGCTTATCCATATAAATGACTCTCCTGATTCTGTTGGAGAATGGCTGATTACAAGCACAAGGAGGGGAAAGATGTCGTGGCTTGTATGTCACAGCCAGATCCTCTCTAACAAGATTTCTAAGACAAATATCCTTGCAAAAATATTATTACACTGGGGGAAAAAAAAAACCCATTCCAAAAAAAAAAAAAACCTGAAATAGCCGAATAATACTGTACTTGTGTTTCACAGTGAATTACATGCAATGTCCTTCCTCATCAGCTTCAACTGTTGGTGGATCCAGTCTCTCACCTTGAATACAATTCTTTGTTTGCCATTGATTTACTCCAAGAACTGATGCTTCATACAGAGAGACAGTAATTAAAACAATTACTCCCTTTTCTGTAAATGACATTACTGCTTCCTCTATTTCAACTTCCACATTTGATATAATTTGATTAGAGAGTTATCAGCAAACCTGAAACACGAAATCAGAGCAGTCATGTATAAGAAATTGCAAAACTAGTTGGCAAGCCCTGTATATGAGATAGGTTTTTCAAGTATAGCTCCTTTCAAGTTGCCTGATTAGGGGACTATGATTGCAATCACTAATTCTTTTCTCAAGGGTCATGCAATTGTTCACACGGTCTAGAAATTGCAATTACAAAGCAAAATGAGGGATACTGGCTGATGGTCCTTTTTCTGAAATCCAATCCTTTTTAAAGTACACAGCACCTCAGTAATTGCTTTTCATCAGTTTTCCATTTAACAGTAATATTTCATGATTTTTGAATTTTCATTGAAAAATCTCATTAATTCACAAAGCATTTGGCTGCATAAGCTTTCACATCATTAAAAGTCTTGCTTTCTATTTCCAAACTTCAGAACTTCAAAAACTTTAAATATACCCTGGCCTGTCCATTTCCTTTTTGGTGCAGTGTTTACTTGTAGGTCCATGAGCTTACCTCCCTACATGCTGCTGACATGATTCCCCATCACTGATGACCCTTTGCTCCACAGACACAGAAAGTAAGGAAAGGACAATACATCACTCTAAGTTATTTTGGTTACTTTAGAATTGGAACCAAAACTAAAGAATAAAAGAAAGAGTCAATAAATGGACGAATGGATGGAGGGAAGGAGGGAGGGATAGATGGATGGATGGATGGATGGGAAAAAGCTAATGCACTCAGGATACTATTTTCGTAGTGGCTAGAGGAAGAAAAGAGAGAGTAAAGTGTTAAACAATAATTCTAATCATGCATAGAGAGAGCAGAGTGTTAGACCAAAATTCTAATTATGGATTGTTCACTAAGCAATTAAGTAATGGAGAGTTCAGGGAGACAGAGAGTGCAGAGTACAGAAAAACAGAGAATGAAAGAAACAAATTTTTGAAAGTTTCTACTGCCAGTGTCTATCGGGCAGTATTGTTTTCCTAGGCTACTAAAGAAAAGGAAATTTGCTTTTTTCCACCACAGCCACCCAAGGACACTCTTCTCTGGGTTAATAGGCATCATAACTATGGTAGCATTTTCATAGAAGTCAGCCTTGTGATTATTTCTGTTCTTTCTTTTTCTGACCCATCAGACAATAGCTCTGGACCTGTGCACTCTCTAGTGCTGATGTCAACGTAAGTCATTATAATAAACATAGACCCAAAATGGGGAGATGGCAGAATTTGGGTGAGAGTCAAATGTCCCAGATCCAATCTGGATCCAAGGCTTTTCAGCTGAGTGACATGCAGCAGGTCCTCTTTTCTTCTGCCTGAGTTTCTTCATCTATAAAATGGGACTATAACATCTCCCTCAAAGAGTACTGGTGAAGATTGAAAGGTTATTTTAGTGTTTAAAGAGCCAGGCCAGAAAAAGTAGAGACTCAATATTTGTCCACTGTTATCACTGTTACTATTCTAGAAAGATAGCACACAAACATAGCAAAACCCTAATAGAACTCATAAAATACCCTACACAAATTACATACCACTTTGTTTTTTCCTTCCCTCCTTTCAGTGTAAAAGTCCTTTAAAATGTTGCATGCATTTACATCCCTAGTTTTGCTCTTGAATCTCCTACAACTAGTCTTTGCAGTCACCTCCATCAAAATTGGCCTTCCAAAGCTATCAATGCCCCACACATCACTGGCATCAACAGTCATTTCAGAGTCATCATCTTACTGATGTGCCTCTGCAGCCGACACCCTTCCCTTCCCTTCCTTTCCCCTGTTTGCACTGTATGCTTGGTTGTCTCTTTTGTCTCTTTCCTCAGTCTCCCTTTTTTGATTCTGTTCCATCTGACACTGGAAAGTCTTAGAAATCAGTTCTTGCAACTCATCTATTTTCTCCATATGCTTACCCTAGGTAATGTCATCCTGTCTTATGGTTTTAAGTGCTATCTACATGCAGATGTCTCCCAAACCACTCCCACGAACTCCAAAGCTAGACATCTCAAGTGTCACTTGTCTCCAACTGAACTCCTCATGTTCTGCCCCACAACTGTGCCTTGGGAGATGGTAATTCTACCCTTACAGTGTTCAGGCCCAAAACTTTAGAGCATCCTGATTTCTCCTATTTTCCATTTCCTGCCTACATTATTGTAAGAATCCCAATTTTGTTGTCCTTCTTTTCATCCTTATCCATGTTTAGTCTTTACTTTTAATTTATGTTTTTATTTTAAAGAGAATAAAAACAATAACAAAATAACAACAACATAGACAAAACCAAAACACAAAAACAATAGAAATGATACAGGGTTTCAAAACAAAATGATAGGAATTAACAGTGGTTGTTCTATTACATATTGTCATCTTCAATGAAGTTGTTCAGCTATTAATGCATCAGCCAAAGTGATGTCATTAATGTAAGTCAGGAAATTTCACCCTTCTGTTCAAATATCCTCCAGTCTCTCCACATTTTTCTAGAGGAAAAGCCATAGTCCTTTGCATGGCCTCAAGACCTTGACCTGACATCGTCTCTTTCTCTCCCTTATTCACTCTGCTCCAGGTATACTGGTTTCCTCCCCATCTTCGCAGACCAGGCACACCACGTCTCATAGCCACAATTCCTGCTGTGGCTCCTCCCTGTGGTGCTCATGCTCCAGCTATCCACATGGCTCCCAGCGTCACCTCCTTTAAGTCTTCAACCCAACTCACCTTCTCTGAGAGTCCTCCTCTGGCTGCTTTGTCTTCTGCTTTCCCTACTTTTTATGTCTGAGCACCAATCACTACCAAAAATACAACGTGCTTTATTTTCCTTGTTTATGTGTTTCACCACTAGATTTCAAGATTCGCAGAAAGTATAATTTGGTATATTTTGTTTAACTTTGAATGTCTAGCACCTCAAAAACTCCTGATCCATGCTGGGCAGTCAATAAATGGTGGGAGATAAATAAATTCTTCCACCAAGGCATTTTTAAAATAATTTGCCAAGCCAGTCTTGTAGTGTACAGAAGTAAAAACAGTTACAGAAAAATTGACCTTTATTATGGGTCAAATTATGTGACAATTATTATGTTGAAGTCTTGACCCTCAGAGTAACTATATTTGGAAATAAAGCCTTTAAAGATGTAATTAAGGTCATACGGGTGGAACATTAATCCAACAGCACTAGGGTCCTTATAAGACAAAGGAGAGATATCGTGAGAGAGTGGCCATCCGCAATGCAACGAGAGAGGCCTCAGGAGAAACCAGACTTGCTGGCACCTTGACGACAGACTTCTAACCTGTAGAATGGCAAGAAAATAAAATTGCTGCTGTTCAGTCCACTCAGTCTGTGATGTCTTTATTGCAATGCTTGAAAACTACCACAGCCTCCTATAAATATTTTAAAGAGCCCTTTATCACATATATTTTTAGATAAAACACTGGTGCAGAAAACCATGCCACAAATGTATAACCTAATGAGTTCATTATAAAAGTAATACCTGGTAGTCATCGTAATCCTGATCTTTCTAGAAATCACTTCCTTCTTCTTGTAGTTTCATCACGGAAACGAAATTCTTAGACTCTCTAGTTTAGACTTGGCTGTCTTTAAAATCTAGTGTGTTCCTCAGCCTCTTCCCACCTAACCTCCCCTATACCACTCTTTTCTTTATCTTCTGAAGAATCTGGGCCATGTTTCCCAAGGGAGCTCCCCCTAGTTTGTTCAGTCTGGCTATGTCTCAGTGTTGTCTGTATTTCCTGCAAATCTTTTTTTTTTTTTTTTTCTGGTACCGGGGATTGAACTCAAGACCTTGTGCTTGCCAGGCAGGTGCTTATGCCACTGAGCTATATCCCCAGCCCCTTTCCTGCAAATCGACAGCAGGATTCAGAGGCCAGATAAAAATCAGGTGCAATCCCTTTACCAGAAGGTAGGTTCTGTTTGGGTTTTTTTCATGGTGGGGGACACAGGAAACTAGTTTCCCTGGTTTTTTTTATTTTAAAAATTTAAAAAACTAACAAAACAACAATGAAGACTATTATGGTTTGTGTCTGCATGCTTCCCCAAATCCTCATGCAATGATGGGGAGGGCTTTTAGAGTTTTGATTCATGGTTGTGAGTGCTACACTGCCCTGGGGCATATAGTTTGCATATGTAAGGGAGAGGAGAGGTGGCTTGCCTCCACTCTTCCCTTTTTGCTCTTGTTGCTTTGCTATTTCACTGCTATGAACTGTTGCCCTCTGCCATGTGCCACTCTGCCTTGGAGCCAGCTGAGTAGTGACTGAAACCTCCACAGGCTGTGAGCTAAATGGACCTTTCCTCCCTTAATTCTGGGTGTCAGAGGTATTTTGTCTCAGCAATGGAGAAAAGTAACCAAGATAAAGGCAAAATCAAAACAACACAAAAGCAACAACAATGATACATGACCTCAAAACAAAATGATAGGAATTTACAATGGTTGCTGCATTACATACTGTTATCTTCCACGAAGTTGCTCAATCCACCAGACCTAAGAATATAAGATTGATCAAACAATCAAAGACAATAACAAGTTTAAAAAAAAAAAATTGGAGATCATGCAGAGCTTGAGCTTCACCATACAAGATGGTAGGAGTTCAACAATGGCTCTTATACTACATATTGTTGTTCTCAGATCAGTGTCAAATTCAAGTGTGCAAAATTGGTCAAGAAAAAAGAAAATTTTAAGCATTGACTGTTCCTTTCAATAAACCACAGACATCAGCAACTAGAGACCATACTCATTAGTGAAATAAATCAGATTCACATGTGTAAACATCGTATTTCCTCCCTACTATAAGAATCTAAAAGAGTAAATAAAATTTGAAAGGTACAATAGATACTGTGAAAGGGAAAAGAAACTGCTCCAATAGGAAGGAGCAACTGGGATGAAGGAGGGGAGAGGAAAAAGTTTCCCTCTCTTGGTAATGTTACTGCTCTTAATATTCAGGCCCAGAGTTATTAACTCATTAGGCTGCAAAATGATGCCCTGTAATTCTATCATTTAATTGCTGTTTACTGATTAGCATATTTCTATGAAGAGGCAGCCCCTCCTATCCCCATTGGTGCAGCTCATATACAAAAACTAAGGGAAATGCTAGGTTCTTTCCCTCTATTTACCAGCTTTCAAAATAATCAATTGGTTCCACAGTCTACTTTGAGTGAGATCAAAAATCTTTTTAAAGAATTTATCATTAACTACTCTGGGACAGGAAGGCAGTCTCTTTTCACATTTGTTGCTATCCAGTGCTTTGGATACAAGAACACACATGACTCCCTTCATTAGTTGAGACTGGCAAGAGGAAAATTGTTCTTCTACCTTGGGACTCTGGTAAGCCTTTGGCAGGCAGATGTGAAAATATGGTGAGATGCCAAAGCCTCTTGTGGTCCTGTTATTGAAAAATCATCCTGGAAGGAACAGCGTCCCCCAAATGAGGTCATAAAGATGCACCAGGAATCCGTAATTATTCCCCACACTCATTTTCTAGTAACTTACTGTCTGCCTTGTGATGGACTTGGGAGGCAAGGAAAGGCTTTCTAGACAAAGGAAAAGCCTGTGCAAGGGCCTAACCTCTTTAGGAAATAGCTATTCCCTGTGGCTGAAAGAAAATATGTGTAAAGGTGTGATAGGCAGGGGGCAGGTCATAGAAGATAATGGTACATTAAGGACATTGTATTTGAGCCTGAAAATGAAAATTTTTGAGCAGCAGACTGATATGATTCATTCTGAATTTTAGAAGTACTACTTCATCATTATGTCATGGGAGGTTTGGAGAGAGATGAGGCAGGAGTTAGGGACACAATGAAGAGGTTATCAATAAAATCTAAGTGCAATGAGATGGCAGAAAAAATGAGGCAGTTTAAAAAATTAATTGTCAATGGGAAATGATGGTAATGGCATGGAGTTTTTTTTACAGCGATTGCAGTGAGTTAGGAGTTTTTTAAGCACTCCACTATCCCGTGGAATCCTTAGGATGATGCCTTGCACTATGTATCAGCACTGTACCTGCTACAGGGGAGAGCTCTTGGGCAAACAGGTTCAGGAACATGCTCAGGGTATCAGAGCTCCGTTGTAGCATACCTCACGACAGAGTTAGAAATCAAACCCTGGGCATAAGCTCCAAAGTTCTTGCTCCTAATGCCTGCAGCACCTAAAAGTAGACTAGGTGGGTGGATAGACTCAAGAAACAACCCGGGTGCAAGGCTAGCTGAGATGTCATTGAAATGCAGAGCTAGTCATCTCCTTCAGCTTCAGTTTAAACAATGATAAGAATCTTTAAAAATGTTAAAAACATTTTGCAAGATTATTGGGAGGAATAAAATAATATATGCAAATTGGATGTGCATGTTTGGTACCGAGAAACACTCATGTAAATTGTGGTTATAATTACTGTAGTTATTCAAAAATATTCCCTATATTTCCCCCCTAACTGATATTTGCTGAGGTAGGAAAAGTGGGTGCAGAGATTGGAGACACAGATGAGGGAGCATTTAGGGGACAGAACATGACTATGTTAGCTTATTTTTTATTTGTGTAGAGCCTTTTTGAGGCAGAAACCAAATTCTAGTTCTTTCATTGCTCAGCGTGTGGCAAATAGAAGTTTTTCAAATATGCGTAGTCATGTTGTAAACATAACATTTAATATACCAAAAGGAGCGGGGAGAAGAAATTCCTTTATTTTGTCTGTAGCTAATCTGGTTTCCTCATGAGCCCCCGTGTGTGAGTTAATAGTGGAAAACATCTTTTGTTCTTATTCCATTGAAAGTTCAGTATGATTACATTTGAGGTAATACTGAGTCTTGTTAAAAATAAATTAACCTCATCCTTTCACAATTTCTTTTCTCCTCCTTTTTTCTACCTAAAATAGCATCCGGGTATATGCTTCATATCAGGATAGCCATTCAACACAAGACTTCCAGGCAGCAGGCCACAAGGCAAAAGACTCTTCAATACCTTCCAAGCACTCCTCCCAAAAAGTAGGCCAGCTTAAATGCCACAGAGGTGGCTATACTCTGCCTCCACAATGTCTGGGGATAGGTTTAGGTTTCCTGTGCTATCTACTTCACCCACCTTTATTTTGTTTATCAGGCTAACAATTGTCCTTCCAGGTAACCTCCACTGAGCCCTCAAGGCCAAAAGGTCTCTCTCAACTTGTAATAATGTGCACCTTCTTAAAGTTAGGACAACTACAGATATTACACATGGCAAAAGCTTCATTCTAAAGTATGTCAAGCCCAAGTCCTATAAATTTGTTATAAAAATATGGAAATAATTTTTCAGTGAGACAAAGAAGAATAAAATCTTAGAATGGAAAAGAAATAGAAACAGACCAAGCTATGCCTATCAATAACAATGACACTTGAGGATTCTGACACTAGTTCTGTGTACATAGGAGAATGTTTGGCAAGAAAATTATACAGATCTAGTTGTTTTCCTGAGGCAGCACTATATGCATGTTTGTCTGAAATTAGCAATAAAATTTAAATCATCAAACTCTTAGCTTTGGGTCTGACATTTATAGGATATGGGAAGTCTTTAAGAAACACTTTATTTCTAAGTCAATATCTTGCTCGGTAGTTTCATCTTTTGAAGATGAAAATTGATTTTTCTCAACACTGTAAATAGTCCACTCCCTCCCCCAGGCGCACAGGCGGGGCAGTGTGCAAAGCCCTGATGTGGACAACCAGCAGGACATCGCCCCATCTTGGCCCATTTACCCATAAGGCCAGGATTGGGTGACTTTCCCAATATGGCACATTTTAAAAATAATTTACTTCTTTTTACTATTGACCAAAAAAAAAAAAAAAAAGTTCAATAGTAATTTTGTCATCATAGTTGTCTCACCTGAACTTTTGTTTCAAGCAACAAGTACAAAAGATTTTCTCAAATATGCCTTAAAAATAACCCCATACATTGATTTGTGACAGGTTTGTTTCTCTGTGGAGATTAAAGATTAATAGTAATTGAAGTTTAAAATCTGTTGTTATTTAATATGAGTCCTGGAAAAAAGTCAAGACAAGAGAAACAACAGTACTTTTTTCTAAGCCCACTCTCAGTGGAGGGACTAAGAAATGTAGAAAGATCTCCCTGAAATAGAATATGTGGGTTTTGTAATGGCATGGGAGCATTTAGGGGACAGAAGATGACTATGTGAGAGGAAATGAGGCTCGATTCAGTTTAAGCAGCATCTTTTGCAACCCAGCCTTCTTCTGGGTGCTGGGGTGCTTAGATAACTATGCCACAAGAGTTCCACTTCTTTTTGGGATATAGAAAGATGCCAAAGAATATCGCTCTCACTTTAACAATGAAAAAAAAAAAACAGATAATCTACGAAATCACAACATTTTACACTCAGAGAGCTGAAGTCACAAATGAATGACCCATGTGGGACACACAAAGTGTTCTCCCTTTGGTAGGCTGTGGGTAACTTGCTCAGAAGACAGAAGCTTAACATTTTCTGAATTCTTAAAGACTGAGCATGGGCTAGCTTGACAGTTTAGAATAACTGGGAGCTCTGGGTGCAAGGAGGGTCCATCCCTGCCTGTAATTCTCTACTGTGTGATCCTGTACAAGACTGGCAGTGGGGAAGAAGACCCACAGCAGTGGCAAAAGCTATGGGAAGTGACTGGCTACCACATAGGGACAATGCAAAATCTCCTCCACCTCACCAGAGGCTCCTCTTAAGTGGAGCAAGAACCGTAAGCTGCTGAGGGAGGGGCAGAAAATCCTTTTGTCCCATGGCAGATCTAAAGCCTCTGGGCAAGAATTAAAGCAAAATGCCTCTGTTCTGGAGAGAGGAAAGAAGAAATACTCATGGGCCCAAAATCCTATGCAGATACCAAGAAGAAACCTGTTAACTGCTGGAAAAAATGGAAGAAACTCTTGCCTATTCAATGTTTAGATTTTATGGTAAAGGGAAGGAAGAAAGAGAGGAGGGATGCTGGAAAGCCCTAGCCGCAAAGCCCTGGCTCTCAGGACCTTCCTAAAACTGAGGCTGGATCGGGAGAACTGAGTAGCCCCCTGGGTGAATAGCCCCACCAGAAGCCTAGAACTTAGTAACAAACAATAGCAATCTACTGCTGGAAGATAAGAATGGTTCAGTTGTGCAGGGGCTGCTGACATTTGAGGACATGCTAGGAGCAGAAAGCAGCATCTTTAACATTCCAGGCCCATACAGTGGAAAGGCAAGAGCAGCCCACCAGTGGAGCCATTTGGGGTACATGCTGGTTGGCACTAGAGATTAACGATAGTAACAACAAAATCAAAACCAACGAATAACAGATTAGGGTGACTCAGCCACCTACATAATAGACTCACTGAACAAGAAGAGTGTCCATTTCTGGGTGTTAATACCATTTACTTCAGTCTCTTCCATTCTTTTACACATAATGTTCCACATTCAATCAAAAATAACAAGGCACATTTTTAAAGAAGCAAGGGGAAACGATGGCTTAAAAGTCTTTTGTCTTCATTAGGTTACTATTTAAGGAAGAAAACAATTAGCCAATAGCTAAAGTGAATTATAATGAAGAGTTGTCTTAGAAATATTTCAAAGTGTAGTAGAAACATTATATATGTAGGTGAATAGGCCATCATTTCTGCCTGCATACAGATGCCAGGAAAAGTAAATACGAGATGCTAAATGACAGTTTGCCATAAGGACAACTGTGGAAAGCATTTCAGTAGAAGGAATTTCTTGTGTAAACATCTGGATAGATGAAAAGCACATAAGATCTTGGCAAATGCATAGTTAGGCCAACGGAGCCTTAAGGGAAAAACAGTTCTCTCATGGCTTGGTGCTTTCTTCATGGTGTCTGTGAGTGAGCATCAGTACAAAATGCTAATTGTTTTCTCCAAACAAGAAAATAAATTGATGTATGATGGATATGAAATGACTCACTACCACAGTTACCCCTGGAAGAGGGTTTCTTAAGTACCCTTGAGTTCATTTATAAGCAAGTATTGGCAAGGCTGAGTTTTCTTGATACTGGTGATTGCTGATATTTAATTAAAAAGATACTCTTAAGATAAAAACACCTGTAATCATTAAAGCCTATCATATATCCCAAAGACAGAATATTGGCATACATTTGAATAAATTTCCATGTATGTCTCTATTTACAGGAAGCAATACCAAACATATTTTCTTTTTCCTTCTCTTACTGAAAAGTTGAATTACAAGAATTGTATATGAATTTTAGCATTCCTCATTAATGATAATTAGTGTCTGTATTTGATCAACACCATAAACATTCACATATGTGTTTTAATGGGATGTAAGGATTATAAACTTTTGGAAGTCATCCAAGACAAAGCTAGACTGTGAGAGCTTTGGGATATAAAGTATATTGAAGAAATGGTGCAATTTTATAAAACTTTCAATACAATTGACTTAAACTGATTTTCATTATGAAGTTTAAGCTCTCATATAGTTAGTGTTGTTTATTTATAAAGTATCACTGAGGAGTTCAGGAAGATCACAAAAGCTATGTAATTCATCTTTCTTCCTTGTCCCGTTTTCTCTGCAAGACAGTTGACTGACTTTATGTTGCCTCTACATACACTAAGATAGAATGTGTGAGTTCCCCTAAGGCAGTGATGAACCCTTTAGATGCTGAGTACTCAAGCTGCAAACCAAAATCTAATTATTTACTGCAAAGTTCCAATACTGTAATTAAACCTGAACATTGTTTTTTTTTTATTTTAAAGATAAAAGGAGGGAAACATTAACAGACATACAACATTTTACAACATATCACAAGCACAATACAGACAATACAGAGTTACAAACAAAGTGGTAGGGAATTAACAATGGTGGTTATATTACATATTGATATCTTCAAAGTGGCTTCTCATGAAAACAGATATAGACATGCAATACTGGTCAACCAAAGACTCATTGACAGTTTCTTTCAGCATAGAAATAGAAGACAGAAGAACAACCATGTTATCTATCCTGTATATACATGCATACAAAGGGCTTCTGGGATGTGGGAAAAGAGAAGGGAAAGAAGGAGACATTTTGAACATTGGTTTTTGTTTAGAACAAACAACTCATGCACTTGGTTCACGTGCTGACAGAGATGGCTCCGTGTGCTCACTGCAGCAGGCATGCCATTGGTTCGCCAGCACTGGCCTAAGGGGTGAGAACAGTGGAAGGGTTAAATCACCACTGGTGCCAATGATCTCCATCTCCCCTTTCACCCAGATATGGAATAATTACTGACTTCTGATACTGGGGTTGGAATATAGCTGTTTCCCTGAACTCACGAAGAAATTCAGTCCCAATCTTATGTTAAATGGTATTAACAGAGTTGAAACTTAAACACATTATGGTGCTTAAAGATAGGGCTTTAGTAAGTGATTAGATTAGGTTAGGTCATTAGGGGGAAACCTTCATAACTGAAAACTGGTGAGTTTAAAAAGAAGGGAGGGAGATCACATGGTTATAGAGATACATATGCATTCTTGTCATGTGACACAGCCAAGAAAAGCCCTTGCCAGAGCCTCCACTGTGTTGTTTGGACTTTGCACCTCCCAGCCATGAACCACAATAAGCTTCCTCTCCTTGTAAAGTTGATGGCCTCAGGTATGTCACTATAGCAACAAAAAACTGACATCTACCTGTTTATTCATGGATTCATTTAATCCTGCTACTGTAGTCAGATTTTACAAGGGAAAAGATTTAATACAGGACACATAATTTATAGGATTATTTTATAATATTCACCCAACGAGTCAAATGCAAAAGAGTGCGGAAGATCTGTCTGTACTCTAGAAACCCAAAGAATCTGACCAAGAGCCTGAATGCCACAGCAATGTCCTGCATGAGTCCAGCCAAACCCTACAGCACAGAAAAATGTCCTCCACAAGTCCAGCTGGAGGCCTAGAGCCTACAACAATGTCTCATGGAAGTCTGTATCAAGGATCTGCACTGTAAAGGCCCAAAGGTCAGTAGCAGAAGATAGAAAGTCTGCATGCACCAGTGAGATGAAGGATCTGTGCCAGCAGGCTGAGGGATCTGCACTGGAACCAGGAAGTAATGCTAAAGGTAAAGACCAGAGCTCCCTTGAAGAGACCCACAGCCATCCTCAGCAACAATGAGGACCCAAGTTCCTCTGACGAGAACAGCTGACTTCATATCAGGAAAACCAGCGTGACAAGCTTCTCCAAGAGAATCAACAGTGTGCCATCTTCCCTTCTAGTTCTCTTTTTATGCTGTTGGCGACAACCCTCAGATGGGCCTTCCATACCCAGTACCACGCTGATTCAGTTCAGTTGGGTGTTACAAGTTGACCATTAGCTAATCTACCAGACCTGCATTCTTTGATTCTAAACCTGTGAAAGACTAAATAAGAATGCAGCGTGTATAGGCAACAAAGACTTCATCCTCATCATGCTTCTCAGACAGGCCGGTGTACCTCGGGGAGTTGCAACTGTGTTAAGTTCAGGCACTAGGTGTCTTTAAATTCCCTCGATATTTTAAGGAAAAATATTCTGTTGAAATAAACATAGTTATATCATGAATTAGAATTTTAACACTGTTTTCACCTTTGTCTCAGGATATTCTGCCCAATCTTCCAGGATCTCCTCTTCCTGTTCTCCCACAACTTGCTGGGGTAAATTCATAACGCCTATGAAAGACACCGTAGTGGATATGTACTGAGGTCATTTAATATGTTAAGTATGAGAATCTGGAGAGATGATCTTAATTAACTGGAGGCAGTTTAAAGAATAGTCTTGACAAATTACATGCATAGAAAATGGCCTAAGAAATGGGCAAATAGTTTTGTCCTTTATTGTGACAAAGCTCTGTGTCTGTCACACATTCCTTCCGGAGGAGCAATTTCTGTCAATTTTTTTTTGTTGTTGTTGTTATGTCCTCACTCACTTTGTTCACGGGATCTAGCACCCTGCAACTTGTGACTCTTTCCCCAGAGTCGAAGTGATCATAATAGGTAAACATTTTGAATCGGTTCAGGACATCTAGGCCGCCACAACAGCACAACTAAAAGCGCTGACGAAAGAGCACTTCCAGAACTGCTTCAGAAAGTAACAGAAACAATGGGATAAGTGTGTTTGAAGCATGAGTGAATGTTTTGAGGGGGATTAATTACAGTGTATCTTTTATTGTAATACTTTTTTAAAAAAATTAAGTATTTACTGTATTTTTATCATACATCATATATTGTTCAAGTACAGCGTTTAAAAAATGCCTAAGTACTACGACCTATTCATCAAAGAAGAAAAAGAAACTAGGATTTCTGCCAAGCTTATAGTTGTAGCTAAGCCCAAGCACTACAAGTCCTCAGTAAAATGAATCAGGTGTTGCTTTCTCAATGTATTCAGCTCAGAGTCACTGCCTCTACAATGGGCATCCTAGAAAAAAGCCCCAGAGCAGTAAAAGCAAATAACAAGGGGAAAACGTGCTTATGGTATTTGCTTGAGCTATGGTGGGGCTCTGATATTCTGCCTTCTTGCTTCAGGTCCTGATGTGGCTTTTCCCAATGAAATCAGCTTTCTGATCTTGGAGCTCAGCACACAGAGCATCTTTAGGGTGCCACAGTACCAACCACTCACTACAGCTGCTACCTGAGGCAGACTCTTAGCAGTGTGGCCTATGCCTGAGTACCTGCTGGGCAGATACAAGGCCCTGCATTCCACCTTGTTTCCACAAGAAAATTCAGTGTTAAGAGAAACTCTCCTGGTTCCACTAATTGTGTCCTTTCTCTTCTTTTGTGCCAAATATTTCTACTACTCTCACCGAAGATGCACCATATGTAGGAACTAATTTCCCTCGGAATTATTTTGGGACACATGAAAGACAAAGTCACCAAGGTCAGATCAGAGAGATGCCATGCACACTATGTACAGGAACAGACCTCTCCAGAGTTCTCTGCATTACAGGCGATTATCTGCTCCCTTTTTAGTAATCAGTACAAGAGAAAGAGCCACTTCCAAATATTTTCCATCAAGACTACATCTTCTAGCAACAGTGCTGCTGGCAAACCTGGTTAAGCCATCCGCTCCTTATTGTCTCTTGCCTCTCTGAGAATGTTTTCCTTAACATAATAGATTTTAGTCATTGTGTGGATCTGAAATGTCCCCACACCATTCATATGTTGAAGTCTTAGTCACCATCCCGTGGTGCTATTTGGAGGTAGTACAGTGCTTAAAAGGTGGTGCCTCGTGGGAAAAAAATGGGTCCTTGGGAGTGTACCCCTCAAGTGCATATTGGGACCCCAGCCACTTCCTCTCTTGCTTTTGCTTTCTCTGCCATATTCTCTCTGTCATGATGTGCAGCCTCAAAAAAGGGTCAAGTAACCATGGACTGAAATCTCTAAAACCATGAGCCAAAATAAAACTTACTTCCTTATAAATTGATTATCTCAGGCGTTTTGTCAACAGAAGGTTAACTAACACAGGTTTATTATTTTCTACCTCAATAAATGGTAGAATTACTTAGCCCTTAACATTTAATGAAGTGGTAAAGATGACCATTCAGAGATGTCCACAAAGGACACACTTGAACAGCCCTCCAATTCTCCTTTCTCGCATTTAGCTCAGCAAACTAAAAAATCACAGACAGAGTTTCTTTTACTTTGAAGAGCCTTCAGAGACATCCCAGTCTCCATACTTGGTGTCTGACTTTGGCCATTTTTATACTTTCTCTCTCTCTCTCTTTCTCTGTCTTTTAGAATATGGGTATTGTCCCTTCAACGGTCAGCATAGTATGATAAATACAATACCTCAAAGAAATCACCTCTTCCAATGCACCAGATAACACCAGATTTCCATCACTGTAAAAAGTAATTCACCTCATGTAGCAAGAAATGTACTTCTTGAGAGAAATTTTGTTACAGGATCAAAGCCAATACTTTTTGAAAGGGGGAAACTTCTCATGTGAGCTACACCACAAATGGAAATCTTGAAGCCAGAACATTTATTTTTACTCCAGGTACAATGTAGAAAGTGATTTTTTTTAATCTCATATCCTATAATAGTCATGAAAAGGAAATAACCTCAGTATTTGATGGAAAGGAAATAATGCCAATATCAAAAGACTTTTGATGTAATTCATTTATATAAATGAATTCTAATAGTTGATAGGAGCCAATAAATTGCTGTAAACCTATTTGTATGAGTAAAGTTATTTTAGTATTGTATTCTATAACAAAATTACATAGACTTGGTGGTTTAAACAGTGGAAAGGCATTTTTCACAGAAAATAGGAATGAACAGAAATTTCTCTATTTCTACTTATCTATTTCTGAGTGAGAGTCTAATATTAAGACACTAGAAGATATGGTACAGAGCAATGGCTTCCTCCTGCTTTAGACAGTCTGCCTTCCAAAGGTTTATTCTGACAGTTTCCTTGGTGCATGCTCCTGAAGACAGACCCTCTCTCTTCTTCTTCTTATAAGGGCATTAATCTCATCATAAGAGTCCCCCAACATTGACTTCATCTAAATCTAATTATCTCCCCAAAGCCCTACCTCAAAATAATATCACTTCAGAGCCAAAGCTTTCAACATATAGATTGTCAAACATGACAGGGATGCAACCATTCAGCTCATGGTAGGGCTAAAGGAGAGATAGCACTGATTTAGGCGACTATATGTGAGTTAAAGTCTAGGCTTAGTTTTCTCATCTATGAAGTGGTGAAAGTTGGGTGAGGGTGCTCTTAATAACCATTTATCTTGTAAAAGTAGAGGACACAAGTAATACACCTAGATTAAATTCATCAGTTGTTTTTCTGTATTCATTAGATGCTAACATGTGTGGGTGTTGGATCAGAAGTGAGAGATTAACTTTGTAAGGCTAACATCCCAGAACTGCTTTCAAAATATAATTAAGTCGCTAGGTTTCAAATGAAACCATCCATTTGAAATCAAACTACACTTAGAAGATAAAAAATACAGAAGATAGTGTTGTGCTTTAGATGTAATGGTCATGAAATGTTATTGTATATTTTAATAACTGATATTTTAAAAATTCTTCATATGCAATCTCTAATCAAATGAGAGACATTTTCTTTGAAAATGTTTTTGCTGCCCTAATAATGTCTCTTGGATTTCTGTATGAAATCCTATATGAAAATATTTGATGCCTTGCAACAAAGATATGTCTTAGCTTAAAAGATGGTTGATGCAGACCTCAGAGTGTACCCCTGGTGTTTACATAAATAGGGATTTCGATTGGCAAGCAATTAGCCATTCATGACATTTGACACTGTTACTAATGTCATCAGAAGATCTAATTAAGGGTACTTATGCACATGACACTCCATGACGCAAGGGACTCAAAACACAAACATATTTCCTGGTTTCTGGATACCATAAACTTAATATTTGGGCTGAAATACACTATAATCTGATTATGAATTCCTTTGAAGAATGCAAACCACTGGTTTTCCAAGAAATTTAATTTGGCATCCCCAGCCTTTTCTGTACTCTTTGCAATATTTTCAACATCCTCAATTAAATGAATCAGCTCTGCCATAGCCACTAGTTTCCAATGATTAACAAAAATAGGCCAGTGGGTTTGTTTTGAGCATATTTCTATTTCAGCTTCAAGCACAGGAAGTCTTGGGTAATGAGCAGCAGCTGAGAATTAGACCTCTTGATTTGAGCACAGCTCTGGCAAAAATACAAAGTGATTACATGACATCTCTCTCTCTCCCTCTCTGTTTCATGATGGCTAAAATTGTGGGAGGGAGCCTAGGGTCAGATGGAGAACACAGCTTTGGGGATTAGGCAGGTCCACAATGAAGTCCCAGCTCCACATCTTACTACCTGTGAGATTCCTGATGGCTAGAAGATTCTCTGGGGCCTACTTTCCACATTTATAGCTGGAGATAACAATTCTTGCTTCAAAAAGTTGTCCTGAAGTTGTAATATAACAGACTAGTAAGATCAATAGTGATTTCGCTACTAATGTCAAGATGTCAGGTCCCTTCTCTCCATTCTCCCTTCCCATTGCCAGGACTTTCCACCTCTCCTACCTTCCTTCTTTCCTTCTTCCATCTCTTCCTATTTCACATTACACTTACTCTTGTGTATTAGATAACAGGTAGGTGGTATCTATAGATATAACAAGAACAAGACATAATTCCTACCCCTAACTACTTACTATTCAATGGGATAGATAAGTAATAAGTGCATTTAGTATAATGATAAGTAGAGGGTGTGGCTGGGAGGGTTGGGAAACACATGGCAGGAGCACTGTATCCGTTCCAAGAGCAGAGAAAGGTGACATCGAGCTAAGATGAAGGGAAAGGATGACAGAGAGCCTGTAGAAAACAGACATCATGTGCAAAGACTTGGAGACACAAGAAAGCTGGACCTGCAGGTGCTTTGATCTGACTGCCAGAAGGACACAAAAAGGTAGTAGTAGTGAATGAATTTGGAGGTCAACAGAGGCCAGACTCTGCAGTACTTTGTAGACCTTGTGGAGGGATTTAAATTTTGTCTAGAGAGCAATTAGGGGTCACTGCAGGGTTTTGAGCAAAGTGGACTAGGATGCAACTGATCAGGGAGACAGTGGTGGAGGTGAGGGAGTCAGTTAAGATACTGTGATGAACTGTGAAGCTTTTGAAAATCTCCGGGGAAGAGATAACAGTAGCCAGACGCAGAGCTGTTAGAGTTTGTATTATCTTTTCTTGGAACTTAGAACAGCCCTGGGAACTTCTGGAAGCTTCTAGCTAGCCAAATATGCTAACCACATTTTCAACCATTCTGGGCATGAAGAATTACAAGTACAAGTACCTGCTGTGATCACTTGTGTGTTCCCTTTGTCATTTCTGGTAAATAAGCTGGTAACTGGTGACTCCTTAGAGCCAGTCAGTTCTTCAGATGGTGACCACTGTATGGTTTCCTTGCCAGGAGGACTTTCTTCACAAATTACCTTAAAATTAGCCAAGCAAAATAAAAACCCAAAACACAGAAAGCTTGATTTGCCTTCCTAAGAACTGATGATGGTTTAATATTATGTGTGTGTAGAAGGGGAGAATGCTTCATGAAAAAATAGCTTCCACACTTAAGTGGCCTTCCCTAACTACTGATTCAATAATTTAGAAAGACCTATGAGTATTTAATAAAACATGAGCCATCAAAATAGGTGAAGGGCAAAGTAGACAAAGAATTCTAATACTGAGAGATGTGCCCACGCTGATGTATTTATGAGAAATCCAAACATTTTAGAAGCGATTATCTAAATTATGATTTTAATCAAATTTGCATTAGAAGGATTTATTCTTTGAAGTTACAAAACAAGAAAAAAGAATCTTATACTTACTCATCTTGAAAAGCATCTTACAAATATAAGAACTTGTTTTACTAAGTTAAAAGGGGTATCTCAGCATGCAGAATTGATGTTTAAAATGGACCTTGGCTTCACACACATATGGCCTCTACTGATTATTCAGAGCAGAGCGTGAGCGAATAGCATCATTTTAACACTAGCAATTTTAAAAATTATTTGGGTTTACAATATTTCTTTGCCAGAAAGCAATGAAGTATGAAACCAATCCAACAAAACCAGATAGATGGGGACACCAGTACTTACATATTTTTGCCAGGAATTCTGCATGCAGATAACATCTGAACTCTGGTTCAATGTCATAAATCCTCCTGTGAGGCTCATTTGTTACTATTTGGGCTCATTTATCATCCCACAGGGACAACTGCAAATGAAAACACAACTGAATACGGTTGATCCATAAATGTTTCTATATTTGCATGAGGTCTCATTTAAACAAAAAGAAACTGCTCTATATTTTCTTTATGATGCATTTTCCATGTCCATACCAGCTTTAAGAATGCAAATTATTTCTAGAAGTATTTCCATTTTGGTTGCTTTCTCTTTCCTCTGATCATTTTATTAAATTATCATTTGCTGGGTATCTTTGTACATCATAAGCACTTTATAAAAATGATGTAATAAAATTCCAACAAAACTCAGGTTAGGTTTATGAGATTGCTTCTGATGGGGCTTCAACAACAGAAATCTGATCTTGTCTAGAAGTCCAAGATCAAGGAGTCAGTGGGCTTGGCTTTTCTGACGGCTGTGAGGAAAGGATCAGTTCAAGGCCTCTCTCATGACTTGTGGATGGCTGTCCTTTTCCAGGACCTTTACAACACTCTTGCTCTATATCTGAAATTCTTCTTAAAAGGACATTTGTCATACTGGATTAGGGCTCACCCCAATAACCACATTTTCATTTAAGTCCTCTCTGTTAAGGTCTATCTCCAAGCGCAGATGTATTCTAAAGTATTGGGACGAGTATTTCAAAATATGAAATTTTTCAGGAGGGGAGGTGCCAAATTCAGCTGCTAATATAAGTGTCCTATTCCAACTCTGTAGATGAGGAAATTTGGGTTTGGAAAATCCAAAGTCAAAAAGTTAGTAAATTGTAAAGTGAATATTTTTGTAAGTCCCTCTGATTCCAAAGAGCTCTAACTCTCCACCCTAAATAGCTCTCCAATCCTGACTTCACCTCATACCTCACCCCGTCACTCTTGTTCTCTGGCCTCACTGGTGGTATGAAAGGGAATCAGCTTATGAAGAAGTGCTGGTAGAAAGTAAAGGAAGGCATGCTGAACAACTTAATGCAGCATCTCCTTAGTATGGGATAGTGACAAGCATCTTAGACACAGAGTCTAAGAGAATTTAGCCCTGTAATCCAGAAGTTTTCATTTAATGATGAGAAACTGCAATGCAAACAAGCCCAAAAGATAAATGATAAACTCAAAATAGGTGCCTCTGTTAAGCAGATAATGAAAGGCTTTACAATTAAACACTAGCAAAGAGATAAGTAGGGCAGGAAGGAAGCAGAGGGTGTTTCACATTTAGCTCATGCTGGTCTAACTATGAAGGAAATCATCTCTCTTCCTGTTATTCAAGAACAACTGTGGGAGGGGTTTCAGGAGTCTGGTAAATAGTCCAGTTTCTATCAGTTCATTACTTTCAGATCATTGAAGTTTTAAAATATTGTGTCCACCTTTACTTTGGCAATCTGTTAGTCACTATTACAAATCTTGTGAAGAAAATATGTTGACACTGAACAAATTGTAGTTTAATAAAAATGATCAGGACTAAAGTGGAAAATGTTTTGAAATAATTAGTATTCTCATGGCCTGTGTAAACAGAGAAGGTGGCTCACGAAGAAAATACACACGTCTCCCTTTGTTCAAATCAGACTTCATGCAACTGTGAGCACTCATAAATGCTCAAATAAAATGTTGTATTTAGAGGAATTTTAGATTAGTAAAGCCAGAAAAACAAAATCTAACATCAAGTATTCTGAAAGTTTGGTTATATATACACATATATATATAGTTTGTTTGTTTGTTTGTTGCTTTTGAGACAGGGTCTCACTATACAGTTCAGGCTGGCCTTGAACTCACAATGATCCTCCTGCCTTCACCTCTCAAGTGCTGGGATTACAGGTATGTGGCACCACGTCCAGATTGTTGTATATTAAAACTTTAAAATTAACTAAAGAGACATCCTACAAGTTTTTCAGCCTTTTTAAAGAGAAAGTCAGAAGAAATATGCAGGGTTCTCATTGATATATAAACACTAGAAAACCATCATAATAAGTATTGTAAGTGTACGTGTAACTCTTTGTTAATGATTGAAACCTCCATTTCTCAAGGGACACATTAGCTACAACTTTCCAGTAGAATTTGGCTTTAACCGACCCATGTATATAATCAAGTATAGTCCATACTTGAGAAATTAACTTGAACACAATTAAAAGCAAACACTACATATTTCAACCTTAGTGCAGAATACTGTAGATTCAACTATAAGGCCTCCTGTGGAATTATACACTAAGCTAGAGCAGCAGGCAGGTGGCCATCTTTGAGTTTCATCCCAGTGAATTATTTCTGTTGGAAATCCTAATTTTAGCTTCTGTGGTTAGGGATATAGCTCAGTGGTAGACCCTTTGCCCAGTGTGCCTGAGGCCTTGGGTTTGATCCCTAGCTGAAAAGTTTGTTTTAGCTTATTGTTTATAGTGACAGTGAATTTGAATAGTTTTCTTCATAAAGATTTGTCAAAAGGTAAAAGCATCATCAGTCCAAACCAGTCATTACCAAATAATAAAAATTTTGTGTTCTATCCAATTTGCTGAGAGAACATACACATTCACACACACACACACACACACACACACATACATTTTAATTCATTTAAACCTCAGAAATAGTTTCAATCTTATGTTCAAAGGAAAATGATACATGATTACAGACTTTTAAAAATAAAATCTAGAAATATAGTAGTCATTTTTCCCATGTCTCTGAGTAGGGCATTCACCAGTGAAAAATTAAGCCCAGTAAAAGACCTACCAATGTGTCCTCATCTTTGGAAACAACAGTATTGCCCTTGAACACTAATATACTTTAACCATTCCTCCTAATCCCCCTGAAAAGCATAGTGACACAATTCTAATGCATATGTAAATAATTCCTAAGCAGCAGATAATTGTGCCAAATCAATAGCCGGACAGCTGGGTTACTCTATGTCAGAACCCAGGCAATTCAATGAAAGATCCCCTAAGGAATATTCTCAGTTGTTATGGTGAATTTCTCTTTACTTTTGCATTTTGATTGATTAATACACAATGCACCCAGTCATGTTTGCTATTTGGAATGCAAAATGCTAGTCACACATGAGAAGGCTAGAATGCTAGTCCTACTTCTTAATGGAATTTTGCTTTAATCTTTCAGAAACACAACAGAAATTTGAAGTTTCTTTTGTATCGTTAAGACTTCACTTCAATAATCCATAAATGATAGCCTACACTAGGATGACAATTAAAATGGATAGGTGCATCAAGAATCTTCTAGCAAATTATTCCTTTTATAAGATCAAAGCCAGAAGTTGGAGATATATAAATATGACATTATAAAGTATACCATTAACTTCTGAGAGCTCTTGCAGTCAGGAAACACATACTTTCTCTACTGAGTCAGTGCGTGTCATGACAATTCATCTTAATTGTTGGCTTGATTGATTGGGAAGTCGCCTAGAGGATTAGTGAAGCACACTTCCATGTGTGTCTGTGTGGGTCATGGAGGTGTAGCCTTGCAGGTCTATGTCTCATCCCTCACTTCTTCCTCCCTGGCACTGTTCCCCTCCTCTGCTTCCAGGTTGCCAGGAACTAAGTGGCTTTGTTATACCATCCTCTTCTAGCATGATGCTTCAGTCTGTCCATGGACCATCTGTCCATGGACCAAATCTTCTGAACGAGGAGGCAAATAAACTCTTCCCCCTTTAAACTGCGGTGTTGGTCACTTATTCCAGCAAAGGGAAAGCTGAATAATGCACATGTGACACTAGCTTTCAGAGGAAATATCTTTCACATTGAAGAAAGATGAGAAGGACCTGCAGAACATGAAGCCATATTTCACTGGGCAGTAGTGAAATCCTGTTTCCAAGTCAGTTTTCTGGTTGGCCTATGATGTCCTTGCATAACTGACTGGTCTAGTGAAAATTCCAACACTTTTTATGCACAAGTGTCCTAATCCTCTCTTAAGTCACTGTTCACAATTCTTAACTCACTTACTCAGTGCTGATGACCATACTTACTGGCGACAGGATGTGGCAGTTCATGCCACGTGCCTCATGGGATGACAAGTTTGTGTTTAACTGATGAGCTATCTCAATCAGGTCGGTAACATAATTCAGGGGGTTGACTGAGTTCTTCAATTGATCCCCAAGGAAGAACAGGACAGATTCAACCAAGCATTTGTGCTGCCTCTGAGCACTTCTGTTTCGTGTGTGTGTGTGTGTGCGTGCACATGCGTGCATGCGCATGCAACACAAGGCTTCTTTCCTTCTTTCTTGGCTATTATTTAAAAGTGTGGATCTCATGTTTTTGATCCTTATTATTGTCAAGATTAAAGAGATCTGGTTGTCCTTTTTCCAAGGCTATCACGGAAAGACAATACATTGTTCCAATCCTTCCCACATCATACCCCCAACCTGTCACAGCCCACTGTTCTGATCTGCCTTTGAAATATAATTTGTAATTGCCTACAAATTAACTATAGGGTTTAAGTTTCTCTTCTGGGATTACCAGAGTAATCCCATCTATTTTGCATCAGTTTCCTATTTGACATAAGTATTTAAACTTGATTTTTTTCATTAAAGAGATGATGAGTAAAGAACATAATTTAATGGAACTCTGCCTAATAAAATGAGAAGTGCTTGGACAACTAGAAGTAGAGATTTATTTTCTAGAAAATTAAATGTTCAGGGTTTTTTTATGCCACTGTTGGTAGGAAGACCTTCATGATTTCTCTTCTAAAGTGTTAAAACTAAGCTGTTCTTGAAGAGTTGAAAGTAGCATAGAATTTCTCAGTTAAAAGAAAAAAAAAACCTTTCCTCATCAAATGTATCTATTGCTACTCCTCTGCAACTCATTTCAAACCTATCAAATCATAGACATGTTTTATCCTGGATTCTGATCATAAATACATTTTCAAGAAGTGAGGAGATTTACATCTTTTGGTGCTGGTACTGCCTACCTGGTGGGAGCTGTCTTCTTTAACTCCCACAAGAGGAAGACAGATGTGTTCATTTGGAAGGCAGTTTTTCTACTGTAGTATCTCTACTCCTAGAACTACTCGTTTGTACATTTCTGGTGTTCTGTAGCAGAGAAAAAGGAGATTACGATTTGGTCTTTGTAGCTCAAATCTCTTGCCTATTCACAGCTCTCAGGAAAAACAAAATAATGTCAGAGTAACCAGGCAAACTAAGAACAAAATCTTCTGTGCTCTGAGATTGTACTTGATAAATGTATCAGTGTTGAAATGTGTTTCATTAATAAAAAAATCCTTAACAGTAGAGTACTATTTCAGTTCTGGAAACAACTGAATAAAATGAAATGCCAACTATCAAAATAAAATCTAAAATTAAATAGTCAAAGGGCAAGTGAGTCAAGAGACAAGGTATTACACCATACTACGAGTAGAAAACAACACAAAAGGCACTAAAGGTCTCTGGAGGTCCTTCCTCAGTCCACTGGAACTTCATTTCTGCATACTTGGTCCAAGGGAACAGGATCATAAGTGCCAAGCAATCACACTTAAGAGTGGTTTATATGTAAGTAGATTTTGGGGGGAAAGAAACATACACAAACCCAAAGAGATGATACAATGCTTCATGGAAATACAAATAAACCATAGAACACTCGTAACCTTTATTGTATAGAGGGCCAGAACCTCCATTGCTCCATCATTAACAAGGCCACTTAATGGAACTAGATTAGACACACTTAGCACAAACAACAGCAAGTGAGCTAATCAACTGAAACCAACAGAAACCTATAATAATAGTAAACACCTATGACAAAATGGGCTTTCCCCTAGTGTTTGTGTGTGAACTCCTAAATTCTCCAGTTTCACAAATTACTTTTATTAACTTTAACATCTCTCAGCAATAACATTCACACATTCTAATTTTTATTAGTATGCTTTATCCCTAACTCAGTAAAAAAAAAAAATTCCTCATCAAATGCATCTATGGCCTCTCCTCCACAAATTGTTTCAAACCTATCAAATCATAAACTTGTTTTACCCTTGATTCTGATCATGCAGATGTGTTGCACCTCCCTACATGTTCCCTAAATGGTTCCTCCTAATGGTTTCAAGCATTTGCACAACAGACTCTTACCTGAGGGTCCTTCCCATTGCCCATTCTCTGGTCAGGTTCCTCACATCTGCTCATAATTTAAAAACAAACTTCTTTATGAATTTCTTCTATTTATTACATGTGCTTTATATTTAAATATATTTCCCTTTTCTACCTCTCATGCTCTACCTTTATCCAAAGCCAACATGGAAGATCAATTTGTTTTTGTTAAGAATATCCAAGGAAGGGGCCGGGGATACAGTTCAAGGGCACAAGTGCCCACCTGGCAAGTGCAAGGTCCTGAGTTAGATTCTCAGTACAAATAAAGAAAAAAAAAATTGAGAGGTATCCTAATTTGATTACTTAAAAATACACAATTGTAGCAAATGACTGTAACTAAAATGAATGAAGCTTTCTACTTCAAGGTATACTTTTAAAATATTTTATATTTTCTACAATTGTGTGCTCCATTCTGTATATATATGTTCAGTATAAGTTTTTACATCATATAGTGTGCTTATATTAGTACTTACAAATATGTACAGAGTTTACAAATACCTTATTACTTTTCTTTAATCACACCCTTTAGTAAGGATGTTGAGATTAGTGTCCTTAAATAATGACTTAATGTTTATTATACTAGTAATTGTTATTATTGTCTAACCTCTACCTTCCCATGCAAGAGGCCTGGGAAATATGTCTCAGTGTACAGAAAGAAAGTAGTTTTTTTTTTTTTAGCTGAACATGTAAGATCCAAGATCATTTTCTACCAGTTAAAGACAATTACAACCAGGCAGATTAACAAGGCTCTTGCTTCCATCCTGATTTATCTTCCTCTTCAATCAGATAACGTTTATTTAATGTCTTAGGGTTGTGTTCTGCTGGCATTTGCTCTGGTCTACTTTCCTAGTAAATTAGCTAAGAATTAAGCAAGAATGTAATTCAATCTGTGATTTCAATTTCCCACCAGAAGATCACATTTGCCATTATTCTTCCTAATAATGTTTTTAAAATATGCCAGCTGCTTTCTACTCTGTAAAATCACAGGGCTAAAATTAAGTTCTCCTTATAAAAGACTGTGGTGCATACTTCTAATGTAGACTCATTATTACTTGTAAAGAGCAACATGTAAGCAGAATAATCACCCAGGGCCAGATGCTTGTTCCTTACAAGTAAAACACCAGTGCACAGGGCTTAAGAGGTAGAGCTGAAGGGGACACATGACACCAGCTCTTGTTGGGCAGCCTGACACAGGAGTTTAGAATGTCGTGGTGATGGGAGGCTGGAGAAATGAACGTGAATATGTTAAAGGAGGAAAACACCTTGCATTTGAATTTCTGGACTCCCGTGGCATTTAATAAGACATCTATGGAAAGAATCCCTTCCATGTACCTACTTTATCTTTAAAAAGCTTTGTGATGTAGTTTAACCTTAGAACTTAATTACACAAAACCTCAGTGTTTTGCATCCATAAAGTGGAAGGTCAGGTTAGAGCAGGGAGGCACAATTCCAACAGTGAAAGATAGGATGGGTCCATGTGTGTACTCTACAAAAGTATACTTATTATAATTTACTCCCATAATTAGGCAACTCGTTGCAATAGCACAATCTAAAGAAAATAAAGGTTAAGGAAAACAAAAGCAAAACATTTTTTAAAAAACTCTAAATAAATCCTGAATTTAAAATAAATAGTTAACTTCTCTTCTAGATCTGATGACTACAACTTCCTCCTCCAGAGAACAGACCGCCACACTATCAGCATTTGGCACTGATCTTGGGAGGACTGGTTATTTCCTGTAATTAGTACTGCATATCAGCAGTAATAATGAACTTCAATTTTGCTTTGATTAAATATAAAACATTTAATTCAAATAATAGTCAAACACACAGATAACACAAACATCCGTTCTGATCCTTTGCTTCTCCCAACCTCTTACAGACTGGGAGTATCCTGAGTGTCGCTAATCTTGAATCATGTAGACTACAACCTGAAATGTTATAAAGAACTTGCAACTTGCTATTTCATAACTAGTTAAAAATCTGCATCCTGTTTATTTTAGAATCACTTCAGATAGAGCAACGGGCTACAGACCCATTCACGTGGACTAGCTCCCTCGAGAATAAAATGCTTCACACTCCAACATTTAGTGTTTAAATATCAGGACTGTTAGTTAAATGAATTAATCTGGTGTGAAAACTATTTGCATTTTTAACATCATCAGACTTTCTTTCACCCCCAACTGTTTAGTTCACTGCTTGTATGATTATAATTAGCAAGGGGGGAGCTATTTTATTCGATGCTAAATGGCATTTAGGAATTCTCAAAAGATACTGCTTATAGAACCTCTTGCTGCAGAACAAGTGGGTGGAGTAAAGAAGACTCCCCCCACCTTTTAGAAAGAAGGCATAGTTTCTGCAAGAAAAGCAGTATCCTCTAAAACAATAACTGATTTCATTTCTTACATGTGTCCAGTATGGAACCAATTCCTGGAGATACCTGGGGACCACATACTGAGCTCTTGCTTTGTGCTTTGTGGTCAGTGCTGAAGAACACCGAGTGTCACAGATCAAGGAGGCTGAGGCTGAAGGACTGGAGTGATACACACGGTCTCCAGCATCTCGGAGGGGGTGAGGACCAGAAAATCCTCTCTGGGGATTGGCCCAAGCCCCAACTCCCTCTGCCCCCTCTTATCACCGCCCCACCTAGCTCACCACCATCCAGACTCAACGGCCACTCCTCTGTTGCCCAAATGTGCCACACTGAGTTCCGCCTCAAAGCCCTGGCACTTGGATCCCTGGCTGGAGGGCTCTTCCATCAGCTCTACACAGTCCCTCTTCCCCTGCCCCGGAATCTGTCCAGCATCTTTTCATCTCCACCATATTATGATTCTCAAGTATCTGGTTTATCTCGACCTTGCGATGGCCTCTCTCCAGTAGAATATAAACTGGGTCAGTGCAGGAACCTCGTCTGTTCTGTGCTGCTGTTCACAGAGCTACTCAGCTATGCACTGGGGACACCATGAATACTTTTGGTAAGTGAATTTGTGAAGTCACAAGTTGAATGAAATTATTGCCCTGTGGTGAACGCATGCAATGACAGAAATGTGCTTAGGGTACAAAGGGGATGCTGAGCCTGAGCATTTTTATTTTACAGGATGCCATGGGGGAGCTAAGCTGAAAAGACAAGGACTGAGATGGACCACAAAGGAGCAAGGAGAGCAAGTACTTTCCAAGTAAAAGGAACACTGCTGTCAGAGAGTGAATGTGCCCTTCCAAAATTTGTATGCTGGACTCCTCACTCCCAAGATGACAGAGGTGAGGCTGAGGCTCTACAATGAAACTTCATGAATGGGGCTAAAGTCCTTCCAAACGGGACCTCTGGAGAGCACTCTGCTCTTTTAACTGTGTGAGAATACAGCAAGAAGGTGGCCATCTGCCAACCATGAATTACCCACCCGTTACAGACACCAGATCTGCCAACACCTTGATCTTAGACTTCCTGGCCTTTAGGACTGTGAGAAATAAATGCTTCTTGTTACAGCCACCCAATCTATAAAATTTGTTGTCCCAACCTGAACTTGGATTCTCTCTAAAAAATACGGATAGATAACATACATGTATCTACAGCTCATTTACACATAAAGGATGTAAACACATAGACTATTTGCTTTGACATAATATATTTATGTTGAGTATTTTTTTCTTAATCTCTGTGCACTGGACTTGCAACAGCCTAAAATACTCACAGAGGCAGGGCTGCGTAGTGAAACACATGCTCTATGGAAATCCCATGCTGACTGAGTTATAAACATCAACGTATAGAATCCAGTCCACTTCACAACCCCAGGAAGTAGGCACTGAGACTCTAAAAAGATGAATTACCCCAAATCACTCAGCTAATAAAAGAGACCTAGATTTCCAACACAGGTCAGTCGCACTCCAGAGCTCTGCTCCAGAGCTGGACAATGTCTCCTTTGTCATGGGTTCTGAAGGTTCTGTAACATGCCAGAGTGTTATAAGGAGAGATGAAGACAAGACCTCCAGTGCTCATGTTGGGCTCAGGCATGTGCAGAGGTAACAAGTGGCCTGACTCATCGGTCCCATCAGGTTTGCAGTAGCCAGTGAGCCTGGGAACAGATGCTGTGATGACCGCCTCAGACATTATTCCCATGGGTGTATGTCCCTGCATGCCTGAACAAATAGTTACTTTTTTTTACGTTGCTGGGGAGTCACACTCATGACCTTGCATATGCTAGGCAAACCTTAGCACTGAGCTCTATCCCAGGTCCAAAGAGTGTCACTCTTTTTGTCTGCTGTCTTTTGAAGAATGGGGAAATGACTGTTCAAACCATCATCAGACAATAAGAATCCCACATAAATTCACAAGTTAAATTAGCCTAACCACACCACCACCACCACCACCGCCACCCATACACACACGGAAAGGAGCAGGAGAGAAGGGGACCAATCACGGGGGAAAGATAAAGGGTGGAGGACAGGAAGTCAAGTTTACATGGAAGAGAGAGAGACAAGTTGGGGACCCAAGAATGTGGAGAGGAGTGGGAAGGTAGGCATAGAGAGTGCAGAAAACCTGGGCTCCTCAGTGACACTGCAAAGTGACAGAAACCCAGACTGCCTGACGCTGCAGCATGAGCCATCACCAGTCTCATCTGAAACCACAACTATTTGCAGGCACAGCACAAGGAAAGCTGGGAGCTGTTGATTTGATCCTTCTCGGAAGCCCTAGAACAGTGGTGGCGAACCTATGGCACGTGTGCTGCAGCAAGCTGCTTATATCACTGAAAGCTCTAAAAGGCTCCCCATCACTCCTTTAGAAGGTGAGAAATGAATTAAGAAGAGATTCTCTCCATTCTTCTATCTTCTTATAGATTACTTATACAGTATAATGTGAAGCAGATGTATAAGAAGTGTGTGTAGATACACATGCGCATGGTGCACCTGTCTTAATACCCCTGCTGTGCCCTCTGCAGGGTCTTGTCAGGCTCTTCTTCTTCTTGCCTGGAGTGCTTAGGGCCTTAAATCCTCCAGAGGAAGATTCTATCCCAGCAGCTCATACTCTAGGTATGAGTGCGGCCTTTGGCACCGAGGAACGCTCTGTGAGTTCTGGATGGATGAGTAAATGAACAAACACCTAGCCTTCATTTCTATAGGCAAGAACTTCAATTAGCGGTGTCATATCATTTATCTATTAACTTCCTGATCCACTTACAATGTTTGCTCCATATCCTCTAGCGGGCAGGAAGCAAAAGCTATGTTAATAACTAATTTATCACCCCAAATAAGGAACAATTTAAACACAGGCACAGCTGGCCTAAGATTAACTGAGATGTTTGATTTTTAGAGGTTTTATGGGAAAAATCTTGGAAACTCAATGCAGGTCTCACTAATTTAAAAAAACGTCTCAGTGGAGAAATTTATCTCTCTCGCTATAAACCAGTCAATGAGGGAAAGCTATCTGAACGCATATAGGAATGTCTATTTATTTTCTGCAATACAGAAATGAAAGTACTCTCCTTAGGTAAATACTGGGGGAGTGCACATTTGTTTTGTGGCCCAAATGAGCTCTGCTTCTCACAGAACCCACTGTGAAAGGGAAGGTGCCTTCCAAACCCAAACGAGGACAGGACCCTGATATGCATAGGAGACTGGTATTCCAGGCTGTTGCTCAATGGTGCCGGTTTCTGTCTTTCAGAATGATTTTCCAGATGATCAAGTATAAGTCTCTCACCAACAAGATACTTATCAACAATTTATTGATAAGATCTCAGAAGTTCCAGGCAATCACTATAGAAGGAAAAGGCTTACATCCTAGTTTTGATATAAATTATTACCTAAATTTTCTATCTCATATTTAATAAGAGCATGTGCTGACTGAATAACATTTTAATTTTTACTTCCAGAATTTTATGTGTGATGAAGAAGCCTGACTTTTTCATAAATGAAGGAGCCACACAAACGCTAGCCTATTCCATCCCATGAACAGAATCATAAATATTTGGGAAAACAAACCCCAATAAGTTGGTGACAGCTTGCGCCAATCATAAGGAGCGACTTCACAAGGAAATCACATGAAAGACTTCATCTCATCACTTTTCATGATAAATCTATCTACTGAAATTGAAAGGGGAGAATGTTAGAACACGGGACTGTAGGTTAATTGTTATCACATTACACTTTTACAGTGCGGTCCCACCTGGTACCCCTTACCAGCTGCTGCCTAAGCAGACTGTCACAAGTGAACAAAGAACTTTAATTTGCAGAGGCACCAACACCGCACTATATTAATAAAGTCACTTCTTGTTGTCTCTTAATAATGAGCTGTCAGATGACTTGCTTTGATTAAAAATAACTTCCTGGTAGGAAGAGAGCTGCTTCTGAGATACATACTCCCTCCTTCCCCTCAGATGGGAAGGTGCCTCTCTTTCTGGTTCTCCCACTAACCTAGCTTGTTCAGCCTGCACAGAGTTCAGTCCAGAAATCTTCAAAAATACTTCCTCCAGGTGCACAAACCACAGTCTGGGGTGAACAAAATCTTCATCGTTTTTTATGATAAATAGATTGGTATTTAGCAAGATCAGATATCTACCCCTGGCTGGAGATCTCCTTTTTTATTCCCCTCAGTGCCCCTGTTTGCCCCAGGGCAGGATGCAGGACTCCATAGCACGTTGCCTGATGAATCTTCCTCAAGTACCCAATTACCGGGCTGCAGCAACCCTGTCAGTGTCCTGACAGCCACACATACAGGAGGTCCCCGCTGTTGGAGGTGAAAGACGGCCAGCCAGGCAGCCTTCAAGTCCTAGTGTATTTCCATTACTGCGTGGAGGAGAAAAGCCACATACACATTGAAAGGAGTTCATTAGGGGTGCCAGGGAGGTCAAAGCCTGCTTGGAAGAAAAGGCTGAGGTGAAAATTAAAAAAAGGAAAAGTGCCAATATCATCCAGACAGGTGTCGGTCCTCTTCGGGGCTGAATAGCAGGCCTTCTCTCCCAGACCCTGGGAGACAGAGTGCTCTCTCAGACTGATTTTAATTGAAATCAATTTAACAAGTACCATCTTCTGCGAAATCCTTCAATTGATTGAAAACCTAATGAAACCCTTGTAAGTGGTGACAGGTTTTTCTGTTGTCTCCTTCACCCGCTCCCCAACTCTATGATTTTCTTAATTTTTGTAGATTCTATGCTAAAGGGAATGACATTCATTGTGGGTCAATCTCTGTCAGTATGCAGTGGTAAGCAGAAACACCAAAGCGACACCCAGGATTTGGGGGCAGATTTATTTAACATCAGACGGGCACTGCCAAGGAATCACTTGTTCCTCAAAATGTCAGGCTTTGAAGGCTCAGGGAGGGAGGCTTTTATGGGGTTACAAGCAAGAAGAAGAGAACTTGGCTGTCTTTGATTGGTTCTTACAATATGCATCACAGCGACCAGCTGTTTCTAGGAGATGATAGTAACAGGAACTGTAACAGGAACTATCACCTGGCCATTTTCTGTTACATGTACCCCCTCTTTTAGTTTCCTTGGGATATCTTTACTGGGATGAACCAGGTAAGCCAATTAATTATATAAGGCCCAACTAGAAGTAACAACATTAGGGCTGTCAGTGGTCCTAGGATGGGCCCTAGCCAAGGTCTCCAAGATTGGAAAGTCTTCCCTTATTATAGAGTCTCTCCCTAAATTGCTTTTTGGAAGAAACATGTTTTAACACTACTCTGGCAAGGGAATCAGTTTGACCCTGGAGCATGTCCAGTGCACCTTGGATGCTCATCAAATCTTGGTCAATTGTGGAATAAGGGAAAGGCCTTCTAGCAAGAGAGCGGGGAGCAAACAAATACATACGCAATGTATGAAATGAAAGCAAGGACTGGGGTAAGTGACCTGAAAAGGCACAAAAATCAAGAGGAAGAGTGCATTGAAGTACAGAGCGATCCTGTGAACAGTGTCCTCAGGCTTCAGTTGTTTATGAACTGGTCAGTATCTGGGGTGACCAGAGCAGGGCTCTGAGTGTGTCATCTCTTCAGAGTGAGCTTCGCAGGAGCTGTCTGGTCCAGGTAAATTCTTCAGCAATTGCCTGGATGGACTCTTCTAACTCTGGGATGGTGGAGCTAAAGCTGGATTTCTGAAACTTGTAGAGGTAGTTAATATGTTCCCAGGTTATATGTGTGTGCAAGTGTCTACAGGTATAGTTGATCTTTTACCTAAACTTTATGGAACTGGTTACAAGCTGTTCTTGTAGGGTTATGCTTTATTCCTTTAACTTTTTTAGAGATTTGTTGCCTATATAGTTCTGCCAGTTTGAGTTGTCTCTGCTACAGATGCAGGCCCATTGTCACTGCCAGTGGTCAAGGGTAGGCCATACCTAGATATTTTACACAGAGGGACCCTACAAACTTTTGTTGCCCTCTTAGCTTAGGTAGGGAATGCCTCGGGCAGCCTGAGTAGGTGCATGTAAGCACCAACAGATATCTGTTAGCCCTTATAAGGCTTTGCTTTAGTGAAATCTATCTGTATGTCAGGTGGAGGTCAGGTGACATAGATGCTGAAGCCTGAGTTGGCTGCAGGGGTACGGGCACCAGTGCTGAGGCTTGAGTTTGTAGAACAAACAGTGGGGACAAGCCTGGCTCTGATTAGGATGGATCTTCTGGGAGTACCAGGTAAAGTTCTTCTGGCTAAGGTTGATGTTTCAGTCAACTGGATTCCTGGAGGGGGCTTAGGCCTTTGGACTGGTTTGCTCTGAGTGTAGGTTTGGCATCATTGATGGCAGGTTTCCAAACAGCAGTTTGTTGTGCAGGCCATCCCTGCAGGACAGCTTTGGCCAAAACAGCTTTGTCCAAGATGATCACAGCATATGTAGCCTGCCAGACTCCATTTCTATAGTTTTGTTTTGTTTTGTTTTTTGTTTTTTTTTCCGGTACTGGCAATCGAACTCACGACCTTGTGCTTGCCAGGCAGGCACTGTGCCTCTGAGATGAATCCCCAGCCCCCAGACTCCATTTCTAAAAGAGCTATTTCCATCTATAAGCAGGGTATACTCAGCATCTGTCCTTTTTTCAAGTCTGATCAGCTTGAAAACAGTTCCTCAGTCAGTGCCAGACAGTTAAGAGCTGGTGGGCTCAGCTTGGGGAGCAGGACAGTGGCTGTTAGAGCATGGAGGCAAAGCCCTTAGCAACTGGATCCAAGTATTTACATAGGTAGACCATTGGGTGCTCCCAGAGGCTGACAGTCTGAGTGAGCATCTTTGACAAACAAGTTCAATTCCAGTTACACCTGGAGTTTCCAAGGCTGGGGGGCCTTTTACTATCTGTCCTTTTCCCAACACATCTTGTAGCCAGTTTCTGCCAGATATTGCAGCAGAGCTTTGTGTCTTTCCAACAGGCAGCTTAGGTATAGACTAGCAAGGTCAGCTGTGAGGCCTTCTCCAAAGAGCATAAGAAACTCCACAAATTTCTTGGAGTTGCTGGATTCCATAGCACATGTATCCTTGAGTTCACAAGAACAGTGATGCCTGACTGTCAGTAACTGGGACTCTTGCCTCTTACCACTTATGCCAGGCATGGACTTGCAGCCTGGGAGGACAGCTCACTGACAAGTACATAATTATCCATTTTGGTTAGATAGAGAAGCTTTAGTCATCATTCATGGAGAGTTAGTTAAAAATGTTTCAACAAAAAAGTCCAGTACAATTTTCTTTTAAAAAAATGTAAACAGGTAGTCCCCTAAACCAGAAAGAACTTTTTAAATGTGACATTTTATTTTCATTTTTACATGTTTGTGCCCTAGATTAGGTAGGCCCAGGTCAGGATTATTTAGAAATAGCTAAATAAATAGCTAAAAAATTTTTAAACTAATAACTGGACCAAGAGGGATACCGCAGAGTGAGGTATCATTGCAAATACAAGTAGGTATACTTGGGGAGTTATGCTTTACACTTCAAACAAGAGACAATCTTAATTTTCCTTGTCATCCAATTATTTCACTTATTGTTACATGTGCTTATATTATAATATGTATCCAATAATATTTTGATTTAAAAGTGCATCATTCATATAAATTTTTAGCATGGCACAGAACAGCTTTTAAACAAAGAAATATTTAAAAATTTTTTTAAAAAGTTATCACAGTCAGTTTGTAGATCTCAGCCAAAATATGATCAAGGAAGTAAGATGCTCTTTTAAAATTTTTTCCAAAATAACATTCTTCTTTCATATTGATTTTTCCAACAATAACTTTTTAAAAGATGAGTCAAATTGAAAGGCTTTAAATTTACTCTCAAAACAAAAATAAATTTACCATCTTATGCATCACTGTATGAACTGACTACAGCCTACTTCAGAGATGGCTATTTTCAACAGATGGTGAAATCATTCACCAAATCTATTTCCTAGAAAGCCCTGTAGCATCAAGAAACAGAATTGATTTTGACAATAATGATTGTTCTCCTAAAGCAGCAACATAGCTTCTCTCCTACCAGAATTGTATTACTGCCACTTTTAATGTGTTATCATACAGGTACACTTGCAAAGATATCTACCTACTAGAAAAACCATAATCCTTTTTGACGCCATTAAATTTAATACGAGAAAGGAAAGGGAGTTAACAGGTACAAGGACCTAAAAGATTCTTCTATGTTTCATGTATACTGCCTGCCTAATCCTACTTGCAAAGTAAGCACTACTCTATATTTAAGAATATTGATGTTTACATAGCTTCATTAGATTTACCAAGATCATTAACTTGGAATATTTTGAAGCTATGTCTGGAGCCTTTTCCTTCTGGGATGACTTCTTGTGTTGTATACTAAACTAATGTAGAATCACAGTATGGTGAACAATTTATATTTAGCTTTTAATACTTTTTAAGGGCAGCACCTGGTTTTGAAGACAGACCTTGCTTCTCTGCTTGCACTCCCTGGCTCACTGCCCTCATGTTCTGCCTTATTGGTCCCAGGATGGACAATGTCTTAATGATTTCTTTTGCTGACCTTCATCTTTCTAAAACCTTGTAGAACTCCCAGTAAACCCCATCCCTTCAATTCAAAGGCTTACCTAAAAAATCAAACCAGGAGAAAATATGACAGAGCCTTCTCTGAAGACTTCAAGAAAAATGTATACTTCTATGACTTAATACCTCAATAGCTCTAGAGTTTCATGACAGCCAGGTTGACATCCTTTGCAGGAGAGCTTCTGAGTGTCTCACAGGGTTCTCTTTGAAGAATGAAGCCAAGATTTTGACCCTTGGTAGCAGTAGACTAATATGTTACAAATTATCTCACTCAGAAAAATATGAAGAGTTAGACCTCAAAATTTTCTGTTTTAAGAGTTGATGAATAACCAAAATGATAGACTTGAGAAGCAAAATCCCTGAAACCAGGTAGCTTGGAGAGGTGAGCCTGGTATCTGGCATTAATTTTCCCTACAGGTACTTGAGCAGGGAGTTTGAGCTGCAGGAAACTTACATAAGTCTTGAAAACAAACATGACAACAGTTAGATTTCAAGACCCACTGTATTTCAGTTAAGATTCCTGCACACACAAAGGCTCTATCCTAAGAGTGCAGGGGAACCACAATTAGACCAGCACTGACAAGGCTAAATTCAAACTTAAATCAACTCAGTCTCTTTGGGAATTACAGTGACCTTAGCCTTACCTTAAGTACTGCCTGAAATAAAATTATATCATTTTTTATGAAGATAACTATCACTGAAAAATCTCAAATTACCTTTATATTTTAGTGTGCTACATTTGATAATAAATTAAAAATTTTCAAGAATATTAGGAGAGAATATTAACTGAGGATAAGCCAGAAAAATAGTAAACAAGAGAAAGAGATTTATAAGACATTCAGATATTAGTATTGTTCAATACAAAGGTTTTTAAAATTGAGATTAATATTATTAGGAATAAATATCAAGATATAAAGTTTTAGCAGAAGCTCAAAACTAAGAAAAAAATGAAGGTGGAAGAAACAAAGGAAATAGAAGGGGAAACAAACAAGTATATATAAAATACAGAAAAAAATAAAAGAGAACATAGGGCAAGGCAAAAACATCTAACATAAATGTACCCAGAGGCTCAAATAAAGAGGAGAAAGAAAATTGCACACAACAGATGTGAGATATGTGAAGAGGGAAAGTGGAAATTTTTTCAAATTGATGAGACATACGCCACAGTTGCAGTGAATTTCAAGATGGGAAACCAGTCTTCAAGGCATCATATTAGTATTTTGAATTAGTACTAGAGGAGGAAAAACTATTACCTTCCTCAAAACAACAGTAAGACCTACAGCTGACTTCTCAGAAGAAATTATACAAGTTGGGTGACAATTGACTTGCATCTTCAAAATGCTGAAAATAACAGCCAATAGCATTTTATGTATAGAAATAACATTCTTTGAAAAATATATCCTTTATAAACAAAAGTAAAATAAAAACATTTGTGGATAAACAAAAACCAAGACTTAACAAGAAAACTGCATTAAAGAAAATTAATGGTTCTTCAGTCAGAAGAGAAATAATTCCAGACAGAAGTATGAAGGAAGAAATGATATCAAACAGGAAAGATAAAGATGTGAATAAATCTAAGTGAGTGTTGATTGTATGAAAAATTATAACTATGCCTTGTATGATTTTAATAATATGTGTGTGTCTGTGGTTTATATCTCCTTTGGATAAAGATCAGTATTGTGGTTTATATCTCCTTTGGATAAAGATCAGTAAATTATCTCTATATTGCCCTACCTTTGGAAATATAGTTTAAAAATTACCAAGAATACTAGAAAAAAAAGAGTAAATGAAAAAGATGGGCTTTAAAAAACAGTATGTGTACCTGGGAATGGTGGTACCTACCTGTAGCCCCAGAACTCTGGAGGATCAAAAGTTTGAGCCCAGTCTGGGCAAATTAGTGACTCAGTGAGATCCTGTTTCAAAATAAGAAATTAGGAAAGGACTGAGGATGTAGCTAAGTGTGAAGGTACTAGGTTCAATTCCCAGTACTACTATAAAAAAACCACATGGTATATATTTATCTTTACATACATACAATAAAGATGTAATATTTTCCAAAATTTATTTATAAATTCAACACAAACACAGTCAAAATTCCACTATATTTATTTTTCTTAAATCAACAAGCTGATTCTAAAATGTACATGGAATCACAAAGGGTCAAAAGTGCTGTGAAGTAAGATTTATTACATTGGATAACAAGACTTCTTGCAAAACTGTAGCAACTAAAGTATTACTGCAGTTGCTCAAAGGTAGATAGATAGACTCCTGGAAAGAGACCAAAAAGGGCTACACTTACATGAGCACATCATTTAAATCAAAAGTGATATTATACAACAGTGGGTATAGAATGATCTGCCTAACAAATGAAGCTAGAGCAACAGGATCTTCATACAATACACCTTGGTCCCTACTTTATGATATTATAAGCATTAATTTCATGTGATATCTCTAACCATGAAAGATATAATAACATAGTATTTTGGAGATAATAATTTTCTAAGACTTGAAATTGAAAGTATTTCTTAAGCACAACATAAAAGGGTATAAAGGACACAGTTGATAAACTGGATTACAGACATTGAAAATGACTATAAAGTACCCTAAAGAGACAAGTCATAGAGTCTGAGAAGATATATGTAATAGATAACCAAACAAATATAATATCCAGAATATATAAAGAAATTCTCTATATCAATAAGAAAGACAATTTGCCATTTAGAAAAAGAGAAATTAGTGTGAATATCTACTTCTCAAAAGACTACATCCTCATGAACAGTAAATACTAGCAGGTCTCACTTTGCCTGGCTGTGATATACACAAATTTTATCAGTCAACACAAGGCAAATTTCAGTTACTACAGTTTCTTAATGGTAATTGCATGAAATGCAAACTTTGCTGACAACTTTTGAGTTCACAAATCATGCAGCAAATAATAGTTGTGTATGGTAATCAGTGAACAATCATATGGCTTCTTGCAAAACCTGCCAATGATTGTTCCCAGAACATGTTATTCGATTAATGAAACTGTAGTTGTGATAGATGCTTGCTTCCCAGGAAAAAACCCACATGATATTTTACATAGATGAATAATCAGTAGAAAGAACTGACCAGCAAAGAGGAAGAGAAACAAAAAAGGAAGAATAAAGAAAAAAAGATTATGTTAGAAGTGAACTCTAACGTTTAATGTAAGCAGAGTTATAGAAGAATCGACTAACCATGCGATTGCTGGCACTAATGCCATTTGAGACTCAGACAGAAATCCAGAGGAATCCAAAGAAGGTAAACTTTTCCATACCTGAGGAACATAACTATGTCCCACAGGCAGTGACCCCAACAAAACATTTTATAAGAAAAGAAGTCTCAGTATTTCACAACATTAGAAGAATGAGGCATAAACTATTAGAAGCTGATCCAAACTTAGAAAGTAGGATGGTAACTTTCCAAATTAAAAAACAATAGCTGTTTTGATCACAAGAAACCCTGTCCAAAGTACTCCTATTCAGTTTTTTATGAAGAGGTAAAATATTTTTATTCTCCATGTCCCTGATGTTTCAAATTATAGTGAACTAAATAAACTTTAGTTTCACTATTTTTCACTTCCCTATACATTTATAACCCATAGTAAGAGATCTTTTTAAAACAACATTTTGACAAAAAGTTCTAAAGGTCCCAAAACAATCATAATTTTCTCCATTGATTATTAAATTAGCCTTGCACAGTTTCACCTTACACAATCATTTTTATAGTCTTGCAATTCTGCGTAAAGCAAGGATGACTTGTAACCGAAAAAGGTGTTCCATCTTATCACTCATCTGGGAAATGAAAAGTAAAATGCCACTACACATCCCAAAATGCTGAAACCAAAAAAGGATGGCAATGCTAAATGTCAGCCAGACGGCAAAAAAACTTGACTTCTCAGGCACCACTGGTGGCAATGTGAAGGGGTTTTAAACTGTTTGAAAACTATGTAGCACCATCCACTAACATTGCACAATGAGTAGCTTAGGTCACTATGACCCAGCATGTGTGCCCCTACTAAAAGCCTATGTACCAATATCTACCTATAGTATAAGCCCAACAGAGAGGCATGCACAGGAATATAACACTAAAAGTTACAGCCAACACTGCACAGAATAGCCTCCATCCCAAGAATCAAAATCAAGAAATATAAAGCAGCAGTATGGGTGCAAGCCACGGCATATTCTTATCACAAATATATGTGTATATAAATATATATTTATACGCAGAAATAAAATAAATGACAACAACAAGCAGTAACAGAGTATCTTGTGAGCATGATGTTGGGTAAAGAAGCCAGACACAAAAGAATACAAAACATTGTTTGATTCCACTGTCATAAAGTTCCTAAGGAAATGACTAGCACTAGAAATGAGAGAGGAGATAATAACGAGATAGGAGGTGCCAAGCAGGGGCTTCTGGGATGTGAATTGTTTTAATCTGTGACTTGGGTGCTAGTGACATGGGCCCTCACTTTGTGAAAACTGATCAAGTTGTATATTTGCAATTTGTATACTGTTTTGAATGAATATTATGCGTTAATAAAAATGCTATCAGAAATTAGGGCAAGGATATTTTTTAAAATGTGTGGTATCAAATATGTGGTATTACTATCTATAATTGTTTTATTAAAGCATAGCCTAGGAGTAGTTCTGAAATGGTCGAAGAAATTCTAACAGTCCTCAAAGTGCTTTCTGGGGGCCTAGTAAATTAAAACTTTTTAGAAAACACTAAGACATTACGTGGCCTTTCTATTATGCTGTCTTTTGTATTAATCATAGGAAATCAATGGCCAAAAATCTGTAGCTTCCTTAGCTTCAGTCTCTTCCTCCAAATTGTACCAGTTGTCAGGGGAGAGGGCGGGAGGGAGGGAGAGAAGAGAGGAGGAAGTTTCACTTAAGAATAATTGATGAAGCAGTAAAAAATTAACATGTAATACATTTATTTTCAAGAAAGTGAATAAATACATTTTAAATACATATTTAAATACATATTCATATGAACAAATACACATTTTAGATACTCTTAGGTTTAAATTTCTAATACAGTAAATACAAATAGATAGCATGACAGGAATAAAAGCTCTTCATAGTCCTTAATAATTTTTAAGAAGAAAAGGGGGTCCTGAGATCAACAAGTTCAAAATCACTCTTAGGAAATACAGTCTCCGATGATAACTTGATGACTGTAACCGTCTCACTTACATGCAAATAAGCCCCTTGTCAGATATTTAAAACTTCTGAAGTAGTTAAAATAATCACCCTGCAATCAATTCTGTTTGCAAGTTTTGTTTACTTAGGCAGAGTCCTCCAATGACAAGCAGTGTTGAAGTTCTGCCTAATCTCTGCCCCTGTGATCAACATTTGTTAGTGACAAGCAGAGCAGGGCTAGGGGTGAGGTTACCTGCTGTCAGCTCACTCAGTGAATGAAAATATGGCTCAAAGGAGCAAGAAAAAAAAGGAAGTCATTATCTTTCATTCAAAATAAAGTCTTTCATTAACACAGAATTTCACTGAAGAAAAGACCAAAAATACGTTTTTCATTAGCTTGTTACACATACTTTTAGAGCAGAGGTATTCGGCAAAGTAAGATATATATATAAGAAAGTAGGACGTAATAAGAATTATTCAATATCTTAAAATGTATGAATAAGAAAAGCATATTAGTTGTTTCATCAGTTCCAAGAATTGGTGAGAAAAATATTTACACGAAAAATAATGTTTAAAATGTAAAGACTAATGAGGATAATATTCTACTATTCTCAATATTCAATTCCAAATCTTTTACTTAATTCAGAAATTGAAAATTCTTAAAACTAAATATTAAGCCAGGCCTTGATTCCGATTTTAAAAATGCATATATTCTTGTTTGGTATGGTGGTACATGCCTATGATCCCAGTACTTAAGAAGCTGAGGCACGAGAACCACCCCAAGTTCAAAGTCAACCTGGGCTACACAGTGAAAAATTGTCTCAAAAAATCTAAAAATTATGTTCTAAAAATATATATGCTTTAAAAATAAAGTTGCACAGTTTGTGCTTCCTTGGGTGTAGACCTGGAAATGAAGGCAAAGTCCATATTATCATACACCAAGGTATGGTCAAAGCAAGCATAGCAATGTTTGTGAGGGCCTTGGGTCCTATGGAGGTCACACTGGAGGGATCAAGGAGGTGATGAAGGGGTGGCCAGAAGATCTCAGGACCAACTCTGGCCTACAAAAGCCCACACAGACCTCCATTTCTGACCCAACAGACAGACATCCATTTCTGGCCAAAATATAATAGTAGGTACCACGTTTATCTTCCAGTAGGAAACAGCTCAATGTTGAAGCAAGAGTTTCCTCACACTGGACACTAGACAATGATTTCTGCTAGACGCAAAACAAAAAAGATGAACATTACAATTGTTCCAACTTACTAAATCATAAGAATTTTCGCAGCTGTGACTCAAAGAGGAGGACCCAGGGGGAGGCCATTTATCCCCATAAATAGAGAAGGCACAGATGAGAACCCACTAACTTTGCATTTATATGAAAATGCAAAGGATTTAAAAATACAACAACTTTTAAAAGGAGAACAATGTTAGAGCTATGAGCTGACTTCAAAACTGATCAGAAGTCTATGTCAATCAGAGTAGCGTACTACTGATTTCAAACTAGAGAAAAAGATTAATGGACAAAACAGTCCAGGCATAAAGCCACAGTGCATAGTCAATCAATTTCTGAAGCGGGTTCAAAGACAGCTCACTAAAGAAAACACATCTTCTCAATAAATGATGCTGAAAATATTGAATATCAAGATGCAAACATTTTGTTTTCATTCATACCTTCCATGAGATACAATAGTTAATTCAAAATAAATTCCAGGAGGAAACATGGAAAAATATCTATTATTGAGTTAAGCAAAAGTTTCTTACATATGACACCCAAACAGTGATCAATAAATGAAAAAAAAAATTGGACATCATCAAAATTGAAAAACTCTACTCTTGGAAACTTAGTGTTATCAGGATGAAAAGATAAGCCACAGACCGGAAAATCAACCTGAAAATCACTTATTTGATAAAAAGCTTTGCTCCAGAGTATATGAAAAACTTTTAAAACTCAATAATGTGGAAACAAAACTAAACTAAAAACACTCAAAAAAATGAGTAGACATATTCCAAAGAATATATACAAACATCAATAAGCACATGAAGAAACATTCAACAGCATTAATCACTAGGGATTTAAAATTATGAAATTCTACCACAAACCTGAGTTTCCAAAGTTAAAAATCAACTTTACAAAAATGTTAACATAAATATTTATAGCTTTATTATTTGTAAAGCTTTGTTTGTAGTAGTCAAATACTGGAAACAATCCAAACATGTTCATAGGTAAATGGATAAACAAGTGTGTGGGTGCTGTGTGTTTGTATGCATCTATAAAATTATAGTATACTGTAACCATTAAAGTAATATATGTATAACTTATATATATTACTTATATATTATATTTATATACATATATATTACTTATAAGCTTTAGAAAAATACATATATATCCATAATTAGTATACTATAGCATTGCTGAGCATATTCATCCATAAAAAACAACTACAAACTTTTGGGAGTGACAGGTATCTTGAGTGTGATGATGGTTTTATGGGCACACACATATGCCAGGACTTATACATTTGTACACTTCAAATATGTGCAGTGTATTGTGTGTCAATTATATTTCATTAAAGGTGTTTTAGAAAAAGCTGAGACACCCTTAACCATGACATACCAGAGTAACAATGATAGAAAGGCCTTTCCCCCTTCCTTGAACCACCATTTTTCCAGCGATTCTCTTACAGCTTCTTTTTCCATGGACATCTTTATGTCCATTTTATCTTTGTGTTTAAATTTGAATAAAAGTTTTGACGAGGGCAGGGAGCATGCACAGTGCAGGTGAGGTCCTTCATCTTCCTGCCCACCAGAAAAGAGAGCTTTGATAGGCTCTAGAAAAAATAAAAACAAAACCCTAAAAAGGAAGAAAATAATCTTGATTTATTACTTATGTTACAAGGAGCGATCTGGCAGGAAACAAAACCAGCAGTTAATCTGCCAAGCAGAAAAAATGCAGCCCCTTTGTTGGTTGTTATGAAGCATTTCACTGTTTTATAGTGGGAGTCTATCAAATTCAATACATTTTACATGATTGCAAATTCCTTAAAATATGAAGATGTTATATCAGCGTAACAATGAGGGACTATGGTACTTTATGATAACGAATTTTGTTATTCTTTGCAAATTCACTGTTTTATTTTTAATAGTTACACTACACAAAATGCTACAGATGTTATTTTAATATAAATGAATGTGTGTTTTAATGTGCAAATGAAAAGATAAGAATTGTCTTGCCTTTGTAAGTCAGACACATAAAATAACAACAAGACAAACTTATGAGGAAAATGTAGCTGTAAATATCTATGATCATTTACCATAAATTACACATTATCCTGTCCCCACCTCCACCCTTCAGAGGAGTAAAGGCCTTTACCCGAAGATGCAGGATGCAAAGAGATCGCACTATTCATTTTTCCTGCATAAGCCCTATTAAGTGCCATTCTAAATGGAGCAGCTATTTGCAGGGTAATATAAGATGACACTTGGGATGCAGCAGGAGTGTTTCAATTATCAGCAAGTACCCTAGCCTGGAAGTGGATTGCCTGCTCACTTTTTGGTTGGGCCTGTTAGGTGACAATCACAAGGCGCCCTGTTAACGACGATCCACACTCCCACAGCCTGCCGGTGCTGGTGTCCTGTGGATACACTCCTGACTCAGCTCTCATCTCCGGTCACACTACTTGTTTCCTCCGGAGCACAGAACTCTTCTGCCATCCAGTGAATCACAGCTGTGAGGGCCTCCCCTGCTCTGGGCTTTAATCCCATTCTCTGGGTTAGATACTCAGACACAGGACCAAACATTTCTCCCATATTCCACATTAACTACAGCTTAGTTTTCTTCAAATTCAAAACCTTCCCTCTACAAGACCGGGGCCCCAGGCCAGCAGCTTCTTGCTGCCTTACTCCTCAGTCAATGCCATCCCAGACCCAGGGACTGCCCTTCCACTGAAGCTCACAGCATCAAACGCCCTCTTCCTGCCCACCCATCACATTATTCAGGATCCTCCAGGCTGATTCTGCTATCATTCCTATAATCTGCCTCACATGCAAGTCTCTAACATCCAACCCTTCCTACACTCACTCCTCCGCCTTGTCCACCTCAGAGAGGTCTGGGTTCACAGCCTGTGAGACAGCCCTTGCTAATCCCAGCTGACCGTCCTTCACCCTCCACTCCCCTCTGCCAGGCTCCGCTGTTAATGTTGCACAGGCTGACACTGTGAGTAATTTTAAAGATTTGGCTTATGGACTGAAGTCAAAGATCAGGAAAGCAGTCACCCTTTTTAAGGGAAAACATTTTCCTTTCAATTTAGTAAAGCAAGTCTAAGTACATGCCAGTATTTTTTCTTTTGACATTTTCTTCAGTTTTTGTTTTTTTAGTACTACATATTTGCAGTACATAATGAGTATATTCCTCATGTACATGGTACATGGGTGGTACATGAACATAACACATCTTAATTATTTTTTAAAATCCCCTTCCCCTCCCCTGCCTCACCTCTCTCCATTTCCTGGCCCCCTGACCTTATGCAGAAGATCTATCTCTCTTTTTCCTATTATTTATTTTTATCTTGCTTTTTATTGATATTTTGGGTTTCTCATTTAGGAGAAACTGTGCAATGTTTAAATGTGTGTGTCTGAGTTATTTCACATAACACTATGGTCACAACATGCATCCATTTTCCTACAAATGACTCACATTTTTCTCTATGGCAGAGTAGTTCTCCATTGTGTATAGATACCATGTTTCCCTTATTTATTCATGCACTGATGGACATATAGGCTACTTCCAATATTTTCCCTATTACAAATTGTGCGATATGGCCATGGCCATGCACATGTCCCTCTAATATGATGTCTTTACATTTTTCAGGAAGATACTTAAAAGAGGAATAGTTGGGTCAAATGGAATTTCTATTTTTAGTTTTTAAATTTTTTTATCTCACCTTCACTGGTCTCAGCTTCCTTCACTTCTTACGCTTCCCTCATCTCCCTCAATCCTTTTCACCCCTAGGCCAGGAGAGAGATTTCATCCCCAGATACTGGCTCTGCTCATGCTGACCTCTGGATTGGAGAAATTCACCTTTCCCTGAAATACTTTTCCCTTCTTTAACTTCTAACTCAAATCCTTGTATCTTTCCCGGCCCTCTTAGATGAGATTCCTCTCTATTTGTGAATTGTTGGCACTGGCTATGTGCCAAGCATGCAAAAGGATCTGTAGAACCATCATGGTACAGAATAGATGAAAATTTCTTCCCAATGGGAGCAAAGGGACAATAAACACAAAGGCTAAACAGGACAGTAATCTATTATTAAGGGTGCAATAAGCAAGGAAAGAAGAAAATAAGTGCTGAGAATTGGGAGGAAAATCACTATATTCAAATAGGATGGTTGAAGAAAGCTCTGCTAATTAGAGTCCCTTCAAGCAGAAACCCAAAGGAGCTACGAAAGGAGCCTGCAGTTAAAGAACAGCAACATCAGGGTTCACTGTCAATAATTTGCTATCCAGAGCTAGACTATGACTTCTGTGAGGATGGGACTATTTCTTAGTCATGCTTATGCCTCTCGATTCCACAATAGTTCTCCGACTTTGGCAGGGACTGGGTAAAAATGATGTTTGAATTGGACTTCAAACTGACAGCACGGTTTGCTTGTCCCTGTCTGGATACATTTCACACTCTCAGGAGACTTTTCTCAGGAGTAACGTTACCAGGAGGCATCTGAGTAAAAGATGACAAACTTCAATTATTATAAAAGGACACACTGTAACTCGAGGCTTCTATAGGTAAATGGTCACAAATAGAGACCATACTCATAAGTGAAATAAATCAGACCTGCATGTGCAAGCACCACATTGTCTCACTAGTGTAAAACCTGAAAGAGTTAATATAAACTCAGAGGTATGATAGACATTGTGAAATGATAGGCAAACACTCAAGGGTAAAGGGCAACTGGGATGTGGGAAAAGAGAAGAGAAAGAAGGAGAAGTTTTGTATGTATGCATATACAGGATAGTTAACATAGCTGATCTACTGTCTTCTGTTTCTTTGCTGAAAGAAACTTTCAATGAGTCCTTGGTTGATCAATATTGCATGTCTCTGTTTTCATGAGAAACCATTTTGGAGATATCAATATGTAATACAACAAGCATTGTTAATTTCCTACCACTTTGTTTGTAACTCAGTATTGTCTGTACTGTTTTGTAAAAGGTTTTCTGTCAATGTTTTCCTCCTTTTATTTTTTAAAATAAGAAAAAAAGGACACACTGCATGCTTTCAGAGCTTGTAAAAGAAACAGTTAAAAGGTAACTGTCCTTGGTGTTAATGTATTGATGCTGAAAAGCTAAATGCTTGGCATTCTTCAACATATTTACAAGTGTCTAGTAAAATGAAAGGAAGTTTATTTCTTTGCGGAGCATTTTATCAATGCAAATGATGAGAAATTTTATTAATCTCATGTATTATTCTTGAATTATAGTGACTCACTAAAACTCTATATTAAAGGAAAATCGCTGCCATTCCAGTTTAAATAATTCTATGAAGGTATTACAATTTCTCCCATGTACAAAAAGTAATATAAGATTTATATTTAAATTATATTACTGGCCAAATAAAGGGTTACAATGTTATATGAGGTGTAGCAAATTTAAGACAATGAGACCTCCATGACATATATCATGTATATGCCTCAATCAAAGTAAATCATGAGCTAGCAACCTACCGACAGCTTCTACGCAGAGCACCCTCATAGAATGAGCTAAAGTAACTTATGCAGAAAAGAACAAAGAGGACTTGTGCCTAAAGAGATGACAGCATTGAAAAGTAAAAGCATTTCTAAAACACCTATTTCAATTATATTGTTGGGGAAACAGTGACATTTTACAATGTAGATACGAGGTATCCTCAATTGCAAAGCAAAATGAGCCAGTTTAGGATGGCTCTTCATATTTCAAAACTAGGGTGATGGTGCTAAAGGAAGTCAGGTACTATGCTTTCCTCATAGTTAAAGTATTTAGTCTCCTTGTTACAATGACAGATTATCAATAAAGCCAAAGAGAAAGAGTGTATTTGATGTATAGTCTCCCTCTTATTCTCTTTTTCTTTTTGAACATAGCATACTTTTATTACATGAGCTAAGCCAGGAGGGAGGGTTTATTTGCCTTTCCAATGCTTGATTTCCCTCTTGTTATCTGAATATAATTGTTTTTGTATAAACATTATGGTTATGCCTCTGTGGTTTTCTGTCAAAGCTATGGGGAAATATAAAAGGTTCCTTTTCTGTGCCAATTTCAATCAACTCATAGTGGCTGGCCCAGTGACTGCACTAAGGATGCAGGCCAAATCAGCTATCAGTGCACAAGACTGTTGCGATCAATTATTGATGTCTGCCATGGGCAGAAGTCAGTGGTTTCACATATGCTGTTCTTGGCTTCAAAGGATGATGGTACCTTATTGCATGAAACAGGCATGTGATGGAAGAGAAAATCTAGCCTGAGACTTTAAAAAGATTGGGGAAACAATAAGACAAGAGTAGATGGCTGCTTTATTCAGCTGTCTCTCCTCACTCTCTTTGCTAAGATCTTGAATTTATGTCTTTCCTTGTAATAGAGCAGGCAACTCAAGTGGAGTACAAACTACCTACCTGTCAGGACATTAGAAAGTGAGAGAATGCTACTGCATCTGATGGGATTTGAACAAGAAAGTAGAATCTACTCCCGGTATTTCAAGCAGGAAGAAATTTTTATCCAGGGATCCATAGCAGAACTGGTAGTGGAAGGGACTCATCCACAGAGTGCTGGGGTGTTTCTGGGTCACCCTGAAACTCCGGCTGGTGTAGATTGAGTAAGGACTCAGATTTGAGATTGTCAACCCGATCTTTAAAAAGGAAAAACTGACTGGTTCTTAACACCACTAACCTAGACCATGTGGGTACTAGTGCATAAGTCAGGGTCGGGAGGGAAAAGGTGAATTTAAACTTGAGAGATAATTGAGGAGTCCCAAGTAAGCAAGGGCTCTGCACGCCAGGTCCAAGGGACCCTGCTGCTGTGACAGGCAGCCTGGTATCATCAGTCTTCCCCTCCTTCTAATTTGCTCCATTTCCACTATCCAGGAAAAGCTTAGATTATCTTGTTTTTCCTTCCAAACTCTGCAGGGCTCTCCAGGGATATGTAGCACTTAGGAAATGACAATTTATCACATCCATTGTCTCCCTTTTCTCTCTTATTCATAAGGACATGAAATAAAAGGACACAGCAAGGTAGCTTTCAGTTTATATTTACAGCGCATTATGTCATCAGAGTATGCACTGAACAATTGTGATTAAATACCAATTATAACTGCTGATAATCATTCCTAATAATTGCACAGCTTAAAATTGCCTGGTAAATACAATCATTGTCAGTCATTATACAAGTGTCTGAAGACCTCCAATCCATTATCCTTTTTTATGACAAATTAACTTCTCTTTTTAAAAAACCCTATTCCTGCATAGATCGCACCTTTCCCTTACCTCCCATCTTTCCTCATGTTATTCTGCTGACAATGCCCTAAGATGTAGGTGAGCTTCATTGCAATTTCATCAGTAAGGAATTGATGGCTAAGGATTTTATTTTTAATTTTTTTATGGATTAAAAAACAAAATCAGAATTTAAATGAATGCTAATTCAGTCGTGTTATGAGATACTGCTTTTGTTAAGCTAGAAAAAAATTAAAGCCATCAGTAGAGGAGATTTCCATTAACATGTCATTTTCCCAAAGAAATAGTCTAAAATCATTATTTCACTAAACTGTTTTTTATTAAAAATTATCTGCGATGAGATATTTAAACATAGATTTTGAAACAATTGATACTGAAGGTATTTCTGTAAGAATCAGGACCTGTAAGAAGTACTGTTACTTATTTAAGACTATTCTAAAAGTCCCAGTCAATAATAAAACACAGAAAAAGATAAAAATGGAATAATTTTAGAGAAAAAAGAACCAAGACCATCACTTACCAAAAAAATCCAAGGCGAAAACCAACACATGGTATACTATGTGGTCCAGCAGTAAACAATACATTGGAAATGACCTTTCAGTCATTATGTGAAAACTCATAATCACATAGCTGTAAAGTCAATATGATAGAACCATATGTACACATAGGGAAAAATCTTCAATATGTACTGAAAGTGAAAAAAGCCAATTGTAGAACAATATGTATAGTAGCATACAAGTGATTTTAGCCTACTTAGGTATGTACATATGTGTACAAATGCATAGGAAAGACTTTGGAAGAATATACATTAAATGTTTAAAAAAAATTCCTCCTTAAAAAAAGAAAGGGATTAGGCAGAAGGCAAAGGCAGAAATTGACATTTTACTTCATATATTCTACATGTGAGATTTCTGCTTGGGGTAGAAATTTTTGCATCCCATTTGTAATTAGATACATTTCTATAATGCAATATTCAAAATATTTTAAACCAATCCACCAAAGAATGAAAGCCTATGTCAAATACATCTTTATTGTCTTGTATTTAAGTTGAAATGTTAGCTTTTCCATGTGGTCTTTTCACAAGAAAAAAGTTATTCCTATAACAGGCTTCACAACTGTCTTTAATTTTCAGTGTCATCACCATCTCATCATCTTTTACTTTTTCTTTTCTCTGTGCTATTTGTTGGTTTGTGAAAAAAGAAGACTTGGAAGAGGAGAGAGAGAAAAAAAAAGAGAAGAAGAAAATATGGACAATTTCAGTAACTGTGGAAGACAGGAGAAGTCCCATTTCTCTGTGACTCCGTAAAGTTGTAGTCACCCAGCTCAGAGTGGTAGAAAACGTCTACCACTTTGAAAGCAGTCTTTCATTACATATCACACACTTTGAAAGCAGTCTTTCATTACATATCGCACATGGGCAGGCGTCTGACTTGGCTCACATGGCAATGAATAGAAGGAACTGGACAGTTTCCTTCCACACACAGGACAAGAGGGAGCTGCTCCCTGCTCAGCAGTTCCTCAACCCTTTCAGACTTTTGTCATAAAATTGTTCCAGCTTAGAAGTTACCATTAAGTCTCCCTTATTATTATATTCCAACTCCTTTTTTGTAAAACTGCAATAGCTATACAAATTGTTAGATGTGATTATTACCAGTTCCTGCAAATTACTTTTTAATGCCTTTCTTCCTTTCTCTAATCAACACCTCACCATAAAAATAAATACATGATGAGAATTCAAATTAAACAACAACAATAACACGATACCTAGTGTCTGATATGTGCAAAACTCTGCAGTGTGGGGAAATGAGAGATGGAAAAGAAAGGGCATATTCTCATCTCCAAAAACCCTAATGATATAATAGTGAGGACAGATAAGCAAACAACCACTTTAATATCAGGCTGAATTCAATAAAGTTTTTAATAACCATAAGGTTCATGGGCAGCACTGTGATTCCCAACCAGATGGGCTCCGGAAAGTGTCATGTGGAAAATGATATGTCACCTGGACCTGTAGAAAGGGAGAGAAAGGTATTCCAAGAAAGATCCATATTACATGAAAGGCTTAAGGGTGAGAATTGCCAGTAATTTGGTGATAAAGTTGGATGGGTGTGAGAAGGTCACAGGAAAAGCAGCAGGGATGATTTATAGGAATAAACCTGAAAAAGAAAGTTGGAGCAAAAATGACGAGCAGCATCCCAGTAAGTGTGTCCACTCTTATCTGACAATCCTTTTTTCTGGTTTTGACTTATTTTTTTTGCATGGGTGCTATATAATATAACTTTCCTGAATTTCACTGTATTTACTAAATTTGGCAGTTTAAGTCAAATCTAAAAGCTTTGTCATTCCCAAATCACTTCATTTCTAACCTGATCACAAAAGAAAGGTCATTCCCACTTCTAACACAGAGGGAGACTGGGTTGCTGGGCCACCAGAGAGATTGTATTTTAATAATTTGGAAATCTCAGGAAAGGAAGCAAGCTCCCTAACAAGACCTGAGGAGGAAGGCTTTGAAACTGGTGACAGAGGATGGAAGCTGAACTGGGATGTCCCATGATACTAGGCAGAGCGGAATGATGTCATTTTGGGACCCTCTAGAAAGCATGTACATTTGAAGCCTCTTCCCTAAACACACACACACACACACACACACACACACACACACACACATACCTCAGTAAACTTGGACACACGCCCCACAAATACATCCTACACATATCTTTGGTTTTAAGGCAAATTTATCAAATAATTCTGTAAACAATAGCAAAAAAATTTAAAGACACTCATAGATAGTGATAAAATATTTTTAAGCAGGGAAAAACAACAATAGTTTTATAGTGCTTGCTAAGGTAAGTAATCTTGGAGGACAAAAACAGCACAGAAAGTTAAAGGCACTGTTGAATTGCTTTCTTACACTTCCATGGAGGGGAAAAAAGATCTCACAACTATCTCACTAGATTTGGAAAAGACTGTCATGTTGAACATCTCCTGCATCGAAGGATTCACCCACATGAAGGATTTTCCCTTGGCAAAAGTTTTCAGCTGATATTTTAGAAACACTAGTCATGGAAATAGTTATCATGGCTGGTTGAAGGGGCAGATTCAAAAGCTATGGGAAGTCACTCTAATTACATCAGGTTGGAATCCCGAGTCCAGCCTCCGCTCTTGGAGGTGATTAGTGAAAAGTACGCAGTAGGAATTCCCAGAACATTTATTGATGGCCTGGTTGTCCCTGGTCTGCTGTCCCTTTACTTCTAAAAGCTTGTTTTCCTTTTTGGCTATAACACTTAATTCTCTCTCTTTTTAAAAAACACTTAATTCTCAATGGCAAATTTTTATAAGGTACAAAAAATTCAAAAGAAATATCAATTAATATCCATAATCATACCAGGTAAATATAAAAACCTTTCCTTTAGATGTTTTCCTAAGATACGCCAACACTTTCAAAATACTAACTTATAAGGTGTATCGTAGGGCTGATCTGACAGATGGGTATAAAAAAGAAATAAAGCTACCCATGCAAAATGAAAAAAAGCATCCTTGCAAAACCACATAAACTACATCAAACTACGTCTGTAGATTCAGTTGCTTAAATTTTCTCTCTAAATGCAATAAAGGCAATACAGTAGAAAATACAATAAAAACATTCTTTTAGGGTAAGATCTTCATTACTGGGAACATGTTTCACAGTAACAATACAAATGGTTATTCTAGTTAAACAAGGTTGAGTGATTTCCCCACTTGCCTCTCTATAATCTTGGGACATGATGAAGAAATTGTTCCCTAAGTAAATTTTATAAAGGCTACAGTAGGCCAAACACAGAGAACAAAGGAAACAACAACAATATTCAAAGTGGCAATAAAAAGCAACACAATTTAATTCCACCGGCAGATGTTTGCTTGGTGCTATTTATTTTTCCTTTTGTAGAACTACAAGAAATAATAAAAATCCTAAGTACTTCATGCTTCTACATTCAATATACATATCAAATGTATATTTGATTTTCAATTAATTCTGCAAATATTCAATTCAATCATAAGAGATTAGAGTGAAATGTCAGTTAAATTTACATATGACATTCAGTGCTTCTAGGTTTGTGTTTTTATTCATTCTCATCTTACAGAGATTGTCATTTGCTGAATATTAGCATGCATCTTTACTTAAGAAAGAGTTCTTCACTATACACAACTGACCTATGGTAGTGTGTAACATATTAAGATTTTTCTAGGAAAGGATCACAAACCAGCACAGCTTTAGGCAGCAGTAAGAAACTCCTCTGATGGAGGAAATCTCTCAGCGAAGCACCTGGACCTCAGAAGTATAAGAACAAGTTTGACCCACTCAGAAGATGGTTTATAGTATATTTATCTCTGCTGGTCTCCCGGAGTTATAATGATTGCTATCAGCAGGGATGCCCTTTCCGCTCACAGAGCTGACACTGCTGAGTACAAATTAAAGCAAAATCAGATTTTTTAGTCTCTGAAAGGGCTGTGGTAATGGGGGAGGGGCAGAATCGTTCCTTCCAAAGCTTGCTTTTCACTATTTCAAGTTTGTCAAGGAAAGTTGGCACCAGGAATCTTCAACAGAGGGGCTACAGACTGGACGGGGACATTTTTATTGTTGAGGGAACGTAAAGCTGGGAAATTATCAATGGCCCTTATGATTTCCCCCAACCATTATGAAAACAAGAAGAGGAAATCTAGTCCTCAGCTTAACTTAATTCTCATGGCTTCATTAGCTATAACTAAAAAATGTGAGGTTCTGCTACACAAATTTCAAAAGACCAAGTTTGCAAATTTCTAAAAAATATGAATTGCACTTTTTCAAAAGAACTCATAGGAATAGACGATTATTAACAATTTTAGAATTCCACATCAAGTATTAGAGACTCTTGGATTAAAGTTTCAGGATTTCACAATGGCAGAAACAATGAAGTGTCTTCAAATAACTGATGAAAACCTTACCATAAATGCAGTCTATGATTAAAACTCATAGTCACATTTTCTGTAGCTTCATGGAAATTCACTGCAAAAGTGAAAGTCACACTCTCTTCTGACTAAAGCCTTAATTGTACAGAGCTATGGTAATGTGGTAATGAAAGATTATCAGATGTCACATTGCTTTTACAAAATATCCTACAAGACAGTTACTAGTATGCTGTGAAATATTAATAATTAAAAACAAATCACACTTGTCAAAATAAATACATTTGTCTATTATCATATCCCCCTGCCTGTACTTGCAGTGGTTGTCTGAAGTGGCAGGTGTCAAAGTGGATCTTTTTGTTGTAGTACATGTATCCAATTATGCACATGGCTTAGAGAAGGCCTGACAGCAGAGTGAAGTGATTAAATATATGCAAACAGAATGATACAGCCAAAGAGGAGCATTCTCTGGAATCATTATTCTGGGAGAATCAAAGACAATAGAATGAGCCCCAAGCTGGTAAGATCCTAACAGTGATATTAGACCCAGACCTTTTCACTTGGATGTTCTCATTCTTAGTACAGAGCCTGGACATAGCACCCTGATACCTGAGGTTTATTCATCAACAAAGTGACAATGTTAAGGTTCCCAGAGGGACTAACCTTTCTTATACATTTTCAGTGGCCAGGTTCCTCGGTTTCCTACTTAACTTTTACATGCTTCACTAACTCACATGATTTTCTTATACATCAAAATGGATATTATCCCTCTTCCTCTGCTTCTAAGATTTCACTTTCTCATTCATCTCCATTTTTAAAATAAACCAGATACTTGTGGACTAGTTTAGAATGAAGCCTCTAATTCCCAAGAGGACCAGGGTGCCCCAGACATCTGCCTGCAGCATCCCTCTCTGAAAAGAGATGTCTTCAACCTCAACTGTTTTCTGTTTCCAAAGTTTAATAAGTTACAGATAATATGAACTCCAGCTGTTTAACTGAGAAAGTCATATTCGTATGAAATATGAAAGTCATATTCATATTTCTTTTATCATTTACTTAATTCAGATCATGACACTGGAGCGACACTGCTCACCCCTAAATGTGGTTCGCCTCAGCGTGGTCCTGTTGTCATCCACTGCGAAAGGCATGTGTATCTTCTGCCCTATGCTTATGACCACATGAGGCACAAAGAACAGGGTGGAACATGGCAAGGAAGATCATTCACGAGCTACAGGCACAGAGAAAGCATGAATTTAAGTGTCTGCACCCAGGTCCTCCTAAGGAATTAAGATTCACAACTAAGTCAGTTTCTGACAAGGTGGATATTCATCTGAGGCTGATTAATACTTCCACGATTAGTAATTCCTTCTGAGATCATATGAGGCCTCCACACTTCTAAGATGTTTCTGAAAATTTTCAGGAAAAACCTTTGCTTTAAAATTTGAAAGATATTGCTTCTCATCACAATACCATAGCTAATTTCCATCTGTAATGACAACAGGCGTGTTCTCCCAAATTTTAATTTTGGTACTTACTTCTTCCCAGTAGAAAAAGCTTTCATTTTTAAAAATTTTATCTATTTTGAAAGTATACTCTTTGATGAAAAGTCTGAAGGTAAAGACTCAAATGGGCTTTTTCATGGTGATAATTATTAGGACTATCAAGATTCTAGGTTGTATTCATGGTTGTTCTTTTCCCAGGGAAAGAAAACAAGATTGGAAAACTTTGCTCATAAAAGAAATAAACATTTATAACTGCCTATTGCCACCCAGGACTTTAGCACTTGTAGCCCATGTGGAGATTTATAGCCTCCTGAACTCATCTGTTAGAGGCAAATTTGTGCATAGCCTCCTTGAGCACCTTCGCAAAAAGAAAGAGTGACTTGAAGATGAAGCTTGCATTATAGTCTCTTTTTTGTCTTTTTGAGACAGGGTCTCGCTATGCAGTTCAGGCTGGCCTTGAGCTCACTTTGTAGCCCAGGCTGACCTCGAACTCATAACGATCCTCCTGCCTCAGCCTCCCAAGTGCTGGGATTACAGGTGTGTGCCACCACGGCCAGCTGGAATATAGTCTTGAAACATAGTCCCCAGGATAGCTGGACCAGACTTCTAAATTCCTACCAGATCATGAAATCTAAAGGACATACAGGACAACAACAGCCACTAAGACTTGGAAACACCTGTTTATTCAGAACTGACTCAGCAAGGGAGAGAAGTGGCTGGAGAGCATTCTTCCGGGGAAGAAAGGCTCCTGCAAGTTACTCTATAAACGTGTTTCCCAGGGATTGCTTGGCTTCAGCTTTAGTACAAATCACTCTGATAATTACAGACAACAACTGTAGCTGAGTGCACCTCCATGAAACAAATTGTCAAAAGGAAGAGAGACACACAAAATAATTTAGGCGTTCGCACACGTACAGTTCCAATTCTGGCCCGAGCACCCTCCTCAGAAGGAGCTGGGCCATTTCGGCATGTCATGGGGACAGGCAGATGTCTAATTCAAGGCTCTCAAGACCCATCAGCTCTGCAGCAACCCCAAAGCTTCCTGTCAATGTTGTTAATGGCGAAGTTAAGCACATGAGCATCTTCTGTCAGGGTGCTCCTAATAGCATCGTGATTGCCAAGTGATTGAGGACAATCATAGGCAGAAGACAGAAAATGGCCTATTAGGACTTCATGGTCACCTCCCCCCCCCCACAGAACTGCTTTCTTTCCACGAGCACAACAGGGCAGTGACCTGCAGGAGATTGACTATAGCCTTGCCTGGTTCTATTTTTAGCTACTACAAGTTTAGAAAATCTAAGCCCGTCGTGAGGGATTAGATGGAGATCTACCCCGTTGCTATAAATATACCCTGTACTGCTATAGTTTCAAAGAACTGTTTGATGTAGCTTATCACTTTATACTCTGGCTGCCACTTCTCCCATTTTTGTTTAACAAAAGCAATTTAACAGAAATCTCTGAATGGAATCCATTCATTCTCCTATGCTTTTCTTTTTCATGATCACAACCAAGAATCCGTTATTTTTTTAATGCATAGCACCTCTGCCACCAACCCCATACCATCCATCAGGCAGAAGATGAGCTACTACAGAAGGCTGAAGCTGGTGTCCAAAAATAAGAACAGAAATCCTATTGTGGTTGTTCTCTTCTGGTTCCATGAACTTTTGACAAATCTTGTAGTCCATTATTGACAAATGTTGCCAGTAGCAAAGCAATTGATAGTACAGAAACAATGAAATGAGAAAAAAGTAAAATAAAATTTCCCAGTCATGTTCCCAGAACAAATAATGTGGAAGTCATTTTTTAAATGTTCTGATAATGTGTTCTGTTTTCCAATGATATTTGATTAGGAAACTCATTTCCCCAAAGAATATCTATTAACCTATTAGCGACTCTCAGCACACCAACTGTCACCTGCCAGTTACAAGGTGGTTTGGACATACTGGTCCCAGTGCGTCAACCTCTTCTGATAACCTCTGGTGTTTTACTGCAAGGATGTTTGCTTTTGAGATGATATCTTCAAGCTCATTCTTTCATTCTCTACTAGGTGCCTTTAATCACAGATTCAATCTGCTTTAGAGCTTCAGGCTCTGGAGCAATTACCACTCATAAACTGAGTAAATTATATCTCTATGTCTGTTTCCTCATCTCTAAATGAATGAACATATAGTCATGTGTTACTAATGATAGGGATGCATCCTCAGAAGTGCATCTCACTGTTAGACAACTTCATTGTCGGTCAGACATCACAGACCCACAAAAATCTAAAAGGTACAGGGAAGGTGTGGCCTTAAAAGAGGTGGGAAATATGAGAACGAAGAGGCATCTGCCAGAGTAACATGGCAGACTGTCTTACTCTAATATTTATATAACTAGAGGGAGCACGGTCTAAAGTAAGGATAAAAGCTATAGCATAGTGAATATGTAAGTCCGTCATTTATGAGTCATCTGTTATCATTTCCAAGTGTGCATACTACACTAGCAGCACAAGGGGCTTATTTCCACCAGCATCACCACCACGTGGGGACAATGTTGCATTATGATTTTACAGCACCCAAGACATCACTAGGTGATAAGAATTTTCCCGCTGTATTATCATTTGGAACCACCATTGAAAATGTGATCCATTGTTGAGAGAAAGGTCATTTTATGGTATGTGGCTATAGATCCCATTAGCTGAGCCCACAGAAAGACTTAGCACAATGTATCCCCCAGAACACTCAGTAAATGCTAACTGTTACTGACATCCTTATTAATAGTCAATGAAGATTGAGACCAGGCCTCCTTCCTCACAAAATAAACAAGGTCTTCATGTTTTAACCTGTTCTTCCTTCCATTCCATATGGTCAGAATTGTTCCCTTCCACCCACATTTGACTGAATAGTAATGGTCAGTGGGTAAGGAAAACCTGGCCCTTAATCTCTGTCCTGCCTCACATCACCTCAAATAGTAAATTATATTTAAGTACACAAGTAGGCAGACCAGAGCTAAGACCTTAACAACCATGATTTTCAGGTTCTCACTAAGGTTTTCTATGTTTTGAGATGAATAGTTTCAATTCTCTCAGCTTCCAGATCAACCATACTCCTGCAGGAAAAGATTCACTAGAAACAATTTTATATCTAACTGTGGTCTTTCATCTTAAGCAATTCTGGTTTTGTTGGCTTTAAATAGAGTGTACTCCTCCCCATGTAGTTCACAAAAATAGTGAAGACATATGTAATACTTGTTCCCAGACTATTATATTAACATCCTCTGGATTAAATGAACCAGCCTCATTAAAGATCTTTTATATAGAAGTATTTTAATTTTTAATGCAAGATCAAATATAGAACAAAGAATGCTCATCTAGCTTTTGACCAGGGCTACAAATGGAATACTTGTGTCTCACTGACTCAAAAATCATATGCTGATTTCCTAATGCCCAAAGTGATATTAAGAAGGTTAGGCTGTTGGGCAGTGACTGGGTCAGAAGGGTGGACCGCTCATGAATAGGATTAGATCTCTTCTCCCTTACAGAAGAGATCCCCAGAACTGCCTCATCCCTTCTACCACAAGAAAACCCAGACAGAAGAAGACCATCTGTGAATTAGAAATCAGGCTCTCACCAGACACAGAATCCCCCAGCATGTGATCTTGGACTGTTGGGGACCTAGGACAGTGAGAATCAAATGTCTGTTCTGTATAAGCTACCCAATTTATAGTATTTTATCAGATTTACCTGGTTTTATCTTTTTCCCTTCTTCTTTGCCCTCTTTCCCTTTCTTTCGCCTGCCCCTACTTATTGAGCCATTTGAAAGTAGGTTATATTTCCCTTTGCCCATAAAATAAGATATATATTTCTTATATATATGATATATATTGATATATATGTATATATATATTAACATATATGTATCAAACCCTTTGGTCTCCAAGAATAAAGATACTCTTATATGGACACAGTACAATTATCATCTTCAATAAATTTATTAATATAATTTTATGCAATCTACAATTGATATTTCCAGTTCTATCAATTGTCCTAAATATATCTCCTTTTCCTTCTCTTCCTCCTCCTCTTATCCTCCTTTTTTTTGTATAGGGGATTAAACTAAGGGCCTTTGCACAGAGCTACATCCCCCAGACCTTTCTTTTATTTTCAGACAAAGCCTCACTAAGTTCCCAGGCTGGACTTGTAATCCTCCTGCCTCAGCCTCCCAGAGCACAGGGATTACAGGTGTGAACTACTGTGCGAGGCTCCAAACATGCCTTTTGTATCATTTTTCCACCCTCTGCACAGGATTTCATCTAGTTTAGGTATTTGCTTTACTTGTCATGTCTCTGCAGCCTTTAATCTGGAACATAACATAGTCTTTTGTGGCAAACTTCAATGCCTGTTAACACAGCTGATGCTTCTGAAGAATACAGCTCCCTACAACCTTATTTATTATTTTTTAATGAGACATTCCTTATGTCAAGTCTGCCAAAAGTTCCTCGGGATTACATGCAGGTGTCGTAGGCAGGTGATGTCAGCTTCTCCGGGGATCGCAACTACTGATGCCTGACATCCATCTGCCCCTCACTACCGAGGCTGATTTTGATCATTTGCTCAAGGTAATCCCTGCTACTTTCACCATAAAATGCCCACAGAGTTTCTCTTTTACAATGATTAGCAGTATATGGAAGAAACAATTAAAAATCATCCAAATATCCTCTTCATTATCATCAAAATTTCTCCCAAGATCTTAGTATCCATTGATAATTCTTGCTGAATCTAATCTTTTTTTTTCATTTTGTTTGAGTGTATTTCCTTTTCTTAGAAATTTAATTGTAATTTTTAAATTTCTACACATTAACATGCTTTTCAAAATTGAAATTACACCAAAAATGTAGTCAGTGAAAAATCATTCCTTTAGAAGTCCTTTCTACTTTATTTTCTATCTTTTCTTTACAGGTAAACAATTTCATTATTCACTGTTTATTCTTCTTGTGTCTCCTGTAGTAAAGATAAGAAGATACATGCATATTTTCTATTTTCTCTTTGCTTCATACATATAAGGAAGCATACTCTTGCATGTATTTTTTCCTTAACTGTATATCTTGGGAATTACCCATTATAGAAGTCTTTCTGACAATATTTTTAGCTTCATAATACACAACGCATGCACACACTATCATTTATGCAATCAATCCCTATGATTGGGTTTAATTTAAGTAGTTCTCAATATTCTGTGATTCCAACAAATGTTTCACTGAACACAGTATATATAACTGTGAGGGTAGGTGTGTTATTGTTGGAGGTTTATCTCACAGTACCTTCTTAGAAACAGAATTTCTAGGCTAAAAAGCAAAACGTGTCTGAGGTTTTATTAGATATCACCAACTCCTCCTCCACAAAAATGGTGCCATTTGTGAATCACACCACCCCAAGGCAGGGGAGGGTCTATTTCCCCATGGTTTTCCAAAGAGAATGCATCATTGGACTTTCGAACTCACTGATGGGATGACCATTGTTTTAATTTTTTTTTTTTTTTTATTATCAGTGGATGTGAACATCTTTTCATATGTGGTGTCTTTTATTGTAAACTGCGTATTTGTCTTCTGTCCATTGTTCTACAGAAGCTTTGTGCATTTTACCTCTTAATTTTTAAAATACTTTTACAACATATGAGGATTAGCCCTTTATATTGATAAATGCCAAAAATATTTTCTCCTGGCTCCTGATTTTTTGTCTTTCAACCTTTTTACTTACAGTGTTTACTCTGTGTGTGTGGGGGGGGGTCGGTTGGGGGGAAAGAGAGAGATACTAGGGATTGAACCCAGGGCTTTTTGACTGGTGTAAATCCTCAACCCTTTTTTTTAAATTTTGAGACAGGTCTCACTAAGTCACTAAGTTCCTCAGGTTGTGTTCAAATTTGCAACACTCCTGCTCGGGCTTCCCAGAATATTGGAATTATCAGCTTGTATCACCAAACCTGGTATATTCACCTTTTTGAGCATGCCTGATTTATTTGTTTTTTTACTTCTGATGTATGAAAGTTTTATTTCTTTTTTGTCTTTTTTTTTTTTTTTGGTTTTTTGGTTTTTTTCCAGTACTGGGAATCGAACTCACGACCTTGCGCTTGCCAGGCAGGTGCCGTGCCACTGAGCTAAATCCTCAGCCCCCTAAAGTTTTCTTTCTATGCAGCCAATTTTATCATTTATTTTCAGTTAATCAAGATTTTTAATGATAATCAGAAGACTCTGTCTATAACCACACTGTAGGGGACTCAGTATAGGTTCTTTTTCTTTTCTTTTTGTCCTTTTCAGACAGGGTTTCACTATGCACTTAAGGCTGTCCTTGAACTCACTTTGTAGCCCAGGCTGCCCTTAAGCTCACCACCATGCCCAGCCATATGTTCTTTTAGTATGTGTATACATTTATTTCTCCAGTTTTAGGTGCATTTTGAGTATATTTTTCTGTATGGAGGAATGGATCTAATTTTGCCTTTTTAAAAATGCTACTGTTTCCTCAACCTCATTTATATAAAAAAGGTCATTTTTCTTGTAGATTTTTTACATGCTACTTTGTTTCATATTGGATTTTTACATGCAACTGAGTTATTCTGGAGTTTACATTCCACTCTATTGCTTTGTGTCTTATGTAGGTGGTTTCTCTGTTATGTGGTGCACAGATTCATAGCATATTACTATATGACTGCTATGTGTTACATTTTTTTCTGTCTTTTTTAAATTTTATTTTTAAAGATAAAGGAACCAAAACATATTGACAAACACACAGGCATAAATGAAACAATATAAAAACAGTAAAAGCAATACAGAATTTCAGACAAGGTGATAAGAAATTAACAATGGTTATTGTATTACATACTGTTATCTTCATATTGGTTACTCAGATAAATGTAGACAGGTCAGAAAGATCAAACAATTAAATGTCAACGGTTCCTTTCAAGAAAGGAATAGAAATTAGTAGTACAATTATTCCGGCCACCTTATGTATATATATTTCCCTTCCTTCTTTATTTTCTCCTTTCCCTCATCCCAGTCATTCTTTCCTTTTGAGCAGTTTCTTTCCCTTTCACACTACCTGTTGTACCTTTTAGATTTCAATTACTTTTTACTGTCTTAATACTTACTGAAGTCTACTGTTTTCCAAAAACCTATGTGATTTTGTATTTACACCATTTTTAGTGTCACATTCATTGTATTCTACAAATAACACAATTTGTAATGATCACACAGATTTATACTAGAAAAGTGTAATGCAAAGTTATCAACTGGATGTCCAATATAGAGAGTTTATAATTTCTCTATTTACCTCACATGTATTCTGGAAACAAGCAGGTACCATAATTAATAAATTACCTAAATCATGCGCATTGCTTGCACTGGCTATAATTATTTACCGAAAGAGCTGATTCTATTATACAGACTATGATTAATAAAGTCATTCTGAATGCCTTTGTGCAGAAATTGGTTTTCCAGTCCATTTGATAATAGTCTAGCTTTCAGAAGCTTAGAGATACTTTAAGAGCACACACATGCTTAATTGTTGTTTCAGAAGAAAAAAATTATATAAATAAAAATAATTCTTTCAGTTTGAAAGAGACATATGCAAAATGAAAATCAGCCCCAGCAGATGAGAAAACTGCCTAAGTCACATAGTCAACACAAGGATATTCCTAGCATAAGCGGAGCTCCATGGTTAGTCAAGTGCTCTTTTCAGACTTACATATTAAGTCTCCTTCTGTGTTTCCATCAGAGGACCTTCCTTGCTTTAGGAATACTTTGGGAAGTAGACAATTATTATGCCCAAGCAAGCCTGTGTGATACACCATGCATTTATTTTTATCTTTCTTTTCACTGGTCATTTATCTGAGAAACAGGACATTAGAGTGAGCTGAGCTCTTCAGGAAAACAAAGTGGGCTGGACCAGGAAGGGATAGGGAGAAAGAGTGGAAAATGGATATCAGTGCCCAAAAGTGAAATTGCTGGGTATCCTGACAAGAACGGCTAAACATGTAAGTGATGAGTGGTCACTTGGGTCCTGCTCCCTTGGCTTCACTATGCTTGTCAATCTTAAGGACCTGGGATACGATGCCCATTAATTCCTGGGCTGACACAGAAACCTCTGCTGACCCTGCCAGGAAGCTCGGGAGCCAGTACACATCAAGTGTTGGGAGAGGACTGTGTGTCTCCTGGATGCTTGTGGACTTTGTTTTAGGAGATGATAGACAGACAGATAGGTAGCTAGCTCGATAGGTAGGTAAACCCATCCTATATGGATACTGTGCTGATGTAAGAGTGGTTAAGAATTACAGAGGGAAAAAGGGCCTCCCTGCCTCCCTGCATGCTGGAGTGCACCTCTCACTCACAGGCTCATCCATCAGACCAGCAGCAACAGCAGCAGCAAGAACAGAAGGCAGGGGCTGATCAGAAAAAAAGGAATCCAGGCTCTAAAATTGCTAAAATGGAACAGTGTTAGAGTGCTAGAAAGGGATATCATGTATTTTAGAATTAAAAAGTAACCTATACAGAAATGGAGGACTGATATTCCCAAGAGACACTATAATTGTTCTGGGGCTCCCTCCCCTATCTCCCCCAGGTTTACGCCTTGTGAACCTCTGAAAAAGGGAGCACTTTGTACAGAGATCATTTCCAGGCAACCTATTAGGGAAATTCACACTTTTGTAGCAAGGTATGTGATGATGGTGTGTGAAAAAGGAACAAGGAATCCCCTGATCCCCGCTTTCAAAGGAGAAAAATTCTAAGAATCTTCACATCACCACATGCAGATCAGGACAATACCTTCCAGAAAAATAAACATTGCTCCTTTCATGGCTTTCAGATCTGCAGATATATATATAATTGAATTATTTATTTTAAAATCCCTAGCAAGATTTTTGTCCTGCAGGAGAAAGATTGCACAAATGAAAGGAATGCTAACTGAAAAGGAAAAGAAATACAAAAAGGTTCAGTACAGCACCCTTGGTATCCAAGGATTCTATTCTAAATTGTTGAATAAATTCTTCTTGTCATTCTCCATTGTATCTTCGAGGCTATGATCAGGGCCTCAAATGCAATTGCTGCTCTTTTCCAACCCATGGGACTATCTTAGAGCTCACAATGGGTTAATACAGAAGACCCTGATTCTTGATCTCACGGATAAAGAGCTCACCAATTAGCAGGCCCACTGGAAGGCACAGTGCAGTTTTGCAGAAAAACACAAAAGCTCTGTAATTTGCATGAAATTGAAATTTGAAATTTAGTCCAAAAAATACACGGAATACCAGTAAATAATGGGAAGGGATAAAATTTTAAAATAGTTTCAGCGCATATTTAAAGTTGTCTCTTCCCAGATAAATAATTCTAGATGAATAATTTCATACATAGAGAACATTTGAATAATTCCATAGAATCCATTTTGCCAGATCTTTCTGCCTAATTACAACTCTTTGAACCGGACAACGGCGCTTGAAAGATCAATGCCTGGTTGCACAAAGCATATATAAAATGTAATTAAGAGGCCTGCTCCATGGAGCCAGGGTAACATGCATATGGATGTGTGAAGTCTTCATGTGTGAACACGTGACATTTGTGATATGTGCCATGGAGACACACGCTTCCACTGTCCTAAATGTCTCCCACTGCCATTTTGTCGGTGACAATCAAACAACAGTGGAATGAGAAAGATATAACAGAGCAATCAAGCTTTAGATCATTTTCTTACATTGTGTGTTTTTGACAATGAAGTAAGTCTATTTAACTACATCTGGAAGCATTTATCTACTCATTTATGAACCTAACTGACTTCTTATTTAGATGAAAAATTGATACATTTCTAGGAAATATGCAGATTTTAAACACGGGTCAGAATTTGTTTAACTTGCTTCTTGTTTTCTAGTGCTAAATCAAGATAACCATGCATTAGCTTTTTGGGTTGCTCAGAGCTATTTATTCTCTTAAAGAAAGAACATGGAAGGGAAGGGTATGCGTTTGAGTGCAGGTGTTGCATGTGACCTAGGAAGAGAGGCCTCATCTCTGGGAATAAACAAACGGGAGTGGCTGGAATAGGTGTCCTCCACGCAGGGGGAAGGCACTTATGGTCTAATGACTGTAAGAGATGACGGGTAAAGAAAACATCCAAGACAGTAGCTGGCACCATGTAAATAAGAAATAAATAGTAAATTAATGTTGACCGAATAAACTGACAGGATTCAGCAACACGTTAGATAGAATAAGGAAAAGTGTGAGGAGTCAGAAATTGTGAGAAAATGAGAATGTCTGTCTTGCTACAGCAAGGTGACAGACTTGTAGAGTTACGATGAACTAAAAAAACAACTGGATCCCACAGATACTCATGTAGACAGGAGAGGGACAATCACACTCAGAGATAAAGGGCCCCTGACTCTGTTCTGCCTCCTCCACTCTTCGCAGTGAGTGAGGTGTCACCCGTGCCTGGAGCGCTCTCCATTATGCCCTGTTGATCAGTAGCATCATAGAAAACTAACCCGAGAAAAAAGCAAAGCATCAGAATCTCTGCCTCTTTTTCTTTACTATCTACATGTTTTTGCTAGGTAGGAGAAGAATGGTAATTATTATAAAACATTTATCATATGAACTCAATAGCCACTGTCAAAAGTGAACAGCCTTACAAAACAAACCGAAAATATCTTTTATTTATTAAACAAGATTATTAAAACTTTCTGATGAAACCAAATAACTTTTAGTGCAATTAAGTAAAGGATATATCAGCAGAAGAATTAACACATTTTTTTATACCTGCTATTAAAGAGAAAAACATAAAGGTGACTGTATAAGACATGTTCCTTTGTCTCCTTTCATTTGCTATTCTTACATTTTGGCCAACTGAAATGTGGTTATTCAACACTTTCATTTATCAGTGAATTGAAACAAAAAATTACTTTTAAATAGAAAGAAAGAGGACAGAAGGCAAGAAGAGAAGAGAGTGAGGGAGGAAAGAAGGAAAGAAGGAAAGAAGGAAGGAAGGAAGGACAGAAAGAAGCAAGGAAGGAAGGAAGGAGGGAAAATTTTATTTCACTGGATGATAAATACGTATCAGCCTTTCATTTCTATGTGATCCCCAGCTGGGAGGGGACAGGACAAGAATGGCAGCTTTGCAATTTCTACCCCTTCTGAGGGGAAGGCACTGCATTGCTCTGGTCTTTAACTGCCATGTCCACAAAATGACACATTTAAATGAGGAATCTCTAGTGCTACTCACAGGTCTCATAGTATGTGATTATTCTCCCTCTACTTTGTTTTGTTCTTTATGTAAAAGTTAAATACTAGCATTGGAGTTTGTTCAGGCTGCTATAACATATAACTTTGGTTTTTAAATAACACCACCACCCCCACCTCAATTCATCTCATATGGCTCTAGAGGCCGGGAAGTCCGAGAGCAGCGTGCCAGCATGGGTGGCTGCGGTGAGAGCTCACTGCCAGGTTGCAAACTGCAAAGTTCTTATGTGTCCTCACATAGTGGAAAGAACCAAAGAAGGAGGTCCCTTGGGCCCATTTTACAAGGGCCTTGTTCCCATTCATAAGGGCTCTACCCTTTCAGTCTAATCACCACCCCAAATGTTCTCCCTCCCTGTGTGTGAGTGGAGTGTGGGTGGGAGGGGCAGTTACTAGAGATCGAACCTCTCTCATTCACACTGAGCTACATCCCAGCATTTTTTATTTTAAGCCACTACATTGCCCAGGCTGGGCTCAAACTTGGAGGCTCTGCCTCAGCCTCCCAGAGCGCTGGGATTACAAGTGCGCTCCACACACCCAGCAAGGTTTCACTTTTTAATACCATCACCTTGACAGTTAGGATTTCAGCATGTGAATTTGGAGAGGTCACAAATATTCAGACCGTAGCAGCTAGAAAGACAAGGAATTTTTAGAGAGAAAAATCATACTTTAAAGAGTTGGTAATGGAGAAAATTACAGTAGTTACACTGCTTTTGGATTGTTTGTAGAATTCAATGAACCAAAGGCTTCCTGTTCCCACAGTGCAGGCTGGACTGTAATCATTTATTATTTTTAACCAGAGAGCTTTAATCAAGTCTCTTTATCATGAAAGGGAAAGAATGGAGACTTTTTAAAATCTGATTTTTGGCTAAAAACCCCTTTGCCAACTCCTTTGAACAATAAATTCTGAATAGTGGTATTTTATATTTCCCAGACAAATGTTTCTTGCATGAAAATGAGTGGGGGTGAGTGAATTTCAAAATGTCATAATTTCAGCTACCATTTATTCTACTCTATTACAAATTCAATAACCTTGAACTAGAGTTAATAGAAATTCATGATAAGTAATAAAAATCCAACAGGTCTCAAATTCCCCTGACTTCACACACCACCTATAAGCTACCATCTTTCTCTCTAACCTGGCTCTCTCCTAACTTGCTGCCAAAATCACACAGAAAGGCTTCTCCTCCGGATGCCCTCTTAGAGCCTCCAACTAAACACATCTGCACTGCCTGGCGCTCCTCCTGCTCTCCCCAGGCAGCTCCTCCTTGACTGTTTCTGTAAGTGTTCCCACTGTCCTGCTTGGTGCCCAAGTTTGACTCCACGATGCCCCAAACATGGCTGATGCCTCCTTAATTTCATCAGCTACACCTCAGCCTTTCCTATGAATAGTATCCCCGTCCAGGATTCAAAATGCAAGTCTGATGATTTTGCTACTTAAAACGTGCTGCTACTGTTAGACTCAAAAGCTGTCTCTCTCTCTTTTTTTTTTTTTTTTTTGAACTGCCTCTGTGTCACAACACTCAAGGGGATGGATCATCAGGTGTCTGACATCATGTCCAGCTGCGTCTTAAGCCACTTATTTTTCCCTCCCAGGGATCTGAATCCTTTTGCAGTATCAGTCTAAGCTTTTCTGAGTTACGCACAATTCCATATATATTTTTCCTCTAGGCTTTACATGCATCACTCTTTCTTAAAGGGGAGGCCCCTCATTCTCTTCTGGCCAAGAAAACTCCTCTAACCTTTTGAAGCCCAGTGATCTTTCCTGAGAGTCCTTATGGACCCTCAAATACGCCATGTGCCTTTCTACTATGGTCCCCAGTATCCGGCATTTTAACTCTTGCTGCACTGTCTACCCTGGAGGACACTCCGAGTTTTATTTATTTTATTTTTTTGTTTGTTTGTTTTTCTCCGGTACCGGGAACTGAACTCATGACCTTGTGCTTGCCAGGCAGGCGCTTTTGCCGCTGAGCTAAATCCCCAGCCCCTTATTTATTTTAATAATCAGTGCCCATATGCAATAAATGTTCAGTAAACATGAGGTAACTGGGAAAGAGTCTATAGCAGGGGAAAGGAGATGGGGTGCACAGTCTAAGTGTCATGTGTTTTCCCCATGTGATTATTTAGAGCATCCCATTTCAGTCTCCAAAGTGTCCAAATGTGGACAGTAAGTTATCTGGTCACTGTCTGTTAGACAGTATGCAAAGTATACTTACAAGTTTATTAGTAACTAAGTTAATCAAAATCATGAAAGTATTTCTAAGAGAGAGATTTTATTTATTTCTTTATTTTTATTTTTATAGTTCTTTGGGTTTTTTTTTTTTTTTTTGCCTTTTTGAGACAGGGTCTCATTATGAGGCTCAGACTAGCCTTGAGCTCACTTTGTAGCCCAGGCTGGTCTTGAACTTACAACGATCCTCTTGCCTCAGCTTCCAGAGTGCTTAATACAAGAAAGAGATTTTAGAACAATGGTCATTCAACTCTTCTTGCACAGCTGATAAAATCTCAGATGACCTTTCCTCCCTCCTAACTGCATTTTAATTAATTAATTTTCCTTTCATCAGTCAACACACATCACTTTCACAAGATAACAAAGCTAAATTTTAAAAGTCACAGGTTATTTCATATGAATTTTCTGGAATGTTCAGCTTTATCTTTAGACACATAAAACATCCCAATATTTTTTAAATTAGAAGAAACTAAGCACATGACAAAATGGCCCTATTATAAAGACAAAAGACATCTAAAGTTTATGATTATAGTCACCATGGATCTATATAGTCCATGGAAAATGAAATGAAACTGAAATAAAATAAATAGTTCTAGTGTTCAGGATACCAGAATACCCAGACATTTCTTTGGAAGCTGCTGCCTCAGGTCTAGACTTCCACAGCTGGTGATGAGAACAAATGCACAGACCAAACTTTCAAACACCAACAGCATATGGGAAACATTAAATGGAACATAAACACTGCTAATCAGAACCCAGTGGAGGTAATCCAAGAGACGTCCTCTTGTGTAATGTTTGTCCACAGCCCATGCTGCTTTGCAAGGGGATGGATTTCATCAGTTCGAATGGATGAAACTTGATGGAATGTTAGTATGGAAGAAAAAAAAATCGTGTTTCTATCAAGTTTTTGTAGTGATTATATATACATAGTGAAACAGCGTTGGCCAGGAACTTTAAACTGGTACTGAAATATAGAAGCTGAAAGTACATTCTTGATGGAGTTATAATTCCAAATAAAGTTCCAGACCAATTACTTTTAGTTACTTTCTCTGTTTTCCTCACTGATTTGCAGATGCCAGAGAAGAGGACGGGCACATCTGTTCTGTCTGAACAGGGATGTTTAAAATAAATGATCTCCAGTTCTGAGGACCAAAACTGTAGACTCTTGCTTACATTTCTTCCGGAGTCTTCTATTTCTATAGCAGAGGGAACAGTTACAAGGTCTTGTACACTGACTCAAAGGAAGATAGGGTTGGATCTCTCTCACTAGCCAGAGGCTCAGATTGACTTCCCTTTGTGGCAGTGAACCAGGTACATGGATCTACTCTAAAAATGCGGGCTTCTCTAAAGTGGAAGCTGGCCTAAAAGGGGAGTCCAACCACTAACCAGTATCAAGCTAACTAGCTATTCATGGGGAGATTTCCAGTCTCAAAGATTTGGGTTCAAACTCTGTCACATAACCTAGATCAAGCAGACTGAAGACTGGGTTCCAGTGAATGTCACCACTGTCACCTAATGCACAGAAATTACCTTTGGTTACAAGAAGCTCAAAAGAGACATTATCGTAAGAGGGTATAAGGTATTAAGGAAGCAATACTTCCCAAGTTACCTAAGTTTCCTGCTGGGAGATGAATTCTGAATTACTGTGTGGATATCCATCCATCTGTTCAGGGTGACATTCTGCTGCAGGAACAAGAAGCCTTGACATGGGTGCCTGTAGCAGCTCTCCAAGTGTCAGGAGCTCATTCTCTGCACATGAGCAGGCTTCCTCTTGATACATATCCCGGATGGCCAGCTCATCCTCTCTGTGGCTATCTACCATCACAATCCATAGGACACACATCTGTCCAGCCCAGGATGCTCCCTGGGCCTTCCTCCCAGTGACTTTAGGACATTTCCATTCGAATGTGCCACTGGCATAACCCATCCAACCTGTTCTCTTTAACCCTCCCCAAGGCCAGCTCTTCCAGTTTTCCAGTCCTGAATGATTCCCCTTTGCACAAGGAATTACACCAGAAACTCTGACTGCATCTTTGTCATACTGTATTCCTTAAATATATGCAATAGAATTATTTTTTAAAAAAACTCTCACATCAACCCTAAACAAAACAAACAAATAAAGCCCCTTGGAAAACAATTTTCCATAAAGGTATAGAATCATTTAAGAAAATTAAAATGACATTATGTTTCTGATGGATAGTGTTGCTATTTATACTATTCTGTACTTTATTCTTTTGTCTTAATGTTATATCCTGGTATCTGTCCATCTTGGTATGCATCTTCCTAATTCCTTTCTTCAGCTGAATGATATTGCACAGATGGAACTCCATCAGGTTTTTTAGCCAGACCTCGACTGATGCATGGTTTTGCACATAAAAATAGCACTGCAATAAATAATCTTGTACATAAATCTTTATAAATATGAAATTATATATCTGTAAAATCAATTCCTGAAAGTGAAATTACTGGTTTAAAGATAAATGATTTGCTTTTGTTTTTTGATAGGGTCTCACTATATGTCTAAGGCTGGCTCTGAACTCTATCTCCTTTTATTAGTACATGTTTATTATACACATGAATACATTCATCATGGGGAGTTGGTGCCCAGGCTGGCTTTGAATTCCCCCTCCTCCTGCCTCAGCCTCCTGAGCGCTTGCACTTGTATTCTTAATAAATGTTGCCAAGTTGCTCTGCATAGAGATTTTAATACTATTTTGAACTCTCACCAACTATGCGTTTGGGTGCCTGCTTTCCATATCATTGTGACAATGTCAAATTTCTGGAGTTTTGCCAATACATATACCTCAGTGTTCTTTGAATTTGTATTTTCCTGATTGTGAGTAAAGTTGGGTGCATTTAATTTGCTTAAATACTAATTAAAATTTTTCTTAAAAACCTCCCTTGTTTTTGATCACTCTTTCTCTCCCTCATCCCCTGCACCTATTCAGTCACCATCAGTAGTCTGTTACAAGTTCTAGATGCTTCTTGCATTAGCTCATGTCAAGTTCACAGTCACTGCTTTTTCTCAAGGTCCTCTGTCCTCTACTAGCCCAACTTGCTTCCTCGTCATCAGTGAGATTTTCAGTCTGTTCAACATCGTGACTAGAGTGTTTATCTTCAACCTCAAACTTCAAGTCTTTCCCCAGTTTAACACTCTGCGGTCCCCCTCCTGACCTCTCTGTTGTTATCGCCCCACGCCACCTGTTCCTAGCTCTCCCTCCAGCTGCACAGCCAGCTCTTCACCAAGGAATTCATGGCCGCGCTCACTTCCGGGATTCCTGCCACTTAGGCCCAGAAGACCGTATATCTCTCTACTGCCCTCTTCACTTGGTCAATTCCTATTCATCCCGAAAGTCCCAGATTAGAATTACCTCCTGGAAGTCTTCTCTGCACCCTCTAAAAACATCATATCCTTGTTTGTGGTTTAAGTGCTTAGACTAGACATCTGGAACATTTATCTCATTCTTTATTGGATCCCTCAGGCCTCCCAGGTCCCTGCCACACACTATATATTCAGCAGTTATTTGTTTGCTTACATGTTGATCCTTTCCTCCTAGACACTAACTACGGTACCCTATGCAAGATACCTACCTCCCCTGGAGCACAGTATCCTCACTATTAAAGCAGGATAATACCGCCTATTCTGCTGGCTGTGGTGAAGTCCACAGAGTACATACACATAGCATAACACACCTGGAACAGAGCTTGCCATGTAGTGAGCCATTTGTGATGCTGCTGGGTCACGGAAGACGCCAGGCCCAGCCCTGCCTCTTAGCCAAGATGCTACTTAAGATTGAGAAGTTACACCTAGAAGCCTTGCAATGTCAAACAATATCAAAGTGGAGAGTCTGAAACCGATATATATGAAGGAGCTAAGTGGTCCTCACCAAAATTAATAACGAACAAAATTGTTATTACAGCGTAATAAATTTCTTTGCTCAATACCTGGAGTTTAAATTTATTATGAAAGCAAATCTTAACTCCTGACATTGCTTGGCCTGTCTCATAAGATTGGTGGCTAGGACCAAGTACTCCCCACCCTCCATGGGTGCTACAGAGGTCCCAGTTTACACAAACCTCTTATCTTTGACCTGTTTAACTCTTGTTCAAATTTATTGCCGTCCCTCTTGCCCCATACAAAAACATAGGAAATCCCTTGAGACAAGGATTCACACATGTATAAGATCATACATAGTACAGTGGAATTTGGTATAACTTGTTCTTTTTTTCTTCCAGTGATCTACATGCTCAATCCATAGTAAATTTATAAATATTTGAACTACAGAGAAAAATTTTAATTCTGACACAGAAAGCAGTATTATCACTTCAAGCAAAGGAAGGGTCAATGTTCTTTTTGTTCAGAAATATATTGCATGAACTTACAGGGTTGAATATTTACCTCACATAGCCCAGGGGAGCTAGCTTTTGTTCAATTTCTTGAAAGAAAGATGTCAGAACAAGGGACCCTCAAGTGAAGATTGTCATCCCTTCTTGCACACGCTACCAGCTGCTAGTGACACTTCTTCAAATCAGTGAGGTATCCTGCTGTGTGCGGGTGCCCCTGTTTGGCAGCCCCAGGGGGCCTCTGCTCATGGAATCTTTGTCAAAGTCCCAGCATGCTGGGGTTCCCATCATAAGAAGGAGGCTTCCTGCATGGCCTCTGATGTTAAATTTTTTGTGTCATTTCATAGTGTACAAAATCTTACCTGGGAGCATCGTGACCTCTGGTTCTATGCAGATCAAACCACAACCAGCATGCTTCCACAATAGCTCAGAATTCGGCATCACCCCTGAATCTAATTCTGACCCTGATCTTAATTTATCATCTGACCCTGGGCTAATCAAAGGGCTTCTGTGAGTCCCACTGTTCTTATAATGATTTGGAGAAATATTGGGTTAAGATATAACACACACACACACACACACACACACACACATATGTGCACAGACACATGCACATAGAATAATTTATAAATACAGTATACAGGCTAGAAAAATCACACTTTACCTGTAATCTACTTGAATGAAAGGATCAGAAAACAAAATGACCTTGGAAAAATCAGTATATTCAATCAATGGAAGTACTTAATAATGTTCCTAGAAAAAGTTATGAAACATATATTTATTATTTTGATGAACCTCTTGACTCTCTAAGTTTTAAAGAGATACTGACAACACTGTCTAGAAATAATTTTCTCCTAAATACTCTTACAGGTTTTGACTCTGTTTATTCCCATGGAAGTATTAATTTCATAAATAAAAGCACATTAGATTGATATGGAAAGGAAATTTAATAACATAAAACAATGTAAGAAGAACACATGTAATTTCTTCTAGAGAAGTCAAGCATATTTCTCAAGTAATAATAAGAATAAGGTATCTGTCCATTAATCACTATGCCTCTTGGAATATACATCCCGGTCCTTTTCCACCTCCTCTAAACCTAAAGATGTACATTAAGTGAAGTTTTAACCTCAAAAATATAGAATTTCAAGACTCTTCACTTCCTCTGCTTGGGTTTCCTGTTTCAATACGTTTTTCTAAATGCAGCAGACACGGCTAGGGTGGGTGTCTGTGTCTGTATTTTATAGTCAGTAAGAAATATTGTTTATAATTTCATGGAAGGTAAAACATTTCACCAAGGTCAAATATTCATCACATAATGAATCAACATCCAGTCATTTCTGTACCCATTCACATGCAAATAACATCCCAATTTTCCTACTGGTTATTATATGTGACATTTAAAACCAGTTTACTTCAAACTGCAGCACTAGTTAACCCTTGGCAAGTTAAAACCCCAAACAAACACTTGCTAACACATTAAGAGCTCATAATGCACCCTTTCTTCCGTCCTTCCTTCCCCTCTTCCTTTCTTCCCTCCTTCCTTCCCCTCTTCCTTTCTTCCCTCCTTCCTTCCCCTCTTCCTTTCTTCCCTCCTTCCCCTCTTCCTTTCTTCTTTTCTTCTTTCTCTTTCTTTGTAGTAGTCTTCCCCAAAATATGTTACATTCTGCATAACAAAGCAGTTCAGACTGTGAAAAATACCTCTTAAAAATATTGCTGCTTATTGGTAAATGAGTAACAAGCTTGATGAATTTGTGGGGAGTTTCAGGTACAGATAGTCTTCCTTTTTTCTCTAAATGTTATCACAGGATAAAAGAAGTAAAACTGAAATCAGACCAGTAGTTTCCACTTTACCTACACAAATACCCAAGAATGGAATAGAACTGCTACATAGTTGGATAAAATTGGCTTCTTCACTATGTGTTCTAGTTCCTCTTGTCTCCACTGACATAGATAATTAAGAAAACAATGTACCCACATGATTAAAAGAACTGCGCAAGACACATCTAGGCTAATATTTAATTTCTTTAAAAACTGAATGGAATGCTAAAGCCCATAGGAAAGTGCATTTGAGTTTACTCTAAACAAAATAAATTCTTAACATACAACAGAACCATTCACAGATGGAATGAAATGAAGTCTTTTCAACTTGCCAATAATTTTCCATATCCTTTGACACAAAAACTTGCAACGTCAAACAATATCACAGTGGAGAGTTTGAAATAGACATGAAGGAGCTAAGTGGTCCTCATCAAAATTAATAGTGAACAAAACTGTTATCATGGTGTAATAAATTTCTCTGCTAATTTTTTTAGATCTGAGGAAGGAACAGTTATCTTAACAGAATTAGACTGATTCTTTCCAGTTGTTTTCAGTAACCTAATTCCAGGGTGACAGTAATGCAAATGGCGGCCAACAGGCCACAGGGACCCCACACACATTAGCACTGAGATCTTATGCCCCAGACAGGCAAGAAGGTCCTTAAGGTATATTTACATAAGTATCTGAGATCGTATGACCTCGGTGTGAGATTATTTATTGTAAGTCTCGGGTTCACAATTATTGGAAAGAGTAAAAGTTCATTTCTTTGCATTTATATTACTGTTTTAGTAAAATGCTGTCCTGTTTCCCTTATCTGTAAATGAAAGGGTGAGGTGGGTTGGCTGCTGGTACTAAGCACTGGTGAGATTTTGAGGAATGGATGACTTTCAGAGGACACGCAGTTTGAGTGTGAAGGTCCTATCTCAAGGTGCTAGCACAGAAGCAGGTTCATTTAGCCACTCAATTTATCCTTGATCACTATGCTGACTAAAGTGTCACCTATGTTGCAGATTCCAGAGTTTCTGGGATCTTCTAATGTAAGTCTCCCATTTTACAGATCAAGAAACTGAGGCCCAGTAAAGTGCCATTTCTATCAAAGGAGACATTATTCAAATTCTTTTTTATAACACTTGGTATGTGGAATTAAATATGCTAAGAATGTGAGTTGAATGAGAAGAGCCGGAAAATAAAAACTTATACATTAAAATTTTAAAGTAAAAAGGTTTAAAAGGAAGAATTTTTTAATTTTAAAGAGAAAAATAAAATAACAACAAAGACAAAAATAAAACAACACAAAAATAATAAAAAGATACCAAATTTCAAGAAAAGATGATAGGAAATTAACAATGGTTGTTGCACTACATATTGTTATCTTCAGTGAAGCTACTCAGATTGCCAGATGTAATTCAACAGTTGTTATATTGCATATTGTTGTCTTCAAATTAGTTGCTCGGATTAGCAGATATAAGCATGCAAAATTGGTCAAAATTTTTAAGCATTAACTGTTCCTTTCAATAAACCAATAGATATCAGCAGTACAGTTATCCCAGCTATCATTTCATATACATATATATTTCTTCCTTTCCTTCTTTCTCTCTTTTCTCCTTTCCCTCATCCCAGTTGTTCCTTCTGTTTGAGCAATTTATTTCCTTTCACAATATTATTGTACCTTTTGAGTTTTATTTACTCTTTCAGGTTCTTACATTAGGGAGATAATATGGTGTTTACACATGTGGGTCTGATTTATTTCACTTATGAGTATGGTCTCTAGTTATATCCATTTAACTATAAAAAGCCTTGAGTTTGTCTTTTTTATAGCTGAGTAATACTTCATTGTACAAAAATACCACATCTTTTTTATCCATTCCTCAGTTCATGGGCATTTGGGTTGTTTCCAAGATTCAGCTATTCCCCATCTAGATATTTTTCCAGAAAAACTGAAAACACCATATCATAGTGATATATATATATATATATATATATATATATATATATATACCCATATTTATAGCAACACAATTTGTCATAGATAAACTTAGGGAGAGGCTTTTCAAAACTATGAAATACAAGTGCCACGTACATTCTTACCACGTACTGCAATCTACCTCATTCTTTCCTTTTCTTTTTCTTTTTCTTTTCTTTTTTTTTGTTCTTTGATTCTGGGAATCAAACTCAGGACCTTGCACTTGCCAGGCAGGCACTTGTGCCATTGAGTTATTTCCCTGGCCCCTAACTCATTATTTTCTGACAAAGAAAAAGAAAAAATATTGCATAATGTGTGCATAATAACACCACTATTCACTTTTCCTTTAAACAAAAGGGAAAGTTTTAACAAAAGGTAAAATCCATTGTTTCCAAATCTATGTGAATTAAAAGAACAATAAATTTAGAAACTAAACATCTTCATGTCAGAGTATCATTGTTATAAGACTGCAAAAAAAGCGATCAAGTATTCTAAGAAGATTTCTTTCTAAACATTGGAGAATGAATTCAGGGAAAATAATTTTAGGTAAACATGTCATTAATTCAAATGGCAGTGAAACAAATAAGAAGCTCAGGGCAAAACTTTTAAAGTCAAGTTATTCAAAGTTTGTAGGTAAAATGAATAAATTTTGTGTTTCTTACCTCCCATCAAACCCTGAAAAGGTAACTGCAGAAGTCTTAGAACAGCATGTAGGGCAGAAGATCAAAGAAAGCTTGTAGCAGAGCGTTAAGACATTTGGATGTTAATCATGTCTAAAACTCTTCAAAATTTAGGATCTGAATCTTCATTTAAAAACACACACAGACGTTCTGAAATTTTATGAAGCGAGTTAGTCATCCAACCATTAGATTTTTAAGCAAAACTACTTTTAAAAGACAGAGGGAAAAAGAGAGCTAATGAGCTTCATCGGGCAAAAAACAAACTGAAAAGGCCAGTGGAAATGCAGATGGTCTAAAATGTGCTCCTACTTCCTCTGTCTCTCTCTGAACATATTATTTTACCACGGACAAAAAAAATCCATCTTCTAGTAAGAGTGACTTACTCCATTCCCTACACTGTGACAAAGGCCCTTTGATGTCCTCACAGCCAAGCATCAGTTAACCTCTAGATAAGCTCCTCAGAAACTGGGTGGAGGATTTTGTCATGAGCTACTGAAGCCATTTTAATAGACCAACAGGAAGGAAGTCCCTAGCGGAACTCTCGCAATGTTGGACTTCCATATTTGAATCAAATCTCTTATCTGCTGCAGCCTGATGTTGAGGAAGCTGTCACAGACAGAATCATTCAGGGATCAGACTAGAAAGCCCTGGCTTTTCAGGTCCTGTGTCCACCTCATGCAGCAAAGCAGTGAATCCATCACTCCCCAGCCATTATTAATGCCTCCTAAATGACAAAGCAAGTTTACAAAGGATTAAGGAGCTCAAATGTACTGTTATGCAATTTTAAAGTTTCTACAAGAGTTCAACGACATCTTCAAAGGGATTTTTAAGGTGAGAAGGCAGAGCAAGGGAGGCTACCATTAAATTAAAAAGTACTTAATTGCTAAGCAACAAGATAAGCATCTGAGTGATCATGAAGACTAAGCCCCAGGTCTAACTCTGTACGTCACAGCATTTTGGGGAAGCAAAAGCTCCCAAAGCCAGCAGCCATTTGGCTAGGCAACATTTCTAGGTGCTTTTAATTTGTATTAAAGATATATAATCACAAAATTTTATTCCTTTAATAAGGATACTTCCCACTAAATCTGTTTTAAGTGGGCCTGGACACCATAACACCACTTTATTTGGGTAAATGTATAAGCTAATTACATACCTTTTTTAAATATATGACAAAAATTTTAGCACTTAACTATCCTTTAATATTTTCCCTTGGTACCTGGCCAGATTGTGCTATAGAGGTCTGCTTCATTTTATTTTGTCATCTTTTACTATGGGGCCTTTTAGCTGGAATGTGTGTAGTCCACTGACCGGACCAGTAGCAATCACAAGGGACAAGCCTTATGCTACCCTCTACTCTTGCTGTTCCTCTGGGACTCAACAAAAGGAGTGGATATCACTGAGTGTAGAGGAGGATGGAGATGCAGCACCCATATTTGGAGAAGGAGCCCACTGAGATAGGTTGACCCATCTCACCTCAGGGACCCTAGAATAGCGGCTACATTCTTCCTAACCCATCCATAGGTGGAGCTACAGTGATAAGAACAACACAGCTCTGCGTGAACCTTCAGGAGAGGGGTTACACCGTAGGTTACACCATTCACCCACACACATAAACATTCTGGCTCTACAGGGTGAAACTTTCTTAACATTATCTTGAACACACACACATCTTTAATGGATCAAATATTGCATAAAATTCAACATTTTAAAAATAGCAACTTCTGATCATTGTGCTTTGTGTTTTGTTAATTCATATAATTATAGTATTGTGCTTAGACTGGAATTTTAACTGCATCAAAGGTAGAAATTCTGGCTTCCTGGCAAAACTAAAAAGATTCAAAAAAGATTAGAAATGAATAACTTCCTCTGCCAAGTACTTGCGATTTATAGTTTAAACAATTAACTTTGTCTTATGTGTCTTATAAACCATAATACATAGCATAATGCTTGTCACAGAGATTGTTCAGGTCAACCAATATGTATATATCTGACCTAACTAGTCTACTTTAGTGAAAAAAATAAACCAATATGTTATCTGACACAAACAAATTAATAAACATATTTGTAAATGCCAGACTAATAAATCACTCTCCAGAAAACAAGTGTATTATTAATTTTTTGATGTACTAGGGATTGAACCCAGGGGCTTCACACTGAGCTACATCCCCAATGGCACACTCCTTAGCTTTTTTGAGACAGAATCTCACAGTCATTAAGTTGTCTAGGTAGGGTTTGAACTTGTGATCCTCCTGTTTCAGCCTCCCAGGGTGCTGAGATTTTAGGAGTATGCCACCAGGTTCATTTGTGTTATTAGCACTTTTGTCAAAACACATATTTGGGTCACACAAAATGAACTTAATTTCTACTGTCCCTTAACTCTAGAAGATCATCATCTAAACCAGAAAATACTGAGACTGAATGTATTTGTCTTTGTTGTTATTTTATTATTTTTTTCGCTTAAAGTAAAAATTCTAAAAAAAGAAGAAGAAATATGCATTTGGTTTATCTCATAACAGGCTATGAAAGTACTTGACATTGAGGATTAACATCCACTGCAATTACTTGCATGAAGATGGCTTTTCAAACCTACTGGCCACAGCATACACAATTACTGAAGCCCACACATGTCAAAATAATATGGTGACTGTCAGGGCCAGTCCTGCTGGGTCGAGCTGAATCTTGAACCATGCTCCAAAAACCGGAGAGGATCAGCATGATCAGGTCCAGCCACTCATATCCTGCATCCCTAGTGGTTTTCAAAGGAATTCCCAGCATGGTTGTGAGTCACAGAATGGATGGAGAAAATTATGCTACCTTAAAATAAAAATCAAATTGCCAAAGTATATACCTCGGGAGAAAAATATCTTCGTATATTTATATGAATTATATCTTCGTAAATTCCTTAGAAGCCTTTGGTGGGCAAAAGACAGATTTTTCAGTAGTGTAGATAAATAGACTAATGTTCCTCACTGACAAATAATAAATAAATTACATTCGCTATCACCATCCTGTTTCATACCAAGAAGCAACCCATTTTCCAAGCTGGCCATTTTGAAAAAATGGAAGTAGTATAAAAAATGATTTTCTCGTACATTATGATTTAGTTTTTCCCAATATTTGGTGAAAAGAGAGAGCGAGAGTGCACAAGCATTAGAGCAAACAGGTATAAATGGCAACGCTTCCCTCTATAGTTGCCGTTACCGTTGCGAAGTGTAATTGAATGTATTAGCAGGTCCCTGTAGGAATGTGATATGCTAACACACTCTAATTTTCATTAGTTTCTCAAAACTGTCATGAAAGGAATTTGAAATATGTGCACAAGAGAAATTAATAATGGCTGGTACTGAACAAAAGTATTAAATTGATTTAAAATAGAAAAAACGCAGAACTTGCTTATGAAAAGGAAGACGTTAAAATCACACAGGGAAAGCACAGCCATGACAGCACCCCAATCATTCTCTTCCAACAGCCACTGTGCAAGGGAGCGAGGCCAAGCCACGAGCTTTTGTGTCTTCATTGAGGAAACACCACCTTAGCTCAAGAGGTAGATTTAGTAAGCTAAAATGTTCATAAAGGGTTTCTTTTTCTTTTTCAAGATGAAAAGGCACAGGAGACTTAGCTAAGGCTGCTAACTAGGGTGCTTTTTAAGGAGAAGATTCTTATGGAAAAGGGCAGCCATGCCATGGTGCAAATACCTGGGCAGATCTGAGGAGTATCCTGATGGTAACTGTTGTTGAGTCTTTCATCTCTTGCACTGAATAAGCACATTAGAGTTAAAGTCTGTTTCATTCCATTCTTTAAATAACCCCAAGGGAGATGAGTTAATGTCATGTTCACTTCACAGATAGAAAAGAAGAAACGTAGGGAGATAAAAGACTTGCCCACAAGCTCCTCAAGGATCTGGAGCAAAAATAAGTTTATTTTGTAAAAAGTAAAGTTTATTGAGAGTTTGGTGTATTCATCAAGCTGAAGACGATAAGGCTGTCCTCACCCTGCCTGTGCTCCCTTTGTTATGGCTAGAATCTCCTTTCTGCTTACAGTAGCACATGGGGTCATGCTACTGGACTGGTCCCCAAAATTGGTGACTGTCTAGGAGCTGGGCTGTTCTGTCCTATGTGAACTCCGTGCATTTGCAGTCTGCAGATCTCAGCGCTGGAATTGCTGCTACATCTGTGGAGATCTCATTTGTTTTTCCTTATCCTAATATGGCCAGACCATTATTGCTCACATGGCCAGAACACTATGAACGAATCTAAGACATTTCTTTCTTCATCCAAGATAATGTTTTTCAGAAAATATTTTTCCCAAAGATAATGTTTTTGAGAAAATATTTTTCCCAGCCTACTGTTTGGCATGAACTAAAAGAATGTGAAACTTCTCTACAACCATAATGCAACAGGAAATAGCCCTGAGTGACTCTTAGAATTTGTGACCATAGATCCTAATACATCAACTTCATTAGGTTAAGAAATGCCTAGAAGATTAGTACAGCACGCTCCTAAGTGTGTCTGTGTGGGGCACAGACACTCTAACCCTAACCCTAACCCTAACCCTAACCCTAACCAGTGGCCTTGGATGATATATCTAGTCATTCACTCATTCCTCTCTGGCATTCTTCCCCTCCTCTGCTTCCTGGCCACCTTCAACCAGTAGCTTTGCTTGGCCATGCTCTTCCACTATGATGTCTCTGCCTTGGAGCCAGGAGATTAAGGATTGACACCCTGGGCAAATTAAACTTTTTTCCTTTAAGTTGTGGGTGTTCAGCAAGCTTACTAATATAGAAAAATTAGTACCAGAGAAGTGAAGTCATTACTATGACTGTACCTGACCATGTAGGGTGCTTTGTTTTGTTTTGTTTCATTTTGTTTTGGTACCAGGAATCAAACTCAAGACCCAGCTTGGAGGTAGGCACTGTGTCACTGAGCTAATACAGGACCCCAGGGCTGTTTGTTGTGGGTTGTTTAATCACACCACAAAAGACAGTGCCTAACATTTGGCAGTGCTCTCCTACATGCTTGACCCTTTAGCAGGGTGACCAAGTATGCAAATCTGAACTAACTTGAAAATTTGGACCTTCAACCAGGTCTCTGATCCCAGATCCCCAATGCTTAACCCCTGGCCAGCATCAGCTCCAGCTGCCATGACAAGCACTGGACAAAGAAAAAATTGGTAAAAAGTGACAGATTCAGGAACCCAATCATAAATATCTTTCTTTTTATTATCCAGGAGAGGCAACCTAAACAAAAACAAAACAACATGAAAGGAGTTCATAGTTTCATTACTATAGTTTCATGCTAGTGCCTTTAACTTATACTCACAGCAATAAATTACTGGGAGTGATTCTAGTTTCTCAGTGTTTAATGATAGAGTTTTAACTTCTAACCACTGATAAAGGTTTCATCTTTCTTTGCTAAAACGTGATAGAAAACCTCAAAAAGTGCACTTCTTTATGTGCAGGTGGTTAAGTCTCCTAGTTATTAAATAAATACTTTACCTTGTCCCTCAGCCTTTCTAGCAACCTCCATCAATCAGAATATCCTCTCCTCAGAAGTCCAGGAGCATAGATATAGTTGTCTGCCAGGTCACTTACCAGAATTTCAACCTGTTTTCTATCTTTTTCTTTGTCTTTTTTTTTTTTTTTTTTTGAGACAGGGTCTTGCTGTGTAGTTCAGGTTGGCCTTGGACTTACTTTGTAGCCCAGGCTGGCCTTGAACTGAGTGATCCTCCAGCTTCAGCCTTCCAAGTGCTGGGATTACAAGCATGTGCCACCACGCATCTTGTCTCCTAATAACGTAGACACATGCTGTCTTACCTGACTAAACATCAAGATAACAAAGAATTAACCATTCACATTTGTATATGGCAAACACCTACAACTGTTTTTGGCCTGTGGTACACAATCAAACTGGTCATGGTTGGATTAATTACTAAATGAATCCACAATTGAGAGAACAAATAAATACTACGGTAATAGTACTGTGGAAGTAAGTCTGTGTAACAAGCCATCCTAACCCAGCTGCTGGTTATGTCATTTATCCACATGCTCATGAATTTGCATGGTTGAGCTGACCTGAGTGAGCTTCAGGTTAACAGTCAGCTAGGACTGGCCCCTGGCAGGTTGGCTTGGGTTTGTTCTGTATGTCTTTATTCCAGGGCCCACACTGAGGGGGCAGTGGCTATTTGTCAGCCTCTTCTGTAGGTGGTACACCAAGGCATGAAAGGCCAGTCCAAGTGTGAGCACACCTAAGTCCTCCACCTCTGTCATGTCTCCCACTATTCCAGGGCCCAAAGCCAGTCACATGAGCCCATTTTATCTTCTTTGTGGGTGTGGAAGCACCCATAATGGAAATGGGAGGGGTAGGACTATTTCCTATGTGAATATTTGCGAACAATTATCCAAACCACTGTAACTATGAAAATATTATAAAGTTAAAATAGACTGAAGCAGAAACAAGATGAAAAGCTTGGGAGCTGCACCTAGAAATTACTTTACAAGAATATGTAGACATCAGAGTCAGTCAGATCTGGTTTAAATTCTAACTCACTTTTCTCATAAACAAAACTGGGGTAATAATAGGTCCTACCTCATAGAATTATGACAGTGACTAATAGAATAACTCACAGAGCATTTTAGCGCAGTGCCTTGAATGCCAGGTGGGGCTATTTTTCCACGACATTTTAATGTATGTTGGGTAAATGTTTACGATGACAGTGGTGGCAGTGGTAGTGCTAATAGTAGTGAAGATGACAAGTCACAAAAAGTTCCAATTATTCATGAATGAAGTAGCTTTATAGTCAAATTTCAACAATTTCATAATATCCATTTAAACTGAAGAAACACAACTATGTACATAGTTTTCTTTGCTGAAATTTTCAGTGTAATCTATCTTGAGTACTCTAACATGTTGGCTTTGATTCAAACTGCCTATGTGCATATCTGTGTGAATGCAGTGGCCTTTCCAGCTCCACTGAGGAATCCTCTTCTGGCCAAGGTCTTCTGCCCTCCAAAGAGTGGAAGATTTCCTTCTCTTCATTTTATCTTTTCAGTTCCATACTCAGTCAGTCTTTTACAGCAAGCCACTTCTCTCACTTTCTCTTTCCTCTCTTCCCTAACTAAACTTTACTCTTGCAAAGCCAAAAAAACAGCAAAACTTAGAACTCATTTTTCCATATTTACTTCTATAGCATCAATTCATTAATAGTGCACATTACAGGGAGGAATCTGTATTATTATATTGCAGAAAATATAAGCCTGGTGTGTATGTATGTGGTGGCTGTGCTGGAGAAATCCCTCCACTCAAAATCTAATAGAAGAGATAAAGCATTTATCTCTTTCTCAAAAAAGAAAGAAACACAATGTGGTATAGACATATGACAAAATATTATTCAGCCATGAAGAGGAATGAAGCACATACCTGCTGTAACACAGATGAACTTTAAAAACAAGCTGAGAAGAACAAGTGAAACACATGAGACCATTTTATCTTCTTTGTGGGTGTGGAAGCACCCACAATGGAAATGGGAGGGGTAGGACTATTTCCTATGTGAATATTTGTCAACAATTATCCAAACCACTGCATCAGCATACAAAGTTTGGATTAAGCAAATTGCTGGACTCAGGAAGGATCTGTAGTTGCTGGGGACCAAGGGGCAGGGTGGAGTGAGTTGAGAAGAAATAGGAAATGAGTGCTGATGACTATAGGCTCCCTTAGTGATTAAAATGTTCTAAAGTTGGTTGTTTTGATAGTTATACAACTCTATGAATATACCAAACACCACTGAACTGTACTCTTGAAATGGGTGAATCGTATGGTGTGTAAAGTGCATTTCAGTAAAGTGAAAAAATAAAATGAATTGTTTTGGGACTACAGACAGAGAGGGAGAGGGAGAGAGAGACAGCAGTGAAGTCAGGAAGGAGGAAGAAAAGAAAAGGATAGGAAAGGAAAGGTAAGGCAAGGGAAGGGAAAGGAAGGAGAGGAGAGGAGAGGAAAAGAGAGGAGAGGAGAGGAGGGGAGAGGAGAGGAGGGGAGAGGAGAGGAAGGGAGGGGAGGGGAGGGGAGAGGAAGGGAAGTGAAAGAAAAGGAAAGGAAAGGAGAAAGAAAGAAAAAAGAAAGAGGAAGGAAGAAGGAAATAAAGAAATAAAGGGAGAAGGAAAAGAATCAGCATCACAACACACAGGATGGCTATACAAAATCACTGTTGAAAATGTTTAAAGTGTACACAAATTAGTAGATTAAGTTCAATGCTTTGCATAGAAAATGTTGCCTGCTGCCTCCAGAGGAAATCAGCTCCATGCTAATGTTAATGCTGGGAGAATAGCAGTTGTCAGCAATTGTCAGCCTTGCGGGTGTAAGCTTCCTCCCTCAGGCTGCCTCCAAGAAGCGCTAGTCTGCAGGCGCTGGGGTGAGCAGAAGATGCCTGCAGTCACTCCCAATCCATTCAGCAACCAGACGAGCTAATAGTGTCAGTGGCTGTTTTCCCCTGGTGTCAGGAGGGATAAGAAATCACAGCCTGAAGGAGCCCTTGGGCCAGGAAACCTCACAAAAAGAAGCTACAGCCTTAGATACCAGCTAAAATAGAGTTGTCATCTTTTCAAAACATGTAGCAGATAAACCTAGTGAATGTTTACCTCTAACAATTACTACAGGTTAAAAACAAAAGGGCTCAACATTTGGCCTCTAAAAGGCTTTACTTGGTGCACTTTGGAACTAATCTGAATAAGGTTGTCTCTCTCTCCTTTGGATGTATCTCTTTAAGAAAGCATATAATAACTGTTGGGCATTGTAAACATACTCTAAAAGAAAAAATAGAATAGAATATTTAAAGTTATTGCCTGTATCTCTCTTATGTCATTTAACTTATTTCTTCATCTAAAGGTTATATCTGAACACTAATTCAGAAGAGTTTTACTCTTTTTCGTTCTATAGGGTTCCATCAAAAAGGGGGCTTAGTAAGTGGGGAAGAAAGAAAGAAGGAAGGGAGGGAGGGGAGGTTAGATGGGGATAAGTCAAATATGTGGAAAGGGAGAAGGGAGGGAAGGACTTACATTGATTACAAGACATTTTCATGGGAATTTTCCTGTATTAAATTCTGGCCTTAGTAGTCTACTAAAATTTAAGTCACAAGTGGGACTGATCTAACATCTGTCACATTATCATTTTGAAAAGAATATTATTTTAAGGTGTATTGTTGTTTTTAAAAAAGCACTAGCCATTTACACATATTTTCAAAGTCTCCTGTTCAGTGGTAGGTCAGAAGTGATCAAATAGCACCGCGGTCTGTTGTCTGAAGACGCACATCAGTCTTGTGGTCTGAATCGCCTCTGGCCCTCTGATCCACCCTTTGTAATGAATACATGAATAATCAAAACATTTTGCTTTAAGAAAATCCAGAGATCATGACTGAAAATGCTACACTGACTGCAACCTCCCCAGTACATCAAGCTGCCGCATTCATTTCCTCAGTGCTGAAAGGAGGAAAGCTACAAGCCAGGATTGCTGGTACACCCCACAGGAACAAAGCACACGGGCTGGAATCTGAGGATAACAGATTCTATGGAAAGTAAAAGGAGAGAAAAACATGGCATCTGACGCTGAGCAAGTGCTCAGTAATTGTTATTACCATGCAGAACACAATAGCTCAGGTGGGTTTTGACCATCAAAGAAAGTAAGATCATTAGTTTCCTGGTCCTGGATAGCATCCTTAACTAGAGCCCCCTTTAAAGTAAGCTAAAAATACAAACCCTTTCTCATATGTGTTGCTGAATCATATCTCCTGTCTTATACAGATGTGGCAGGATTTATTAGCCTAAGAGCAAGAGGTTTTTCTCTATAGCTATTGAATTTCATCTTATTAGATTTCCTTGTCATTCATTCTACCCTTTTGAGAGCTCTAGAGTCCAATTTTATCTCCCAATATATTAATATCTCCTTTAGTTTCCTGTTCAGGAATTTGATCACCAATGTTTTTGTCCACCAAGAAATTTTAAAAATAAGAAACATGAAAAATAGAGGATGCAGATGTGTGACATGCCACTAGGGCAGGCATGCTGGATGGCAGCTATTGTCACGGTGAGCTGTCTTGGGTGCGGTCATTCCACCAGTTAGGACAAGGCCCAGCATGTGATCCTATGGGCCAGGGGTTTTTCACCTGGTCTCCATGGAACTCCAAGGTCCAGGGACGGCAGAGGGCAGGGCTGAGGGGGGCTCTCTCCTTCCTCCAGGCCTGCTCTGGCTTTTTCTTTTCTTATTCTTTTTTTTTTTAATTACGGGGGAGGGGCAGGGATCATATTTCATCTGTGGTCTGCTTTTGTTTGGAAAAAAATTTTCTGTATTGAACAAATCTTTGAAAACCATTGATTTAGGACAAAATTCTCTTTCTATGAGTTCATCATGAGATCCTTTGAGAAATCTTCTGAACTTCAGGTCAGCTGTACTGACTTTCCCCTCACTAGCACTCCTGTGGTCCTATCCACAGAGCAAATCATTTGAGTAAATCTCTTCTTGTTCTTGCTGATCCGCTGCTTTTTTTAAAATTCTGAAAATATGCTTAAAATCTGTCTTACATTGGGATAGAATGGATATAAAGTTTATCATTTTTGAAAATCATGGCTACATTTGCCAAGTGATAAAAGTAATCAATAAAATGATCTAGAAATATGATTTCAAATCCTTCTGCTGTGGTGGCTTATGAGTTCATTTATACCAAGTTGATAAGAATCAGAAGCTGTCTTAAGTCTCCTTCTATCTGGGCTTCCATCTTCCTTACCTAAAGCTGGTGACTGGATAAAGAAATTTCAATATCAGAAAAAGCAAACAAACAAGCAAATCTACCAGCAATATCTGTTGTTCCACAACTATCACATTTTTCATTCATGAAGAACTACATGTTTTCATGGACCAAAAATATTTGGCAGGCCTTTCATTCAGTGTCCCATAGCTATCTTGAACAAATCCTAGGCACTAGGTTACTGTAGTCAACCTCATCAACCCTTTTATACACAGCCATGTCGGACAATGAGATCTGGCGGCAGCGGGCATCTGAACAAAGAAACAATAAAGCTCAGCGCACTCTCAATAGTATTTTTTAAACTCCAACAAAATTGCATTTTCGCCAGTAGCTTGCATTCTTTTGAGACAAACTTCCTGAAGGTCTGAGGTTTTTAGCTGTCATCCGGATACAAAGAAATTTTCACTACAGATTTACTAGATAGCTCTGCAAAATCTAGACTGGGCATCATAAAGAACACAGGAAAAAGGAAGAATAATTATGTAAAGGCAACATTTGAATGCATTGTGTGTGGCTGGCAGACTTCTCCCGCCTCACATTAATATTCACACCGGGCACTGTTTAATGATGCCATTCAGCACAGGGATGTGGAGCAGGAAGAGGGATAGAGGCAATCAAAAAATAATTTATTGCAATAGAAATATTCTTCCTTTTGAAGCATCATCTTAAAAAAAGCTCTTTTTCCCAGAGTTCCTAATTTTGCTAAATAGATTCTCTTTCCTGTCAAAACCCTGAGGGTTCTTTATGAAAAATATAAATGGATATGATAAAAAAAATTCCTGCACCAAATGTATTGATTCAGGTGTTACATCACACCCACCCATCCTCCTAACCATCAAATTGGATTGAACCTGAGCCAACCCTCTAGCAGCTCATGAGGTGTTTTCCTCCATATTTTATCCAAGTTACCAGGGAACTTTGGACAGAAGAAGAAGTACTTCTCCAACTGTCTTTGGTATTCCAAGTCCATCTGCACCAACAGGCAAATCAGAATTGCAGCCAGGAGTAAGAAATCTTCAGGTTACTTCTAGCCTTGTGTTTAAAAGTTAAGCCACTTAGTTCCAAAGTCATTGCCTTCATCTCCTTGTAAGGGGGTGGGGGCAGAGACGTACATAACCTAAAATGTTTATTGCTTTCTTAAAGTCAGAGAAAGAGGAGGAGGAGGAAGAGAAACAGTAACAACTCCACACAGTTCTGACTGCTAATTATGGGCCACACATTAGGCTAAGTGCTTTCCTCAACTTAGTTTTTAATCCCCAGTAGGACCTTAAGAGGTAGGTACTGTATTCCTCCCATTTTAGAAATCTGGAACTGGAAAGGATAAGCAATTTCCCAAGGATATATGGCTTATCCAAAAATGCATAAAAATTACTTCATTACAAAAGCTAAGTCTGTGGCAGAGTATGTCCTGGGGGGGGGTGCAGTGCGAACAAAAATATAAATCAGAAAAGCTCCACTAACTCTTGGTTGACCTGAAAATATTTCCTAAGAAAACCAATGGAGGTAACAGGGATATGTGAGGCCGAACAGTGTCTCTCTCAGGACGAAGATATTGGAGTATAAGCAATAGACAAAATCATCATAGTGGCTTACATAAACATCCGTTTAACTTTCTTACACAGAGCAGGGCATCTTGAGATAAGTGGTTGGTGGTACCAATTTAGTAATGTTAGGGCCAACAACACTGCAGTCCCCTTAGCTACAAAGTTATGGGAGTAAGAGGGCTGCAACACCTACCATCACTTCACATTCAAAGAAGTGAGATCAGCACTGCCCAACGAGTATACAGAAAATCAAAATTAAATTTCTCCTCCCCCAATCAAAAGACTCATGGGTCAGAACTAAGTCACATGGCTATCCTTACCAGCAAAGGAGCTGAGGACTTAGAATGGGTTTCTCATGATAGGCTCTGACCCACTGCCTGGAGCTGGGCAGCCTGCCCCCTAGAATGGAAGCAGGATTATGTCAGCAAGGCTGGGACTGGATATGGAGTTCTCATGGTCTGCAAAATGCCTTAGAGGCTAGAGACCTTTTATAAAAAACTAGACAGCAAGTATTTCAGGCTTTGAAGGCCACATGTGGTCTCTGCTATATATTCATCTCTGCTTTAATGATTGTTTGTTGACTTATAGCCTTTAAAACAGTTTGGTTTGTGGTTAAGAGGAAGGTTACAGCTCATCACCCCATGCGCCATGGCTTCAGGTACCAAAGGCACCAATGGGAAAACTCTGACATGGATGGTGTTTACAGACTTTACCATTTCCTATACCTATACTTTTATTGTCTCAAAGGAATTGAGGCCGGAAATTAGGAAAACCAAATTCCTAACCAGTTTCCCTAATAAATAACTGAATGACTTAACAACTAAGTGGGCTGCACAATTCACTTAATACTTTTAATTCTTCCACTCTCAGACTTTACTCTGCAGTGGAAGAGTGAGAACAGAATGAGCACCTGTTTCTTCTAGTGCCGGTGACAGTAGCAGCGTGAAAGCAGGGACTTCTCAAGCTGAAGCACTGTCAAGGCCCAAACAGGGAAAACACGGTGTTCGTATTAACCACAAGTATTAATCCCTGGCCCGCACCAGGCCCTTCACAGACCCGGTCTGCAATAAAAGGTGCCCATTTCCCTGTGTCACTCAAGCTTCACTGCCGCAGGACTGGGGGCCAAGCTAGAGGAAGATGGCTCTCATGCGGCAGTTTTAAGTTTTTTAGTTTACAAACTCAATTTTTTCTTCCATTCTCTCTATAATCTACCCCCTCTTTATTTTAAAATAAAGATTTTTCTAGCTACTTTACATTAAGCAACCAAAAGCCTGGGGGTCACTTCCTCAAGGACCTTCCACTAGGCCTGCTGGGTGCTGGGGACCCTGCTGTACTTTTAAATTAGTTGCAAACCTAATGGGATTTCAGGTCTTTTTTCCCTTTTGATTTCAGAAGTATAAAAATTTAGAATGCAATATAAACGTTTCTAGAAAATAAATGCAGTTAAAAAAATGTGTAAAAGCTTTTGGTGAAATTTCAGTCTAATTAAAACATCCTAATGGGTTTCTACCATTTACCAATTCTTCACTTGTCTAATGCATTCAATCTTATTTAATTTTCAAGGCCCTCTGAGATCTGAAGTTTTCAGATACTGTAGCACAAAAATCTTATTTTTTTTTTCCCACAACATACTGTGCTTTTTTGGGAAGAATTGTTGCTAGTATCTGTTGAATTCTATTATTTCCTTTTTCCTTCACTGAAAGTGTTCTACAGTGCAGATAAGTCACAGAAATAGCAAACACAATATCAGACTATTCCATCTAGTCCTGCCTGGACCTGTCCCAGCCAGGAAGGGGGACACAAAATCCCCTCTTAATTATGGTGTTCATATGATATTTGTTACAGTTCAAAACATACCATATGCCCCCAAATACAGAAGTACCATTTGTATGTTGATATTTGACTAATGGCTTTAATATCAAACTTATTTATTTTATGTGGCTAGTTACTCATTAAGACTTCTAGTGTGGAGAAAATGGCTGGAAGAGAATAGATAAATAGCTGATCAGAGTAGTAAACATGTTCTGGGGTGTCTTTGAAGCTCATGGGGAAGCCTGTTGACTTTCCCTTGCCATTCACCCTCAAAACAGTGGAAACTGTCATCTCACCATGCTGGGAAGCTCAGAGAACCAAGTAACATCGCCCGCTGAAGAATACAGGCATAGGTTAAGTGACTTGACTCTGGAAGGGTCTCTGGGGCAGGGGGTGTAGTTGGACAGTCACTTTCCTGATATGTGAAATGGGGAAAGGCATCCAGCAACTGCAGGAAATCAAGAGTGTTCCCATTGTCTCTACAATCCCAGCCCCATGCCCCCTGAGCCGCCACTGTCTTCCCACCTTTGATTTCCAGAAGATACTACTTAGACTTCAAGCAAATTCTCCTTTGATGCTTCAGTCAGTTCATGTTACGTTCTGTAACATATACGGAAAAGAAGAGTAGGAAGAACCCTGCCTGTCTTGGGGACCTATGCTGCAGCTGCTGAGACCCAACCAGAAAAAATGAACAAAAGTAAAAAGCAGAGAGAATTTCAAATGTTCTTAAATAAAAAAAAAGTGTTAGGTGCTTAAGGTGATAGATGCATTAACTAGCTGGATTTACTATTTAACACTGTATTCATAAATTATAATGTCATTTTTATGCCCCATATATTTACACAATAAAGCTTGGCTTAAACTTAAACATAAGTTTAAAATACTTATATTAAGATAGAAAAAAAAAAGCCCACCCTGAACAAAACTGTTCATCTTGTCTCTTCATCTTTGCTGTGCCGCCACAATCAGGGCTTCCTAACTCCTGTCTTACATTCTTGTTAATCATTTTATCAGTTCAGATATATTTGGCTGTGAGCAACAAAATACCTACAGTACACAGATGGACGGTGTCACTTTAAAAGAATGTCTTCAGATACATAGTTCCATGGTTCCAAACTCAGCAAAGTGAAGACACTAGATTGGATTCTCCCTGGGGGTCTTTGTCTCCCTTTCATGGTGCAAAGCTGGTTGTTTCTGGTTGTACCAAAACAGCATCTAAGGAAGGAAGCGGGCACGAAGGCTATTCCTCAACAGCTTTCTTTTGTCAGAGAGCCCAAGCTTCCATCTTACATCGACTCTATACTATGAGACCATCACTGGCAAAGGAAAGTGAAGCGCCTTGACTGGTTCAAACCAATCTTGAGTCATTTCCTGAGACAGAGATAACCTTGATCATTGAAACACAAAGAAGATGTCTCTGGTGGCTGAAACCATGTGCATAATGCGGTAGCCAGGCCCAAACACTGGCATCATCTCTGACTTCACCCCCACACACCTCCACCCTTGAATCACACACTGGCTTGTGCCCAACTGTAAGTCAAGTCCCACGACTGTCTCTCCAGAACACCTCCTCCATCTGGCCAACCTCATGATCTCACCACCACTGTTTCATTTCATGTTTCATTGTTCCTTATACAACTTGAACTACCTTCCCTGAGGTCGTCTCATCTCCAGTTTCTCTCCCCTTTGTAACCTGAGATGTATACCCACAGCTTTGCTCAGATGATGTCATCCACCTTTGCTATCCTCACTCACTCCTCCAGCTTCAGAATAAAATTCAAGCTCATTATCCTGACATCTAAGATCCTGTGTGATATACTCCAACCCACCCTTCTTACGGCCTACTGGCAAATTGCTTATTTGCAATCTGCTTGTCTTTTCAGAGACAGAGAGAAAGAGAGAGAATCATGATCCCCTTTTATGCCTCCCTTCTACCTTGTCTCTCTTCTAATTCCTCACATACAAAATCCCCGGGTCCATATCTAAAATCATGCTCATAGCATGTTCACACTGGGACCATGCACAAGGGAAGAAATGCTGTTAGCCCAATCCTGAAAGACATCCAGGACAGCAAGTCCTTCCAGTAGGTGGCTTGCAGAGACTGCTGTCTAATTCACCTGAATCCCAACTCATTCCTGAGAAAGCCCTGCTTTTGAGAACATAGACTCCTTGATGCAACCTCTGTGTGTCCTTCTAGAAATGTTCCTCCCTCTGTTATTGAGCTTATCACTCTTATGCCATTTACTACTTCTGCCTTGAAGCAGAACTAGATGTGCCTGGGTCTCAGTGCTCCTAGTTCTGTAAATTCCTTCCCAGGCTTTGCACGAACTTGTTGCCCAGTAAATATGGCTTGCAGGAATAATAGTGTAAATCACATGCCCCCAACTGTGGTCTTCATCCCGAAGGCAGAGTACAGGAGAGTGGTGGTGACAGCCAGCGCATTACGAGGTCATCTGGAACTGAGGCTGAGGCTAGGGTTTGTGAGCAGCAGAGATGAGGGGCATGTGGCAGGTGGAGAGAATGACAAAACAATGAATGAGTGACCCATGCAGGACAGTGTTCAGACTTGCGGAACAGAGTGGAGAGCAGATGGTGGATGGAGAGAGAAGTGGGTGAAAAGAAAGGGAAAGAATCCACAGGACTTCCCTGAGCAGGGGAGAGCTCCATGGTGATGCGAACAGTATCTGTAGCTGCTCTTTCCAGCAAGGGCTACAGATGGTTCCCTGGGAAAAACAGCAACACTCACTTTATTTTAGTTAAATTAAATTATTCCTCATAGAGAGGGTGTAACAATGCAAATGGTAACAACGGGTCATGAGGCCTTTAACCAGAAAGGAAGGCTGCTGAAGATTCCCACTACCCACCAGGCTCCACCAGCCTGCAGTGAATCAGCCTCTCAGGCACAGCCTGCAGGCACCGGTACAATCCCAAGGGCCTGGGCACCAGGCTGTTAGGGGTGACCATACCAGATGGAACTTCCTAGTTAGGCAGCTCGCTCCACCCTCTGATGACCTCTCCCGATGCAGGCTAAAGGTGATGAAGGTCCAACTGCAATTGCAGCCCCTGGCAGGAGGCAAAAAAGAGTTCTCTCCAGCTCCTAACTCTGCCAACAGGCGTCTCCTGCCTGGCTTGTCTCTCAAGAATTTCTGAAGGGGCCAGGTCTCCCCTACTCTGAGAAGCCACCGCAAAACAGAAAGGGTACCATTTTCTCTCCTGTTATCACTTATTTAGAGAGAAAGCAAGGACTTCTTCCTACACTTTGTGATTTTAGGCAAATCCAGAAACATCTTTATTTAACTGCCTGCTTATGACTAATATATCTGCCTTAACTCTTATATAGATCATAGAACATTTCTCTACAGATCAAGGTGTGTGCTTTTTTCTGTGTCTACCTTTTTACCTTGGCCACTAGAACATCCAGAGATAAATACATAGTTCTCTAACTCCTTAATTAATTCCAAGATGTAATTTGTGGGTAAAGTACCATGGTACTTTGAAAGTACCATGTAGGCAACTTTCTATTTTTTCATTTAAATTTCCTGCTTCTTTCCTTCTCTATCCCTCCTTCCTTCTTCCCTTCCCTCCTTCCTTCCTTCCTCCCTCCCTTCCTTCCTTCCTTCCTTCTGGCCTCTCTCCTTTCCTTATTTTTTCCTACCTTCTTTCTTTCTTTTTTCTTCACTGCTGCCATGGAACACAGGGCTTCACTCAAGTGATGCTAGACATGTGGTCCACCACTCAGTTACTCCCCCAGCCTAATATATTTCTTTCAAATAAAAATGGGGAAAATGTTATTTTTAATGATTTGAAAGGAGATTTTTGATGATTTTTAAATTTTAATGATTTTTCAAAGATGCACTTTGCAAAGAGTTCCAACTTTCTGGAGACACATTCTCTTTAAAAGATGAACTAACTTAAACAGAAATGAACCACTGGAATATACCAAAGAAATATAACACTGCAAAGAAATGAATCCCCTAGGTAGATGTATGCTGCTCATATGACTTAGCAATAGTGGAATGGAATGTTCAACAGAGCAAGCTGGGCTGGCTTCTTTGCTTGTCCTTATTGCATTTGTGAGGTGGCCAGGTGTCCTGGAAGGTATACTATTCCATACCACCTGGGGGAATAATTGGTTCCAAGCCTTGGCAGAAACTAAAGTGCTCCAGAGAGACAAGAAAGTGGCTGAGTGATAATGATGCTCTTGTCTTCCTCACAAATTGGCTACTTGGAGTGGGGGGGGTCTCCCCGAGCTTCTGACTGCACCTGGCTTATCTTCTGGGTTCCTGAAGCTCCCATTACTTTGACCTCCAACATCTTGACAGCAAGCTTCAGAGTTCACTACTAGGCCCAGTTTGCTTCCCAGCCACCTTCCCAGTGGAGGCCCCAGTCTCCATTTAGTCCCACCCATCTTCGAGTCCCCCCGACCACCACCACCATCACCACCTCCACACTCTCTCAAGCACTGGCAAGTCTCTGTTCACGGGACTGCACCAGCCCTGGGCCATTTCTCTATCATTAAGCTAAAACATAACCTTGTCAAGTTCTCTGTTGTCATCCTCCCTCCAAATAGACTCTCATGTCCTTGACAGTGGGTGGTGCCATACAGATTTGTGAGAATCTAGCATGGCACCCTCTGCCTAGCACAATCATAGCATTCAACCCATATTAAGAAAGCCACTTAGCTTCCTTGCCTATAAAATAGAGATTATAGGCTGTGGTGAGGATTAAGTGCATTAAAACACAAAAAGCAGAATGCTTTGGCATAGTCTAAGCATTCAATAATATTTAACCATTGCTATTAGGTACTCAATAAATGTTTATTGAATAGAAGACTAAATGCATATTGATATGACAGAATCAATATTAAAAATTAAATGACTCGCTTGCCCAATGAGTTTTATCTCTTAAACACTTTCACATTAAATCTGTATACACAGCCCATCTGGTGGTTGTAGGAAATAGGTAATGTGATCACAGAAGGCACCTACCAGTCACAAGCAGACTCAGTGTCCCTGGAGGTATATAGTATAAGGAGGGCAGTGCTCAGATTCCCTTTCTCCTGGCTCTGTGCTCTTTCCAGAACACAGGGTGCCATGATGAGTTTTGCATGTGACACACTGGAGAAAGTGACCCCATGAGCTAATGTAACCCCGCATTTGTTTCCAGCATCTGCCAGAGCAATTTCAATTAGCTTCCAGAATAGACACTGCCATGCAGCTGATACAGCAATTTCCACTTAAAGCACCATGGAGCAATTTCATTTCATAAAGTTATCCCTGCAGCTTAGATTCAAGAGTATGCCACATTTGCGAAGATGGAAATGGCATAATTATGCTCTAAGTAGAGTCTATAAGTCACAAACCAATTCCAAAGGCCAATGAATTAGAAAAGTTGCTTTTTCCAGGTTGTCTTTTTCTAAAGTCATTGGATGCCCAGTTGCCTGGCAGCCAGCACTGAACACACGAGTCACACAGAGATCCTGCTTTCGCGGATGGTTCCAGGATTTCCCTCCCACTTGCCAGGGCTTATTTACACCCTCTCTAGAGAGTACTTTTCCTTCAGAAGCCTTTGAGTTAGCATAGCTCAGTGTAAATCTACTATTCAGAGCACAGCATCCTCTCCTACCAAGTATGCGATCCAGCCAAAGAAAGGCTGTCCATAATACCGCTCGGGTAACTGAGAGAGAGTCACACTAAGTGAATAGCACCAGCTGGGCCTGTGGCTCAGTGGTGGAGAGCTTGCCTAGCTTATGAAAGGCCCTGGGTTCTAGTCACAGCACCACCAAAAGGAAAAAAAATATAAAAAGAGAATAGGCTCAGCACAGTAGATATTTATCCCAAGAAACAAAACCCAGGTGAGAAACTTCTGTTCCTTGAGTTTTACTTGATCTAGCCAAGTAGAATTTCTTCTTTAAATTCATTAAAGCAAGGAAACAAAAATTATATGAACCACATATTTCCTAGGTTTACTAATCTATATTTTGAATATGTCAAATGAATAGAACTACAAAAGCTAAAAAGCAACAATATGAATGTGACCATGCTGTGTCTAACACAGAATCACAGTGACCACAGGATCTCTTGGGAGGAGGGAGAAAGAGAGAGGAGCATGTATGGAGCACCTGTGACATGCCAGACTCATCCTGCCCGCTTCTCTCACTCTGTCCCCACAGGGCTCCACACTGAGGCGGGCACTAGCAGCTCAGCTTTTACAGATGAGGGCCCCAAGCCTCAGAAAGTTAAAGCAAAGGCCCAACATCACATAATCTATGAAACTGTGGAGTTTAGGTTTAATCAACGCCTCATTGCCAACGCCTTTGGCAGCGTAGTCTCTTAACAACGGAAAAGCCAAGATGGAAGTCATTATCTCTCACCAAGAATAGCAGAATTAGGGTGAAGAAATGATGTCTTTGGTATAGTGAACTTCAAACTATGGTTATGATTTATTTATTTTTGAAAAGCACTGAATTGCATACACTTTTGGTTGAAAAAATGAGTTTTATGGTAGCCAAAGTTTTCATTGCTGTATTGAGGAAGATATATTTATATTGACACATGTTTTAAGCATAACTCCAAGGACCAAGTATTTATTAATATTTGGATTTTGCCAGTGGAGTATACATAGCAAATTCTCCCACTATTTCTGGTAGGCTTTAACAAATTCATGGTCATGAATAAAATAATGGTTAATTTTTCTCCTAAAATAAATAAAATCTCAATTTTACTTTGATATAAATAAAAATGGATACTTCCCCCAGTAACAGAAGATACGTGCCAAAAGGCCTGAGACAAACATTACTAGTGATCTATTTTTAAGTTAATAAATATTTAAAGGTACATGTTTGTTGAATCTAATCCTAAAATCAGAACTCTAATGAATTCCCATGGCATTGATGAAGCCTAATTTTCAACTGCAACAAGCTTTTAAAATCCAGAATTATAACCTGAGAAATCAGGGATGGTGTATAACCTGTGATTTTTTTTTAATATATTCTTCTATGTGTGTACTTACATTCTGATTAACTTATTTTAAAATAAAGTATACTTTATATACAGTAGGATGCAGAACTCTTAAATAAAGTATGCAGCTTGATGAACTTTTACATGCGTATGTATCCATGCTTTCACTGCTCAAATCAACACATCGCAAACTGACCACATTCTAGAAAGTTCTCTCCTGCAGCTTCCCAGACATTACTGCCGCAAGCCCAGGGAACCACTGTTCAGCTTCCAGCTCATCAGTTAGCATTGCTGCTTTTCACCTTCAGACATGGGGTGGTGTGTCTGTGTCTGGCTTCTTTTCCTCAACACACCATTTCTGAGATTCCTCATTTTGTCCCAAGTATCCAGATTCACTTGTTTTTACCTGCTTGGGTTTCCAAAGGCTGTTTTTCTAGCCTCCAACATCATCTTTGTTTCACAGATTGTCCTGCTGAGCTCCCCCTGGGCCATTTCCTCCTTCCAGCTTTTTTGAATTTCCCCCAAACAAGACTAGCAGTTCCTTTAAAACACACGCCATTTTGCCTTGAGGTTGTGTTGGTAGTATCTGGGAACAAGAGGCACCGAGACAACCGAGTCTTCTCACTGGTTAGGAAAGAACCTAAATAAGCTGATGTAACTCCATCTATTTTATAAAGGCTTGAAAATGGGCCACAGAAGCATAGCAGATTCCTGTGCTCTGACAATTTTCTGAAGCCAGGTGTACCACTGTTCCTATGAGAGAGAGAGAGAGACAAAAAGAGAGAGAGAGAGACAAAAAGAGAGAGAGGGAGACAAAAAGAGAGAGACAGACAGACAGACAGTAAGTGTTTTCAGGAGCAGGATTTGAATAGATAAAGACATTTAGAGAAAGTGATTCAAGATATAAGGAAAGTTAGAATAGAATAGTAATGAAAGTAGAATAAGTTAGGAAAGTAGTTTGGGGCTGGAATGTTAAGGTCTTCAATGCCTTAGGAATACACTATTAGTGAGGCAGTATAGACATGACCCTTGAGAGGCAGTAATGGAATTAGGTTTTCATTTTTAGATCAGAAAAAATATAGAGTATGAATATCCTCTCAGTCTTGCAGCTGTGTACATTGTGACTTATTGATCTGGTTGAACTTTGGATCCAGTAGGTCTCAGAATGGTACCAAGCTCACAGTCCCTGTCAATAGCTGGATATATGTGACGTCCTCATCATGGCCAGACATGGACATCAGACCTGAGATCAGTCTACCCACTCACTGGACAGCAACAAGATGACTGTCTGGTCGGCTAAACCCATACCACACTTGCTTTGCAAGGGCTTGAACTTGAGGTATGAAATGACAGAGCAGCAACTGTCAATAAGAGTCGAAGCCAAATGCCTCTATGAGAAAACAGAATCAGAGAGAACTAACCACCTCCATAGCAAGTGTCTCTGTCAAGTGTCCACACTTGCAGTGCTGAGGCAGCAGGAAGATAACCAGGCATTCCATCAGCTCAAAAGCCTGATGATCATCATTCTTTTTCTAAATTACATTTTCCTCTCCAGAAAGGTTATTAAAATGGCTCTCTCATGGTTCAAGGCAATGAACTACCTGAGTGAGAGCCTGGCCACAGATCCTTATAACCACACTGTACTCCTCCAAGTGACCTCAGGGAGTCTCGGTTCCTCCTAACTAAAGAATTTAACTTGCAGCAAAGCTGAAGACTGCCTGGCTCAGCTCCAGGAGTCCGATATATGCTTTGCGTTTTATTGTGACCTCCTCTGGAGAGCACAGCAGTTAGCACTCACTTTCCTTGGTCGTTTCTGATTAGCTTCCTTACCTGACTCTCCATCTCTTCTCTCACATCCACTCTTGCACTTCTGTGGAAGAGAGTGCAGCCAGTCCCTCCAGAGCCAGGTTTCTTCATTTATTATAAAGCTGTCTGGCTTCTATTGACTGCAGCAGTCTTCTGCCTCAACCTCTTTCAAATGGTCTCTCACATCCCAGTCTTGATCAAAACTTCTGCAACCACCACAGAAAGGAAGTCAAGCCTTTCCACAGTGCAGACTCTAGAACTTCAGTCAGTCTCCTAAGACTGATGCTGATCTGATGTTCCTGGGAGACTATGGGAAGGTCTGATTAAAAGGACTAGCATGTGACCTGTGCATCAGAGACATCCTGATGGTACCCTGCATGTCCAGCAATGGTGTTACTCTAGTAAACTACTAGCAAGGATAAAAATTTTAATTCTATGCTTGAATACAATTTTATAGGAAATATACTGCATAACAGATGGTGGTGGGAGAGACTGCCACAGAGCCGCATCCCTGGGACACCGTTTACACACAGTATTGCCTGGCATAACAACTGCTCCCTGGAATGTAGTCATTGCACCAGTCAGCCATGCCATGAATACAGTCTCTGTTTAGAGGTGATATTTTTTTCTCCAAAAGGGCAGATCACCTAGGAATAATAGAAATTGCAATGGACTAAATGCTTCAGGTAAATTATCCATTTCCTTCCTTTCACTGTGTGTTTATCAGCCAGCCCAGATACTTTTCATATATAAATGTAAATGCAAACCCAAACATGCACAATGTAAGATGTGTAACAAGAGATTTGTGCGCAGCATGGAAAGTACTTCATAAGTGAGAAAATTATGTCGTAGTTTACAGAATGCAGTGTACGGTATAATGCAGGATCTCAGTGCTTTGTTGGGGGCTGTTTTCCAAACTGTTTAAGGAAATCAATAAAAGCCACAAATTGTGCTAATCTAAACTACATTGTTTGGAAAATTAAATCCAAGGTGTCAAGGGAAAATAAATGTTTTATATGAGTCAGTTTTTTCCTCTGTTCTCTTAAATATGTTCCCGACTTAGCAGTCCAGTACAAATGTGAAATAAAGTCTTTCAAGAAATATGTTGGTTTGTTAGGGCTGCAAGAACAAAGTACTAGGGACTGTTTAAACAACAGAGATATATTTATTATCTTATAGCTCTGAAGGCTGAAAATCCAAGAACAAGGTTGGACAGGTGGCTCCTTCTTAGGGTCAGTAGAGGCCACCTTCATGGTCACATAGTGCTCTCCCCATATGCATGTCTTTGTATGTGTATATGTGTATGTGTGTTTGTATGTGCGTGGGGGGTACTGAAGATTGAACCCAGGGTTCTCATACGGAGCTACATACCCTGGCACTGTCCCTTCCATTCCATTCCATTCCATTCCATTCCATTCCATTCCATTCCATTCCATTCCATTCCAAAGAGAGGGTCTCACTAAGTCATTAAACTGACCAGGCTGGGCTTGAACTTGTGCTTCCCCTGGCTCAGCCTCTCAGAGTACTGGGATTCAGGCATGGACCACCACATGTGGCTGCATGTACTCTCTATAAAAATATAACTCATATTGGATTAGAGTTTCCCCTAATGAACTCACTTTAACTTTATTACCTCCCAAGATCTTATCTTTATATAAGGTCATATTCTGAGGTACTGGAGGTTCAGATTGATTATATGAATTAGTGGAGGTTGGGGGTCCACAGTAAAATCCACAACATGGAGTTAGAAACATACTGTCCTTTAAAGGTAGCTCTTCTCCATTTGATATAGGAATATGAATGTCCTTTAAAGGGTAATTGCTTTCTGCTTTCAAAAGAGACTTTCAAAATTCCATCACAGTTAATAAAAAAAATTCCAAAAGCTAAAGAGATTTCATTAAAGGCTTATCAAGTGACTGTCATGTCTAGTCACTGTTGCAAACTGCTACTTTTAAATGTCTTTGAAGCCTAGGGCTAGATTTGCTACCTGGAGAGCAGAAGGCAGGGTCTCTACCTCTACTCTTCCTTGGATAAAGCTGCTGCAGAGTTGGAGACTCTGGAGAACATGGCTATCTCCTCTCCTGCTGTGACTGTAATGTGGGGCCCTTGGCCTAGATTCACTCCCCACTCTGCTGCCTGCAGGCTTGTGAAAATATCTGACTTCACTGTCCCTCGGTTTTCACATATGTAAAATGTGGAATGCAAATACTGTAAAATGTGGAGTGCAAACCCGCTGTAAGGATTGACTGAGAGTAGGTGCACATATATAATTGTTTTAGAAGTACTTGGCATGTGCCATGCTTTGTAAGTCTTAACTATTGTAGTTGGTACGACTGCAATTCCTCTCAATCGACTACCAGACTTTTGAAATGATAAATCTATTAAAAGGTCACTTAAATAATGAGTAAATAAAACAATAAACTTTAAAATGTCATAGAAATAGATGCTCCTGTGCCCTATGTAAGTAAAAGTACTGTATTTAAGGACATACTTTAGGCTTCAGGTCAGCCTTGTCATACCCATGCCTTTTTATTCTATTCTCTTTTATTTTGTTTTGTTTGAGTATGTCTGAGGGCTCTACTAAAACCTCTCAATGTTTGCTAAAACAGAAAAAGGAAACAGTAGAAATCTAAGAAAAATAAACAAACAATAAAAGATCACTTTACAACAGGTCAGAATCACAGGAGGCCACCAGAGTCACTTGCTTCCGGATATGTCTCAAGTCCATGGCACCTATATTAAAGGGCCAGGCATGGACAGCCAGCCCCCCTCAATGCCCACCCTCCTGTAAACAGCTGCACAGTAGAAATGCCCTCCTTTTATTGAGCAGAATAGGTCCTAATTCCATCCATGGGACTAAACAGAACCTAATTTCCCTTTCACTTGCTAATCCCCCAGTACTGTGTTTGAAGCCTGCTATTCACTCAGGACTCTGACAGGGTGGACTCTGCCTGTCTTCTCTGTATAAACATCCTGTGCCTCAAACATCCCTCCGGCAGAAAATTTTATTGTCTTTGCCATTTTGCCTTACCTCCTTAAAAGTGGAATTTTTCTCCTTTAAAAATACATTAAAAAATAAATAAGTGCATTGCCCAGAGCCATATATAATCTTCATGGTTAATGTCTTTATCTTTTGGATTCAACTCATCTCTCCAACATGAATTACCCTATGATGAGTTTGCAAAATGTTGCAATCTAACTGTAAATTCTGTTGGACTTAGGAAGACATAAAAGTGTAAATGGCTGGTTTTAATGGCATTTCAATAGATTTTTTAAAATATGGATCAACATTTTAAAAGACATTCTTCCTAGGTACCTTATTTTCTATATATTGCTTTGTTTACATAAAAGATTTTTTAAAATATTCATTTTCGAAGTAGCTAACATGATGCCTTAGTTTCCAGAATAGGATTAAGACTACAAGAATTACTTCCAGCTTCTTCCCCGTTGTTCCTGCTAGTACATTTTATCAAGTTAAAATGCTGCTCAAAGCAGTAACATGAGCATGACATTGACCTAGTACTGAAAATGACACAGAAGACAGAGAAATCTTCAGTGTGGAGAGGCAACCAGACCATAAATTGTTTACTCAATGGCCAAGGCTCTGATTATCCCACACAAGATACAAATCAGTGACTACATTGTAAAGCTTTAGAAGTTCTTCCTGTCCAACATTTTAAGTTCCCCACTGTCAATTTTACTTAATTAAAAACAATTATTCTGTTTTCTATTCTCCAGTTATCCAAGAAAGCACAGCGCAGAGTTATCCTAACATCAGTGCACGTGAGCCACAGGGGTTCTAGGCCTTTGTGGGAAGCTAGTCGTTCAGGCAATTATGTACTAGGTGAACTCATCTGGTAAATTTGCCAACCTTGCCTCACAAATTCCATGATGCTGAAGCTTAATTAAGTCAGTGTGTCAGTGAGTCAGAAGAATTCTTCCAAACAAGCTAAGCGAAGGATCCTTAGCACTTTGAGGAAAGATGAGCCAAAGCTGGTTCCAGTATTAAAAAACAGAGTTGAAACCGGATCCTCATCTAACACCAATGGCATGGCTCATGGGTTTCAGAACCCCTCAGTTCTGCCAATTAATTTTTCTCTTTGTTCAAAGTGACTTCATAATTACATAGCACTTAAATGGGAAACTACCTCCTGCCTAGGATTTATAGGGAACAGGGTATATAGCTCCTTCACAATCCTATCCCATCGCAGAACGTGTTTGCCACCTTTTTAAACTATATTTCAAGAACTTCTTGGTCTTTAGAGTAGGAAAAATTAAGGGCAACATTAAAAATTATGTTTTTCCACTGATCTAATCACTATTTTAAACCATTAAGTCCTGATATTTGAACATCATTTAGTAAAAAAACAGATAATATGTTTATTTAAGAAGCACTCATTTCGATCTAGCATAATTCATGTTGGTGGTTTTGTTAAATCTGCAGTTGCTCTAGTCTTCAGTTCTAGAAACAAAACATTATTTTCTAATAATGTTAACCCCATATTCTAGATTTAAAAGACTATTAAATTCAAAATTGTGTATTTTTTAATCTAACTACTATAAAAATTAAGGCCTATGAGCACATATGCAGCCTCATAAACTAATGTCTTCTAGAAAAATTATTGGAGAATAGTATCAATCAAAGGTAGAAACACATAGTCCAGATTTCAATACCTATATAAACATAGGAAGACCAAACCCTCCAGCTCCCAACTGATGGGTTTCTGCCTAAATAAAATTTTGCTAAGTTATCATGGCAGCGAGTCAATATGGTGAGGGGCCACTGGAGGCCATGTGGCAAGCCCCGCCTTCTCCCCCACCCCCACCCCCGTCAGATGACAACTTTCTACTTCCTCTGTACAATATCCTATTTCCTTTTTTCTGCCTCCTGCCCAATCACTGCCTGCTGCATTATGCAGAATACCCCCACCCCAGACCCCACCTCCAGCCTGGCCCTATATAGCCTTTGTTTCCCAGGTTAGACCCTCAGAAGCTCCACGTCTCTCCTTTTGTCTGTAGTCTTCTCTGTGCCCACAACTACTTCGCTTTGCTTTTACTTGCATCAAAATCTCACCACCAACAAAGTAAATTTTGATAGCAAATGCCATGGTTTACATCTAAAATGGCCCTCAAGCCTCATGCATGGGAAAGGTGACTAGGTGACTGGGTACAGCTGACTTACTGTTAGGAGGTGATTTCTGAGAGCTGCCAGGATATCCTGGGCATGACTAGAAAGGACACATGGTATCTCCCTTCCTAGCTCCTCCCTTGATTCCGTTTCCCTGCCACCAGGAGGTGAGCAACTTCTTCTCTACTACGCATCTCTGCCATGCCCTTTCTTCTTGGAAGCCAGCCAACCCTGGGCTGAATAGTGAGCCAAAATAAACATCTCCTGCTTTAAGTTGTCGGTATCACGTCTCACTCCCAAGACAAGTGACTAAGACAAGTGGGTTTACCTCACTCATACTAAAGGTCAACTTACCTGAACTCTTCACTACACCTTGGCTGAAACATACTGCGAGGGACTTAGGAAACCTGGGTTTCACACCTAGCTTCACATGTCACTAGCTATGTGATGCTGAACAAGCATCATACTCTGACTGAACCCCAAAATGACTCAAGAGCTGACAGCTCTGGAGCAGCCAGGTCTGGTACCAGCATACACAGCTACTGAGACACAGAGTGCTATGTGTCCATCACCCCCAACTCATTTATTATTACCAGTTGTAGCCAGAACAAATTGAAAATTAATCCCCATAGTTTTGAAGTCAGGATTATCATTGGGAAATGTCTGACTCTAATGAAAAAGGCAGCTCAAAACCAGAAATCTAATGAAAAAGATTTCTCTGTTTGTCAATAGAAATCCAGATTAACATCTACAGGCAACTCCAGACTCATAAAAATTTCCTGTATAGGGTACTAAAAATATTACACTTGTCTGGATAATACATCTGAGGTCCTGAAATTATGCTGACAAGACTCTTTTATTAATAACCCCCCAAAACTCAATTTAATTCCTGTTGTAATCACCAGAAATAATGCCAGTTAATGTATCCGATGTAATTGCCCAGGAAGAAACATAAGATTGGTTTTTTTAAAAAGAAAGTGAATCTTGAACTTGAGTTGTCTTATCTTTCCAATTTCATCTTTACTTTCACATCGTTTTAAAATTACAGCAGGGTAATTTGTGTATGCTTAGAAAATACATTTCCATTACATTCATTCTAGTTGATGCTTATCAGCTTCAAATAATGTCACCCCTTTTCCATTAGTGTCATCCGTAGATAACCCCCAACTTTCTCACCTATACATGTTATTGTACTATTGCTGCCCTAGATATTTGTGTGTCTCCTTCCTCTCCATCCCCAACCTCTCTCATTAGCTAACAATTTTTCTTCTTTTGAAGTTAATCTGATTGCATTGGGTGAGAATTTTGAAGTGACTTAGTTTATATTTACAAGGACCCCACCAGACATAGCAGAGGGACACTCCCAAAGTAGGACTCAACATACTAACCCTATAGGTAATTTTTAAAACTTAATATAATCTTTAAACTGAAGAAGTAATGGCACTAGCTGGCTAATATTACCTTTTCCAGTCCAGATGTTATCTGTTCAGAGTTGAAAATGCTGCATCAAAAATGATACACTTTTATGGAGATATATATATGTAATTTCAAATGTCTGCAGTCTTTAGCCTGTCCAATCTCAAATGGGAATGAATGATATTTAAGGTGAGAGATTTTACAAGTTCTCAAGCTGTTAACATAGATCTCAATCTGTGCTGGGGCATTTTAGAAAATGTAAAATACGCTTATGCTTTTTATGAAGTCAGACAGCCAAAAGGAACCAAAACAAGCTGCTGTAATTTGGTGGGAGCGAATTCAGCAGCTGCTGCTGGAAGAATGAAATTGGAGTTATCTTCCAAGTCTGCTGGGTCTTCAGCCCTTCCTTGAAGATAACTGAGTGCTAATTCAAGTGAAGGAGGCGGCGGACCAAGATAGTATTCATAAAATATGAATAGTCCCTAGCACACATTCCTCCTGGTAGCTGCTTCTTCATGAAATGCTGAGGTGCATAATCACATTTGCAGTGAAGTAAGATGTGTCAAATCCATTTGTTGACCAGCAACATATCACAATTAATCCTTTAGTCCTATATGAGACAGGAGGAGCAGTAATGTAAGATAAAAATGATGCATTTATTTAATTAGTTATGTTTTTGTGATTTTGTATCTTTCCTACCCAGTATTCCAAATCATGGTCAGGACTGAAGATTAGGATCTAAAGTATGTTTCTCTTCCAGCAATGTGAACACTTGGTCATTTGTGAAGAGTATGTGTTCAGGATCTACTGAAGTTCAACTCTAAAGCAATATTGAACAGACGGTCCTCTGTGTTTTTTTTTTTTTTAATAAGAAGTTACATGTTACAGTCAAATACAAATCTTACACAAAAATAAGTGAGTTTTAAAATAAGTGAGTTTTTACAGGAGTGAAGAAAGTTCCTTTGGACAGAAAGATATTCTGATGATCCAAACATCTGAATGAGGAGCCAAGTGTGGTGTCTCACACCTGTAATTCCAGCACATGGGAGGCTGAAGCAGGAGGATCATTATGAGTTTGAGGCTAGCCTGGGCTACAAGTGAGCTGAAGTTCCAGCCTGAACTGTATAGCAAGACCCTGTCTCAAAAACAAAACAAAAGACAAAAAACCAACATAAAACAACATTTGAATGAAATAGTTGTGTATGGTCCAGGAAAAAATTCTGATACGGTATTTAGGATAAGCACGATAATGTAAATGAACAATGTACAAATTCATATGGCAGAAATCTGCCAGATTAGTGACTTGCTTATTTTTGGACACTCATTTCCTAATGAACTGCTGCCAACTTGCTGTGTGCACTGCCCTGGTCCTGACTAAAAGAACTCAAACAAGAAGTCCCATTGGAAGAGTGTGTAAACTCAGCCTCAGCTGTTTGGGGTCAATTTGTGCATTCCAAATGAGATTCATGGCAAACTAATAAATGTGTCAGATTCTCTTGCTATGTTTGTTGCCAAAATAAAACAGTCTCCTTAGTTTGGCACCAACCATAGCAAGAATAGCTCCCATCTATTTTTGAAGATTTGTGGAAATCTTGTCCTAAGTTTTGGCATTTGACTCACGTGGCTGAGTGCACCATTCAGACACTCAGTCAAGGGTGGGACAGCTCTGGTGGCATTTGATTTCCATGAGGAATTCTGATTCCGGGCAGCCTCAGCCCACCTCTGCCCTCAGCCACAAGAATTTATAATTTGTTCTCACACTTCCTGCTTTCTCAACATCGCTCAAAGATGTCCCATTACCATCCAACAGAGTACAGAGCTGTGATCGAGTCTTGACAAGCCTCAACTCATTAGTGCCTTTTTTAATCATCCAGGGTGACAACCCATGATAAATTATGTCAAAACATGGGGTTCTAAATGAGGAGAGGGAAAGTGAAGAGAAAGTAATAAACTCTAAGAATAGATGTGTTACATCATCTAATTTTGGAACTGAGAGAGAGGGAGGGAAGGAGAGAAAGAAAAAGAGAGAGAGAGGGACAGAGAGACAGACAGACAGAGACAGAGAGAGAGGGAGAGAGAGAGACAGACAGAGAGAGGAGTCTCAGGGCAACGAATGCATTGAGTTGGGTAGGAGGGTGCTGCATTGGAAACTCCCCAAAAGAAAGGAAGTAGAAGCAGGGTCATTTCTCAGTTCTGTTTCTTTATCACTTTATATATTGAGTAAATCAGATCCAAAATCAATAACAGATATTGTGAAAGGGAAAGACATTGCCCAAAAATAAAGAATAACTGGGATGAGGCAAAGGAGAAATGAAGGAAGGGAAAAGAAAAAAATATATATACACATACACACAAGATAGCTATGATAGTTACACTACTAATTTCTGTTAGTTCACTGAAGGGAACGGTTTGTGTTTATATTGTTTAACCAGTCTTGCATACCTATATCTTGTAATGAGACCAACTACTTTGAAGATAACAATACACAATATATTAACTGTTATTACTTTCCTGTTATCTTGTTTTGAAATTCTGTGTCATTGTTTTTATTGTCTTTCCCCTTTAAAATAAAAGAAAAAGAAATAAAGAATTTGTCTGAAACCAAGAAGAAAAAAGGAAAAGTTTGGTATCTCAAACTCTGGGTGCTTGTGTAGTTTCTGAGAAGCCGCAGGCTGACTCTGGAGCACAGATGGATAAAAACAGGAAGAGCTGGACAAGATTCATCAGGGAAAACTTCTACAAAAATCAGCCCAGCCCGTTACCAATGGAGCAGCCACAAGGAAGCAGCTCCATCCCCAGGAACCTCTCCAGGTCCAGAGGCTGATGCTCCATCCTCAGTTGTGACCTCACTGAAAAGAGGATCCATGTCCCTGGACACTGCACTTGTACTCTCTGCTAATAGGAGAGCTTTTCAACACTACAATTGGAAGGCTCCAGGAAAATGCACTGGGGGAAGATGGGGTAGGAGCACTCACCAGATCCTAGAGCTCTTGGTCTAAGGATCTCTTGAAGCCCTGGAAACACACTGAGCTTCAGCATTTGTTCTCCACCACATTGGTTAGAGGTCAGGCGGTTGGCCAGAATACATGTAAATATGGCTTTTAAGTGAATTAATGAAAGAAACAGCCCCAAATAGTTTGCGGTATGCACCAGGGTCTTGAGCTTTACCAGCATTCAGACAAAGCTGGACTCAGTTCTTACAAATCTCTTGTGACAACAAACAGAATTGAATCTTGAATTCACAATGGGTCTGGTTCTCATTGCTATTAATACTAACTAAGGAAAGAAACATCTGAATTGAAATTTAAGGCCTCAAAGATATGTAGGGAAAAGTGTTTAGATTTTTACTTTTCTCCCAAAGTATTTCACTAGCTAAAATATCAGGTTTAATCTGAAGAAAAAAAGATTAGAAAAAAAGTGAATTTCCTCTCCAACTCTAGCAAGTTCTATATTTATGCCTTACCTTAACTAAAATTAAGGTGACAGATCACTATTTTTATAATTTTGGAAACTTTATTTCATTGCTAATTTTAAATTATTCTGGCAAGTAAAACCATCTGGAACTTATCACAAGATTTCTAGTCTCTCCCATCTGAGAGTACAAACCTCTCTGAGTCTTGCTTGCCTCCTTCACTGCTCTGACAATTAATCTTGATATTTCAACTTTGTTGAACTAGGAAATGCCTGGAAGATGAGAGTGCTCTGGGATGTGTTTGGGTGGATCATGGAGTCTTGAAACTCTATCTAGTCCCTTGCCCATAGCTCTGGCACTGTTAGCAGGCTCTGTTTTCTGGCTACCATAAGCTAAGCAGCTTTGCTCCACCACATCCATCTGCCATGACATTTCTGTCTTGGAGCCAGCTGACCATTTACTGACTCTCCTGAAACTGTGAACCAAATTTAACTTAAAGTTCTGTATGTTGAGCACTGTGTCTCACCAAATGGAAATATGGCAAATACCTTTTCAGGAAATCTATATTTCCCACATCATGTTCATGACTCTACCTATGACACCTTGGCATTTCTTCCATTACTCTGACAGTCTGCAGTACCCAAGCATTGCCAAATCAAAGAGATGCCTGAAAACATTTGACCCATTTCCCACTTGCCCCTTGGAATTATCCTCTCTCTGTGTGGTCCTGTTCCTCTACCATTCTCCTCCTATTCCACTGAGATCTTCTCTTTCATGCTTTTCATAGATAGCTTTCCTCCTACCCTCTGTGAAATGTGTTGGTCCCTCTGGAATCTGCCCTTAGCCAGTATCTTCTTAACTTGCATACATTCATGCTGGTGAGTTCAAATGAATCCAAAGCTACAACTACTTCCCAGATTGTTTCTTCTTTTTGGCCATCTGCCCTACCCTGATGCATCTGGTATGCACTTTTTGGAACAAATCAACACAGTGTTGGGTAACAGACACATAGTAGGTCCAGGCTGAGCAATGTATGAATGAATGCCTCTGTCAGATGGATAGGAGACTATGTTCTTAACTATTTATGCAACCTAAGATCTGGGTTCCAGGAAGAGGAGGATGAGATGCCGGGTTATCAGATGCAATGTCCCATAGCTATCCTGTGAAGTCAATATCATCATTGTTCTCCTTTTATACCTAGGCAGACAATGGATGAATGCGTATTTCAGATCATAATCTGTCTGATTCTAAAACCTGTTATTTTCTGCTGTACTACATCCCCCTACATGTACTCAGACCAGTAAAAAAATGATGGAGAGAGAATAATTCTCTTTTAGTTTTGAAAAGGATGCCCTGTGGCCTGTCACCTCTGGGACTGTACTGCATCAATGATATAATGAAAATGTGTTAAGATCACTGCCATTATCTGACCAAAGTAGAATGGCACTGGGAAGGACCAGGCTGTGCAGCAGAAGGAGTACCATGCAGGGAGGAGTTCTCTGAGTGGCCTTTATGGATGGAAGGTGGTCCTACCTCATCACTGTCTAGGGGATGAGAGGTCATACCCATGGAGGACATCACCCAGGAAACTGTTTGACAGTGACTTCCCAGATAAAGTCACAGAAGAACTGCTCCAATGACCTGGAGCTCTCATGAGTTTGAAACCAGAATCAAGAAAAAAATATGTTCTCATGTAAAATTTTGCCTTGGAAAGTAACATCTCTCATAGACGTCATGAAATTCATATGACTGAAAATATCAGTATAGTTGTCTTGCTTTATTGAAATAAATCATGTTCTAAGATATAATAACTCTTCCCTTTTCAGCTGCAATGTTTAATTTTGTAAGTACACACTCTAGAATGGTGAGATGAAATACATCTGAAAAGCTATTAAGATTTTATCAAATGTTATCAATTCACAGCACAGAAGTATGCCACATATGTGAGTGAGGAGGATTACCTGAAATAATTACAAATAGATTTTTGCTCACAGCAAATTCACAACAGGGCTCTCTTAATAAATAGTGTCCTTTTACTGTAAAGTTAAATAAAAAAGGGATTAATTCATGGTCTGTAAACATATCCCAGCAGGGCTCAAGGGACAGTATCTCAACAGACATCTGAAGAGCCACTGATTAATTAATAGATTAATTAATCAGACAGTTGTGCACTTAGGAGAGAATTTAATTGTTTGGATTAATAACCCTACTAATTAATCCTAAAAATCATCAACCCTATAGTTGAGAAAATGTTGATTTTCTAAGAACTTAGTTGTACGATAAAGAACCTTCTAAAACACTCACTAACTAGACAATGACATCCCAGCACTCACAGAACTGTAATAACTCAGGTGATCACCTCAGCTGGTCACTGTTGCCAGCACCTCCCCTTCTATACCTCCCCACCCTGTCACCATTATGACCAGCACTGCCAGCACACGGGGCAAGGAAGGAAAACCCTCAAATGGTATTTATCTAGAACTAAAATCACATAGCATTAAAAAATAAGGTATTTTTAAAATTAATGTCTTAATAAGTTTTTTAAAATCACCAAATTGAATAAATCAAAGTACGCACAGACCTTTTATCATATGTCCAACAGATGAAGGGGACTCATATAAATATTAGTAAATAGCCATGTTTTTCAAGTACATGATCATTTTAAAAGAATATGACTATAATAAATCTAAATGATGTTTATAAATCACTCTTAGAACTTTACAAAGTTTTGGGTAACAGCTCATTAGTAATTGGGGCAAGGGAAACACTATAGTGATTACACATGTTAAACAGAATTTTTAAAATGATCTTCTCAGAGCAACTGATAATCTAATTTTCTCTGGAAAATATATTTGCAGAGAAGGAATGCATTAGTCTCCGATAATCACTCATATATAAACAAAAAAAAAATGTTGCCAGGCTAGCAATTATGGTTATAACCATAGAACAGTAAGGTTAATAAATCTCAAACTGAAAATATATTTTATAATAAAATTTTCAAGTTATACTAAGTTAAAAACTTAAAGTTTAGAAGGAATTTACAATACTGGATATACTGTGAATAAAGACACAGCATGAATGAATAAATCTACCTATACTATGACATATAGTTGGATGAATGTTCATCAGTATTCAAAAAAAATCTCAGAGAAAATAAGCAGGCATGAAATTCTGGCCAACAGGAAAGGCTAAAGAGGATAAAAGAAACATTAAAGTAATATGGTGTTCTAGATAAACTTTATTTTTATGAGGCTCTGAGGGTCTTACATAACTGGGAAACTGGCAAACAGAAATGATACAGCTAAGGGCATTGTATAAATAAGATATACCTCAAACATATTTTACTTTGATATCCCTGGTCAGCAAAATCTACATTGCTAAAATGTGCTACTCATGTGCTAGTCTCAGTGTCCTGATATTAAAATTATAAGAATAGGGCTGGGAGTGTAGCTTAGTGGTACAGCACAAGCATAGCATGCACAAGGCCTTGGGTTCAATCTCTAGCACAGAAAAAGAAAAACCAAACCCTAAGAATTAATTTTGTTTGGTCTTTTTGAGACAGGGTCTTGCTATGCAGTTCAGGCCGGACTTGAGCTCACTTTGTAGCCCAGGATGGACTCAAACCCACAATAATCCTCCTGCCTCAGCCTCCCAAGTGCTGGGATTACAGGCATGCGCCACCATGCCTGACTCCTAAGAATTAATGTTGAGCTATATATAGGACACATGCTACCAATATTTCTCAGATAAGAAAACCAAAGCCTGAGGAGTGTGGATTACTTGCCTACAAGTTAAAGTTTAAGAGTTCAGCCATGAATGGAGAGAAGTGGAGAGCTGAGGTGGAGGGAGACCTAGCCCAGAGCAGACTGCCAACTCTACAGGGAGCAAAGGAAGCAGTTGGTGAAGACTGGGCTGAAGATGAGTTAAAACCTGGGTGCCCCTGGCTAACTTTTGGAGTCATTGTTCTAAGTTTCAAACCAGTAAGTGGGTTAAATAATAGGACCTATATGACAGGTTAAATGTAAGCATTAATTCATACCTTACATGTCAAACTTTCTGCACAGTATTATTACTCATAATGTTTATCACTGTCATTATTTTAAAAACAGGTTTCTTAGTTTGTGCCAACATCTCAAATACATTAGGAAATTTTTAAGGGGCTTCTTGAGAGGGAGGGAATCTTAGCACTACATCAAGTCCCACAATGACGTAGTACAGGACAGTCTTCACAGGTGGCAAAGGCCCTAAGAGAGGTTATACAAATTATTATACTAATGTGAATAACAGCTTTACCAAGCTTTTTAATTGTAGTTTTTGTCAAGTGCTATGAGTTCCATTTTTCACTTGCAGCTGGAGAAGGAGGTACTGGCAAATAAATATAAAAAGCAGGACTGTTACATTTGAAGGTCACATTTCCTCACCAGTTTCTGAGGAAAGCAAACATGAGTACTTAACAAAATGACAGTGAGGTTCGTTCCATTTTCCTTGGAGGCTTTAGAGAATGCTCTGAACTCCGGAAGGCCGGTGGAGTGACCTTGAGTGCCCAGATGGCCCAAGTTCAGAGACATATTAGCTGGCAGCAACTCCTGATGAGGAGGTAAACTCCCAGGCCCGGAGACTTTAGATGAGCTTCGAACTTTGTCTCTACTTCCTCCTGCTTGTCCTTCTATTTTCACTTTTATTTTTATTTATTTATTTCTTTTCCGGTACCGGGAGTCGAACTCACGACCTTGCACTTGCCAGGCAGGCTCTGTGACGCTGAGCTAAATCCCCAGCCCCTATTTTCACTTTTAAAGAGAATCACAGAAGGCTGAGGATCGCTGCTAGTGAGGCTCCTGGGCTACATAGTGAGTTAAGGGCAGCCTGGGGAGCTGGGGATTTAGGTCAGTGGCACAGCGCCTGCCTGGCAAGTGCAAGGTCGTGAGTTCGACTCCCGGTACCGGAAAAAAAAAAAAAATTATTGGGGCTGGGAATTTAGCTCAGCGGCACAGCGCCTGCCTGGCAAGTGCAAGGTCGTGAGTTCGACTCCCGGTACCGGAAAAAAAAAAAAAATTATTGGGGCTGGGAATTTAGCTCAGCGGCACAGCGCCTGCCTGGCAAGCATGATGTGGTGAGTTCGATTCCCCGTACCAGAAAAAACAAACAAACAAACAAACAAAAAGGGCAGCCTGAACTACATAGCCATATTGTGACTCAAAAATAAATGATTAAATGAGAGTGAGAGAGTGCACCATCATAACTACTAAGTCTTTTTAATAATATTCCTTAAAGTAAAAATGGGTATTTACCAATACCTACCTTGGTGGCATAATGGATTTGCTGAGAATTTATAAAACAAACTCAATCTCAATGATCTTTGCTGCAAAGGACTTGGCATAATTAAAGTCAATTGCATTATCCATAAACTTCATTATCATCTCATTTTACTTTCCATCTTCTCTGTCACCAAAATCTTTTGCAAGAACTGTTCATAAAAGGAACTGATACTACTGCATTCTCCTTTCTCCCCTTCCTACCCTCTGATCAAGTTGGAACAAGCAAGGAAATGAGCAAAGATGAGCAGGGGTGGGGGCAGGGAAGCAAACTGTGCAGATAATTCACGAACGGTCTAATTAAGCTGGAAAATGGAGGTGTTTGGTGCTGCACTGTCTTCTTTGGCTCCTGTTGCCTTTTCTTTTATGCTCATGGGGATAAGTTTGCAAAACAAGCAAGCAGACCTCCTGCAGGGGATGTTTTCTCTAAGCCTTCAGAGAAAGTCAGTTTAAGAGACGACTGTGGGGAAGAGAGAACGACAGGGCCCATGTGCATGCATGCTGCTGCAGTCTTAATTCTTATGAATGCGTTCTGGTTCTGTCAACTTGAACTTGAATCTCTGAATACCTTCAGGTAAGGCAGACTGAAAAGTTATGACCAGCCAGCTATAAATGACTAGGAGCTACGCTTCTGTACAGAGCTCAGGCTCTGGTTATTATTGCAAACATGTTCTTTACAAAGAGAGTAAGAACTATCTGGCCCAAACATGTTATGGCACTTATGGAGGCTCAGTTGAATTGGTACTTTTGGTACAGACAGCCTTTTCTCTAGCCCTGAGTCTAAAGTAGATTTCCCATTCCACTGTTTAGTTGTCCCTTCCTTTGGCTTTAACTACAGATCATATTCTTTTTAATACAGTCGTAATGCGCATGTTGTCTGCCTCTCCACTGAAATGTCTGCTCTCTTAGGATAGGAAACCACATCTGGCTGTTTGGCACTATAAATCTCCACATTTTCCTAGTGCAGGATACAGAGCAGGCTTCGGTATTTAACTGGATGGATGAGTGACTGAACAAATGCACGGATGCTAGATTCTAGTCCTAGCCATTAATTTCTGGTGTGATGCAATGAAGTCTTTCCCCTGTACCACATGCATTTTCCTGCTACATGAATCCAGATACAATGTACCACATATTTTTAATTACTGCTGTACTATTTCATGATTCTACTATATAGTCTTTTTAAAAAATCAAGAATACTGAAGGTCTCTTTTAGCTCCAGGTGTCTATGATCTGCCCCTGGCCGAAGAAGGCTCAAGATCTCAGAAGTGGACTGATATGATGCATCCTAAATACAGTGTGAGGACAGTTACAGTGATAGCTTTCATAGCATCTCTGAATCCCCACTCTATACCAGGCACCAGACCAGGCACTTTATGTGTGCTCTCAACCCCTCATGGTGGGTATTGCTATCTCTGCTTTACAGGTGGGCAGACTGACGCACTGGAGGGTTAATCATCTTGCCCAAAGTTTTGGCTCATGTGTTCATCTTATCTCCATAATTCCACTGCTAGGTACTATTAGCACATGGACCCAGGTTTCAGGAGCTTAGAGAAAAGGAAAAAAAAGATCACTTTTGCTTGCTCTATTCATTCTCAGATGAATGCAGAGCTGCAGCCTTGGACCTGACTGACAATGAGCACTTTATGAATCAGAAAAGAAGAGAAAGCAGACCTCAAGAGGGTCTGAAGTGCGTGGGGACATGACAATACATGTGGAGCAAAGTATTAAAGAAGTGTAGAAATATGAATGGGAAATCAGTTGAGCTTCAAATATCTGCACTCCATCCTTTATCTCATCAGGAGTGAATCTCCTGTTTGGGGATGTGCTGGCAGCTCAGCTGGCGTGCCTCATCCTCCATCCCTGCAGAGCCTTCCCTGAGTGCCTAAGGCCATGTCAGTTGCTTCTTCAGAGCTCTCACAGTACTGTGCCCAGCACTGTTCTAGCACTGGACTTACCCCAATATAGCTGCCTCTTATACGAATAGAGGAGGGAAACATTGTCCCTCCAAACAAGCACAAAAGCAGCCACTGGGGGAGTGACACAATTTCTACCAGCAAAGTGTGGGCTGTGTTTAGCAACGACCTGTGTATCTTCTTGAAGAAAAAGGTTGAAGCACCTCAGGGCCTAGGGAGAGAGCAAAACTTCCTAGTACTTTCCAGTCCTAACTCTGATCTGTCTTTCCCAAGGGCCCTCTGGCTACCATTCCTCCAGACTAGACACACTGTAGAGACCTCAAGACATACAAGGTGCTTGCTGGGGGCCACACACCCTTGGAGCCCTTCTCAGAAATGGCCCTGGGACTCTAAGCTGCAAATTCCTAGAGAAAGCACTCTTCCAGGATGGGGAGACTAATGTATATGGCTACTGTATGCTTGTAAGAGCTTAAGTCACTTCTCAAGATCATCAGTGTGATCCTTGTATCATAAGGACAATAAGTAAAATGAATGAAAATGTCCTAATTTAAAGCTGGGTGTGGTGGTGCACACCTGTAATCCCAGCACTCAGGAAGCTGAGACAGAAAGACTGCCAGGAGTTAGAGGCCAGCCTGGGATAATGGTGAGTTCAAGGCCAGCCTAAATTACATGGCAAGACCCTGTCTCCAAGAACAAACCAAAGGAGAAGGAAAAGGAAAAGAAAGAATGAAAGAAACAAAGACAGAAAGAAAGACCTACTTTTAATAAAATTGCCATTTAAATGGAAAACTGAGCAGCACAATTCCAGTCATGTAACTGAGCTGAATTTGTGCTATAAAGTCCATCCTTATGTTACAAACATTAAAACATAAACTGGTCCCAAAGAAATGCTCAGGCTAGGTGTGCGTTGTCATTTGCTCAGAGAAGCCACATAGACTCCTTATTCCTGAATGTTCTCCCACCAAACAAGTAGAAAGAAAGAAAGCAGACGAAACCCAGACCTCACGGAGCTTCGGTGTGGTGCTGCCCCTGCAATTCAGCAATCCCCTGGCTCCACTAGTGCAAGTTCACACGCAGGCACACAGAGGACAGAGACAGCCAGTGCCTCGTTCCATGGAGGAACTCATTTTCCATGGGGATTATGCCTTAGTTTTATGCTTTCTTCTTAAATAAGTAAAATATCTCACCATTCATATGGGGAGAAAGGTATGGGCCTTTTAAGATATAAATATAGTCTCTCTGTCCTGGAAAACCCCAACAAAATGTTTAAAACCATTAAACTATCATGTTTCTGGCCCTTACTTCAAATAAACAGGATAAATAAACCCTCCCTTCTCTGGATTTCTAATTTAGTGAAGCCTTTAGACACCTTCGAAAAGCAAGTAAATTTCATATTTGCATCTTATTTGAAATGTTCTGGTATTTTTCAAGATTTTTAACTGTAGTTTGGCATTGCTGAACAGTCTATTTAGAGCAATAAAGCAATATCTGCTTGGAGGTCCTAATTGCAGGCCTATAAACACATATATATGCATGCAAATGTTGAGAATGGCTACGATGAATAGATTATTGCCTGATTGAATAGATTCAATGAATAGATTATTAAGAAGGGACAGAAGCTAGACACCTGCTAGGTAAGTGGGTATTAATCCCATTCGATCCCATTTATTGAGTGCTATGAGTTAGGCACTCCCACTTATACTATATATAATTATCAGAGCACTCATAACAAATGCCAGTGCTGAGTACTTTTATGTTAAGTTTATTCTTTGTCAACATGCACATTGCTGATAGAACCTGAAGTTACAGTAAAACTGGGATTCCTACCCATGCAACTGGGTCCCAAACTGTAGGTTCACAGCTCCTGCCTACACTATCTGCCTAAGAAGAGCTACTGGCAACCTCACACACAGCTAAAGATGCTGGGGCTTAAGGATGCTGGCTACCTTCCCCAAGGTCTCAGCTGGCAAATGGCCAAGCTGGGCTTTGAACCCAGATAGACTGACTCAGCTCCATCCTTCATGTCTCATATGGTCATGTTGCATTCGTCTTGGTGCAGATCCAAGAAAGGTGCAGTTGTTTGGTGAGAAGCAAAGGTGAGGAAGTGGGAAGAAGCGAGTCAAGGTCAAGCTACACGGCAGGTCAGTGAATGTAGTCATTATGTACCACCAGTGTACTAACAAAGAATGAAAATTTAAGAAAATATGTGGAAAGTGTTCTAAATGCCCTTATAAATAGACTCATCAAATAAATGACGATCCCAACTTTTGCCAGTAAAAGGGGGAGGGGTGCTGTTGATAACAGTGCCAGAACAGCAAGCATACACCAGGAGTGAGAAATTGAGGAAAAGGGCTCTGACATAATGCTAGGTCAATATTTCAGTGAATCAAAGTACTAGAAGAAAGGAGTAAAAATCCAGAGACAGAAGTTTTGCCTAAGTAAATGATTCTTATAAGTAACACAAGGATAATAGTATGTTGATAAACTACTGGAGCAGTAGTCTTCCAAAAGCTACTTCAAAATTGCATCACAAAAGTAGAAAATGCAGCATTCTGTCTAGGTAACTGCTATGATTCATTCACACCAGGCCAAATTATTCATATTATATATTTATCTAAAATTGAAAAGAAATTAGATGCACGTCTATGTTCCAATTTGCTAACAATATTTGTTTCTAACCATATACTGGTGTAATAGTTTATTGACTGTGTCAACTTGAGAAGTTTAAATCAGTTCAGCAATTCAGCACCCAAGGGTGTAGAAGACCCACCCTAGGACAGCTTGTCTGGGTGGTATAAAGGGGAATGAGGAAGACAGAGCTGCTTCTGTTCTTTGGAGGAGCTCCAGTCTTTACCTTCAGCTTGGGCATCATGTCCTGGCTTCTGGCACAGATCCTTAAGTCTTCCAGTGTAGACTCTTTAGCCTTCCATCACAGACCCATCGGCCTCCTGAGAGGGACTTGTACGGACAGGGCAGTGAGCTCCAGACCTTGGGGTGAAACCTTCAGTCTCCAGTGTGCAGACATCCTCTGTACACTTCCTTCTCCAATTCTGTGGCTGACCGTCAAAAGCCAATCTTGGAATTTCTTATACATTTGTATATTGTGTGTTATCCCTGTTTTTTCTAGTAAAACACTGACTGATACGAATGGTTACTCCTAAGAACAACTGAGGAAGACTGAAAGCGACTTTCCACTTTGTGTCTCAGCCCTCCATTACTTTGCTGTTTCTTGTTTCACCTTAACTTCTGTTTCTACTTTCTAATCTCCAGTGAGGGCAGTGTCTCTCATTCTAAGAACTCTCTATGTAAAAGTCTAAACTTACAGAGTAGATACAGTAGTTCCACCGTTCACTTTGAAAAAGGCAAAGCTTCAAATATAAATTTCCAGGTTATGTAGAACATCTTTCAGAGAAATGAATCTCACAGTCTAGCTATTTGCTTTTATAAACTTAGACATGAATAGAGAACAACTAAGTGGTAGGAACTTAAAAAAACAAAATAAGTAATTGCTGTGGTAGATTTTGAAGAGTAAACTATGCCACAGAGTCCAAAAGAGACCCCAGAAGAGAAAAAGTCCTGCCAAATTACTATGGTTATTCTCCAGGTTGAAGTTTAACTCCCAGTGTAATGGTACTGATAGATGTTGGGACCTTTGAAAGATAATTAGGTCATGGGGGCTTCAATAATTAGCCTCAAGGATGAACTGATGTCTTCCTCATGAGACTAGATTAGATCCCCTGAGAATGGTTTAGGTCTTGTAGGAATGAGTTGGATCAGGAAAAACTGAATTAGTTACCCCTGAAAGCAAGTTGATATGAAGTGAATTTGGGACTTTCCCTGGGTCTGTCTCTCACTTCCTCTCTCCCCATGTGATTCCTCTTATCACAAGGCCAGCAGATGTGCATGCCTTGCTTTGGACTTCTAGACCTGTGAACTAAATAAATATTTTTCTTTATACATCACCCAGACTTGAGCATTTTGTTACAGTAGCAAAGTGGATTAAGACAAAAGTCTTGAAAAAATTGCAGGAGGAAAAGTAATTCTATAGTCAATTCAGTGGCTGGAAGCCCTATCCTTGTTGGCATATTAATACATTCATTATAACCACAGAGTAGATTCTCTCCTAACTGTATTTATTTTACAAATTATGGATTTATTGTAGTATGTTTTTTGCAGAACAATATATCTTCAATTGTCATTGAAAAAATATTTTTACCAGGAATTACAATTGTAGCAGTTTTGAGAGTAAGGTGACAAAAAAGACATGATCCTTACTGTCTTTAGGTTTATAATTGAACAGGAAAAACAGGGTTAAACAAGTTAAACATATAAATACTCTAAAAATTCATAATTAAATCCATTAGGAAATAACATTTTTTGCTGATACTAACTTTATAATCAATGTTTCAGGAAAGCAGCTATTTTTCAAAGCTCAAAATAACATATACAGTAAAACTAGATAAAGAGAGCAAGAAAAATGGAAAAATGCTAATGTAGTTCTTCATTTTGCTTCTTATTTTATTAACTGGCCTTTATTTTATTTTTGCTGCCATAAGCTCTTCTTCACTTCCATGTATATTCCTCTTTACGTCTTTATGCTATTTACAATATAAATTATAATAACTAATACCTTAGCCCTCATAAATACTACAGAGTATGGAAAAAAATAATGACTTCTTAAAATCTAGGCAATGTGGATTTATTTAAAGAAAGAACATGGTAATGTTGCTTAGTTGAAATGTGCAGGCAGAAATATTTAACCTCACCACGTGCCGACTTCTCGGGAAACACAGCTCTTCCACATTAGCATCAACACAGCTATTTCTTCCCTTGTTGTTCCTTCCCCACCCCGTGGAAGGTGCAGGCATTTTATTATTTATCTAAGAATAAAATTTCATAAGAGTCGGTATATTTTGTATGTATGTACACTAGAGTTTCTCCTGCACTCTTAATGTAAGAAAAATATTTCTGTTTCCATAGCTTTCCAAATACACACATCTTGACAAATTGGTTTGCGATCATATGAGACTAGGCAGTTTGCCCGTAATTGAAGACATTTGCCAACAAGTCACAGGCTGCCAAGAGAAGCAGTGACAGCACTCCGCATATGAGCCTGCGATCCCTATGTAAATACCGGGGCTTTCTGCCCTTTCCAAAGCAATGACTCAAGCCCATATGACTGGCAGGTACTTTAATTAATCATGGCACTGTGTAGTGACCGTCCTTAAGGACAACTGTTATCTCAGCTCCAAGCTCCTCCTCACTTCCCAGCCCGTTCTTTGATGTGACCCATTACTACATCATGACTACATGACTACAGAACTAGGATATGAAGAACATTTGATTTCAATTACAGCTCATCTCTTTTGCAGTCCTTTCCACAGGATTTACAACAACACTCCACTTTTAGTAGTGTTTGTTTAGCATTCATAGACTGAATGTATGCATATTTTTTCACACCCCAACCAAGACAGTACTGGAACTTAAAATAAAAATCAAATGTCTTTAGAAATTCTTAAGTATAATTTGTGTGCAAGTAATCAAAGATCAAAACTTAGAATCCTTTAATAAATAGCAAAGAGATGGCAAGCTCTTACTACTATCTAGGAGTTATTTGCCATGCTAAGAAGAGAGTAAGTTGCCACTGTTTTGGAACACTTTGTTCAGATCATTAAGGAGTGATTTCTCATGCTACAGCAGTAATTTAATAAATGAATTCCTAGGAAAGTTAATTCATACACTAAACAGGGCACTTAGTTGGCCTTCTCATTAAGAGATTTTTGCCCATTATATAAAGTTTGTAAGAGGCAGTAGTGAGCTCATCATAGCTCTTACGGCCAAAGTTTCATTGCCTTTGGCAAGATAAATTATTGACGTTGGGAGCATATTCTCTTAGTCACCAGAAGAGGGTCCATGTTATAATTCCACTAACCTCATCCTTTCCCACCTCCATCCCCCGATAATACTTAAGTTGGTGGTTATCACTATAGATTTGCATTTGAACCTGCTAATATTTAAAAACCCTCCACTGACCTCTATCCCTTTCCATCAGGGATCTTCCATCTAGGTGCTGCAATGACAGTCTCGGTCATCTTATGTCACCATTAATGGCTATTAGCCTGTCATTGATCCCAGCATTCCTCCCATAAATAAGAAGGGCTCACATGAGTGTCTGGGGCATTGGAAGTTTGGGGGCAAAGCGCATAAACATGAATAAGCACAAGTTTTAAAAGAACCTCCCTCCTCTAGATACTTCTAATGTACTTTTGCACTTATATAGCCTAAAGTGCAGTATTTAAAGATATTGGTTTGTTACATCTGTTTTTACCAGCAGCTGTTTTTGTAAAGTCAACAATGATTTTCCTTTCACATCCTTCTTCCCTTTCTGTCACATTTGCTAATAAAGGTTTTATAGCTGGTATCATATCTGCCAAAGATAACACACAAGGTACATTTTGCTAGGCACTCACAGAGATAACCTAATTAGTACTCTGAAATACTTTAAAGAAAAATACATGGCTCTGTTTACTGATTCCAAGAAGGCATATCACACTAACAAAATATGGATGTAAGTGTAATACATCTACCAATATATCAGTGATCAGATGCTGTATAGACTCAGGGGAACAAATGCCACAGAAAGCTAGTATTGTGCTTGTGCTTCATTAGCTGGGAATAAGGATGGAGCATAGCCAAAATGGTAGAAGGACAGAAACAAGACTGGGGAGACACAGACAGGACCACCGGCAGGCTAAATGACTATGTCAAGGACTCTGGTACAGGGATCTTTGGTGTCTTAGAAGGAGCATATAGGGAGAAGGGTTACAGAAGCAATGGATCAAATCACAGAGATGAAAGAATTTCCTCATCAATAACATAAAAGTGAAAGACATTCCTTTGAGGAACAAAAATAATTTCTTTGTTAAGAACTTTTAAAGAATGCTTATAAACCTTCAATAAATGTGTGGGAAGTGGCTGGGGGGGTGTCTGTTTAGTGGCTTGTGTTTTAATAATCAGGAAATTCTTACATACTGAGGGCTGACAGTAATAAAGGGAAAACAATAAAAATGATTATAACATACTAGTCACAGAGAAGAATTGTTCATATGTGGCCATTTGAGTTTCCAGAATTTTCCAACTTGTACAGACTGATTAAAATCAATATTCTTGGAAGTACTTGGTAGCATTTTAAAGTCTTTTTGAAACTAGGTGATATAAATGAATATTTTAGAATATTTTGGAAATGGAAAAGTGCTCAAGAGATTGCTCTTTTGTTAAAAATAACCAACCAGTTTGTCTTATTTTGTTGTGCATTTCTATAGATTGAACTCAAGGCCTTCACATCTAGCTATATGCCCAGCTCTTTTATATTTTTATTTTTGTTTAGGGACTTTCTAAGTCACTAAATTGCCACACTGGGCCAACCTTGCAACATTCCTGCCTCAGGCTCCCAGAGTACTGGGATTATAGGTATGCACCACTATGAATGAGTGAACTGACAACCTTCTGTGGAATTGTTTTTTGTTCTTTTGGGGAAATTCCTCTTTTTCATACCATTCTCAAGTAACTCACTCTATATCGATGAAACCTTTCCATAGTGCCTCCTGCTATTCATTTTACCATGCTGGTGCAGAATGGCAACTGATTATGAAGTATTGATGAGTAATTTTTCATTCCAGTTTAAGCAGTTCCTCCATAGAACTACCTGGAACTTCCTGGATACTTCTTTTAAGTAGTTACACATATAATTTAACACGATGGCTCAGACATGCTAGAGTCAGCTAAGTACATGGAGTGTGTGTATTGGTGCTTTCTCATAAATAATAATATTGTACTTTGTCTCTCCAAACAATTGGCTGTCACAATGACAACGGATTGTAGGAAAAACAGAGGGCTTCCTGTGATGGATCCTTAATAGGTTTTAAATAATAGAAATTAGAATGTGGCAAGCTCAAAAGCATAGCAATTACATTTCCCTTGTTTAGAATGGAATCCAAATTCCCACATTAATTCCACGCTGTGTGTTTAAATTTTAGTTCACTGAGGCTCACTGATTAGATCAGATACATCTTGTAGCATTTCTTTCAATATCTAGCTAACTATGGTATTGGATTTAGCAACAATTCCCTTCAGAGCCCTGATGCGGCATCTGGAGAAACAGCTGCTCAGCTTCATATTGGAGAAATATTCTTGCAATGAAACGTCTATGTTTAAAACTAGATATGGATTTTATATATCCTGCTTCCACTTAATGAAAGGGCATGTTACTTTAAGAAATCATTAAGTATTTTAATGTTTAGTTACATTTGTATTTTGCATAGCAAGATTTTCTCAGATGCTAATGCCACCCAGATCTCAACACATATCACACGCCTGGAGCAAATGTGTTTTCTAGCACCTGCAAAGGTCACGTCTCAGCTGCACACTGGCAGACACACATTGCACACCCCTAGCTGCACACAAGCAGAGGCTGCTAAGCACAGAACTCAGGGCCTCTGATTGCAGTGCTAAGCCAATCACAACATCCCCCACAGCTTAGGGCTCTGCACCTTGGACATTCAAGGACACATTTTCATAGATTTTTGAAAATTAGAATCATGCACTTGTTATGCAAACTGGAAAGAGGAAAAAGTCAATGTAAATTTTTTGCTTGCTTTCTGTTTTAATTTAGCCAAAGAGGATCCCTAAACTCCTCTTTATCAGGGCTTCCAAGCCAACTTCTGCTGAGATGCCTTCTGCAGATGCCCTTGGACAGATCAGCCTTTGAAAAGCTTTACAGCAACCTCAGAGGTAAAACGGATCTGGGTGGGGACTCTTTTAACAGGATATTTTTATTAGTCCCATTCAAATGCAAAAGTATTTTGAGGAGTCTTAGATATAAAACTAGTTTTGGATGAGCCAGTGCACAGGTAGGGTCTCTCTCAACTGTTATCTACTGACCCTATCAACTTCACTGCAGCCATACCTATCCTTTCCACCTTAACTGAAAGCCATCCTGCTCTCTGCCTATAAGTGCCGTCTTTCTAGCCTGTCTATTCTCTGGACCCCTATCTTCTTTCCTTCTCAAGGGCTGGTTCCTTGTGATTAACTTCCTCCCTCCCCTGCATCTTTAAGCACTGTCCACCAACCTCTACCCTTGCCACCAGCATTTGAAGATACTCAACTCTAGTCTGCCTTCAAAACAAACCCTCCGCCAGCCTCACATTCCTGCCAGCTGCTAGCTCCTATCCTCCTGCCTTTTCTAGAAAGCTGTTTATACTAGCTGTCTTCATTTCCTTACCTTCCTGCTCTTCCTGAAGGGTTTATAACCTGTTCCCATGAACTGGTGTCACTGAGGTATCTGATTTCTGTATCATAGGGCTTTTCCATCCTTACCATACCTGGACTTACTGCAGTCTGTGACACCATTGAACATACTTTATTTTGAGGTTGTTTCTCTTCTTTGTCTGTGGTGACTGCAGTCTCTTGATTTTCTCTTGCCACCCTATTCAAAGTTCCAGTTCCTCCACTTGCACATAAGCAATGTTGCTGTGACAAGGTTCTATTGTGCATCCTTTTCCCTGCTCACTCTATGAGGTATGTCCAACCTGCAGCTCACATTGGACATGCTTGGCTTGCCTGGGATGCACCAAATAAAGACGAATTGTCTTGGGTTGTATTTAAAGCATATGATATACTCAGTATAAGAAGTAACAAAACTTTCTGTATTTTGAATATTTTTATTATAATAGGCATTTGTAAACTAGCTGCAGGTTAGACATATCCATGGGCCATCATACCCATTCTGGTGGCTTTCATTAGTACCTGCCAGTGACCCACATACACTTATTTCCAAAACCAAACTTTCTCTAGAGGTAGATATCTTGCAACTTGCAACTTCACATCTCACTATAAAATAACTCAATATGGCCAAAATGAAGCTCAGTAGCCCTGTGCCCTGCAAACACATACCTTGTTTTGTGCACCATTTAAAAATGAAAGCCATACAATATTGACCAATCAAGGACTCATTGACAGTTTCTTTCAGCAAAAAAATAGAAGACATTAGAACAAATATGTTAACTATCCTGTATATACATACATACAACATTTCTCCTTCTTTCCCTTCTCTTTTCCCACATCCCAGTTGCCCTTTACCCTTGAGTGCTTTCCTATCATTTCACAGTGTCTGTCATACCTCCTAGTTTAAATGAACTCTTTCAGGTTTTACACTAGTGAGACAATGCAGTGCTTGCACACGCAGGTCTGATTTATTTAACTTATGAGTATGGTCTCTAGTTGTGACCATTTACCTATAAAGGCCTCGAGTTTATCTTACTTTATAGCTGAGTAATATTCCATTCTATAAAAGTACTGCAATTTTCTTATCCAATCCTTGGTGAATGGACATTTGGGTTGCTTCCACAATTTAGAAATTACAAATTGTGCTGCTATGAATATAGGTGAACATATATCACTGTGATATGATGTTTTTAGA
>NW_004955439.1:13415390-13480762 GCF_000276665.1 Chinchilla lanigera
TCTATCTGTTTTCATGAGAAACCACTTTGAAGATATCAATATGTAATACAACAAGCATTGTTAATTTCCTACCACTTTGTTTGTTCTTTTGCTATTTTGTAAAAGGTTGTCTGTCTATTAATGTTTTCCTCCTTTTATTTTTAAAATAAAAAAAAAAACAGAAGAAGAGGAAGAGGAATAGGAGAAAAAGAAAAGAAGAATATAAAGTGATAGTCGATGACATGTCAAGCAAATATTAACAAAATTAATCATTATTAAAAGAGTAATAAAAACAAAACCAAATATTAACAAACAAATATATTTAAAACTTAAAGGCAAAAGATAAAATTTATAATACAGATAAAATAATTTCATTCCAAAAAATATTGCATTAAAATAAATAATGATGATGGCAACATTAACAATAATTCACAAAACAATAATAGTGGAGAAATCTTGATAGACATGTAAGTAGGTATATAGTAGCTTAAAAAAAAAAATTAAAGCCACCATCCATGGAGGTGCTGAGCAAGTCATTGACCTCCCCTCCCTCTCCTTCACTCCCACATCCGCTAACACCAGGAGCCCTGGAGAGGTGACAGCATCACTTTTTAAAGGACACTGTTGTCTAGACAGAGTTACCTCTTCCTCCTTATGGTTGTTACCTTGGGAAGCCCATTTGGAAAGGAGACAAGGACAAAAATAGGGAGCATGTTCTTGATGAGAATGGCAAGATGTAAACAAACATCAAAAGTGACAGCAGAGCTTTAGCCCCAACCAAACACTTCTTTCTTGGCTATTGCCCTGACACTAAGGTCAAGTATAGACAAAGAGCAAACATCATTGCCACTCCCTATTCTTAGATCCAGGTGAGAATCTTTTTTTAAAAAATCATAATTTAGCACAGAAAAAGAACTCCAGATACTTTAAAAACTAGAAAAAATGAACAAAAGAATTGACTAGATATATGATTTTCAAGAAAATAGATTATATACTGAACTGGACAATTTAAATGAATATTTAGACCTGGGCTGCCTAACATGCAATCTTTAGCACATAGTTAAAAAAAAAATTAAATGAAATTTAAAATTGCATTTCTTGGCCACACTAGATACATTTCTGGTGCTCAGTGGCCACAGATAGCCAGTGGCTGCCAAAAAAAACCAGACTAGAACATTCCCACCACTGTAGAATATCCCATTTGCTGATGCTAGTTTTGCAAAAATATAATTACAGAAATTAGAAGAATGGCAAATAGAGGCAGGATATAATAAGAGAGAAAAATCCAGTGGAGATTCTCATGCAAAGAAATACATTTTAGGTCTTTGTGTTATTTAATAAAGTAAGCAAATAAACATCTCAGGAGACACATAAGCAAATGTGTCAGAACTAAAGAAATGGTCACCCTTCAATCAGTGGGACTACATACAGTATCCAGGGGACCTTGAGTAAGAATATTCTTGGTATTAGCATCGCTGGGGTAGTTTCTAAATTATACCATCTCCCTCCTCAAAGCCAGAACAGTTGTCAGTGTCAGACTCCAGATATTCAGAAGAGTTGACGTTAGTCTTGAGTGCACATTAAATAATCTGATACCCAGTACTTTTTAATGTGGTAGTTTGTGGAATGATTTTCATTTTTATGCTTTAGATGCTTCTTGTCATCACCAGCTAGTCATGCACTTGCGTTCTGATAATCATTCTTAAGTGAAAGAGAAAGTAGTAAATTGCCCACACTGATACATCTCTAGAAATAGCTCCACGAAGGCAGATGCAAAGTCAAGCTTTCCCTAGCATGGCAACTGGTGCAGAAAGGATTCCATCCATACTTGTCACACAAAAAATATGTTGAACCTGTGAATGCCATTGGTCATAAAGCTCAAGAAAGGTTGAAAATACCCAGTCCAGAAAATAAAATTTATTTTTTGAGTACCACACTTAAGAATCTGAAGCCTGATTCCAAGATATACCTGACACAGCTTCCTTTCTCTTCAGCCCGCATCACTGCCAGCTCCCTTTTTTTTACAAAACATCTTGCCTTTACTTATGGGGTCACCTAATGGGGGACTCTCTCCTTTTGCACTCTATTCTACCCCTCAATAACCCAAATTCTATCTGTCTTTTAAGATGATTTACCTCAGTTACACATATTTCTTTGCTTCCCCATCACATATCAAGAATTTCTTTGACAGAAATGCTGTTTTGTTTTGATACAGGTAGCTCTATCTGAAGGGATGTCCCCTCCTACAAATCTTGCAAATCCTTCCTTCACTCCTCTTTTTGTGCCCTCAGAGCACAATGCATCCTCTGACAGAGAAGGTAACTTGCCAAAGCCTGCATGGATTTAGGTGTGAAAAAGGAAATCAAACTCTTTTCTATTAATGCACTATGTTTTATCATTAGTAACACATGTGGATTGGGTTCTTCTACTTTACATTCATTACTCTTGATGTTATGTAAAAAATATGAGAGATAATTACCCATGATTAATTCAACCTCTTCCATATATTTTTCTATGATCATAAATATCCAATGTTATAAAGGCATTTAGTGCCTACTACAAGCTACAACCTATTCATACTTAACATTTCATCAATTTCCATGTCTACTAAAACCAATTCAAACATCAAGTGGAATTTGTTCTAAAAGTAGATGATGTTTCAAAATTATTTCTGAGTCAAAGATTAAATTAAACAGCACCATACTAACTTACAGAAACTGAAAACTTTCACTCTAAAATCTGGAACATGACAAGGATGTTTACTATCACCACTCATATTTAATATAGCTCTGGAACAACTAGCCAGAGCAATTAGACAAGAGAGAGACATAAAAGGAATAAAGATAGGAAAGGAAGAAATGAAATCATCCTTATTCACAGATGACATGATAGTCTACATAGAAGACCCCAAAACTCCACCAATAGATTTCTAGATTTAATAACCAAATTCAGTAGCATAGCTGGATATAAAGTCAGCACTAAAAAATTGATAGCATTTCTGTACACAAAAAACAAACTCACTTTAAGAGAAATTAAGGAAACTACACCCTTCATAATAGCATACAAAAAAATGAAATATGTAGGAATCAATCTAACACAGTAAGTAAAAGATCAATACATTGAAAATTACAGTACTCTGAAAAAGGAGATTGAAAAGGACATCAGAAAATGGAAAGATATCCCTTGTTCATGGGTAGGAAGAACCAACATAGTGGAACTGGCCATACTTCCAAAATTGTTGTACAGACTTAAGGCAATTCCAATCAAAATACCATTAGCATACCTCACAAAACTAGAGGAAATAATCCTAAAGTTCACCTGGAACCAGAAAAGACCTAGAATAGCAAAAGCAATTCTGCGCAAGAAAGACAAGGCAGGAAGCATCACAATTCCTGACTTTAAACTGTATTACAAAGTTACTGTGATACAATCAGCATGGTACTAGCAAAAAAAAAGACCTGAGGATCAGTGGAACAGATTAGAAGATGCAGACACGACTACAAACAGACTCAACCACCTTATCTTTGACAAAGGTGCCAAACATGTTCACTGGAAAAAAAAGATAGCTGCTTTAATAAATGGTGCTGGAAAAATTGGATGTCTGAATGCCAAAGGTTGAAACTAGAACCATGTCTATCACCATGCACTAAAGTCAAAATGGATCAAAATTTTAAACATTAAAACAGAAACACTGAATCTACTGGAACAGAAAGTAGATAGGAATCTTGAAGACATAGGTGTAGTAGAGAGTTCATAAATAAAACCCAAATGGCAGGCGAAATACTCCAAAGAATCAACAACTGACATCTCATCTTATTAAAAAGCTTTTGCACATCAAAAGAAATCACAAACAGAGTGAAAAAACAACACACAGACTGGGAAAATATTTTAGCCAGCAGTCCCTCAGACAAAGGACTTATATCCAGAACATATAAAGAACTGAAAAACATCAGACTCCCCCAAATTTAAAGACCCAACCCAAAAATGTACATCTGAGATGAATACACACTTCTCAGATTAAAAGTACAGATAGCAAAAACATACATGAAAAATGTTTAACATCATCAGTCATTTGAGAGATGCAAATTAAAATAACACTGAAAGTCCATCTCACCCCAGAAAGAATGGCTGTCATCAAGATATCAACCAATAACAAAAGCTAGAGGAACTGTGGGGGAAAAGGAACCCTTTCCCAGTGTTGGTGGGAGTGTAGACTGCTGCAGCCACTGTGGAAATCAGTATGGAGATTCCTCAAAAAAAAATAGGTGTAGAGATTCCATTGAACCCAGCTATTTCCCTTCTCGGTATTTTCCCAGAAGTAAAAACATCATACCACAGTGATATATGTCCACCCACGTATACTGCAGCACAGTTTGTAGTAGCTGAATCTTGGAAACAACACAAATGCCCATCAACCAAGGAATGGATGAAAAAGATGTGATGTTTTTATACAATGGAATCACTTCTTGGCTTTTTGGCTAGGATCAAGTGTACACAATGGAGCACTACTCAGCTATAGAGAAGGATAAACTTGAGACTTTTGTGCGTAAATGGATGCAACTTGAGACCATACTCCTAAGTGAAATAATCAGTAGCATGTGTAAACATCATATTGTCTCCCTAGTGTAACAAGCTGAAAGATTAAATAAGATGCAAAATGTACAATAGATATTGGGAAATGGGAAGAAACTGTACAAAAAGAAAGAGAAACTGGGATGGGGAAAGGAGAAAAGAAGGAAAGGAAAAGGAAAAGTAACTATATATATATATATATATATATATATATTTAGTAGTTAAGATAGCTATGCTACTAATTTCTATTAGTTCACTGAAAAGAAAGGTTTGCGCTTTTATTATTTGATCAGATTTTCCATGCCTATATCTTATAATCTGAGCAACTACTTTGAAGATAACAATAAGCAGTGTACTAACCATTGTTACTGTCCTACTGTCTTGTTTTGAAATTTTGTGTGATTATATTTATTATTTTTCTTTTTAAAATAAAAAAATAAATTTATTCTTAAGAAAATTCCTACTGAAGTTCTGAACCAGTGAAGAAAAAAAAATCTTATGAAGATTTATTCTCCTAGATTTTTTAAAATAACTGATGTGACTTAAAAGCTCTCTCACTACCTATTGAACAGAGAGAATTACATAGAGTAGGTTAGTATTGCAATTTAAGGGGAATCTTCTTCAAGGAGGTAAGAATGGAAATGGGTACATGTTAGTTGCTCAACATTATTTAAAGTTTGTGAAACTAGTGGACACACATACACAACTTTATACTCACACAAATAAGCAGCAAAGGTATAAAAATAAACCTTAAGCAACTAATAATTATAATTAAAATATTTAAAAAACAAGATTCAAAAACTTATAAAGGCAAGGGAAACCTCTCTCCTGAAGGGCAGTACACTGAAGGCACGTCTCTTTCGTGTTTTTTGTTAGTCTTTCTGCTATGTGGAACTTCACAAAGTGTGCTTCAAAAACGTGTTTCAACTTCTCTCCATTGTGTGGCCTGGTGAAAAGCTTTGCCTGGCTCCTAAAATTGCATTTTGATAGAGTGGACCTTTGTAAGAGTATACTTGATGCTACAATATAGCTTTCATTGGCCTGTTCTTTCCCAGTTATTGGCTGAGATTACACTATGGTTTATGTTATGAATATGCTGATAAAAATAGATATAGATATAGATATGCTTTTTTAAAAAATTCAGTCAACAAAATCACATACAACTTTACTATTTTCCTTTCCTGAAAATGGCTACTTTGTTTTATACCAATGTCATCTCTGAGGATTTTAAATGTAAATATAGATTTAATTTTTCATTCAAAAGTCATTTTTTGCCAACTTTCTCTTCCTACCTCGAAAACCAGGAAATGTGCCAAGATTTTTAGAAAGTATACTTACGTATTCTTCAAATGTACTTGGAAGAAAATTAAAGCATGGAAAAATAAAAGCAGGTGAATAGGATTTGTGGACTAAAAAAATGCCTAATTTATTTAGTTGTCAGTTCCAAAAAAGAAAAAAAGAAGAAGAAAGAAAGAAGTAATGGGGGAAGGCAGGCAGGAAAGAAGACAATAGCTTTAATATTTCTAAAACCCTCAGTTAATTACAGTTATCAAATTATTGAGTTAACTTCTTTTTGAGCATGTATAGAAACACTATCCTGTGCTTATTTGGTGAAGGTAATGAAACAGTTTTCTAAATGGAGTATTTCTCATGAAGACGCTTGAATCTTATAAAGACAACTACTGGGAGTCATAGTTTGCTATGTAACCAGCTGAAGGTTACTGATTCACAAAAGTACAGAGACCAGTAGGCCACCTATCTCAAAGACCTGCTAATAAAAAATATTTGGTCGTTTTCAGTATAAATGCCGCCAATTTAGGCATCCTGGAGAATATTCACAGGTGGTAGGAAATCCTAGAGGTTGGTATGAAGCTGCCTGCTGGTGTTTCTAACTTTAAAAAGATTATTAATCATTTATGACAAAACAGGGAGAATCAGATTATGCAAGAGAAAACTTTCGTTGCCTGGGTTTAAAATTCTAAAAAGTTTATTTTCCTCTCAGTATCTGTTCGTCAGTTTCAAATGACAGCTGAATCCTCTTTAGGTAATGGGGGAGGAAAAAAGCACTTAAAGACGGTATAATAAAACAAGTTTCAATTTTAATCTTCAAATATGTGCAACTTGCTTCAAACAGGCAATGGCTATCTAGCAAGGCTACCTTTTTATAAAGATTAGGACAGCAAGGATAACAGAATTGACTTAAGTGCCATAAGGATACAAGTTCCCTAAAGAATTAAACACTCTTAGTTTCTCCATCTGTAAAACAAATTCATAATAGCAGTAGTCTATTGGGTTGTTAAAAGATTTAAATGGGATTTTTATATTTTTTTTCTAACTAGTGAAAGAACCTAACATATATAGTAGAGTTTGAAGCCCTTTCTCCCTGCCCTCAAAGCCCTGGCCTCTTTCCACTAACCCCCACATAGATTGAGCATAAAGAATGGAAGTTTAAATGGACCTGAAGAAATATTTAAACTTCAAAATACCTCAACAGAGTCCTAATATTTAAAGGCCAAATAGTAAATTATCAGCAACCACTTGGAATTCTAATGAAAATATAAAGTGTTTCTTAAGTGGAACCAAAAGTGAGAACAAATTCCTTCTCTAAACTGTGGGCAGATGTATCAGTTGTATGAGGTGTCATCCTATAATTGAACATCATTATTAAAAATAAAAATTCCCAAGGTAAAATTATTTTTGATCCATGTGGCAAGGTGTGAAATTATATAATGCAACATTTAAATCAATGTTCAGAGACTTTCCATAAGCTAGGGCTCTCCATAAAATAGAGAAAAGTGGCAGTAATTCAAACATAACAAGTATACAGTACTCCATGTCTACTGGGTAAATCTTTTTTTAAAATTTATTTTAAAAATAAAAGAAGGAAAACATATTAACAGACATCAATTTACAAAATAGCATAGGAACAATACAAGCAATACAGAGTTACAAAGTGGTAGGAAATTAACAATGGTTGTTTTATTACATATTGATATCTTCAAAGTGGTTTTTTCAGGAAAACAAATAGAGACATGCAAGATTGATCAAACAAGTAATCATTAACTGTTCCTCTCAGTAAAGTGATAAAAGTCAGTAATACAACTATGTTAGCTATCCTGTATATACATACATACATAATTTTCCCTTCTTTCTTTTCTCTTTTCCCTCACCCCAGTTCCTCTCTACTTTTGAGCATTTTCCTTTCGTTTCACAATGTCTATCATAACTCCTAAATTTTTATTCTCTTTCAGGTTCTTACACTAGTGAGACATTACGTTGCTTACACATGGAGGTCTGGTTCATTTCACTTATGAGTATGGTCTCTAGTTGTAACCATTTACCTGCAAAAGCCTTGAGTTTATCTTTCTTTATGCTGAGTAATATTCCATTATATAAAAGTACCACAATTTTTTTATTCATTCCTCAGTGGATGGACATTTGGGTTGCTTCCACAATTTAGCAATTACAATTTGTGCTGCTATAAACATGGGTGCACATGTATCACTGTAATATGATGTTTTCAGATCTTCTGGAAAAATACCCAGAAGGGGAATGGCTGGGTTGAGTGGGACCTCTAGACCTAGTTTTCTGAGGAATCTCCAAACTTATTTCCACAGTGGTCCCACCAGTCTGCATTCCCACCAGCAGAGGAGAAGAGTTCCTATTTCCTCATAGAATCACCAGAATTTATTATTGGTTGATTTCTTAATGCTAGCCATTCTTACTGGGGTGAGATGAAATCTCAATGTTGTTTTAATTTGCATTTCTCAAATGACTAATGATGTTGAACATTTTCTCATGTGTTTATTTTCCATTTGTATTTCTTTACCTGAAAAGTGTGTGTTCATCTCAGATGCCCATTTTTGTATTGAGTCTTTGAACTTGGAGGGGATGATAAACATATTAACAGACATCAATTTACAGAATAGTTTTTAATTCTTTATGTGTTCTAGATAGAAGACCTTTGTCCAAGGGACAGTCAGGTAAAATTTTTTCCAAACTTATGGGTTTTCTTTTTACTCTGCTGGTGATTTCTTTAGATGTGCAGAAACTTTTCAGTAGGATGAAATACCAGTTGTTGATTCTTTGAAGTATTTCCCGTGCAGTTTTGTTTTTGTTCCTGAACGCTCTGCCTACCCTATGTCTTCAAGATTTTTACCTACTTTCTCTTCCAGTTGAATTAGTGTTTCTGTTATAATATTGAGATCCTTGATTCATTTTGCTGAACCAAATGTGCAAACAAATGGACTTAGTAGATATATAGAGAGTGTTCCACCCCACAGTTCCATCCCTAGACTTTAGTTTGGTGCATGGTGATAGGTGTGGGTCTATTTTCAGTCTTTGCAGGTGGCAAGCCAATTTTTCCTGCACCATTTATTAAAGAGGCTATCTTTCGTCCAGTGAGTTTGTTTGGCCCCTTTATCAAAGATTAGGTGGCTGAGTGTGTTTGTGGTTGTGTCTGTTTCTTCCAGTCTGTTCCATTGTTCCTCTGGTCTGTTCCTTAGCCAGTACCAGGTTGATTTTATTACAGTAGCTTTGTAGTATAATTTCAGGTCAGGGATTGTGATTCTGCCCAATTTGTCCTTGTTGCCCAGGATTACTTTTGCTGTTCTAGGTCTCTTCTGGTTCCAGATGAATTTAAGGAATGTTTTCTCTAGATCTGAGAGGTATGCTAATGGTAGTGTAATGGGAATTTCATTGAATCTGTACAACAATTTTGGTACTATGGCCATTTTCACAATGTTGGTTCTTCCTATCCATGAGCAAGGAATACTTTTCCATTTATTTAAATCCTCTTTGATCTTTTTTTTCAGAGTACTGTACTTTTCATTGAAGAGATCTTTTATTTCTTTTGTTAGATTATTTCCTAAATATTTCAATTTTTTTGGATGCTATTGTGAAAGGTATGATTTCCTTAATTTCTCTCTCAGTCTGTTTGTTGTTTGTGTATAGGAATGCTATCGAATTCTGGGTGTTGACTTTGTATCCAGCTACACTGCTGAATTTGTTGATTAATTCAAAGAGTCTTCTTGTGGAGTTTTTGGGGTCTTCAATGTAAAGTGTCATGTCATCTGCAAATAGTGATAGTTTTACTTCTTCCTTTCCTATCTTTATTCCTTTTATTTCTCTCTCTTGTCTTATTTCTCTGGCTAATGCTTCCAGAACTATGTTGAATAGAAGTGGTGACAGTGGACAGCCTTTTCTTGTTTCTGATTTTAAAGCAAAAGCCTTCAGTTTTTGTCCATTTAGTATGATGTTGGCTATTGGTTTATCATAGATAGCTTTGATCAGATTGAGGTAAAGACCATCTTTCCTATTTCCTGTAGGGTTTTTATCATGAATGCATGTTGGACTTTGTCAAAAGCTTTTTCTGATTCTATTGAGATGATCATGTGGTTTTTGTCTTTGGCTCTATTGACATGGTGTATATCATGAATTGATCTGCAAATTTTGAACCATCCCTGCATTCCTGGAATGAATCTGACTTGGTCATGTGTATGATATTCTTGATTATTTGCTGCATTCCATTTGCTAGTATTTTATTGAGTATCTCTGCATTTATATTCATGAGGGAGATTGGTCTGTAGTTCTCTTTCTTGGTTGGGTCTTTCTCTGGTTTTGGGATCAGTATGATGCTTGCCTCCAGAAATGAGTTAGAGAGAACTGCTTCCTTTTCAATTTCATTGAAGAGTTTGAGGAGTGTTGGTATTAAATCTTCTCTGAATTTCTTGTAAAATTCTGCTGTGAATCCATCAGGGCCTGAGCTTTTCTTTGTCAGTAAGTTTTTAATCACATTTTCAATCTCATAAATTGATACTGGATTGTTCAGGATTTTTATATCTTCTTGATTCAACTTTGATAATTCACACGTATCTAGGAATCTGTCTGTTTCTTCTGAGTTTTCTATCCTATGTGAGTAAAGATTTTCAAAGTAGGTATTAATGATTTTTTGAATTTTTGTAGGATCTATAGTGATTTCATCCTTTTCATTCCTTATTGCATGAATATGAGTTCTTTCCTTTCTTGTTTTGATAAGTTTGGCTAGGGGTTTATCAATTTTATTTATTCTCTTAAGGAACCAATTCTTTGATTCCTTTATTTTTTTTTGTAGGTTTTTCTTCATCTCAAATGTATTAATTTCTGCCCTGATCTTTATAATCTCCCTTATTTGAGTTTTGGGTGTAACTTGTTCTTCTTTTTCTAAAAGTTTGAGGTGCAGCATTAGGCTATTTATTTGTTATCTTTCAGTTTTCCTTATGTGTGAGTTCACTGCTATACATTTTCCTCTGAGGTCTGCTTTCATCACATCTGATAGATTCCGGTAAGTTTTATCTATATTTTTGTTTGTTTGTAGGTATTTTTAAATTTCTTCTTTAATTTCTTCTGTGAACCATTGGTTATTCAGGAGGTTGTTATTTAATTTCCAAGTGTTTATGGAGTTTTTGGAATTCTTTTTTTTGTTAATTTCCAATTTCATTACACTGTGGTCAGATAATATGCATGGCATAATTTTAATTCTTTTGCATTTAGGTAGGTGTGCTCTATGGGCTAGAATGTGGTCTATTTTAGAGAAAGTCCCATGTGCAGCTGAGAAAAATGTGTATTCGGATGTTGTGGGGTGGAACACTCTGTATATATTTACTAAGTCCATTTGTTCACACATTTGGTTCAGATCTGTTATTTCTTTACTGATTTTTTTTGTCCAGTTGACCTATCTGTGTCAATGGGGTGTTGAGGTCCTGTATTACAATAGTGCTATTAATTATTTGGTTTTTCATGTCTGTTAAGATTTGTCTTATATAGTTTGGTGCTCTGATATTTGGTGCATACATATTTATGATTGTTATCTCATCCTCTTGCAGTTTTCCCTTAACAAGTATGTAGTGACCTTCTTTATCTCTTGATTGTTCTCAGTTTGAAGTTTACATTGTCTGCAAACATAATAGCTACACCTGCTTTTTTCTGGGTTCCTGTTGCATGGAGAATTGTTTTCCATCTTTTGACTTTTAGTCTATGGATTTCCTTTTGAGCAAAATGCGTTTCCTGTATACAGCATATCGTTGGAGTTTGTTTCTTAATCCATTCTGCCAGTCTGTTTCTTTTGACTGGTGAATTGAGGCCATTTACATTTATGGTTATAACTGATATGTGTTCACTTATCATTGTCATGTTATTTACTGGCTCTTGGTTTCCTACATTTTCTACCTGTTTAATTGCTTGCTTTGCTTGAGGGCTCCTTTCTATTGTTGTTCTTGAAATTGTGGCCATTTTTTTCTCTGCCTAGAATATCTTTTAGTACTCTTTGTAAAGATGATTTGGCACTCATGAAGTTCTTCAGTTGTTCTCTGTCATGGAAATATTTTATTTCTCCATTGAATTTGAAGGATAGTTTAGCAGGATCAGTCTTGGTTGGAAGCTGTTTTGTCTCAGGACCTGTAATATTTCATTCCAAGCTCTTCCAAATTGGATGGTTTGTATTGAGAAGTTTGCCATGAATCTAATGAGCTTTCCTTTATGGGTGATCTGATTCTTTTCTCTAGCAGCTTTTAATATTCTGTTCTTTCGCTGGAGATCTTGGATCTTGACTATTATATGTCTGGGTGTAGTTTTATTTAGGTTATGACTAGTTGGAGTTCTGTATGCCTCATTTACCAGTATATCAGATTCTGTTTCCATGCTTGGGAAAGTTTCTGCTATTATTTCTGCAAATATTCTTTTCATGTCATTTGTGTTGCCTTCTGCTGTTTCCTTGACTCCTATTAGTCATTCATTATTCCTCTTTGCCTCGTCTTGCAGCTATTTAATTGATTTGAAATATTTGAAATATTCCTATATTGTTCATTTAACATTTCCATCCATTGCCTATGCTCATCTTTTTTTATAGATATTTTCTCTTTAGATATGCTGAGCAATTCTTTCATTATTATTGTCATTTCATTTTTTGCCTGAGAGATTATTTCTGATCTGATCTCTTCTATGGCCTAATGGAGTTGTTTCTTTACTTCCATTGCAATCATTTCAGCAATTTCAGGTGTGTGTTTACCAAGTTCTCCTATGTTGCTGTCTCCTGAAATTGTTCTAAGTGGGGTGGAGTTCTGAGATTGCATTTCAGTCCTCTGCCTTGTCATGTTTGATGCCAGAGGCAGAACGCTCAGTCCCCCTCTTCCCTGGCAGCTCAGTAAATGTCGCTAGTGTTGTTAGTTTTCCTGGTGGTCAGGCTTGCCTCTTAGTGTCTGCTGAGATGCACTGCTTTGTCTGGGGTCTTCTGGCAGATGGTGAAGCGTACCTAGTTCTCCCAGGTCTCAGACATAAATTGTGATGTAGGCCACTAGCAGACTGTCTGATCAGTGTGTATGACCCAGAAGCAGGCTGCACTGGTGGCACAATCACAGACCAGTGGTCCTGTGTCCCAGGCAGTTCAGGGCGCAGGCAAAACACACAAATCACAGAGTCAACTCTTTGTGGATCACCTGATTCTGTGTCTCCAGGCAGCTCAGGGCACACACAGGAGCCAGATGTGGGCTGCATTGGCAGTGATCACAGACTGCCTATGTCTGTGACCTCCAGGAGGTTAGGGTACAAGTAAAGCCCAGACACGAACCATGGTGCCAGCAGCTTGTGGACCACCTGCTCTAGAACCTCAGTTGGCACAGGGCACATGCAGAGAGAACCCAAACACGAACCCCAGTGCTCGCAGTTCATGGTCCTTCTGAGTGAGGATCTCCTGTCTGCACTGGGTACACAGAGGGTGGAGACTAAGATTCTCTATTGGGAAAATTTTATCAGAAACCCACTGGAAGGGGCTGGGGATTTGGCTCAGCGGCAAAAAGCGCCTGTCTGGCAAGCGCAAGGTCATGAGTTCAGTTCCCGGTACCAGAGAAAAACCAAAAAAAAAAAAAAAAAAACAAAAAACCCACTGGAAAAAAATATTAGCACAAATCTGACTCCAAAAAGAACCAAAAGAAATTCTTATTCTCAGTCCCTGGCCATGACAGGCAAAGTGACTATTCACACAGTCAAGAGACACAAAGTAAATAATAAATGGGTAGTCAAAATTTCCTTGTAACTTAACAAATAAGCATATTTCTTTGACTTGAACACACCATTTCCCTATTTAAACATGTATGGAACTAGGATGGAACAATAAAATGGAACTACAGTCCATTTTGATGGCAGCCAGTGATACAGTTACCACCATATACACATGTAAAAACATGGCCACCAGACCTAGTGGCTCAACTATAGAATCGCAAGCCCACAAACCATATAGTGACCATTTGAGAAAGCAAAATTATTATATGAAAATCTTCTGCAGACAATGAAAGGTAAGATGAAGAAGAGAGCCCATTAGAACAGTCCTGGATTAATGTATGTCTCCCAGCTTTCTGGTTGTGACCCTATACTTAGTCTCTAAGAAGACTGAGACTCTCCCTATAGCTCCTCTCTTCTGAGATCTCACAAGACTTGTCTTTAGTCCTCTATTCATAGTGTTGTAGGTTCTTTTCTAGCCTTTATTTCAAAACTGCACTAGCCTCTTCCCATTACTCAGTTCCAAAGCTACTTCCACATATTTAGGTATTTGTAACACCCCACTCCTGGCACCAATTTCTTTCTTAGTCATTTTTGTATGTGAATCTCACCCAAACCTTTCTATGAGTACAGATTCTGCAACTTTCCCGTTTTGAGGTGAGGCTCAGGTTTCTGCTGAGAACTCATGCTCATTGCCTAGTGCTACCTCACGTTCTCTGTTCCTTGAATCTCACCAGCAACTGGTGAGAACTGCTCATGTCCACATGGTGCTGTGTAGGCTCTGTAGGAACCATGAAGGCAGTTACCTCTGCCTCATTTCAGAGGATGCCTTGGAGAATGCATGGCTTGCTGCATGGGCAAAACTGCTGCACAGAGTCCTTACTGGGGCAATGCTGAGTAGAGTCCAAGACCCCAGACAGATAGGGCCATAGGGTACAAAGCCAGCCTGGAACTACAGGTACATGACTCTAACACATGAGATCTATGGTGCAAAGCCATGAGGGTTGGGGTTTCTTGGAATCTTGAGGACCCAACTTCCACCCTAGAGTTCAGATAGTGAGACATGGAGTAAAACAAAACAAAACAAAACAAAACATTCTGGCACTTTAATGTTTGCTCTATTGCATTTGAGTCTAACTTGGGATCTCCTACTTCTTTCTTCCTCTCTATTTCTTCCCTTAGGAATGTGCATATCTAACCCATACCTGACAAGCATTGTATTTTAGAAGCACATAACTTATTTGATCTCACATATCCACAGCTGGACAATAATTGCCCTCAGGATGAGGTGCACCTGAGTCTTACCCATACCTGATTGATAGATGAGAGCATGAATTTAGACATCTGAGTTGGTGCTGGAATGAGTTAAGACTCTGGGGGCTACTGATTTGGAATTGGTGTACTTTGCATGCAAGAGGGAATGAATCTTGGGGACCAGGTTTGAATGTGTCCCCACCATTTGGATAATCTCAGTGTGAAAGTGTTAAGAGATGGGGCCTTCAACAGATAACTAATTCAGAAGGGATACTCCTTTTTGAATGAGATTAAGCCCATATAGAAGAGGTTTCATATAGCACTGGTTCTCTTGCCCTTTGTTACTGCCATTAAGTCCTAGCATTTCTTAGCATCTCTGGAGCCTGCCAGCACCTTGACCTTGGACTTTCAGCTCTCAGACCTGTGAGAAAAATTTTCTATTCTTCACAAATTACTCAGTCTCAGGTGTTCTGCTATAGCAGCACAAAGTGGACTAAAACACCATCTCTAGCAGGTCATCTCTTCCCTCAAGCATCCCCTCTTTTATAGTAACTCTTATTAATTTGCTCTTTCCTACTTCTTGATATATGGTCCTTACATTTGTTTCTGTATTAAATTTGCCTCATCATAAAGCATAAATGGTAAAAGGCTTAAATTGACACTGTTAAGACTTAAATTCTAGGACTTTTTATGGCTATAGGCTTGTGTCCTTGGATAAATTACTCAAAACTCATTTTTACCTTTATGCCTCATATGTAGGACTGGCAAAATCTACAGATGGGGAAAAATCATGGGGTTGTGGTGATAACTGAATGAGAAAATACGTATAAAGTACTTCAAATTACCCTGGCACATATGAAACGTTTAAGCATCGACAACTATATTTTTAAATGTTGTTGCTCTGTGGTTGATTCAGAAATGCAAGCTTTTTCTCTAACCTATAATGAAAACAATTTTAATTCATGAATCACAGACTTCTTTGATGTTCCCACCCCTGCACTTTTACCTGCCAAAATTGCCTAGTAGGGACTTATGTTTCTCCAATGTAAGACTCTCTAGTTATCTCACACATTTCAAAGGGGGTTATTAATCTCACTGTTTAGATGACAAAACAGACTAGAAAAGATTTAGAACTTGCATATATGTGAAGGGATCTGGGATTTGTGTCTGGGGTTTTGTGCCTCTAAGGTTTTACGGTTCTCCCCTCCATTCTGCGCAATCCATGCACTCTAGAGGAAAAAAACCAAAGTGTGTGATCACCACAGTGTTGCAAGTTCCCTCTGAAGTCAAGACACTGTAATTCTCAGTAGTTTTGTGGATCTCAGGCTCAGGTCTGAGCAACCCTGGATTATTCCTAACTACTCCACTCTTTTTTGCCTTTCCATTGGTAGAAAGTAACTTTAAGGAAGAAATAATTCCAGGGACAAGATTACAGATCACAAATTTGTATTAAATACATCTAGGGCCAGGGAGATAGCTCAGAGGCACAGCACCTGTCTGGGAAGTACAAGGTTGTGAGTAGGATTTCTGGTACCAAAAAAAGTAAATATATCTAAATATACATGTATATTAGCAATGGGGTGTATTATGGCTTGTACCCAGATGTGTTCCCAAAACCTCCTGTGGTCATAGGTAGGGCTTTTCAGTAGTGGCTGGATCTAGAGTGTGTTATGCTGGTATCAAGGGTGTATGACTACCAAAGTACTCTATAGATTGGTTTGGTTAGTTCTAGGTGGGACTAAGGGTGGCCCACCCTTAGTGTGAGTGTCACCCACCCTAAGGGCAGCCTTATATAAAAGACTGAAAGAGGGCTGCTGTCGTTGTCACTTGCTTGTGCTTGCTGCCTTCTGCCTGCCCTGCTTTGCCATGGACTGCTTCTCCTGTGCCATGCCACCGTGCCTTGGAGCCAGCTGACTATGGATTGAACACTCAATCAACTGTGAGCTACAATAAACCTTTCCTCCTTTAACTTTGGGTGTCAGGTATTTGGTCTCAGCAATGAGAAAAGTAACTAAAAGACAGTGTATTCAAAATTAGCATTTTTGTAGAAAAGACTATCAAGATTCTTTTGTATTTTATCTGGCAGAATATCTTACCTAACATGTACTACATATAATAAATTCACTAGTCATAGCTAGATTAGCTTTAATGGCAGGGATATACTGATATTTATTAGTTTCAATTTCAGGAATAGAGTACATTATTCTCATAATTCAGAGCAGGAAAAAATGATGTAAAAGAAAATTTTAATTCCTTGTATCATTTTAGTGTTTGTATAGGCTTTACAAATTCCAACATTTAATAAATGTATGAAAGGAAAACACCATTGGGTATATAAAGTTTTATTTGATACATTATTTACATTTACGGTTTAATACAGAAAGAAAATAAGAAGTTGGAAGGCCTGAATAACAAGATCCCTAAAAGTAGGGCATTCCCTGGTAGAATCAACTCATACCACCTCCAGGTTCAGTTTCCTTAGGCATGTGAGAAAGTTCATTTAGCTATTAGTTATTTTATTAATTCATATTGCTAAGCACCTACAGCATCTGAGACAGTATGTCAGGAACTAACCAGATGCACTCATAGCTTGGTGGAGATCATCAAACATACTAGGCCATATCATTCAGTGACTTGCCCCTACAGTACATGAGATTATTCAGATAACATCTGTTTCCCAAACCTTTCACAGCGTGTGTTTGGTTTGGCAATGCTGCTACTGAATGCTTTTATAGATGGGAGATGGAAAGTGTATGAGGAAGTGACTTAGACAGCTCTACTCACTAGGAAAACTAAGACTGGATTTGCGATTTTTGATTTATAGGCAAAGACTTAAAATTGAATGCATATTCTTCATTCAAATGTATCTATTTATGAATGCTGTTAGCTAGATTTATAAACTTCTAAAATGAAGTTGAAGTTAAACTGATTGAACTGAAAGGGATGTAAAAGAATGCACACTGAATATATACTGTTCACAACTGGTGCTCCTTATTCAAATAAGAAACAGATGATACTCCACAGACAGCCTGTTATTGGTACATGGATGTGTTTCAAAGCATAGGAGGTTGGCCAAAAATGTTCATAATAACAAAAATGCATTCTGTCTTCAGAGTCACTGTAGAGTGGGGAATATTATTCGTTTGAAATTGTTCAAGATTCTTCTCTTAAATTAAAAAAAAAAAAAGAAAACAAATTTCAGTGGGGCAGCAGATGGAATGAAGCTAGAGGTATTCATTACCCAGACTCAGATGAAAGACTTCAAAGGATGCCTTATATAAAGTGATTTTATTAATGACATAAACCATTTTATTCTTCAACAAACATTTGCTGGTGAGCTTTCCAGCATGCATGTATTTTGCAATTTTTAAAAACTATATTTTAGTGCTATCCACCAGTATCACAAAGTATGCCAAATATGCTTATGAGGTTAAGGAAGATCTGAAGTACAACATTTTAAAGCAGAAAAATCAGGTTTTCATTATCTGGTGCTTGCACACGGCCCCTGCCTGGTACTTTGGTTTACAAACACATGTGCTAAGGCCACACCTTAAAATCATGGGTCTAAGTTCAAACTAAGTCCAATCAGAAAGAAGGGTCTTTTTCCAATATGTCAAAGAACATTTTAGGTATACTTTCTAGAGTCAAAGGACAAAATCCAGGAGTACAGGGTCTGGAAGAACATTAACTGCCTACCACCAACCTGATGTGTTATTATGGGGTGGCACAAACCCCTGGTTCTTCAGTGTCTTAACTACACAACTGCTGAATCTGCCTAGATCATCCCTAAGTTCTCTTCCATTTCTAAAATTCCAATTTTTATTTATCCCTCTTAATATTTACTCTATATCTTTCTTACTTTTAATTTACTTTCTTGTCTTATGTTCAGTTTGGAATAAAGTTACCAAAACCCAAGCACATCGTGACATTTACATATAACCCAAAGCACTGTTACAAAACTTCAAATTAATGTTTTAGGGCTAGGTACTGTGATAAGTATGTACAATAATTATTGTGTTATACAAAGTCCTGACGCCAGAAAGCAGTTATGTTGGGATTAAAATCCAAGACTCTAGGTGAAAGGTACCTGAGATGCTTGTGGGATCTGCAGTTGACTCACAATGCTCAGCTGATGCAGATGCGCACTGCAGGAGCTGCAGAAGAACCACATGAGGAGACGCCACACACATAATCCCTCATGCCCCTTTCAGTACCCCTCCTTGCCTCCTATCGTGTGAGCCACTGTGACTGCACAGAATCACACAGAGAAGGCCACAACCGCTTATATATAATATCATACAAAAAGCGTCATATAAAAGCATCCAAATACATATGATTTTTGTATTCAAATTTTGCATGAAGTGTGGGGAGTTTTATTTTTCTTTCTTTTAGTTAAAACTCTGTTTTCCCATGCTGACCATAACCCTATGATATCATAAACATTCACATACTGTCAACTTAAACAAAGCACAACTATCATATTCTTCTGTAAAAGACTACAAAGGAGGCCAAGGCGGAGCTACTTGTAAAAGCCATAACATTTATTGAAGGTAAGACATAAGTTTGCAAATCACAGACCTGCCCAGGCGCACATTACATGGCCCCTAATGATATTCCCACTTAGACTTTCAGAGTCTTCTGTAAAGTCCCTCAAAAAGGAACTAAAAGGGAGGGGGGTCAATTTGCAGTTCTGTGTACAAAACCAAAGAGTAGCCTTACAATGAGAATAAATCTGTCCTTGGCTTATTCAACACACACACATTGATTTTTCAGGGCCATGCAGCCATGCAGACACAGCTGTATGGGTAGACTTTTCCAATGTTCTAGTGACCCAAATAGGATCCAAGAATATGCTCAAGCTTAAGGAACAGGGTAACCACTGCAATGAACAAGACAGAGTCTAACTCAGTGGTGGTGCACCTTCAGCACAGGTGCTGCAGCAGGCACGCTGAGCCCTCTCTGTCAGCATGCGAGCCGAATCACCCGAGCCAACGTTTGACAAGTTAGCAGTGTGCATACAACAGGAAAGATCACATTAGCTGTGCAAAACTACACCAAGTGCACGGTTAGCTTTCAAAAAAAAGCTGTTTATATCACTGAAAGCTCTGTTATTGTGTTTTCCTTTAAGACAGAAGATGTTAAATATGAGTTGTTTGCTTCTAAACTGAAACCTCAGTATTCAGGTTTACAGTGTTGGCACTGTGAGATAAATGAGTTTAGGGTTGCAGTTTGGGCACTCAGTCTCTAAAAGGTTTGCCATCACTGGTCTAACGTTTGTCCCATTCAATATAACACTTGGTCCTTGAGATCATCAACACAGCATTTAATACGCAAAATTTTCATTTATCAAAGGGCATGTACAGGATATACCTATAAAAGACAATTTCCCATCTTACATAATGTTTGGAAGTTGACTTATTTCCTTTTCCTTTTCAGCCAGTGGAATAAATTTGGGGGCAAATTAGTAAAAAAGGAGAAAAAATCTCCAGATCTTAATGTTGAATTTAACTACTTGTTTTCCTCTAAAAACATACCTTTTAACAAAAGCCATGGAAACAAAATTCATTTTCCAATCCTTAAACAATTTAAAAAAACATATCTAGTTTGATAAGAAAATGTGTTTTTCTAAACTACATGTCACCTTTCCCCCTTTTACCTTCTGTGAAAATATCTAAAACAGTGTTTAATGATCCTGGACTGTAAAGTTATGTGAATTTTCTCATTAGAGATTAATAATATAAAGCCACAGAGGACTTTAAATCAAAAAATCTAATAGTATAAGATATCTGATGGCGCTGGGGATTTAGCTCAGTGGCACAGCACCTGACTGGCAAGCACGAGGTCATGAGTTCAATCCCCAGTACTGGAAAACAAACAAACAAACAAAAAGATATCTGATGTAGGGGTATACAATTGATGAATACTGACAGAAATAATAATAATAAAATTGAAAAATTCTCAAAAAGAAAGCCAGACTGATTTGCTTGGTTCTCTACAATATATTTTATTTCATTTTATTTATTTTATTTTATTTTATTTTAGAAAGCACCTATGTATGGCCCTATGATGGCTTTAGTCAAAGCTTTCAGAAGGTCTTTACTAAGAATTTTGTGATACTTGACACTCTTCCATCTACCTGAACATGAGATCTTGATACCTAATTATTACATGTAAGAATTTATGTAAGTCAGACATTTTATCCAGCACTTTTTTCTTTAACTTCTCTTTTTGTTCTTCTTCAAGCCCCCATGTGAAGGGTCTGTTCAGACCACTCAAGGTTCTCAATGGAGAATAGTCCAGACATCCTGATCTCAATTCTCAAGAGAGTGCTTCCCAGTCACTGGCATGGCTGGTTTCTCTTCCAGTGGAAGAGTTTGCTGATCCACTGTTGTCTGTGCGATCTCTCTGCTGGATTTGTCCCAGGAGCAGCCATGGTGGAAAGCCCACATGCACTCCTACTCTGCAGATCATAGTCATGGTATCAGAGGAAAATGCACATGGACCAGTCATTCATTTGCACCCTGAATTTATAAACCTGACACTGTTCTAAAAACAGAAATAAAAATGAAATAGCTTCATCTGTGTGAACATGACTATTTTCCCAGAACTGAAAAGCACTGGCTTTATGAATTTGATCACTGTATTTTAAAATCAGATTCTTTTCATTCAGTACTAGACATTTACTGTACTTCTACCAAAAGCAGACACCATAGCCATTTAAAAAATTATTCATAAAAGAAAGCAAAGAGGCCTTATTTAGTGAGCTTAAGATATCAGCAGAGGATGTCAATTTATGTGTATTTTCTAGTCGGTTTTAAGGTAATCTCTTCTATATAAGAGGACATGAAGGAGAAAACTAAATGTCAGGAAGGGAAGGAAGAGAGGCAGTCAGCACCTACCACATGCCAAGTCTGGGCCAAAAACTGTAAATGGGTAGAAAATATTAAAGTCTTAAGCCTCTTAAGAAACACAGGAAGTATTTATTTTTCCCTTTTCATGGACAAGGGAAAAGAAGATTTAGGTTTCATAATTGCCTAACATCATTCTCCGAGTTACAATACAGCTCAGACTTTTAACAGATTCACCACTGGAAAATACTATTAGGACAATTCTAGAATTTGAACTAAGATCTTAGTAGCTCCAAAGTAAAAATGCAATGTTATTGTTGCCATTTATTTCATAACCCCGAGGAACTGTAAATGTTTCTGGACTTAGAAGCTGTCTGAGTTTCTGGACTTACAAACTACTGGATTTGTTCCCATAGATTCATGTCTTCCCAAGATCTCTGTTTCATCTGCCCACTGGTAAGAAAGCAGCCCTTAAAATTATTATAAAATTGAAAAGAATTTTATGTGAATAAAATTTCTTCCCACTCACCAAAATTTTAAAATGTGGAAATTTTGCTATAATCCTCTAAACTCCTCAATATTAGAAAGTAAATGTTCATAATTAATCACTTGCTGTTTTAGGAAATACAAATCAAGATGCTCCCAACTAGAGTTTCGATGACATTTCTGTTACTTAGTCAACTGCTAATTCCAATACTGAAGACCTCCCCAGCATTTAGATGAAAGGATTTCATTCCCAGTACCAAAAAAAAAAAAAAAAAAAAAATTAGATGAAAGAAAAAAATACTGAAAAACTATTCTCAAGAGTAATTAAAATTATCTCTACAATTCATGGTAAAAAGAATTTCTTCCTCTTATGTTTCATGTCTTACCTCATCTTAATTTAGTGCAAAGGATTAGCAGGCTTCCTTCAATGTTTCTTTGCTTAATGTTTTCTTTCTCTACCTTTAATAAGGAGTCTATCATGTCCACTAGCTATTCTGCTGTTCAAAACTGTGACACTTAACTTAGGTAGACTTCTTAATTTCAAATCCTAATTGGAGACAGGGAGAGAAGATTTAAATTTGACAAAATAATTGAAGTTACATGTTACTTGAATGAAAAACAAAACTTGAAATGACCTAAAGGCTATTTTTTGGTTACAGTATATTGCATCATACTGCCCAAAGTGAAAATAATAGATTTTTCAGAGATGGGATCTTTTCTAGCCATAGTTCAATAAATGCATGCAGATGTACATCTGTGAAATAAATCTGCCATGGGGGCTGTACCTGGAAATGAGGTTTCAAGCAGGAAGCCATTTATTATTACAATAAACTGCGTCAGGAATCTACACAGACTCCCCCACCCCTTAAACAATCTAGCTTAGAAATTTTAACGACACCATTTTACTTTTTAAAAAGTCATGAGAGTTGATTGGAGTATAATCCTTATAAAATTGTAAGCTATGATGGTTTAATACTTTCAGAATTTAATTTCCTTACATTTGGATTTAAGAGGCAGATTTTACTCAGTGCCTAAATTAACCCTAATCTTACATTTTTAAAAACAGTACTTTGTTAAAATTTCCCTTAAGACCCAATTTCTTCCTAGGGAGCCTTGGGTACCAAGAGAACAGCATGAATGTGAATCTCTTTTCCTTTGAGAGTTTCCTGCCCTTCTTTATGACAACGCTGATGTGAATTTCTATCTTTCATATCCTTCTAAGCAGTGAGGACTCCAGATCGCAGCCCTGCTCTAGGCTCTCGAAGGTTGCCAGCTCCAGAAATGTGTTGTGTTATCTGAAGCGTTCTGTGACCTGTTTTCATCTATGTTTTGGTCCCATCAACGTGGCTGCATTTTCTAAGCAGAAAAGAAAACTACTAATACCCAAAGGAAATAACAATTACAAAAACTCCAGTTCATCTTAATCCCCCCTCCTCCATTTATTCTCCTTCCCAGGTAGTGGTGGGTGATTAGGGCTTCTGAGCCAACTGCCTGCCTTGCCATCCGCAGCCTGCAGTAGGAAGCCCGCTGAGGTAGGAGGGGGGATAAGGCATTGGCTCGGGAGGGGGGCCGGGGCGGGGGCCGTTCCCGCTAGGGAGGAGCATTCACTGTGAGCGAAACCAGCTGGCATTGGCTCAGTGTACGTCAGATCTTCACAGTCTCATTCGTCTTCACAACAAACCTCCGCCAGATCACGTTCTTTCTTTGGTGGTGTTCCTTAATCTGTCAGCTTTATGACCGTGCCTCTATATGAAATAACTATGAAAAGCACCCTAAAATATAAATCCCCTCACCGCTCTACACAGAATTATGTAGAGTTAATGAACTTAGTGATAACAGAGTCCTATATGGAGCAAAATAATATGTATATTAAAACATAAAATTAAAGCTACCATTTGCAAGATGAAAGCTACTTTGGAAAGGATATAATTCCTAATTGATGTCAGACACCTACTTTCTCAGATTATACTTAAAATTAGTTATTACCCAAATGCTTTAGCCACCTCATCTATTTTCACCAAGAAATACAAAATGAAGGGGAGAATCCCAAGAGACTGTGTCTTGTGACAGCGCGCCCTTTCATAACAGAACTCAGTGCTTCTTTCCGTGTAACATTTTGCTGCCTGAGTTCTAGCTCTTATAAGTCATTACCCAGTTTACTAAGTTGATCATTCCAGAATTTTTCCAAGCAAAAAGTTAAGCTGATGAGTATTTCCAAGGTCACCATGCATCTCCCTTTTTGAAGGAAGGTTCTACATATGCCCTTTTCCAGTCTTCAGGCACCTCATCAGTCCTCCACGAGTTCTCAAAAATGATATCTAGCGGTTCTGTGATGACTTCAGCCAATTCATTAAGTACTCTAGGATGCCGGCCATGGGGACCTGTGGATTTGAACATAGCTGGGTTATTGAAGGTTTCCTTTACCCGTTCTTCCCCTAGTCCACCATGGATTCCTGCTCCTGTTTTCCAGTCCTTGTCCCTTCCTGCTTACCATGTGAACTTTTGAAAAAAGCAGCTTTAAGCATCTTTGCTCTTTATATATCAACGTCCTCCTTCCAGCCAATAACATGAAGAATATATTTTATTCTTTTCAAGCTTGTGTTTTATTTTTAAAAAATCTACATTTTCCTCTTATGTTCCTGGTATGAAAAGCTTAAATAGATAAAGTATACCTTGTAATAGCTTGCATTCTTCCCTTTTTTTTTTTTCCTGTGGTACCAGGGATCAAACTCAGGACCTTGTGCTTGTCAGGCAGGTGCTTGTGCCACTGAGCTATATCCCCAGCAGTAGCTTACATTCTTAAATCATGTTACTCAAGACTGCATATTAGCAACCTCAGTGCCCTGAGAGTCCAGGCTAAAGACCTGCCCAGAGGGTCTTTATCTCTTCAACCTGTATCTGAAGTGCTCATTCAAAATGCATCATTCAAAATAAAAAAAAATTCACCATTATCTTTAATCATTATCATCTGTTTCATAAACAACTTTTTCATGTAGGCATTTGAAAAGCGTAGCTGTGCATGAGCTGGGGAGAGATTAGAAAGGGTTTCTTACGAAGCAATAACCTCACACAACTCATTTGTTAGTGGTCACCAGTGACAAGGTTCTCAAGCTTGTATTACACTAATTATCCAAACTCTGATAGCTGTTGACAGTTTTAACCCCTTCACTGGCACGATGATCCCGCTAAAACACAGAGACAACAATAGACTGCGGTCCACTGGCCATCTGTCCCGCAGTGCCTCATACTGAGAATCTCTTAACAAGCCCAGGATGGATAAAAGGGAGGAAGAAAAGGAGAGTTTGAAGATAGAAGGGTACCTGCGTCCTTCCTGGCATTTTTCTGCTGCTTCAATTCAACTATTTAGTTTAACTGGAAAAGCCTTTGGAAGAGCTTGAAACATTTTTCATTGTGTTGGTCTAATCCGTGTCTTTCCAACCTTACACCTAGCTTTATCCCTTGAAGCTGAGTAAGGGCTGAAGAATAATCACCTGCAGACACCATGAGGACTCTTCTGAGGAATCATCCTGCACATTTCTGTAAGGTACAACGATTTGTTTTAGCACAGGCCATTTTCTCCCCTGCACCAATAGCCAACTGTTATGGCACTACATTAACTAATGTGTTATTACTAATTAGTTTGGGGGACAGCATCAAGCCAGCACATCTAAGTGGACAGGAAGTATTACATCCGTTCTCAGGAAGCTCCTCTGTCTCTCCAGAGGATCAAGCTATTTTCAAGCATCCTTTTTTTTTTCTTTTTGGCCATAACACTAATAAAATACCTTACCACTAATTAATATATTCAAAAAGTCACCCTAAGAAAACCTTCTTCATGAGCTGTGGAAAAACGATGTTGTACCTATCTTGACAAATCAAGCTGCTGCAGAGTCCTGGAGCGGGTGAAAGGAAGTTCTATGAGTGAGTGAATTCAGCTTAATACAAAGAAGGTCAAGCTACTGGCTATGTAATTCTCTAAGTGAATAAATGAAAAGACATTAACAATGAAACTTCTATTTACTATTGAGGTAAGATAACTAGCCATTTGGGTTAGGGAAAAAAACATAAAACAAAAGGATGCTTAGGTTATAGCATGAGGGTAACTGGACACAGACAGACTTGGCTTGAAAAGCAGAGACCACACTGAAGTTGTAAGTCTGATACCTGTGTGAGGTAGTGTTCTGCATGAAGTCAGGAGGCCAGTAGTGCCTACCTTCCCTGCTCCAGCAACATGCAAAATGACAAGGGATGTCTTTGGAGGTGATGTGCCCCAGAAGGCATCCAGACCTCCCACAAACACCTCGTCTGGAGATGTACATCATGAAGCTACGTCAGAAACCTAACCACAAGCCAGCGGCCTCCATTACCTCTTGTGCTTTGGGGTTCACAAAAGACAAATCACATTCACTCAACAAGCCCAGCCTTGCAGTTCGCTATTTTTCATACTTTGGGGAAGAGAGTAGGAGGCAGACAAACAGGATTTCCACAACTGGCTCATGGAGAGTTTCAAGATGTGAGAGCAGGCGCAGACAACAGTAATTAGCTGAGCACATGTTGCTTCATGATCATGGGAAACATCAGTAATTTTCCTGTTATGAACGCCTTCGTGCTCTGGCGGTTGATATGCACTGTGACATCCTAGAGCCTGGGCCTGACAGATTCCCACTTTCCAAGCAGAACAGAAAGGAGCAGAGTTTTTTAAAACACTGGCAAGCTTGAAGCAATACTTATAGGCAAAGCTGCATTCCACAGAACTGCTCCCCCACCACACATCTCTTTCGCTCTTGCCCTAAATCACATATCGTACTCCTACAAAGTGAAACTGATCTCTCATCACTCCTCCAAGGAAAACAATCTGCTCACAGGTCTTTATGTCTTCTTCCTTGGTGATGGTATGAGACTGACTTAAAAGTCATAAAAGTAAATGCCTCAAGCAGGATGTGGTAGCCTATCCCTATAATCCCAGCACTCTGGGAGGCTGAGGCAAAAGATCACAAGTTCAAGTGCAGCCTGGGCAACTTATGATTTAGCAAGACCCTGCCTTGAAATTAAAAACAAAAAAAGAAAGAAAGAAGGAAAGAAAGAAAGAAAGAAAGAAAGAAAGAAAGAAAGAAAGAAAGAAAGAAAGAAAGAAAAATAGGGCTGGGAATGTAGTTTAGTGAAAAGGCCATAGGTTCAATCCCCAGTGCTGCAAAGAGGAAGGGAGGGAGGACAGGGGGCAGTAGGGGGCAGGAAGGGAAAGGGAGGGGAGGGGAGGGAAGAGTCGGGGAAGGGAGAGGAGGGGAAATGAAGGGAGGGAAGAGTCGGGGAAGGGAGGGGAGGGAGACATGAAGGCATGCAGGCAGGGACACAGGTGCCTCAAATTTAGTCCCTTCTCAAAGTTCATGGAAATCAACGTTGGGAAGAATAATTACCACGTTACATTTTAGTTTGTAATACTCCTAAAGTTTCCCTTCCTTCCTCCACCTACTCTTTCTTCCTTCCTTCTTCCTTCTTTCCTTCCTTTCTCCTTCTTCTTTCTTTCACATAGGGATTTGCTATACTGCTCAGTCTGTCCTTAAACTCCTGGGCTCAAGCATCCTCTTGTTTCAGCTTCCTAAATAGCTGGAATTCTAGGTGCACACCTCAGTGACTGCCTACATTTTCTTATTTTCTTATGTTTAAAGTTTGTTTTAAAAAAAGATTGTCAGCAGTCCGCCTACAGTATGCCAAATTATTATCTCCCTATTCTAGGAAAATGTGGACACAAGGCTTACACCCCAGGTTGTCTGTTTCTCAGAGTCCTTATGCTAGGGTCACCTAAACCTAGTTCTCCCGCTGAACTATGGCTCAGTTTCTCTTCTTCTAGACTCTTAAGAGGCACGGGAGCCTCACCTTGCACAGCCTTGCCGGTTTTCCTACACTAACGCTCCTATCTTGTTAGATTTCTAATCTGAGAAACAAGAAAGGACCAAAAAAGTTTTTCAATGCAGAAAGAAACTAGTACTCAGTGGTTTAAAAATTAAGGTTTATGAGATTAGTTTTTCTCAGTTGATTACGCTGATTTTTACCTGACTCGAAATCTTACTCTTTTGAGCTTGTGATTTTTTTCCTCCTAATTAAAGGCAATCAGAGCTATCTGCAGGCTAAAGCATTTAAAAATTCTTCTACTTTGATATTCTTCTACAAGAGGTAGTTCAGTTGCAGATTTAAAACCAACAGACATACATTCCTCATACTAGAGTGTTCAAATAAAAAAGTACAACTTGCCTGTGCAATGAATATTCTGTGCAATTTTCATACCATTTAAGGATCAGCTGTCTCACAGGAAAAAATGAATTGATGATCTCTTGGATGAGAAAGGGAGTACAAAGCTGAGTCTTTGGGTGGCTGTTAACAAGACATATGGATTTTTTTTAAAACCTCAATATACTTAAGCTAAGTTTTCTGATGTTCAGCTATGGCTGACATTCACATTGGCTGTTTTTATGGGGCCAAGAAAGGTGAGAATTTACTTAGAAGTGACTTCACTGTACCTTCCTTTTAACTCTATGCCTCCTCAAGGCCAAAAATAATATTCTATACTTCTTTCTATCTCCTACAAGAAAATTCTATTTAAGGTGGTCCGCAATTATTGCTGATTGCTTGACTCATTCATGTTGTAATTTTTCAATATAATTTTTCACAAAACATAGCTCCTTTTCAGAAATTTCAGTCTAGAAAGTCAGATGGGGCAAATACATCCCCTTGTCTAAAGCAAACTGATTGACAACATGCTAGCCAAGCCTAAACATGTCTTCATGGTCATCTTTCAGTTTCCTGGAAGATCTCTGAGGGTTTCCTCTTGACATCAGTCCTAGAAAGCCCAGGCTGGCTCCCAGACCCCAGAGGGCTACAGGATGTGCTGATACTACACAAAGAGCTGGGGCAGCAATGTGTCCTGATGTGCCTCTTTTCCACTAGAGGAGACCTACAGGGTGGATTTCCCAGGACTCCATATACTAGAAAAATATTTGGCTTCCTGCAGAATAATCTACATAGATTTTCTATTTTTATTTCAGAAATAAATACCCAAACCTCACCCAATTATAAACTGTCCTGGCCAACTCTCCAATCTGTCTTCATGGTGTGTCCTTAGTGGGTGCTGATTTAGTGTTCTATTCCTAGGACAAATTAAGTAGATTATAAGAAATTGCCTCCTCTGGACCTCCCAGTTTTAATCTTCACTCAGGACTTAATCTGCAGTGTTTCATCAAATGCATAATATACTGGAGAGGCTGCTTGGAAATTTTCCTACCCACTTATCTTTCAGAAAATTCTGAAGAACAAATTCAGAGGTTAAAACACAAAAGCATCTTTGTTGATGCTATCCTCAGGGCATTAACTGACTTTATAATTTTTCCAACTGAATAGCTATGTAAATTCCTGACTTTTTTAAAAAGCACTTTGCTGTACTCATCACTGACTGCTCTGAATAAGTTGACTTCCCACACAGAGAACAACCCACAGGGCTGTGCTCTGCCAGGGCATCAAGTGCTCTAGGAGATTGTTCCTTCCATTGCCAGGGCCTCTTCAGGCCTGGAGTCAGAAGAAAAGATCAGGAATTTTACTGCCGGGAATTTTGTACTGTACTTCCAATAATTTTATAATAGTTAACAGCTAGTCACAGCCAGAAGCCAGAGCCAAGGTCAAACTTTTCAAGAAGCTTAGTGGTATAGCTATAAAGAGGTGATGTGGTAGTTGTAGAGGGCAGCAATTTTAAGAACAGAGTTCAGACGTATTTACAGACTGCATGGAAGGATTCCACAGGGAGAAACGAGGAGAAAAAGCAAAGGAATAATGACAGGCCACAGTTATTATCATTAGGTCAAAAAAGACTTTTACGGGAGGGATTAGTTCCAGAGGGAAGAGGGGTAACTCATTAACAAAAAGAGGGGAGAGGGAGACCGGCTGGGAAAATCCAACCCATGTGGAGGTGAGGGAGGCAGGGAAGGAGCTAAGGAGCAGTGGACTTCCTCCCGGGAGAGCATGCCTGGGCCTGCAGAACGCGCAGGAGGGCAAAGGGCAGAGCTCTAAGGACAAGGGGCGGGGTCTCACGCCGGGAAACTGGGCTGCGTGTTTCAGAGGGCAGTGTGGCCTGGACAGCGTGGAAAGACAGTGACGCAAGCTTTCAGTTTCTCCCTGCATTATGCTTCACGTGCTTCGAATACCATTCCAAGCTCCCAGCACACAGAACTGTCAACACCAGAGCACTGACTTCAAGCCACTAGTCCTCTGGTGTTCTTTGAAATGTATTCTGTGGCTATTTAGATGAAGCACTTTTGCTAATCGGGTCTCTACCCACGCTCCTAGACCATTCACTCCAAGCGCTCTTCTTTCTCTCCCTTTTCTCTCCCTCATACACCTACTCACTGTAAAATAATCTGTATCACATACTAATGGTCTTTGAAATCACCACCAGTAATCTGCTTACTCCAATTATCATCCATATATAATTGCCAATAGCAGGAGGTTTGTAATACACATTATGATTATTACCTCCCGCCCCAGCAACAGTGAAACTGCTAATGTTTACTGGGTGAGCTCTCTCGGAAGCAGGCAGTGTGCTAAGAATGTCCTTACGTGTAATCTCTTCTCTCACTTTTGTCAACCATATGGTGATCCTGGACCCAACTTTATAAATGAAGAAGTAGAGGCCTTAAAGTATAAAGGGTCAAGCTGCTAACCAGGCACAGGGTGGATCTGTCCAACAGCAAGGCCCAACGTAGTTAAATTACTTCTGCACACCATAATGATTCTGAATTGGGATCTGTGGTGGTTTGGTAGTGTATCCCAAAATTCATATCCACCTAGGACCTCAGAATGTGAGCTTAGTTGGAAATCAGGTTCTTCGCAAATGTAATTTAGTTGAGACTCTCAAGAAACCATCCTGGATTTAAGTGTGGGTGCTCTAAATACAATCACTGATTTCCTCCTAAGAAGAGGACACAGAGACATCCAGAGAAGGCTGCAAGAAGATAGAAGCAGAGCTCTGAGTGATGCTGCTACAAGCCAAGGAATGTCAGGAACCACCAGAAGCTAGGAAAGGCAAGGAAAGTTTCTCTCCTCAACCCTTTAGAGGAAGCACAGCTCTGCTGACACCCTGGCTTTAGCATTTCAGCCTCCAGGGCTGTGACAGAACATGGTTCTGTGATTCTGTCATCCAGTTTGTGGTGCTTCTTACATTAGCCCTAGGACACTAATGCAGAGCCCTTTCTGAAATAAATAATTTCTCAAGTGCTCTTAGGAATGTTTTTAATTGCTTCATTTATTGAGTAGTATATGCAAATATGATTTTAGGCAAAAGGTATTTTATTTTTATTCATAATAAAAAGTATACAAAATGCTTATTTAGATACTATGTTTAATGGCATACATAAGGTTGTAGTCAGGGTTTGCAAGGTAATATATTTAACAGGAGACACATAAATTCATAAAATTATCTTATAATATTTACCCAAAAAGTCAAATGCAGAAGAGTGCAAGAGATCTTTGCTCCAGCTACAGACCCAAAGAATCCAGGCGAGGGCCTAGAGCCCACAACAATGCCTCATGCAAATCTGTATCAAGGATCTGCGCCAGAAAGACCAAGGGTCAGTGGTGGAAGCTAGAAAGTTGGAGTGGGGGTGGTGAAGGATCTGTGGCAGCAGGCTGAGGGGTCTGTACCAGAGCCAGGAAGTGATGCTCAATGCAAGGACCAGAGCTCCCCGAAGAGAAAATAGCAGCCATTCCCGGGGACAGTGAAAATGGGAACAGACAGGTTTGTATCAAGAAAACCAGGCACAGCAAAGCTTCTCCTGGGAAATCAGCAGCATGCAGTCTCCCCTTCCTGCTCCTTTATTCCCTTGGAACAATCCTCAGGTGGATCTTCCATGGCCAGAGTCATGCTGACTCAGTTCAGCTGGGCACTCCCACTTAAACTGACCACACATTAACCCACCACACATAGCATGCACAGGAAATTTCTGAATCTTTTCTATTCAGTAAGTCATACAAAGTACTTAATTATGTACAAAGAAACAACTTATAAAAATTCAAAGACTGTATTTATATGTGGACTCCAAGATTTAACTATTTACCACAACATCAAAAATAGCAAATTATCAACATACAGAATGACATTTTTTCTTTTGTTAAAATCATTTGCAGATTTATTTATTCTTTACTTGAATATCTATAATTTGTTTTAAGCTGCAAGCTAAGAGAGAATGTTTCAAAAGTTATTTTCCAGCATTCTCTACTAATAGTATACTGTAATGGTTGATACAATTTATTTCCAATAAATTAAAATTGAACATAACTGCCAGTACTTTTTCTGTCTTGATATCAGTTACTAAAGAATGAGTTTAATATGTGATGTAAGAATATTTAAGCTCTATGAGGTTTTTAAGGAGAAAAATATTTAGATAGTTATCATTAATATGTTTAATGATTTATAGTAAAACCTTCATCAATTCCGTTTTTTTTCTTTCCGGTACTAGGAATCGAACTCACAACCTTGTGCTTGCCAGGCAGGTGCTGTGCCGCTGAGCTAAATCCCCAGCCCCTGACCTTCATCAGTTCCAACTTGGAAAACCTTTCTGAATCTCTTACAGCTAAAAATCCTCCAGCTGGAAAACACTGGGATATTTTATACCAGGTATTCTCCAACACTTTGGTTCTTGGAGGCATTTGTATTCTTAAAAAAATACTGAGGATGCCAAAATGCTTCTGTTTGTATAGATTCTAATTATCAATATTTCTTGTCTTTTCATTTATAACTGATAATTAAACTAATTAATTTATTTAAAAATAACACTACCAATGTACTATATGTTAACATAATATTTTTATGAAAAATAAATATATTTCCCACCAGAATTAAAGAGTAGCATTGTTCTACATTTATGCATTATTTCTTTATGTCTGGTCTGATGAACAACTGGATGCCACTATTTGATTTGTGAAATATGTTTTTTTAGATAGAAATATATGAAGAAAATCAAGCACCACATGGATGTGTCAAAGGTAGGTGTATTTGAATAGCCTCTTTATATAACTGTAGATGTGCTTTTTGATACCATGCAAATGGTAACAGGTGGTTTCTAAAAACATCAGTTGCAATGTAAAATCTGAAACTGTATCAATGAGCTTTTTGAACCCTGTCTATGCCAATAAAATTACCGCTCTATTGTCTACTTTTAATGGACTCTTTCCCACACATTTACATTAAATGTACACATTTACATCACACATTGGTCACTGGCAACTGCTGGGGTCCTGACTAATGCAGGTATTCCAAACGCAGAGACACATCATTATTCCATATGCACATTGCTACTATGAAGTAACACTGCCCAGGAAAAGGTTTACAGTAAGGTGTAGAAGAAAGGGCCTTCCAGGTAGCTTGATGTCATTGGATCCAAAGTGGGCACAGGGGTGTGTGTGTGTGTGTGTGTGTGTGTGTGTGTGTGTGTGTGTGTGTGTGTGTGTGTTAGAGAGACAGAGAAAGAGAGAGATGGGGACAGAGACGGGGGGATAATGAAGGGGTGACAGAGAGAGATAGAGAAAAAGACATGCAAAGAAAGAGAAATCTCTAAGGTACAGAAGGACACATGGAACCCATCCCCTCACACCCCACCAACAAGCCCCCAGGATTCCTGGCAAGCACGTCATCCTTTCCTGCCAGGATAGATGTGCAATCCCTTGGGGAGAGCATCACAGGGGCTAAGGATCTGCTTTGACTCTGGAGTCAAACCACAGCCCTGTCACTTTCTGGATGGGTGGCAGTGGGCTCATTCAACCTAACCCCTCTGTGCTTCAGCCCTCCCTCTATAAAACAGGAACAACAGTAGTACCTCCATCTCTGAGGATGTTATAGAGATAAAATGAGCTAATACCCATAAAACTATTGAGAACAGTACTCGGCAGCACGTAAACCTACCTGTCTGGATGCTTTTCCTGGCATGTACCTATACAGAGACACAATTGAGCGTCCTAGCTCAATCACTGAGGAACGTAAACCCACCCCTAAGGAGGCATAGATACTTAGGCACATCTTTAGAACAAAAACATAATGGATGCTTGGCAGCATTATTAAGTTAGTCATCCAGAAATGTTATTGAAATAAATCATGAATAATGTGCATGCTTTAAGCACTGTTTAGCCATTAACTTTAAAAAATTTCATTTAGTTTTGCGAAGCATGCCCTATAGAACATAACTACTATAGTAGTAGTTCTCAGCTTGATGAAGCATAAAGATCTCTTTAATTGTTTTAAAACACAGACTTTCCCCATAGGCATGAGCAAATGTGCCTGCTTGCACACATACAAGCACGCAAACACGGACGACATAACCTTACTGCTATATTTTTCTTACTTTCTTCCTACCATCTCATTAAAAAAGTATTGCTTTAAAAGTGACCAAGAATTTAAGCACAACTACAAATATATTTATAAGAAGCATATTTACAGAGAGATTCACTGACAACAGCTGGTACCCAAATAGGTTCCAGGACTCTTTTATTAATTCTTCAAGGGTCTGTGTTCCTTGGATTGAAAGTATTTTCCCAGAAGAATGGAATCACCAGAGGCTAAAACTGGATTACTAAAGAAGTTCAGATACATTAAGTTTTAAAAATTATTAATTGCATAAAAGTCAAACCCCAGAATTTCAACTTCAAATATAACAACAGCAGCCTCTAGATGTTGCCCTTGTTAATGTACAAGAGGCAAGAAAATTTTACAGCAGTATTTTAGGAAGCTAAAGGCCAACATTTTTTATGTCTTAACTCAGAATACTGTGCTTGGGTTTCTTCTTCCCACAGTCTCTCCACAGATGGGCCTTACATTATTGCATTGTTATTCCTTTTGGAATGTTACCCACTGCAGCCAAGGTGTTCAAGAGTGAACACAGAAAACCCTGTGTTGTGTCTGCAGCATCCGCAGTTCCGGAGAAAATATACAAAGGCCCCGAGATTCCTGGAACAAATACAGATCTATGGAAAATATTTTTGGATTTTCTTCAGAAAATTCAAAGTAGGATAACAAGGATTTCAGAACTTTTCTTCTCTGTATTACACAGGACCAATCCCAAGCACTGATGCTTTTGCTTCAGACACACACACACACACACACACACACAGCTGCTGACATCACATTTAGATACAAGTCTTCTATGCTTCTCTTCTAGGCTTCTCTATTGCTTTGAGACTAAAATCAAATAACCTTTCACATTAACGAAGAAGTTGCTTTTTTATTTTTAGATATAATGTGCAAAATCATGCTACTTAACACTACATTACATTCACAGATCATGCAGGTTAAATAAAGACACCTTGCTGATTTTCTTAATATAGATTCAGCTAAGATTAGTTATGCATATGCCACCTTAACATTCAGATTGGGGGTGGAAAGAAGCCTCAGTCAAAAATCACACTTGCACTGTAAGTACTTGGAATTTCGTGGTTCATTAAAGAGCAGCACAATCAAGAATTTATGTCAAAAAGAACAGTATCTTTTTAACAGTTGAAATTATATCCCCCTCCAGGCCTCTCTCCCACCCCCAAGATGAATCATTTTCCTTAACCTCAGAGGACTTGTTTTCTGATCTATGAAATAAAGAGTTTGGCTGGATGATGATTTTGAAGTACCCTCTGGTTCTATCATGCTGTGATTTAAAATTTCCAGGGAACAGAGTGATGAGAAGGCCGAGCGGGAGCAGAGCCAAGACACTAGGGGAATCTGGTCAGCTCAGTTCTTAATGAGGCAGTATTTTCCCCGGTACTCAACAAATGTCCTACAGGGCAGTCAGTGGACTGGCAACTCAGAGCTGAAGGACAAGAAAATATTACATAATGAAAATTCTATCAAAACCTCAATTGTGCTTTAACATTTAAAATCTGTCTATCCCCAGCACTGTCCCCAAAATTTGCCTACAGTGTGCCATTTAAAAATTATTGAATCTCAAAAAACGTAGGTTCCTCCCAAGTAAGACTTGTTACATCATAAGAACTAGTAATGTAACTATGAGAGATTAACCTATGGGGAGGGAGGACTTGTTTTTGACCAGTAAATCTAACAGTAACTTCCAGCGTGAGAAACAAAGTACACTATGTTTTGTGAGTTATTATACCATATAATTCTTTGTGTCATGGAATTACTTAAGTAATTCACTCCAGGGGTGGATAATGTTTTGACTGATTCAATTAAAGGAAGGTCTAACTGGTGATGAGTCATGCGCCTCCCGCAAACAGAGCCTGAGACAGAGACTTGTGTGCAGGCAGTTAAATTGGGAAGGTAATTCCTGAGAGCAGAGGAAGGGAAAGAAAGGGAAATGAAGGCGGGAAACCGAACCAGGATGCACCATGAGGTTGGTCATTCAGCGATGTGCTTCTCCATCAGGCACCCGACACTTTCTCAAGAGTCTTAGGAGACACACCTGAGAACCACGCACAGGAGACAGCAAGGAGGAACATTTCTCCACCAGCTCCCATTACCCACTTGTCAAAGTTTGCCTCGCAGCTGCTCATTTCCCTGCACTTGCATTTGCACAGGTGAGTGCTCAGTAAGGGCCTGCAGGAGTGCAGGACAGAATTAGGGGAGCCTCTGGATGTAAAGCAGGAAGTGTATGCCTAGACCTGTGAGCTGTTGGATGGCACCTCCGTGTTGCTAGCTTCAGCCATGCAGAATTGTTTGCTCAGCAGTGGCTGGAGTAAGACTTCACCCCAAGATGATACGGAGTGGTACACAAGTAGCAGGCCATGCACATCACTCAGGATGGGCCAATTTTGCTGCAGTAACGTTTCCAAAGTCTTGTTTTCTCTCATGTTACAAACCTACTTGGGGTCATGTGTACCATTTTCTTCACTCCACGTCTAAAACTGACAAATCAGTCTCCATCAGGAACACTGCTAATCACTGTGACTAAGGGGAAGGATGTAATATGTAAACTATGCAGAGTTTTGTAAAACTTTTGGCCAGAAAAGAACCATATCAATTCTACTTAATTTTCATTGACCAAAGCGCACCATAGCTCAAATAGCTGGGATGTAGGATAGTGCTGCAGGAAGGGAAATTGCTGGAAGGGTAATTGGGAGTGCAGTGATACAATACACTGCATTGTATCTTATTTTCATGGGCAGAAATTCAAAGGTAGGAGGAAAATTTTACTCTGAAGAAGCTTGACCAAAGGGGAAAAAAACCTTGACCAAATTCTTTCATAGGGCCATTTTTTCTTTAACCACATGGCCACCCAATATTTAGAAATATTATATTCCAAAGAAAACAGACCACTTCCAGTAGATCTTTCCAATAAGAAAATAAGTCATAGGGATGTCATGGGAGAAGCACCAGAAATTATTCAATTCCTGCACTGTAAATTTCTTCACTGTATAGACACTGTTGAGGTGACATCAGTTCCTGCCAATGCCAGTCATGACCACTCACATCTAAAACTTTTTTTAGAAAGATGTCTCAGTTCTTTCTTTTGAATCTATGTTCAGGCAAAATGCAGGTTGCACTGAACAAACCTATCTGGGGAGAAACATGTACAATGGACAGAACTATAGGACCGATCCCAGTATTTCTTGCCTTTGTAGCATCCCTTCCTCCACTTAGGGCTGGATCCCATGCATGAATGATGTCACTTCCATGAGGTGGTTTCAGGAAATGACAAAAGGGAGATTATTCAAGTTGTCTACTTTAATACCATAAACCCTTTAAAGCATAATGGTTCTCTGGCTAGAAAATAAAAAGTCAGAAAGATGCAAAACATGAGAAAGACTCAACCCACCATTGCCAGTGAATGTGGAGGGAGCCTCAGGTGAAAGGCAGAGGAAGCCTTCAGACACAGTGAAAGCCCCATGGTTGCCAGTAAGCAAAGGAAACAAGAGCCTCACAGCTAAGGCTGAGAGGTAGTAGAGTCTTCCAGAGACCTAAATGAGCTTGAAGTAGATTTTTTTTCCCTCAAAATCTCCAGATAAGAGCCTAGGCTGGATGATAACTTCAATTTGGCCTTGTAAGACCCTGAGCATACAATTTCATCAAGTTTGGTGCTTGCCCTGAATTTGGATCTACAGAACCATGAAATAATAAATGGCTGATATTGTTAGCCACGAACAATGTGGTAATATATTATGCAACTATTAGAAAATTCATACAACATGTAACTGGATTTATCAGTGGCTGTGTTCTATTAAACAGCTAAATAGTGACTCTTTCCCATCTTCCAAATGCAGGCTATTAATTCTTATGAGAAGAATGGTAAGCACTGGGAGAAGGGATGGGAGCAGTGATGGAAAGGCTGGGTCCAACACGGGACAGACTAATGGGAAGCACCACCTGCCCAGTGGGCAAGGTTGAGCCACAAGTGATGCGAGTCTGGGCACAACTGCTGACTTTCTTGCCATATATTAGTATGTGGGTCAGAGGTAGCAGGGAGATCATGAAATTATTTTCAAAATGTTATGTACGAATGACATTTTCCTGATTCTAAATTCACAACATGATATGCAGAGAATTCAGAAGCATTTAGATATTACATCAGATAACGCAATGTGTTCATCTATTTGATGAATCATTTTTATTTCCTTTTTCCTTAGTACCAACAAAGGGCTATAGTTCCCAAGATCTCTGACCAGTAGGTTGAGGTCCTTTGATGGAATTTTGGTCAATGGGTTGTAAGAAGACATAGTGGAAGTCACTGTTGGGCCTCACTGTTATAAAAACCTCCACTGCTAGTGTCCCCAAAGAAGCCAGTGTTGAGGTGATAGGCTAGGGGATGGAGGAAGCCTGCATACTGAGTCACTGAATGAAGGAGAATCACCAGAGACCCACACAGGACCATGCTGAGCCTTGTTTTGTTAAGGTTTTGAGTTGGGGTGGAGATAGGAGCAGGTACTTTCTTACTAAAGCATAGCCTAACTTTGCCTGAATAATAACACATATATTTGCTTGCTTGATTTAACAGCTTTATTAACAGAGTCTCTTTCTCTCTGAGTTTTTTTTTTTTTTGATTTAGTATAACACCTAAACATTACATGGAATTTGAATATCAAATTGAATTAATGTTATAAGAACTTCCTATTCTGACACATCTTGATATTTACACTAGATGATTTCTCTCATATGAAACTATAACGAGAACCATATAAATCCTGATATAAACATATACACACACGTAAATTTATGCATATTCACTAATAATAGAAATAACAATAAAGTTGCTCCAGCAATGGTGAATTACAGTATACTTATCCTTAACTCCATTTTAATCACCACTCCCTCCATCCTCAAATTAGGAGCCAGCCCTGCTTCTCTGATCTTTTCAGCCTAATTTAAGGGCTGTAAATTTGGAACAAAGACAAGTGATAGTGAAGACTAGCAAGGGCTTTGCACATGGAAAGAGTCACAATGAGAAGTTAAAATTGTTTTCCTGAATATTCAGAAAAGGCGTTAACTATTTATAAACCAAAAGGCAGAAGTGAACACCCAGGGCTTGTCTCATCCAATCACCCATTTTCCCATTTACTTGCAATGAATTCCAAAAGACCTAAGAAGAGACAAAGGGCTAATACATATTCTTTAATGTGCAAGATTACAATTAACCTAACGTCTGTTTCAAATTTACTATTATCTATTAAGGAATAAATAATTTTACAGCCCTCTAATGTAGCTCTTAAGCTTTAAATCACTGACCATAACTAATAAGCAGCTTAATAGAAAGAATACCCTAAATAGAGCCACAGACCACAATTTCACTGAGCATAAATCACCATCACTTTTAATGCAAGGGCAACAGCAAATCTCTGTAATTACTGGATGCATTTTGAATCACTTTTATTATTACTGCACTGGTCCCATTAAAAATCCAAAACACTGAACTGCATGGAATATAAAACTGGAATTATGATACACTACAAGCTCTAATTGAAATCCATAAATTTTCTACTAATATTCAGAATTATTTTGTTGCCCAAGAACTTCAGCTATGCAGAATTAACTTTGAAAGCATTTGCTCTGTCTACAGCACTAAGTAAGAGTATTTTACACTGCTGAATTTGAGAAGTTGTTTTGGGAGAGAAGCTACAGATTGTGTTTTATTCACTCAGGACTCTACATTTCTAAAGAAAACACTAACATGCAAAAAATAGAATACATATACCAAATAGAAAACACCTTTTAGAAAAGGATATAAGATGATGTACCATTGCTTCTGTCTGTCACCATCACAACTGAATGCCCAAGACTGTATACAACATCAGCATTAATCGCCTTACTAAAACGACTGAAAAATGTCACTAAATTTGTACAAGGGTAACAGGGATACTATGGCAACTCTCTTACAAGGAATAAACACAGGATGAGTGAAAGCCATTTTGAGGGATGGTCATACGCATATAGAGGGATAGTCAAATAGAGGGATGGTCATAAACTTTCTAAGTTTAATGACTAATAACTTTTAAAAGCCTCTTAAAAAGCCTTAATACTACCCAGATAGACATCTTTGCTAACTATGGGTCAAGCTGTTTTGCTATCCATACAAGTTTATATACATGCCATTCTGAGCATAATTGCTAGGTATGCAGGAAAATATATTTCATGGTGAGTGTCCCTTACTCAAAATGCTTGGAACAGTAAGTGTTTCAGATTTCAGATATTTTCAAGTTGGAAAATATTTACCTACACAAAATGTAGTATCTTGTGGATAGGACCAAACCCTAAACACAAAATTCATGTAGGTTTCATATGTACCTTATACACATAGACTGAAGGTAATTTTTGCAATATTTGTAATAACTCTATGCATGAAATAAAATTTCATCATATAGAATTTTCCATTTATAGTATCAAGCTGGTGCTCAAAGCGGTTCAAATCTGGGAGCTTCTGGATTTGGACTTTTTTGGATTAGAAATGCTCAACCTGTATGTGTATCTTTTATAAAGCTGGACAAATATTCCATAAATTGTGAAATTTACATGAATATATGTAAATACACGATTTACTGTCAAGATCATACAGCTGATCATGCAATACAATTAATTTTATTAAAATTACAATTTTCTATATATTGACTCATTAATTTCACTATGGTCTACAATGAAGGCTCCAGCACTGCAAAACTAACAATTTTCTCATAATATCATTGGGCCACCACCACAGGGAGTCTTTTGTAAATAATGTGCATTCCATTTTTCTATTCCCAATGTATCAGCATCTGAAAGGCCTTAATCTCCTTTGAGTAGGTCAGTTTTAAACATACTTTTCCAATTACTGCCAAGAAAGAGGTTCGTGCTGTCCCTTGAGCATCCCTTTCCCATACCATGTTAGCGGTCTGCTGACATCCCCTCCCTGGTAGGCCACTCCCCACTCATGTGCACACCTGCTCTCAGTCCAGCCTTATGTTCTAAATTCCCCCAGCTATCTCATTCTGGGGGATTTCTTATATTTTCAACTTCTAATGCATTTAGTAGCCAGGCTGATTTCTCAGCTTGGTTGCCTTACACAGTCCCTTAGCTTATGCATTTAATATTCACAAATTTGTCTTTTTTTACCACCTATACTTTCAATAACAGAGACACAACCTTAGTATTTAACTAAAGAAAATCACCTGTAATTATAAATAATAAGATGTGCATAATTTCAGAACTAGGTGTCCTTCTTTATTTAAACCCAATTATTGTAAATTCTGTTTATTTGTTTGTGGGATTTTTTGGGGTGGGGTACTGGGAATCAAACTCAGGACCTTGCACTTGTCAAGCAAAGCGCTGTGCTGCTGAGCTATATCCCCAGCCCTTATTGTAAATTCTGATAATTATATCCAATTTGATTCCAAGGAACTCAAATACACAAATAGCAATATGGAAGATTCTATAGTAAAAATATTAAAGTTAAAATTATTCTCCTTTCCACATAAGACTCAAGATTGTTTTTGTACCCAAAAATGGGCAACTGAAATGGATAGACACTTCTCAGAGGAAGAAGAACAAATTGGCAAATGAATAAATGAAAACTGTTCAACATCACTGGTCATTCAAGAGATGCAAATTCAAACAACATTAAGATTCCATTTCAACCCAGAAAAAAATGGTTATTATCAAGAAATCAACCAATAACAAATGCTGGTGAGGCTGTGGGAAAAAAGGAACACCTCTCCATTATTGGGGGAGTATAGACTGGTGCAACCACTGTGGAAATCAGTATGGAGATTCCTCAAAAACCAAAAATGAGGTTCTATTTAACACAGCTATTCCTCTTCTTGGTGTCTGCCTGAAAGAATTAAAAGCATCTTACCATAGCGATATATGCATACCTATGTTTATAGCAGCATGATTTGTAATAGCTAAGTCTTGGAAACAGCCCAAATGCCCAGCAACAGATGAATGGATAAAGAAAGTGAAGAGGGCAGTTAATACAGTGGAATACTATTCTGCCACAAAAAGGGTAAATGAGATATTTCTAAGTAAATGGGTACATCTTGAGATCATAATTTTAAATGAAATAAATCAGACATGTATGTTTAAATATCACATTGTTCCTCTCATGTGAGAAAATGAAAGGGCAAATAAGGACCAAAAAGTATAAAATATTGGGAATTAGGAAAAGAATGTTCAAATAAGAAGGGAAATAAGGAAGAGGAAAAGGAAGGAAGGAAAAAAAGAATAGAAGGGAAAAAATGGAAGCAATGCTTTTATAAATAAGAGGGAGAAAAGGAGTTGAAGGGAGGGGAGGGGATTAGGCAAAAAAGAATCAAGTTATACTGTGTATAGGTGCAAATTCCCTATGATGAATGTTATCATTATGTGTATCAAAAGTATAACAACATTTAAAAAATAAAAACAATAAGAGAACATTTTAAAAAAAAAAGGACCGTGATTTTAACATCAACACTTTCTTGGATCTGCAGCTCCTGGTCTGCCCTATAGATATCAGGACTTCCAAGTTCCCACAATGACAGAGACAGATCACTAAAATAAGAGGAAAGCATTAGAAATCCTGTGGTTCTGTTCTGACAGATTCCTCCTCATCTTGCTGGACTCCTGTAGCCTCCTTGCTGTCCTCTGCCACTACTGGTGCTTCTGCATATCCCGCTGTCTCCCATCACCGTCAAAGGCCAGTGTACCATGAAGTCAAAGCCTTAGGGTCTCTTGCCCAGATTTTTCTCAGACCCCTTACCTAATTTTCTGTTCTTATTCCTTATAGAGGCACCCTAAATTTTATACGTCATGCTCCAGAAGCCCTGGATGTGCCCTGGAGTCCATGAACTGGTCGAACCCCCAGGTCGGATCTGAACTCCACATGTGCTGGCCTCTGTCAACACTGCCAAGCCTCCTCCCTGCCCATGGCTGGAACCAGACTTCCAGGCCACAGCTGCACTATCCCCATCATGTCGCACAGAAGCAACTCATGAGTCCGAGGCAATGCTCAGTCCAAGGACACTCATTAGGTGCTACTATCCAAAACCCTAGTGGCAACCATAATACACAGAAATGTTTCCTCAGTAATGCAGGGTAGAATATCAAATGGCTGGCTCTCCAGGAAGAAAAATGTATGCATATATACACAGTCACAATTTAATTATAAAGTTTATAAATCTCACTGATATAAAGGATTGTAGTGTATAATTTCCAAAAACTACTGTGAACTCTATTCCAGCCCTTATTATAAATTCCACATATCCAACCAGTCATGACAGCATGCTTTTGAAGGCTGCGCCGAATTCTTGTATGAGAAGCCGACTGACCTATAGCTCCGAAGATGAGCACAGTTCTGACATGAACGTCTGTGGATACGGTTTTTACAGTGATGCACAAATGAAAAAGGAGGAAAGGATCATCTCAGGGACCACCTCGTTCAGCACAGCATTCACATGTGCCTACCTGGCCTTGTGCTGGGGTCAGCACATGAGATAACTACGACATGGGCCTGCCTTCCCTCATACAGAAGTAAGAAGCCTTAAAGCAGCAATTATCCTGATAATAATCTGAGATTACAATTAAATACGCAATTTCTGGCAGAGTAGTTTAAATGCTTTGGCAGCTTCAGTTCCATAATTTATGTAATTGTAACTGATCATTACGACTTTAGAGTAATTTCATACATAGATGGGACTATAGTCACATAAACAGGATGAAAGCATTTCTCTGAAACACTAGAACAAAACTTAATTGAGCATTTTCAAGCCTGAAGAACCTCTTTTACCTCTAATATTGAAACCAAAAAAACCTTATTATTTTTACATTTTGAAAAATGTTGATGTCCTAAGATAAATGAAATATATATTTTAGGCTTGTTATACACACTTCTCAAGCCAGAAAGGATCTAAAGTAGGAAGAAAGGCATATGTTTTATAAACAGAACACTATTTAATGTGCCATAGTCAAGACACTTGTTTACAATTTTAAACAAGGCTAATTCTAAATGAAAGTAGGTCGAGTTCAGAGGTTAACTTGGATTAACTTGGATCTGCATTTCATGATTTTGTAGTTCTCAGAATAATAGATTAAGACATCAAGTAGAAATTGCATAGAAGGCTGATTATGCAAAATGCCCAGGGCTCAGAATCCAGAACATGACTCTTTCTGCACTGGAGAACCACTGGCCTGTCCCCCTGCATCTCACTAATTCCTCAGCCCCACCCAAGCCACCTCCCTGCCCACTCACTTCCCTCTGGCTGGTGATTTTCAACATTTACAAGAACTCCCCAGTCTGCAAGGTGGGCCTCTCACTGAGTGTTCTGCCTTTTAAATGAATTACATAAACCTCAACCATAACCACAGACAAAAGTGAAACCAACAGTCCATTGTAGCTAAGGAAGAAAGGGTAGGGCTGGACGCATGCTGCACACACGGACAGCACTCCTCCAAGGAAAATCCCAGCCAGGGAAATACATGAGCACATGCACATACGTATGTGTGTGTGTACACGTGCCTGGGTGTTCACACACGCACACCCAGAAGAGTGGTGAGTTACTCTATTACCAAAAAAACCCCTTTCCTTCAATAGGAATGTGATTCTTGCCCCAAGTCACCTCCACTCAGAATTTAAAATTCCAGTGTTTATTATTGAAGAGAATCTCAAACCCAACTATTTCCCTACCTGGAGCAAAAGTTCCTAATGCATTTGCTGGATAGTTCTGTTTGTAGGTTTTTAAAGCATAATCTAAACATTTGGAAAAATGTCTTCACCATATATGGTAAAGACTGCTCCACTTCACAAAAAGCAGGAGGACCACCTGTTATGGTTTGTGTCTGTGTGTTCCCCCAAAGCCTCATGTGGTCATGGGGCAGTCTTTTAGAGTTTGATTAATTATGGGTGTGAGAGCTACACCCGCCCTGGGGTGGATAATTTGCATATGTAAGGGAGAGGAAGAGGCTACTTGCCGCCATTCCTCCCTTTTAGTGCTTGTTGCTTTTGCTGTGTTCTGCCGCCATGAGCTGTAGCCCTCTGCCATGTGCCACTCTGCCTTGTAACCTGCAAGTATGGACTGAAACCTCCACAAACTGTAAGCGAAATAAACCTATCCTTCCTTAATTTTGGGCATCAGATATTTTGTCCCAGCAACGAGAGGAAAGTAACCAAGACACCACCATAAGAAAAAGGGCTTTAAAAATCCTAGCTGAATTTATTTTCAAATGTTCTAACTCATTTCTAACCCTAAAAAAATTTTACTAACTTTATTCATGAGTACCTAAATGACCGTATATATTGTATAAACTATGAAAATTCTAAAAGAATTATTTTCATGATATCATTTTAAATGTTTTATATTATAACATATGTGTAAGTACCCAACTCATTTTACTGGATATTTTTAAATGCTCCAAAATGAGTGTGTATTAACAAAATAAGTGCTTTGAAAACCATTCACAGTAAAGTGTTTCACTTTGAGATGAGATGAAATAGATAGAAAGTAAAAGATTCAGAGAAGTCATTACTGGTGAGTTTGTGCAGCATTTTCTGATTGTCGTCCTTTTCTATGCAATCTGGTGGGCTTCCATATGAGGTGATCTATAATGAAATACTAAAAGTGTCAAACTGTCCTCTACCTTAACTCCACAAAGATACAGTCAATTCGCTTCCTAGAATAAATAGGTTTAGTAACTCTCCAGATCAAATACATATGGCAGGGGTCCCATCTGCAGAATAAATTCCAAACTCATTAGCACTATAGAGAAGTCCAATCCCACCTCTTATGCTTTGTATCCGCAGTGCCCTCCACAGTCTTATGTGCTGAAAGGCTTGGTCCCCACCTGGCAGCACTGCTAGGAGGGGGTGGAACCTTTAGTAGGTGGGGTCCAGCTGGAATAAGGTCTCTGGGGCTGTGTCCATAAAGGATATGCTGGGATTCCAACCCCTTCTTTTCTCTCTCTTTTTGCTTTGCAGGTACCAGGATGTGAAGAGTTTTGCTCTACCATATGCTCCTCAGTTCAGTGTTCACCATCACCACATGCTCAGAGCAACAGAGCCAAATGACCATGGAGTGAAATCTTGGACAGTGTGAGCCAAACTTTTCTTCTTTCTAAGTAGTTTATCTCAGGTATTTGGTTATAGCAACAAAAAGCTAATAGATAGTCCAGTACTATGCTTTGTTTTATACCATTTAACTATTCTCCATGCTATTGCCACCGTATGTGGGCCACTCACCAATCCAGATCCTGTACTTTCCTTACTTATATTATGCTTATGTTGTTTCATGCATTCATTCATTCAATTAATATTTGTAGTAAGGTGCCACACATATACAGGCTTACAAAATGAATAAGATTCTGCAATCTCACCCTCAGATTCCAGTGTCTAGTCCACAATGTAGCTTTCCTTGAATAGGAGAAACCCTACCTATTCATTACATTCCAAGTCCTCTCCGAAGATTCCCCAAACTGCCTTTCAAAATGAACAGATCCCTCCTTGGCATTCCCACAGAACTCTGTTTATATTTCATCTTGGCATTCATATCATGTGGAAATGCTATGTATTTCCACTAACATACATTTATGGATAGATGAATCTGTGCATGTGTATAACTGTGTATGTATATCTTCCTCCAGGTTATAAATTCTCTTAGGAAGCAACTCTGTCAGAGATACCTCTACATCATCCCACATAATAACACCTACCAGTACTTTGTAAATTCTTAGTGTTTAATAAATATTTGTTGAATGTAATTAACAATATTAATAATGATTAATAATATGCCAAGGAGCAGCACTAGCCCAAAATTTGAAATTCACCAAAGCTAAGCCTAGTGTATTCAAAATTTATAGTATATTCTCTAAAAAAATACTTTTTCCATTCTCTCTGCACATGTTTATTATCTGAATTGCAACAAGCCTAGTTTATTATATCTGAGCTGTGCCTCCCAAATTCAATTCTAGTAGGCCATTTGGAGATTGCAGCATGTAGGTGACACAAATGCAGTGTAAAAAAGCAGCCAGGCGTGGTCTCTGTGGCATTTCCAACAATAATCTGGATCCAACCCTGCACATTGGAATTTAAGGCTAATTTAGTAATGGAGTCTTATAACCACCGTACAATCACATAGCTTTTCAGAAAGCAAAAGTACATATTTGTCCACCTATATGTGATCAAAGAGCAAGCCTACTCAAGGAGAAGCATTTGTCAAGCACATTCAGGGACAGTGGCAGTAACCAACACTTCCCTAGCACGGGCTGGTGAGGATTTGCTCCTTATCGGACCCTGTGACATAGACATTAGCTGATCTTATTAATATAATAACCAACCACTGTGATTTGTGCCTTCATTAAAATCTGCATTTCTGTATTTAGTGGAGATGTATGGCTTTGGTTTGTTTTAAATTTGACCTTTCTATTGAGATTGACAACAAAGCAAAATCAGAAGTGGGGAAAATTACAATCATGTACTTTATAACACCTATAAATACTTTGGATATCAATGAATAGACTTTACTAGCAGATCAAATACTACTCACACAGATTCCGCCTTTTAAAAGACTTTTTCCTCTTGTGTCAGTGTTCTACAGACTTTTAACAATGTATCTCCATCCCAGGCCAGCCAAAGTGGTAACACGCTGGTCTCTGGCCATATCTCCTCAGAGCTCAGCTACACCATCACTTCCTCCATGAGACTTCCTACCTGCCTACTGTGGTAGGCACTTATTTTGTTGGCCACAGTGACCAGTCCCCACACCAACTCATAGGAGGCATTATCACAGTAAATGAGACCCTATAATTTGGTCTGTTTTCACAGTAAGTTCTTGAGGGGCAATCTGAACCTTATTCTTCAAGGTCATTCTATCACGCAGCATCTGACATACAGTGACTGCTCCATAAAAAACTTCGAATGAATATAGAAATGAGACCACTGTGAGGCATAACCACCAATTTTGAAGTAAAATTGACATTTCTCTAAGTCTTTCTGCAGAGCATCAAGAGCACATGGAGATCTGACACCTCAGTCCTGTACCATACGCACGAGTTAAACCACCACCAATCAATATTATCATAGACACATTGTTTGAGTATTTGCCATGTTCTGGGCATTTTTCTAGGTATTTTATGATACTTAACTAAATGCTCACAAAATTCACAAACACTAAGTGTAACTGTTATCTCACTGTACAATGAAAGAAACCAAGGCCCTGAGATTATATGTTAAACACCTCAGAAACATTCCAGTATAATTACAGATTATCAAAAGTTTTTAAATATGCATTTCACTGGACTCACTAAATCTTTGAGAATTTAATAGCATTCTTGGAAAGGTTTGTTGATATAAAACCTACATAAAATTATTTATCCTTTTTAAGAGTACTATTCAATCAGTTTTGACAAGTGTATATAGCCACAAGGCCACAACTATAATCAAGAAACACATCCCCATCATCTCAAAAATTTTCCATGTCCCCTTGTGTAGTCAGTCCTGTCCTTCCCAGCACATAGCGATCACTGGTGTTTTTTGTGTCACTGTAGCTTTGCCTTCTCTAGAATGTCATAGCAATGGAATCATACACAGTGTAGTGTTTTGTGTCTGGCTTCTTTCATTTGGCATAATGCTGTCAAGGTTTATCCATGTTATTGAAAGTACAAGTGATTCTTTCTCATTGCTCAGTTATTCTATAGCATAGGTACATGTCACTCAGGTTGCTGATAGTTTGGAGCCATTTTAACTAAAGCTCCCATGTATATTTGCACACAAGTGTTTCTATGAGTCTTCTAAGAGGCTTTATTGTCCCTTGTGTAGAGACCTGAGAGTGGAGCTGTTTGGAACATGAAGTTTATGTTCATCTTTATAAGAAATTGCCAAGATATCAACCAACGTGGCTGGGCCATCCTGCATTCCTACCAAATCTTTATGAGTTCACTTGTTCTATATTTTTAATACCACTTATTTCCGACAGGCTTTTAAAATTTTAACCATTCTGGTGGTGGCCTGGCTCATTGTGGTTTTAATTTGCATTTCTCTAGTGACTAATGATGTACATTTTCATGTGCATAATGACAACCTATATATGTCCTTTGGTGAGAGTCCAAATGTTTGTCAATTTTTCTGATTGTCTTACTAATGAGATATAAGAGTAATCTGTATGTTCTAGTTACCAATCCTTTGTTAAAGTCCTTTTGCAAATTCTTTCTCCTGGTCCCTGACTTGATCTTTATCTCCATAACACAGTTAAGGAATTTATATTAAGGAAAAAAGTAAGTTTATATATTTCTATCTTACTATAGTTAAAATATATTCCTTGGCAATATAACTTATTAGAGTTTTAGAATATTTTAGATTTATAGGAAAATTGCACAGATAGTATAAAAAGTTCCCATATATTCCTATATCCATTTCTACTATTATTAATATTTTATACTAATATAATACATTTTTTATAATTAGCATCCATTTTAAAGTTTGTACCTGATTGTTCCAACATCCTGGTCATTCCTGGGTCTAGTTTTCTTGATTGCCTTTCCTTGGTAGGTCAGTTTTTCCTTTCTCTTTTTTATGTCTTGTAATTTTTGACTAAATGCAAAACATTATAGGTGAAACCACAGCTGAACCTGAGATAAACTGGACTTTACTTCTGAAATGGGCATATTCTGCTGGCTATTCTCATAGGTGACTGGGTCTATCTAAAGAACAGCTGAACTGGGTTTGGGTTTGGTTGTTGCTATGGTGACCTTCAGTGCAGCATGGATTTTAAATTCCTCCCTCAACAGATTCCCACCACCTTGTGTTTACTATGACAGAAAAGTGATACCAGGGTTGGTTTTTTTTAGCGTTCCCACTGAGCCATGAGCTCCTAGCAGGCCTGACATATATAAGCAACAGCAGGCACCTCTCTCTGGGCTTCTATTCTCTCCCCAGATTGAGACTTGTTACGGACATCAAGTCTCATGGCATGGTCAAGAAGGGTTATTTTCATTCTCCTGCAGCCACTTCCGTCCTTGATAGATCCTATTTACTAGAGCTTCAAGGATGGGGCTTTCCCAGCACTGCTATCCCTTTGACCCATGAGTGACCACCAATCTCTGCTTTGTATTGCTGGTGGGTCCTGGGTTCAACTTTCTCCTTCCTCAGCTGTGGTTGACTGCTTTATCAGTTGAATCCTCAGCACAAGTGGATTTCCCAACTCTCTGCTGGTAAAGATAGACTAGGAAAACATCTATTTTATTTTACTCCTAGACTGTACAGCTTTTATGTCCTACAACAAAAGGTCTCAGACAGTGGTGGACTCTGAGCCTGTTCCCCCCAGGTAATTCATCACCACTGGCACACCTGCTCTGGAGAACAGACCTCTCTGGTTTCCTGCCCTACCTTGATCATTCTGATAAATACCTAGTGGAGGCTTGGGATAAATAGCAAACAAGTAAATATAAACACTCTGTCTAGGGTTCCTGGGGAATTATGAATTGTTAAGATAGCCTATAATTTACAATTCAACAAAAACTTTAGTTGTTTTCATCAAATCTGCTTTGATGGTTGTAACCTTCCCTCTTGGGCTCTGCCAAAGATAAAACAATGATGAGTCCTCTCTCTCCTTGGAGTATAATCTGGCAGCCTTTAGATCCTGGGTCTCCGATGGGTAAGAAAATACAAGATATTATAGATTATTCATCTTTTGCTCATTGCTAAAATGGGAGCAAGGAAGTAAAAAGGGAAAAAAGAGAATAAAAGGAAAAAATGAGAACAAACCTTTTGCAAATAAGGAAAGGAAGAAGAGTTGAAGGGAGTGGAGAAGAATGGGGACAAAAAGAAGAATCAAGATACACTATGTACAGATACAAATTCCTTATGATAAATGTGACTATGTATATCAAAGGGTACCAATAAAACTAATTATATATACAAATATATGCTAAAAATAAATAAAATGGGAACAATGTCTTCTTGAGGCTTTTATATGCTAAATGAAAGCTGCACCCTAGAGTTTTATCATTTAAAACAAGTTATAAATCCAAAAGGACATTAAGAGTCCTATACCTTCTCATTATTTTGAAACTTTCTATAACCAATGGCTTCTTCACTATTTTGAAACTCACCTTCCCTTCTTTCCAACACAACAAAGCTACTGTTCCATATTTGCACCTCTGTTCACACTCAAATATTCAGAAAGTATCCTAGGCTTACTCTCATTAAAACACATGATTGCGCAGGTAGAACATGGGCTCAGTCTTACTGGAACTGGTTAATATGCCAACCAGTTCCCCAGTACAGGTGAACTCCCTCCCCTTTCACAATCAGATCCAAGAAGGGAGTTGTTGTTTGTAGTCACTGGTCTACAAAGGAATAGATTTGATACAAGACACACAAATTTATAGGAGTATCTCATAATATTCACCCAAAAAGTCACATACAGAACAGTGCAAGAGATTTGTATGCCTGCTAGAGACCAGAAGAATCCAGCTAAGGACCTGGATCCCACAGTTATGGCCCGCAGGAGCCCAGCTGAAGGCCTAGCGCCCAGTGCAATGTCTCATGCAAGTCCTTATCAAGAATCTGTACCAAGAAGACCCAAACGCCAGCGGTGGAATACAGAAAGTCTGCACTGGAGGGGTGAAGGATCTGTACCAGCAGGTTAAGGGCTCAGGGTAAAGAGGAGACCTCCACCAAGAGAACAGCAGCCATCCCCTACAGGGAGGATCTAAGCTCCTCTGAAGATGGGAATAGCCAGCTCTTACCAGGAAAACCAGCCGTAATGAAGCTGTCCCTGAGAAATCAGCAATCTTCCCCTTTTGTTCCCCTTTATGCCATTGGCAACAATCCTCAGGTGGGCCTTCCTTGTCCAGAACCACACTGACTCAGTTCAGTTGGGTGCACCCACTTACACTGACCATTACTTAATCCACCAAAGGAGTCTATTTCCCCAAGTATATAATTGCTACTAACTCAATTTCAATTATTCATTTGTAATTTTAGCAGCAAAAACAGATAATTCAAAAACATGAGTCTTTGCAAAGGGGATAGTTGTTAGAAATGAATAAATGTATTTTTAAGCAAACAAATCAAAATTTATGTATCCCCTTCCAGAAAAAGAAAGCTGAGTAACTTTTGGGAGGAGTCTTGCTTATGTCAGACAACTGTGGAACCACACACGATCGTGATATTAATGAACCAAGTCCCCCACAAGTGCCCATCCTCAGCAGAGCCAGCCTTCACGCTTCATACATGGTCACACTGTTGATGTGTCTTATTTTTTATTTAACTGTTCAAACTTGGAACCTGAAATAAGACTAAGCTGCCAGCTAATTTTTCTACCAAAGACTTTCAACTGTTTCTGAACCCCCACTCCAGATGCTAAATATGTCACTATAGTTATTCAAAGCAACTCAAATTAATTTCTAAAAGTATTCTGAGTAAGAAAAGAGTCATTTGGTTAAATGGCTGCCTTCACAATACCTTTTGTTTGAGTAAGTGGAAGAAAAGTTTGGGATCCTAAGAATATACCTGAAACTATAATAGCAAAGTATGCATTCAGCAGATTTTAATATGATAAAAATTCCTGAAGACCTAAGCCAATAATATTGTTTTTTGCAGTCTATAGCACAGTAGTAATCATATATAGTTAATGGAAACTGAAAACTTCCCCTGCTTCCCTTGCTCCCTCTCCTTTTCTTTCCCTTCTTCTGACTCTTCTTCCCTCATCTCCCCTCCTCCCTTCTCCTCTTTTACCAACTCACCACTGAGCCAAGTTAATACAGACTGTTTCAGTGGAACAGAATGTGCTATCTGGGAGGCAAAACTTAATCTTGAATTCCCAATGTCTATAATAGAACATGGACTTTTATTACCAAATTGGTGGATTTAATTCATTTATGGCTTTTTCTTTTAAGTCTCATGATGTTCATCAGTGTTCCCAATACATGCTGAAAGAATGAAAAGTTCTATTTATCTTAAATCAAATATAAAATATGGGTTTATTCGACGAGAGCAACTTTGAAATTTAAATTAGTATGCTATTACATTTGAAAAACAATAAAGATCTCTAAGACATACCCATTCCCTGTCCCATAGCTATTTTTCTTGAATTTAAAGATAGTTATCAAGGCCCATAATGCAATGTTTTGTGGTACTGGGAATGAATGCAGGAGTGCTGCACTGCTGAGCTACATCTCTAGCCCCTGTTTTTTATTTTGAGACAGGGTCTCCCTAAATTGCTCACACTAACCTCAAACTTGCAAACTTCTTGTCTCAGGCTCATAATGCAATGCTTTTAGCACAGTGACATCGTTCATGGGCCATCGGGCAGTATACCTGGTTTTCAAATAAACTTTGCTAATTGTTACTTGCTAATTATTATTTATGTTACCTAAACTTTCAACTTTCATTCATCTCAAATACAAAACAGGAATGGTAAAAATAACCTCTACCCCAGGAGGTTGTCATGAAACTTGAATTAAACAATGTTGTAAACCATCCTTCCCAAATAATAATAAATGCAGAACTGTTATTATGACTTGGCATATTTAAGACTGCTGCCTACCTTGTGCAACTTTGACTTACAAATGAATTTAGGTGGGAATGGAAAAGAGTATTTTAACTTTCTAAACTTCATGAAGAGAATAAGAGAGGTAATTCAACAGAGCTATCTCCTCCAGATGTGAAAAGGATAGCTAAACCTATCCTTAACTAGCATATGGTCCAATGAAGAATATACCTAATTATCACAGTTAATGAAATCAAAGCACAATAAAAAGAATTTCAGAATGCAGCTCTTGATTTTTCCGTTTGCCATCCTTAAAAAAATATCTTCACCCTCCCCATTACCCCACAAATTATTCTCAGTATAATATAGCATGGTCATCTAAAAACAGCTAAGTTGCCAGTGATGAAAAATATCATACTTATCAGAGAGCAAGGGTCAGGTATGTCCTAGTCACATATTTTAATAAGTGAGCAGAAGATCTGATGATTCAGTTCACCACCATTTTGCAAGGTAAGGATGTCCAAATAAATATCATATTAACAGAGATAAATGCACTGGTCCAAACTGTACTCAAATAGTGGCATTTTAAAAGCTCTTATTTTGAATGACATCGCAATAAAACAAAACTCCAATTCTTTATCACTTCTTGGTTTGAAGAAGCGCTCAAAGACTAATTACTTTGCAAACACTTTGTCTCATCTCTAATGTACAATGCATGTAACAGGCACAGCCTGAACTTTTTTCCTCCTATGCCAGCCTAAGAAAGCTAGAGATACAGTGCATGGTGTATGTGATCCCAAGTGACAACAAATCCCATTCATTCTTCAGATGCCTATAAACATCAGTGATATAATTAACAATGTATCAAATTATCAGTTTTTCTTTCACATTAACTGGAACTATGCACCTTTACTTGATCCTGTAGGAAATAAGTGCTATGTATTGCTCTGAGGATTTTTTTATGTAAAATATTTTCCCTTCGTAAAACTCATCTATAACTTTATTACTTTCTGGCCATGAAAATATTGCTACTACTTAAAGCAGTACTATTTTTGTCAATCAAGAGCTTCCCAGAGGAGCACTTCATAACAGCAGTGTTGCATTCTGTGTTGATACAACCATGTTTAAAGTGGCTGTATCTTTATTGCATGATTGATGGCTGGCTTAGGAAATGCTGAGTGTATCTAGTTCTGCAAACTCAGCTGAGCTTAGCACTTGATTTACGTATCTTCTCCAGAAACATTCTATTACTCTGCCCCATATTTAATCCTTGCTACAATGACTTTTAAAAAAACTCATCTATTTGACCTTCCAATGAATGTTTAAGTGTAAATCAAAGTTGTTAAATTAATATTTCTTTTTTTTTTAATATTTCTTATAGATTATTCCAATTTTATCTTTGCTACACATTGAGCCGCTATTGCCAGGCAAAGCCAACGATTCAAATTAAAATGAAGGCCACTTCGGTGTACTTTATAAGGATTTTCAATTTGAGGAGGCACCTGGCAAGCAGCTCTATCTGTATCTTTCAGCAAAGATCTGGGGTGGGGGTGGGGGTGGGGGCAGGAAGGAAGCGGACCACAGGAGAGAAGGGAGGAGTGGAATGAGGGAGGATAAAGGTGAAGAAGGAATTTCTAGAATCTGGAGGAATTTCCTCTACTGAACTGCAGAGTTTATGCCCCGATTCAAAAACGAAACATCTGTATAAGCCAAGAGCACTAAATTATTACCTAAAATTCTGTAGCTGCTGCCTTTTGAGTCTGAAGCTGCCAGGCTCCATTTGAATCCAGATAGATACCACACCTTTGAAAAGTCATGAGCAGGAGGTCAGAAGTAACAGTCTCATGAGGGTTAGTGTGGAAATGGCTACACACTGACGCCAAACAGCAGGCATTACTCATGAAAGAGAAGACAGACTGTAATTACGTTCTGGGAGTAAGATTGCTATGAATACCTCATCTGCTTGATTCTAGAGACATCACTTTGTGTTTTACTTCATCAAAATTATGTACGAATGGTTTCATTTAAGAAATTTATTAATGTAATAGATCTTAACATGAGGCAAAGTTAGAAAGAAGTGTTTAAGTCACTAAAAAAATACTCTGTAGAATTAAATACCCATTTCCAACAAAAATTTCTACAAAATTAGGAACACAAGGATGTATTCTTAACATCACAAGGGCTATCACAAACTGAGAGCCAAGGACAGACTAACAGCAGAATTCTTGCAGTATTTTCATTAAAATTTGGACTAGACTGAGAATGCTTAATTGCAATTATTATTTAACATTGCTCTATAAATTCTAGCTAATGCATTAGCACAGAACAAAGAAATGAGAGCTATAATTTCTGTAAAATAGGGGATAATATTGTATGTATAATTATGTATAAAATTAGAGTTTTACATTATATTAAAATAAATTTCAGACAGATTACAGAGTTAAACATAAAAACAAAACTGAAAAAATAGGAGATACAGGTATATATTAACACTGGGGTAGAGAAGGGATTTTGTAAGGATAAAAATCAACCATAAAAATAGAATTTGATTCTCCTTAATAAAAAGGGAACTCTAAAAGGCAAACACCAAATTTTGTAAAATATTTTCAATGGAGGAAAAATGTTGTTTTTATTAAAGTTTCTCTAAATTTTGAAATGAACACTCACATATCAATCGAATGGCAAGTAGAAGAGCTAATAATTTAAAATAAGGTCTTCATATTAGGAAAAATTCTGCAATCATTAAGTTATACACAGTACCATAAATATTAGCTAGACGCTTTGAGGGATACAATGTATCAGGTACTATATGAGGCCCTTTTCTTACAATGGCTCATTGATTTATCACAATAGCCTTAAGAAATTATCGATGTTCAAATTAGACCCATTTTGTAAATGAGGACATTCAGGTTTAGAGAGATTAACTTGTCCAAATAAATGGCAAAGAAAATTCTAACTCAATTTTTTTCTGGATCTATACTGTTTATAGTCTTCCATCTTGAAAGAAATAGCTTTGAAAATATTAATAATATGTAAGAGTTTTAAAATTCTGGACATTCAATAAAACCCATACAATTCTTCTTTTTAATTAATTTTATTGGTACATGTAAGATACATGTAATGATAACAGTAATCATCATGAATTTGTACCTGTACAAAATATGTCTTGATTCTTCTTTTTCTACTATTTCCATCCCCCTCTTCAGCTTTTTTCCCCCATTATTTACAAACTCTTCATTTTCATTTTTCCTTCTGCTCTCTTTTTTCCCTTTTCCCTTATTTCTCTTGCCCCTCCCCCTTCCCCTGCTCCTCTTCCCATCTGAACATTTTTTTCCTATTTCCCAATAGCTGCCATCCATTTTAGTCCTTATTTACACTTTCTGTTCTCACACAAGAGAAACAATGGGGTATTTAAACACATTTGTCCAACTTATTTCACTTAAAAGTATGGTTTTAAGGTGCATCCATTTACCTAGAAATTTCTAGAAAAGTTTATTCTTCTTGATGGTAGAGTAGTACTCCACTGTATATAAAAACCCCATCTTCTAAAACCCATAAAATTCTAAACTAAAACATCCTGTTTGGGAAAATCTTTGCAGCTTCCCTGAAATAATGATTATTGTCCTTAATATTGAAAGTGCTCTTGCAGAGTTAAATGGAAGTGATCTAAAAACAGTAGGAAAAAATAAGCAAACACTATGAACAGGCAATACATAATTATAATGCCAAAAACACAAACCTAAAATTATGTAAACTGGTAGTCTGAGAAATGCAATTTAAAGTATTAAATGCCATTTCTCAAATATGATATTCATAATGATGAAAATTATGATAATCAATAGTAGCATTGGTGAGGTTTTAACCTAATAAAGAAATGCTTAAATTAAGCACGACTGACTTAAGACAGAATATTCTGTAATATTAAAATCATTTTTCAGAGCAAGAGCATAATGGTGAAATGTTGGTTAAAGGGTATATGGTCTCAAATAGGCAGGATAGATAAATTCTGGAGATGTACTATACAATGTGGTGATTCCACCTAATATTAATACATTATATACTGTACTTGAAAAGTGCTAAGAGATAGATCTTAAATGTTTCATCACAAAAACATGATAAATATATGAAGTATTGGATAAATTAATAAGCTTGATTTAATCTTTCATGATGAATACATATATCAAAGCATCAATTGTATACTATAAATATGTACAAATTTTATTTGTCTATTATAGCTTAATAAAGCTGGGGAAAATTACCTTCTTATGATACTGCTGACAGGAATAGCTCTACCCTTGTCAATGTACAGTGTGATACTAATTTTGTGCATCTGTACAAAGCATGTTCTTACATATAAAGCAATGTAGTGTGCTATTAGTAATTTTAATACAGGCCGTTTAAAATTCCTCTCAAGCCTCTTCACTGTTCTCCAAATTTTCTCACTTCAGCGTATTAGCTTTGCAACAGGAACATTTTTAGAATTTTGTTACAAACATGATGATGTGTTCACCATCAATAAGAACACTTTAAAATGAAAAGTTCCTTTGTAGAGTTTACAAAGCAACTTCATGTATATTATACTATTTAATTCATATTAAAACTGTGAGGTAAATATTGGCACCACTTTCCAGAGGAAAGCTCTTTCCTTAATGATCAAATTTCTTTATATTTTATACTTACAAAGCACAGTGAAGGGCTTACCCCAGTTGCAGGCAGTAAGGGGGAGCTCCTTAAAATTTTTCATTGGAAATATGCCTTAGTAATAATTTTAAACAATGTCCCAGAACAAAAAGAAATCTTTTGCTGGCCTAAATAATTGCTGCAGTTATCACTGAGTTGTGAGGGTCTATATGTAAGCTTCTAATTAGCATCTCTTATCACGTCTTAATTAGCGTCTCCTATCATCTGTCTTTTAATAAACATTATAGTCTTCATAGAAGTTAGTTCAGGGACTCAGTTATCCTTCTGGCCCCAAACCCACAGCCTTGGTTACAAGAGTCCTTCAGGAGAGTAACTTTGTAAAGCTTCCATGACTGCCTGACAGCATTACATATTCCTCAGTTAAGCAGTCAATTTGAAATAAACACTATAGCATCGTAACTTTTAAAAAATGAAAAAAATAACATTTGGATTGCTTCATGTGTTGTTGAAGTTTGTGACCCTTGGTCTTTGCTCAATTTTTGGTTTTCTGAAACAGGGTTTCACTGTATAGTTCAGGCTGGTCTTGAACTATGTATCCCAGGCTGGTCTCAAACTCATGGCAATCCTCCTGCCTTAGCCTCCTGAGTTCTGGGATTATGCACATGAACTACTAAGCACAGCATGGATTTTTTATTTGTGTTAAAAATTTTATACTTATGTGATCATTTGGAGTTTTCATGTGCTTAAAATTTTAAACAGTAAGGCAGAATACAAGCTACCAAGTAAAATGCCTTTAGTGCATATCCAATTCAATAGGCAAAATATGTTTTACTAAATTCGAATACTTTAAAATTAAAATGTATTCATTCCTTTAATTGTTCATTGCTTTAAAACTACAAAAAATCAAGAAAATAATAATTATTGTGTGTTATTACATAAGCATTACTGACATATTCCCAATGAAGTAGGTTTTATTTTGCTTGTACTTACAACTTTATAGAAATGCAACAGTAAGCTTTTTAGTGACCCACAAACCACTTATTTCAATCAGAGGCAATAATGAAATTTCTTTAAACTATGAGATGTCACTTAGTCTTTGTGTGAGACAGATTATATGCTTAATGCCTTTTGGCATGAGCTGCAGTTATTGGCCCTTAATGGTTTTTATATTGACTACAAATAAGGATTCCTTTCCTTTCCCTGGACTCCCAAGTCCAAACCAGCAGTTGATCTGAAATACCATTTTTTCATAGAACTTAGAAAATAACCTTTCAGTTCAGTAGTACTAGTGGTAACAATAAACCATCACTGTAGCCAAGGCTTTGATGCTATTTCTAAGGCTACATGGATTATGACCTTGAAAAGCTATAGGCCTCCTGGCTCTTGGTGTCCTTTTCTTCATCCTGGACAATACTCTTCCAAATGCCTCAGGACAGCCTTGTTGATCCCAACGACCGGTCCTGGTCAAATCTATATCATCTGACTTACTCTTCTTTAGGACAGTTCAGTTTAGAGCACATTCCTGGTGACCTGGAATTTGAGCATTTACACAATCTGGAAAGAATTCCCTTTTTATCAAAATACATTTCTTCTCTCTTTTCTTCACATCATGCTGTACATACTACCTAAAAGAAAACATGATTCTCTTCTCTGATGAGGGCAGCCTTAATTCTATACCCCTGACTTTAGCAGCTTTCTTTCACTCAAGAGAGAGGAAGGAAGAATGAGCTCAACTACAACCCTTTCAGACCTGACATGGCAATGTGGGAAGAGACTTCTAAGAACAGCAGAACAAGCAAGTGCAAAGCTCTGAGAATGCCACTGTGCTACCCAATTGCTTAGTGACACATTGAGTGTCACTCAGTGTACTGATGCCTGAGCAGTTTTACCTAACTACTCCCAAGTAGGGCCATGTGTACCTTCATAGTAATTACCTGTTGGAGGACACAGTGACTGATGCCTTGTTTGTCACAAGTAATAAGGAACAGACTTTTGCCTTTTGAAAAGCCTTTTAGGAAATTTCCATATCTGTAAACATGGATACAAAATATGGACTTCCCACCTCTGCAAATAATCCAAAGAGTGTTTACAGGCAAAGATTCTAGGCGTGCTTTGATTGCGCATTATAAGTAATGCATAATCTTCCAGCTGACTATTTTAAGGTTCACACTCTAATTTTGAGAATCTAAATTTTTAAGTATTATTATTTTAAAAAGTGATTTATATTATTGTACCCTTAGGCACACAGAAATGATTGGGCATCTATTGGACTAAAAATCTATGGTGAATTTATTACCAAATATCCATAATGAGATTTACACCAGCAGGCTTGTCTATATTCCGCTCCTGTGTGTGGGGGTGCTGTGATATCCAAGTACACCTCAGTAAAAGTCTAATATGAGGTAACAGAAGTGAGTATTTACCATGATCCAAGATATTTATCTGGCAAATGCTCTTCTCTCCACACCTGTCAGTAGCCCAGAGTTTGCTTTCAGCTGGCAAGGACAGCAGTACACCCTCACCATTTCACCTCACAGGTGCATCAGTTCTCCAGCTCTATACCACAATTTAGTCTGCAGGGATTTTTGTCACCTTTCCCTTCTACAAGACCTCACACCAGCCCATTAGATTGATGATATCACGCTGCTTAGAGATACAGCATGAGCTGAAGCAACTACTGTAAATGTATTGTAAGGTAGAAGATGCATTTGTAAAACTTCAGAGGGCTTCCTCCTCCATGAAATTTACAGGGCTCCAGTGGTGTGGAGTATATCAAGACATCTCTTCTAAGGTGAAGGATATGTTTTTGCACTTGGCCCTTCCTACAGTGAAGAAAGAGGCATAATCTCCAATATGCATATGTGGATTTTAGACACAACATATTTCACAGGTAAATGTGTTACTACAGCCCATTTACTATGTGACTCAAAGAGCTTTTGGTTTTGAGAGGGGCCCAGAACACAGAAAGGGCTAAGAGGACCTATCAGATTCAGTGATGCTTGAGGTGTCCATGGCAGATAGATGAATCACTGCACAGGCCTTTGGAATTGTAGAGCAAGGCCCTGCCGCTCCCTTCATCCTGGACTTGTAGCTTCTGAAACTGTGAAAGAACAAATTTCTGTTGTTTGAAACACGCAGTTTGTGGTACTTGTTGGGGCAGCCCTAGGCAGCAGATACAAATTTTAATCTAATGACTTCATGAGTATAAGCTCACCTCCTCTCCGTAACAACTCTATGAGGTGATGTTAGTGTGGCCCATCTTTACAAGGGAGCCAAAAGTGACTGAGCATGGAACAGAGCTGCCACTTGAATTTTGCAGTTTGGTTCTGAGCCTGTACTCATAACCACTACACCAGTGTCGGCAGAAAAGAGGCCTATGAACATCCAGAGCCATTCCTCCCTGAAAGAACTGCATAAGCCGCCAGAACTCATCAAAACTATGTTTTCCTAAGCTGAGATCAATACCAACTCACTGCTAGTGAGGAAACATGGTAAGTGCAGGAAAAGCAGACGACTGCTTAGTGTGATGATTTGAACGGTGTCTATCCCCTAACAGTTGATATTTTGTGATGATTCATTTTGTTAATGATTTCTGGTGCACTGAGAATGAGCAGCTCCTCAGATTGTGTACGCTGGTTACTTAAACTGCCTCACCGAACTCATGCAGAGACATTCTTCTAAATGTCCTGCAGGACCAACATTTTAATTCCCAGTCTTCTTTCAGTCACTTTTAAGACATTAACATATGTTAGTTCTTAGATGTCATCATTACTTATCGATATTCAAGTTTCCACCACAGTTGACATTTTTACCATTTAAACAAAAGTCCAAAATTTGATAATCCTTGATGTTTGTAGGAATAACCTTCAACTTGGATATGGTGCAATTGCGACACGTCAGGTACTGGGGGTCGACGTTCCACATACAAGCAAGAACTGCACCTGGCTGGCTCCCTGCAATCTTAACCCTAGAGCTTAGTATATGGCATATGCTCAGTGTTTGTTAAGTGGAAAGAAGGAAGGGTGGAAGGAAAGAAAGAGGGAGGGAAGGAAGCAAGCAAGCAAGGGAGGGAGGGACACAGGAAGGGAGGGATATAAGAGTGAATGGATGGACAAAAAAATGAATGAATAGAAGGACACACGGACAGACGAATAGATGGGTAGATGAGTAAAGGTCTATTTGTGTGAAATTCCATAGATAATGAACTGCAAAGAGCAATGCAGCCACAGCCCCACCACCATCCAAGCTCATCTCCTCCCTATCCTTTCCTCCCACAGTTTTCCAGCCAGGGACTTAAAACAGAAAACCCTAAACAGATCTAGGATGAGGATACTGATTGAGTTAGAAACACTGAACTTGCCAGCTTAAATCTGTCCTGGTAATATCACAAAGGCAGAAGGAATTCTTGGGAGGATTTACACTTACTGTAATTGCAACTTTTGCCAAGAAGCAAGGCAAAGCTCCAAAGGATACAGCATATCTTTGCCAACCTCTTTCCTTTCTACATCATTTTTCTGTATGTTCCGCACACAGAAGTCTTCCTAAGACCTTTATCTCTCCAAATTCCTTCATCCTGGGACATCTCTCCAGAGAACCCATATAGGGCCTTATTATCACTGAGTATTGTTAATTAACTCAATTCACACTAAGGTGTGAATGAAGATTAACCCTCCTACAGCATTATTAAATCAGATGATACTACTCAACCAGTGTCATTTGGTAGATGTGGCAAGGAGAGTCTTTCAGTGAAGAAATTTAGAAACCACCCACTGCCTACCCTAGGACGCATCTTCTGCTTTTTGAGATCCACTGGAAAATCACACCTTTACAGCCCCATCCCTGTCACACCTCCCCCAAACCCACTTACAAGCACTGCCACAACAAAAGGTTACAAATAATCGATATCCTGTAGTACAAATACATGGATGGTGCTGTGTGTGTGTGATTGTGAATAATCCTATGAATTGTGCTGTGTAATGTTTATATGTAGCCATAATTATAAACATCAGATCACAGCACTTAATACTTGTATACTGGTACTGTGTCCTCCTTAAACCTCTAATCTTTCCATCTCCCCTCTTGCTTATATCACTTGGCCAAAAAGAGAAAAAAAGGGTGGAACCTTCAGGTTCCCGGTGTCCTCCCTCTTTTCTTCCCTGTCCCTTCCTTAAGCAACTCCTCCATCCCTTCCAGTGCCCAGAGCACGGTTCCCATCACTCTCTCTATGCCCTTGTTCTCTTAAATTATCTCCTTTCTGCCATTTCTTCACCACCTCCCCTTCTCTGGCTCCCTGCCACCAACACACATGCTCCAGTTTCTCTTATTCATAAACACATAAAACCCTTTCAAAATCTCTCTTCTTCCTTTAGCTGTATATTAGTTCTGTCTTCTCAAACTCCATTAAAAAGTGGAACCTGCCCACAACCTGCATTCTCATTGTGTCCCAGAGATTTCCACTTGTGTCCTACCTGCCTACTACTTGATCTTTTCTTCAAGTTCCTTCTCCTTGAACGTCTACTGTTTACAGTGGCTTCCAGAGCACTCACTACTTCCTCCTGCCTCCCTACTATCTCTCTGTTCCCTAGTCCCAAGTTCCTTGGTCCTTGCAAATGAAGTTGAATGCACCACCTGTTCATGGCCTTGTGTGCTTCCCATCCAAGGCATCATCACATTTCATCCTTACTGTTCTGTCTATTTTATTTCTGCCCTGCTAGACCCTAACATCTCTAGGGGAAGGTTTCTGTATCCTGACAACCATAACAGTCTGGGACCCAGAAGAATGCATGGCAAAGAAAAGCTTGGGTAAAACTTTATTTTATATATATAGTGTGTGTGTGTGTATATATATGTTATATCCATATATACATATTATATCCATATATATATATACATATTTTATATCTACATATATATAGATACACACATGTTCCCATTTTATAAAGGAAGAAATAAAAGTGGTCAAGCTAAGTACAGGCAGACAAAAGACGCATCCAATGTCCTCTGATTTCAAGCCTGGTGATCTTTCCAAGCTTCTGATTTTCCAAAGCTATAGACTTTGGGAAACAAGGACAAAGTTACTTTTCACTTGTATTTTAACCCACTGGTCTCTGAAACAGGAAACACTTTTTTCAGGTGCTTCTTAAGAAAACACCTCAACTTACACTTATCTGTAAAAGACGTAGTATTCCTGCCTTGCTCATCCTTTGTATAATCCACTTTGAAGCCATCTAATATGCTCACCCAAGTACAAAATCACAAAGCTTGATGGTGGAAATGACTGTAAAGGAGATTGGAGCTGCTCTATCAAGCAAAATTCCACATTCACATAGTGACTACTACACATTCTGATTGTAATAGAGCCACAGAATCTGGGAAAGCTATAACATAGATCACATTTTAAAGAAAAAGTCCCCGTACTATTCATAAGGGACCAGGCAGAGTCAGAAAACAAATTCCTCAATAATTTAAAATCAAAAGAGCAATGTACATACAAGCAACACATTCCAAGTGAACAACATGATCAGCTGCTATGCAGTTTTGTGTACATTAATTTTATTTTAATTCCTATATCCATGTGTGCCATTCCTTCTTTTTTTTTTTTTTTTGGTTTTTCTCCGGTACCAGGAACCGAACTCACGACCTTGTGCTTGCCAGGCAGGCGCTTTGCCG